>NC_064634.1:488479574-489114119 GCF_023864275.1 Schistocerca cancellata
TCATGGAGGTAAGAATAGAGGGAGACGCCGTGACGTCACAGCTGCGAAGCCATGTGAAGCCGAGGGTAGCCATCTCAATCCGACCAAAACATTGCTGCTGTAAGCTTGTGTGCATAGGCTTGTCGCTCGCTTTTGGAAGTATTTTGTTCTATTATGGTGACTTGTGTGGTGTTCGGATGTACGAATCGTTCTGATTGTGATGCGAAATCGAAAGGAATAACATTTCATGTGTAAGTTGTCTCGTTAAGTGTGATTTTACAACTTCATTGTGAATGAACGTGTGCTACATCGGTACTTGTACTATAGCGTGTTTTTCTCCTGTATGATTTCCGATTTCCTAAAAATGAAAGTCGGAACGCTCTGTGGGAGAATGCCGTGAGGAGGAGGAATTGGCGTGCGTCTAAATGGAGCACTATATGTTCTCAGCATTTCCGAGAAGAGGACATAGACCGAGCTTGCCTTTCAACAGTAAGGCTCCGAGAAAATGCTGTACCATCAGTTTTCCCTACATACCCAAAACATTTGCAAAAGGTATGTTAATTCAAAGAATTAAATTCCTAGTTTTCAAGTTCACGTTTCAGTATAATACGTACGTATCATCGATAATCGAAGTGTTGAGTAACTCACTTTGTCTTCATCATGTACCAAATTAAAAGCTAACCCTACATTAACTGGCGTAAAGTATAGGCCTAAACAGGACACTGTGTAGATTTGCCATCCTATGTACCGTATTTCAGTAAATATTGGTGGTAATGAACAGTGTTTCCCAGTAGTGTAACGTAACTGAAATCTCCCAGTACGTATTACAAACAAGATGTATTTATGGGGCTTTGGAGGGAGGGAATAGCTAACTGTTTTCAGTTTCTATTATTTAGTTTGTGATACACGTTTATTACTGAATTAACAAAATTGTATCGTTTACATTGAAGACTAGCTATTCGTAATATTACATTAAAAACTATTTTTAATCAGAAGAAACGCGGAATTTCACTTTTACGAGATTTTATTTTAAACAAAAACTTTGAAACAACCAATCTGATGACGTTACATGCGTATATGGTGCATTAGCGACTGTAATACACGCAGCGCTATAGCACACTGGCAATATTTTGGCCAGAGTGTCATGGCAGCGAGCCACGCCCCCATGGCTTCAAAACGTAGTACGGCTGGGATACGTAGCGCCATCTCCCCCTATTCTTACCTCCACGGTCGCAATGCTCTGGCTGACCACTGTGCTCCACTTACCGCAGGCGGCCTTCAGCTTCCCGCTCGCAGGACGGACAATGGCGGTGCGAGGCGCGCGCCGCGGTGCCCGTGCCGTGGGCGAGATGGCGCTGGCCACAATGGAGCCGCTAAACTACCGGATGCCTCCCATTTACATTGTGAGGAAAGGCGGCGAGCAGCGGCACTCGCCTGTCTGCGAGACCGCCGGCTCACTCCTCATGTCTCTGGCACGTTTCGTTTGTAAACATGCGATGCTCTCAACTGAGTGCTTTACACTGAGCCTACAAAACGTATAGCCTTACACTCAAGCCGTATTCGCGAGGGGAAGCTGCAGTTATCGCCTCGAAAATATGAAGCCGCGGTACGTTTTTCCCAACTATGTACGACTTGGTGCAGACGTTTGTTGTACGAGCCCGCACTTGGGCTGTTCACGAAACGCTCCACTTCGACGACGACCTCGTCGTCACTCTGGGGATGCCTGCCGCGGAATGGTTATTTCATTTCACGAAAGAGGAAGGAGTCAGTGGGTGTGAGGTGAGGAGAATGCAGGGAAGCTAGGCAAAATTTGATAGCCCAAGTGAGAAGAACGCGTAGCTGTGTCCTGTGCAGGAGCTGGGGCGTTGTCGAGGAGCAAATTTGTCCACTTGGACGATGTAACGCTTGCTTCATCTTGATTCCAGAATGAAATTTTCACTCTGAAGTATGCGCTGATATGAAACTTCCTGGCAGATTAAAGCTGTGTGCCGGACCGAGACTCGAACTCGGGACCTTTGCCTTAGCTTCAGTTCTGCGAATACCTCGTCTCCTACCTTCTGTGAATATATATATATATATATATATATATGTGTGTGTGTGTGTGTGTGTGTGTGTGTGTGTGATTTTTTCCACCATGTACAAATTCTAGGGACTGATCGATGAGAGAATACGGAACAAAAAAGGTCTAATGAACTTATTTCCAGAAATGCATGGTCTCCATGCTGGAGACTATTTATTCAATCATACTTTGTTACAGAGACTGTGGTCTAATAAGTGCTGTACCATGCAGCCACAGTTACAGTATGCATGTTTCCTCCTAGGGAGTAATATTGTTTTTCATACATCATGCCCTAGAACCTTCTCCTGCCATACTAATTGGTACTGTTGTTTCCGATTCACTTTTCTTGCTGACTCACCTTGTGGCTGGATGTGATGTAGTGTTGAACAAAATGGTTCCGTATTCGAATCGAGAGCTTGGTGACAAGGTGTCTACTTACGTAAAGGTATATGGCAACGGGCAGCAAGTTTGAATCAGGACATCTATCCCCGCCGACAACAACCACAGCACTCAATGTTTGCAACAGTGTTTCGCCGTTTGTGGAGACACGGACGTTTCAGAAAGCAGGAAATCACATAGGACGAGGTACTGGCGGAATTGAAGCTGTGAGGACGGGGCGTGAGTCGTGCTGGGATAGCTCAGATGGTAGAGGTCTTGCCCGCGAAAGGCAAAGGTCCCGAGTTCGAGTCTCGGTCCGGCACACAGTTTTAATCTGCCAGGAAGTTTCATCTTGATTGCCTCCCGAAACTCGGCAGGAGGTTTCAACAGTTTTAGTAACCTCCCCCCCCCCCTAGCAAAACACGATTTTTTAAAGAATCCCAGTCCCATGTTAAACAGCATCTCAACGTTCATGATGTAATATCTCCTGAACCATATGTCGGCCAATAATATGACTTTGCAGGTACATTCAGTGGTAGGAGCGATCCAAGCAAAGAGGCCATGGCGGGAAAAGTGGCTATTGGTGACCTGCACGGCCCAGTCACCCTATGAAATCTAACCTGTTTGCTGCGCCGCTCCTCGGAATCATAATATTTTTTCCAGATTTTAGTTATCCTGATGTAAGGTAGGCGCCCAGTTTCTGTATTCATTATGGAGAGAGAATGTAACTTACGTCTTAATAAGGAGGAGGAGGAGGAGGAGGAGGATATTGGTGTTTAACGTCCCGGCGACAACGAGGTCATTAGAGACGGAGCACAAGCTCGGATTAGGGAAGGATGAGGAAGGAAGTCGGCCGTGCCCTTTCAAAGGAACCATCCCGGCATTTGCCTGGAGTGATCTAGGGAAATCACGGAAAACCTAAATCAGGATGGCCGGACGCGGGATTGAACCGTCGTCCTCCCGAATGCGAGTCCAGTGTCCTACCACTGCGCCACCTCCCTCGGTCTTAATAAGGAAATTATGTTGAAAGTGTCATGTCTTGACTCTATAATCCGACTGTAGTTATCGAAAGTTCGGTCCTGCCATCGGAGGGTATACATGTTTTGTGTAAATGTGTCAATGGGAGCAAAGTGGCCATCTCGGCGGTGGTTTCTGGCCACTTTGTGTGACGAGAAAACCTAAAAGCAGCGGTCTAAAGAACGTCTGTGCAGCGATACTTACAGCAAGACGTAACAGCGTCCTAATAGCAACAAATAAAAAGAGTAAAGAAAAGAAAGTAAACTAGAAGGAAAAACGGGAAGCAGCCGAAGAGGAGAAAGGAATAAAAGGAACAGTTAAAAGAGTAGGAAACTCTACCATAGGAGAATTCTTTTTGACGAAAACTATGAAGGTAGAGAGTGCATAGAGAGTGCAAGAACAGAGAAAAAAAATTTTCAGGTTCAAGGCCAGAACAGCAGTGGACCAAGTGCCAGTTGTGCTCGTTTTGGGCACACTAACTTCGTACATCGTGTTCAGGAACTCAGTTTGACTTTCATTTGTGAAAAGTGTAAATAATTTAATTCAAACCACATTTCACAATAAAAGTTCTTTATCAAAGCAGTCTTTAATCCCTTTTTTTTTAGTCGAAAATCTTGTGAAAATTGAATTGTTTAAAGTACTTTATTTGACACTAAGGTGTTTACACTACTAAATACTGTAATCCAATAGTTGTAGATTGTAATTAATCATTCCTATGCAGTTTCGTCTAATGCTCGGCTTAAAAATAGGAATGCCTTACCCTGGTCATTTTGCCTGACTCTCGCCTACGTCTGGATACTGCCTCCAAAATGTTTTGCGAACAGAGTCAGCAGAAGAGAAGTAATAAACTTAAATGTCAGACTTGATCTGGCAGTTTTATGGCATTAACAGTGTGCAACAAACTTTTTTTCTTTCATCATTTTCAGCGTACAGAGGAGGGGGGAGGGGGGCAAAAATTTCGAAAAGCTTTCAAATTATATGTAAGGTTAGGTGGAAGTCACTAAGAGCTCTCAATCTCAAATATATCCTGGATAATATGTGTGTCGTGAGCCATGCTGCCTCAAGACATGTACAGTCGTGCTCAAAACTATCCGAACAACCTGAATTGCATTTCGCCTGATTCCGGATGCAACCCGCATAGCGCAGCTGTCTAGCAGGTCCTCTAATCACTCCTTGGTATAGTCGTTTGACTATTGAAAATCATTCCAACAAGTTACGACTGTATCGCAATAACTCAAGATGTAAAGTAATACCACGGTACTACAAATATCAGGGAACATCTTGTCACGCCGGCCGATGTGGCCGAGCGCTTCCAGGCGCTTCAGTCCGGAACCGAGTGACCGCTACAGTCGCAGGTCCGAATCCTGCCTTGGGCATGGATGTGTGTGGTGTTAGTTAGGTTTAAGTAGTTCTAAGTTCTAGGGGACTGATGACTCAGTTGTTAAGTCCCATTGTGCTCAGAGCCATTGGCCACCTTGTCACAAATAAGACTGCCCTTAAGGCTTGTAAGCTCACATTTATTACAATAAATGACGTGCGTGAAATATTACCACTCTCACTATTATGTCAGATAGGTAATGCGTGTAGTAAATTCGTCGTATTCATGATTTCCTCTTTAAAGTAACATACCGTACTTATTATTTAACACAAAATGACATTAAAAATTTAAGTTATTCATGAGCAGCAAGCTGAGAATATGTATGAACTTCAAATGACACGACGAGCCGTCTGGTTTTGCATATAGATTCAAACCCAGGTCATGCAGACTAAACAAAGATTTCGTGACTGACGGAAACTAACAGTCATTCCTGACTAGGCATACAGAGAGTGATATACCTCGATTTTAGACAGTATCAGTTAGCAAATATCAACTTTAAATTACATAACGTAACCATTTTTGACGGACGCAAATTCTTACCCAGCATCTATTGTCCATGTTAACGAGCTACGAGAGATTTTCCATATTGCTTCTTCACAAGTAACTTACAAGAAAGGCTGTGAGGTAAAGCTTTGTGCTGGACAGGGATTCGAACCCAGAACCTAATCGGATTGTTATCTAAGCACCATCGATTGTGACATATCGGATTCTCTTCGCAGTAGCTAGATGTTTTAACTGAAATGACGAGACGAAAAGTTATTTTTTTTCTTCTCAGAACTCCAACCTGTCACCTATCGCTATTATATTCTAGAGAAAATGAACGTTAAATATGGGTTTGTTACAGCAGCAGCGACATGTGAGTATGTTTGAACTAGGAATAATATGACGAAGAGTTCAGTGCTGACTGGGAATCGAACCGCACACGTATCCTTGTTGACTACACACAAAGAGACGTCAGCTACAGAATTTTTCTCCACCAGCAGCTCGGAATAACATCCTCGAACTTACAGTCATCTGGAGAATTGTTCTGTGTCTCACTCGGAGTCAAAAACGTCAGATATCGTTAGTGTTGACAACGAATGAAAATACATTAAAAATCAAAATCATTATCCACCAGCAGATAGGTGTTCTCATGCTAGAGCTTGATAATACACAATGAAAACTTTATTGCCGGGCCAGGATTCGAACCCATTCACGTGAAATACATGGAGATGTTGAGGAATCTGCAGTTTTTGAACAAACAACAAATAGTAGTCGAGCTGTATTGTCACGAAGGGATCAAATTCCGCGTTAAGGGCGGTCTGAGATGCATTCCCAGTTCAGAACCAATTTTATCTCAATGCACTGTGGAATGCGGAAGTTCTGGAGTAATTGTTGACTTCTTTAGGTGCTGTAGCTACATGTCAGCTAGTAGCGTAATGGTAACCGTCCTGCACCATAGATAAGATCTCGCGAGTTTGAGTACATTCACTGCTACATTTTTTAAAACACAATTCGGCTGTCTGCTGAAGTTATCAATCTATCCCCTCACTTCTCAACCCAAAATAGTCGCACGTGGAAAAAGTGCTAACTTCTGTGACATTATGTTCTTTTCAGGTTTTATAGACGGCCAGGTAGCAGATGCATCTCGAAACTTTTGTATTATGTATGGGGAGAGCGCATCGTGCCAAAATACCCCAGAAAAGTATTTTCTACTTTAGCTGTCGTGTGGTAATGGCACGTTATTCTTCTTCAAACCTTGTTTGACAGGTATAACTCAGAACAAGTTTTCTACATCCATATTATCAATAAACTGCATGTGCATTGTCATACTGTTATAGATAACATCAGAGAATTCGCATATATCGTTGATGATTAATTTCTCTCTCATGTTTACAAAGATTTAAAAAATGGCTCTGAGTACTATGGGACTTAACATCTGTGGTCATCAGTCCCCTAGAACTTAGAACTACTTAAACCTAACTAACCTAAGGACATCACACACATCCATGCCCGAAGCAGGATTCGAACCTGCGACCGTAGCAGTCACGCGGTTCCGGACTGAGCGCCTAGAACAGCTAGACCACCGCGGCCGGCACTATTGTTTTAACATCACTAAAAGAAACCTTACGAAAATTGTGCACTGTATTATAAGAAATGAAATAAAACTACCCTCGATATGCTTACGACGAAAGTCTGTTTTAATAAAACTGAGTATCTGTGCACAAGCGTGCCTCTATGGGCTCGAATTAGTAAAAAACTGCGCACTTAGATTTTGATTGAGTGTGTGTTTAATTGGTATACTGTATCATACTAAAGAGATACGCAAATGTGGCAATTCATAAGTAAAGTCATCTATTCCTAGAAACCCAAAATTGGCTTGTTGGCAGTGGAAAGAGGCGTTACCTGTCAGCAGAAAAGAAGTAATAAACTTAAATGTCAGACTTGATCTGGCAGTTCTATGGCATGAACAGTGAAATTATAGTGTGCAACAAACTTTTTTTCTTTCATCATTTTCAGCGTGGAGAGGAGGGGGGGAGGGCAAAAATTTCGAAAAGCTTTCAAATTATATGTAAGGTTAGGTGGAAGTCACTAAGAGCTCTCAATGTCAAATATATCCTGGATAATATATTTGTCGTGAGCCATGCTGCCTCAAGACATGTACAGTCGTGCTCAAAACTATCCGAACAACCTGAATTGCATTGTCAGTTTTTCAACATTGCACTATGAGGTGAAAGTATTTTCTTGTGATTTCCTTATCGATGTATGATCTGACTGCTTGTAGATCTTTCACAGAAGGGATGAAAACGTTACAATCAGCGAGACTGGAACCGCGAACCAGAATAGAGCCTTTTTTACAGGTCAGCATGTTACTACAGAGCTAGCGAAGAGGGATGGGTCTTGGTTTCCTCTTAGGAGGCCAATAGTGGCTAGAACTCGTAAACCACTATTTGAAGGACGATATTAGTTGCTATTTCCACGTGCAACGGCTTTCCTGGGCTGAAAACCATAAATTTACAATCTTTTGTTACACCTCAAGCGATAAGAACTCCGATTATTCAATGGAAATGACAGGAAAATCAAGTGAACTTTGAGACTTAATTCCGTGCACACCAGGAAGTAACTCGACGATCACAGAGTTGCCAAACATATCTGGCCTTGTTGCCAAATCTCAGTTACAATACCAGCAGGAAGAAGACGAACCGATGTGTTCCTACAGCGGTCTGGGAAGTGAGCATAGCTGGCGTCTCAAAGACGTGGCTGCCACGTCCTGGAATACGTAATGCCTCTGATTCACATTTCTGTAACTAGGTTTAGAGACTGGAGCGTAGTTATTCAGAACTGACTGCAAACTAAGCATCATAAATCAGTAACTCTCATAGTTGTTTTTATATTTCTTTTCGTAAGTGTACTCAAAACTAAGAAACTTGTTCACCGACGTTTTCGTACCTAGCCGATAGTCGAGCACAACAAAAATATAAATAAAAAAAGAATGTGTGTGTTTGTGTGTGTGTGTGTGTGTGTGTGTGTGTGTGTGTGTGTGAGAGAGAGAGAGAGAGAGAGAGAGAGAGAGGAGAGAGAGAGGGGTAAATATAAAAAAGAATTAGAGAGAGTGTAAAAAAATTTTGTAAAGAAATTGAATACTGGTATGTAAAGAAATCTTTCATTAAAATGACACGTTACACATCATCACAAGATGTTGTATTCATGATCTATGGATCAAGGATTAATCTAATCTAATCTAATCTAACAATTTTGCTCACTAGCCATGAAGAGTCATGAATTACCGGAATTTTCGCCAATATCAGTAACCAAACCTAAACGTCAAAATAAAAGACGACATTTTTTGTAACAAACCGGGACTCCTATCAAGACCGTTTCGTCAACTAACTACAAAAGATGTCTGAAATACCTCCATTCAGAAGTAACAAAGTGTGGATGCATTTAAAGATGAAGTGTATGATGTGAAGTTCTGTGTCGGAGATACAAACCCAACACGTAATCGGATTGTTAACTAAGTAAAATCAAATGCTACATATCGGTTTTTCTAACCAGCTGCCAGGTGTTTGAATCTAAAATAAGGATACAAATTTTTGTTCCTGAGTGACAATCGAACCGCACACCTACCGTTCTTCTATATCATCCACGAATATAGCCTAAGTATCAATTGCTTACTCACCAACAGTAAGATGTGTGCGTGTTTGACCAGAAATAGCGACACCTATTGCGATTGTTGGCAACACATGAACAGCCATTAAAAATGCACGTTAATTTTCACCAGCAGGCTGGTGTGCACGTGATAGGGCTTGAAATGAAATTATGAATATTTTTGTACTTAGTCAGGATTCGGAACCACATACTTACCTTTGGAGAAGACCCAGAGAAGATTGTAGTCGTGGGAAAAGGAACGAAATAATTGAACTATACTGTTCCAACAGATTCAGATCCTCGAAAGAGGGGATACGATATCGAATCACAGTGCAGCACCAAATTTTTCAACGTCTCTAGTTGAATCAATTACAAGTAAAATAAGAGCCCTGTTCCTTTAAATGGCTATCGGTTCATCAAACAAAATAAAATTTTCTAATGTAAGTAAGTCTACGGGCGACAATATTTCTGTTTACCATGACTTCCGCCTATGTCATTACCCAACGTAAACCGGCTCTGCCCAGTTGGTAATGAAGGAACGTGATGTTTAATGCGGATTCTGGATTATAACGTCTTTCTTTTGAGGTTGCCAGAGGTAAAGTAAATCTGTTTGTACCTCTTAAAAGTAAATGCCTGAATCCACGCATTGCATCTGTGATAGTTCGTTCCGCTAGATCATTTAATGCCCTCTGGTCACTATAGAAGTAGTTGCGCAAGAACAGGTTCTTTCCCTGCCTATAGAATCTTTTTCATGTTAATATCAAAATCAGCAATTACTAAAGTAATTGATGAAGACGTTACTTTATAACAAAAACGCGCTGCCTTGCTTCATTTACTTGCCCCTAGAAGTGGCCGTGGAATCCTGCCAAACCAGAAGCCAAGGGATCTTACTGCGTTCGGATATAAGTCGCTGTCAGTTCTTCAATATGATTTGGTCGACGTGACCTGTTTCAAATTGTGTATGACAGAGAATGTTTTAGAAAATTAATCGTTTTTCTTTGCGATTACCAGAAAGATTTTCATTCTAAGCTATCCAAGTTGCACTGTGGTCCGAACACCACGTTAAACTGTACGTTCCCCTATTAACTGGCTAGGTAAGTCAACTCAGAATTCGGAGGAAAGTAACGGCATACCACCTCTAACAGGACCGTGCCTATTAAAGCAGTGTGGTGTTCAAACCAGTCTTCCAACTGATGACTGCTTTACTTTACTATGGGTTCCACAGTTAAGGATCTTCGGGATATTAACATTTTTGTGTTTTCATACTGTAGCTTTGCTACCAGTAAACTCAAGTAACCGGCCGAGCTCTGTCAACGTTCGCCGGCCGGAGTGGCCGAGCGGTTCTAGGCGCTACAGTCTGGAGCCGCGCGACCGATACGGTCGCAGGTTCGAATCCTGCCTCGGGCATGGATGTGTGTGATGTCCTTAGGTTAGTTAGGTTTAAGTAGTTCTAAGTTCTAGGGGACTGATGACAGAAGTTAAGTCCCATAGTGCTCAGAGCCATTTTTTGAACTGTCAACGTTTGAGTCATGCCTATGTTTCAGTCGAATACCTCTATGTGCCTTTCTGTGTGTTTCAAGATATACTTTTATACACTTGGTACGCGTCCAAATTGATATCTGATAGAGCTGTATTTAGCAACGTCAATCAGATATGTTTTCCGAGCAATATATCGGACAACACGTCAGAGGAGCGAGATTCCGTTTGTGTGTTGCGCATGGTGCAAGAAATATTTGTGTGTTGCTTGCTGCTGTGATAGGTTTCACCCCACTGAATGCGAGCAAGCTCACGAATAATTGGAATTACGCAATAATATACTTAATAGATAAATTTTTGCATGATGTATCCCGATGAAAATAACTGTAAATAGATTATATACCTACTTGTTTATTACTCGCGCTTCTCGATGCTTTCCTCAATAAATAAAAAGGATAATAAAAAGAGAGAGACAGAGAGACAAAACAGAAATGTATTTCAAATATCAGCTTGGTGACACCATGTCTGTCTCGTGATGTAAAGCAAGGATAGTTGATAGGTAATATCTCGTTGTACTAGCGATGTGTATGGCTGCAGTGGTCTTTCTTTTCTCCTTGCAAACAACCAGAACATAATTCAGTAACAAAGTGTAAGAACACTTATGCAGGGTGCCAATTAAACACTCAGCCTTCCTTGGTTATTTTGTTAATCGTTAACAATTGTCTGTAATACAGTAAACATCCTTGATTACTGATTTGTTATTACTACCATTGTTAGTGTTATTCGTCACCTCACAACAGCTTTCCTATCACTCATTGCTGCCGATGCACGTAACGAATGAATGAGGATGAGTGGAATGTGGGATGTTTCATCATGGAGAATACACACATTTATCTCGGCGTCTTGTGTTCAGGGTAATATGAATATCACAGTAAGAGAAGACGACAACGGGATGTCGGTGATGCGGGCAATAATACCCAACCATTTCTGTAGAGTTAACACCTGTGGGAACACAGCTTCATGAAGCGGAACAGTTAAGCTCGTGTACATGTACTTCATACTCCAGAAACCACCTAATGGTATATCGCGGACGTTACTTTTTGTACCACTAGCTGAGCCCTCCAACCCTGTTCTACAAGGGATTACCGTGTGGAATGAATTATTATCCGTATGCCTTAGTATTGGTTCTAATTCCTGGAATTTTCTATCTGTGGTCATTACGTGAGACGTAAGCGGGGGAAGCCAATATGTTGTCCGACTCTTAGCAGAAAGTGCTTTCTAGAGATTTCAGTAGTTTATCCCTCCGTGATGTAAAACGCCTCTCTTGTAACGTCTGCCAGTTGACTTCGTTCAGCATCCGCGTTTAGTGCTGGTTAAACGATGCCTTGACGGAACACACCGCTCTTCGTTGGATCTTGTCTATCTCTTTTATCGTTCCTACCTGGTAGGGACCCCAGACAGATGAACAGTAATCAAGAATCGGTCGAACAAGCGGCTTATAAGCTACTTCCTTCGTGGATGAATTACATTTACGTAAGAGTCTTGTTATGAATCTGGGCCTGGCGTTTGCTTCTCCCACTATTTGTTTTATGTGGTTCAAAATGGTTCAAATGGCTCTGAGCACTATGCGACTTAACTTCTGAGGTCGTCAGTCGCCTAGAACTTAGAACTAATTAAACCTAACTAACCCAAGGACATCACACACATCCATGCCCGAGGCAGGATTCGAACCTGCGACCGTAGCTGTCGCTCGGTTCCAGACTGTAGCGCCTAGAACCGCACGGCCACTCCGGCCGGCTTTTATGTGGTCATTCCACTTAACGTCGCTACAGAGCACACTGTTTCGAGTATAGGCGTACAGTAGGAATTTCTTTTTCTATGTACAGTATGTTTTTCTATGTACAGTCAATTGACTGTACATTTCACTGGAGATTGTTCTGCTTATCGTTATTATCTTCTGGCGTTGCTACTTTGTTATAGACTACCGCATAATCTGGTAACAGCCTTAAAGAGAATCCAGCACTCTCTTATAGATTATTTATGTAGACTGTAAACAGTAACGGTCCTATCACCATTACTTTGGGTGCTCCTCGAATTAACTTACATCTGTCGATTTTGTTCCGTTAAGAATGACATGTTGAGTTCTTTCTGGAAGGTGGTCTAGAATCCAGTCGCAAATCTGCTCCAATACTCGATAAACTCTTTTTTTTTTCACCAAATGGCAGTACGGGACGGTCTCAAATGCCTTCCTGAAGTCAAGGAACACGACATTAACCTGAGCCACATTTTCTACGGCACTGTGGATCTCATGGAGGAACAAAGAGAGATGAGTTTCGCAGCAGCTCTGTTTCTGGAATCCTTGATCATTTTCACAGAGGAGATTTTCATTCAGCGTTAACGTCATAATTCTTAAGTATAAAACATGTTCCATTATTCTGAAACGTATTGACGTCAACGGTTTATTTACATAGTTGTGTGCATCTGTCCTACGACCCTTCTTAAAAACGGGAATGACCTGCACTTTCTTCCAGTCGCTAGGTATCTTTCGATGCTGAAGCGATCTACGATAATTTACTGCCGGAAGCGAAATAAGTTCTTTCACATGATCTTTGTGGACTCTTATAGGTATCTCGTCTGGTACTGACCCCTCAACGCTACTAAGCGATTGTAGTTGATTTTCTATTCCGCAATCGATTATCTCAATATCTGTCATTTCTAAGTTCCTACTTCGATTGAAAGGAGGGATCGTTTTACTAACTTCCGCGGTGAAACAATTTCGAAAGACGAAATTCCGTATTTCAGCCTTTACTTTGTTATCTTCCTTTTCGGTACAAGTCTAGTCATTGTGTGAATAGATACATGATTCTACGTACGACCAAAACCTCTTAGTATTTTTATTCAGATGGGTTGACGAAGTTTTACTTTTAAAGTCACTGAACGCTTCTCTAATTGCTCTCCTCACGCTCGTCTTCGCTTCATTCAGCTTTTGTTTTTCGGCTGGGTTTGTACTTCCCTTGAATATGAGATTAATCTCTCTTTGTTTGCGTAGCAGTTTTCTAACACGGCTTTTAAATCATCGCGGGTCCGTCCCATCCCTTAGGACCTTACTCGAAACATACTGTCTAGGGCATATTGCAGGATGCCTTTGAATTTTTTCCATTTGTTCTCCACATCTCCGTATTTATCACCGAATATTTTACGCTGACTGTTCAGGTTCTCTGAAATTTGTATCCTGTCTTTCTTGCTAAGCAAAAATATCTTCCTACCATCCGCCGAAATGAGCAGAGGATGCCCTCACCCCAAGGACCGTTTTGACAGAGTTCATCGAACCTAAAGAAGCCCCATGTGCAGGCAGCACGTACTCCGCTGCCCTAGTAGCCCATTCCTGCGTGTAGTACACACCAAACCTATTGAGGGGAACCCTACAATTCTGCACCCAATAGCGGTGGTCGACAAATTCACATCTGATTCCTTCGCAGAGGCGTGTGAACCTAGGGGTTAGACCTTCCATCCTGTCTAAACCAAAGGACCATCAACATCCCTGGGTACAATACTACAGATAGACAGTGTAGTCTACACCCTGTGTGGGACGCTAGCTGCCATCTCCAAAACAGCCATCCGACGAGAGGAGTCGAGGATGTCCTCAGAACCCAAGCGGCGGGCGTCATTTATGCCGACGTGCAGCCGGTTGTAACCAGTGCGCTCGAAAGCTGCCGGCAGGACCTGCTTTAGATCTCCGTCGTGGCTCTCCAGCAAACATATCGAGTTCAAACAGACATTCTTTCCCTCCTTGCCTGCTATTTACCTTGAGGGGCTCCATCACCCGCCTAACATTGGAGCTTCAAATCACAAGCAGAACTTGTAAGTAGGCTGTTTAGGTTCTTATATGTAGGCTGTTTAGGTTCTTATATTGGTAACGCCGCCGCCACGTAGCGCTCTGTATGAAAATCACTGGCTGTGCTGTGTGCAGTCTGTGGCTAGTTTGCATTGTTTTCTGCCATTGTAGTGTTGGGCAGCGGCAGCTGGATGTGAACAGCGCGTAGCGTTGCGCAGTTGGAGGTGAGCCGCCAGCAGTGGTGGATGTGGGGAGAGAGATGGCGGAGTTTTGAAATTTGTTATACTGGATATTATGAACTGCTGTATATATTATGACTATTAAGGTAAATACATTGTTTGTTCTCTATTAAAATCTTTCATTTGCTAACTATCCCTATCAGTAGTTAGTGACATCCGTAGTTTGGATCTTTTATTTAGCTGGCAGTAGTGGCGCTCGCTGTATTGCAGTAGTTCGAGTAACGAAGATTTTTGTGAGGTAAGTGATTTGTGAATGGTATAGGTTAATGTTAGTCAGGGCCATTCTTTTGTAGGGATTACTGAAAGTCAGATTGCGTTGCGCTAAAAAATATTGTGTGTCAGTTTAAGCACAGTCTTGTATAAATTGTTCTAAGGGGACGTTTCAAACTACCCAATGCATTGTTCACTGGCCCAACATGAGAAGCATCCCGTAATGGCTCAGAGTTGTGATCAACACTGGGTAGCACCTGGTACCCATTGCTGAGGCGTTGGGAGCCAGCCACACGACTTGCTCTCTCCTTCACCTCCGGTCCAGCTAACGAAAAACCGTCTGTCAACCGCCCTCGAATGAGGACGGACTGTTCAGATGTTGCCCATCAGAAGATGCAGCGAAACCCAGGTCAACTGGAGATTCGGACGGCACCAACGGTCTCTCAGGTCTCGTCACCAGCGCTCCGATTTCGCCGCAACTTTGAGCACTAGCCAGAAGCATGACGACGGTAGTCAACGCAGCTTGCATCTGTTTACGGACAGGAGCCAATTTTCCTTGTGTACACTCGCAACAATCACATTAACTAACCATATCGCAGTGTGAAAAAAAATAGATACAAGATCTCAAATGGCGCTACTGAGTGTGGAATGAATGTAAATAACAAAGAGGAGAATAAAAAAACACTAAAAGCTGATGTAAAGATTTCTCGCTGCACCCTGAGATGCAAAGCACTTGAAAAAAAAAAAGTCTCTACTGAAGTGGACGTATCTGCAGCTACCTGTTACTAGAAACTCTGCTTACCGATAAAGCTACTGCAAGAAATACGTATCCTAACTAGAATGCTATGATCGAAAGTAGTTGCCGTGTACCAGCACGAGATTTGAAATTAGTGGCGTGACGTGAAGCTGGTGGCTGGAGGAAAATTACTGTAGTATGCCACCTTACACAGGGATATGCACCAAGATTTACGCAAGAACAGAAACTTAGGTTAATTTGAAAACCACTAGTTCAAAAAAGAAAATGGCTCTGAGCACTATGGAACTTAACTTCTGAGGTCATCAGTCCACTTTTTTTCTTTTTTTTTTTTTTTTTTTTAATCTTATTTTGTTCGCTTTCGTTCGTTGCATTGGCTCGGGGCGAACGCCGTAAGACATCCGTTTCAGTTCGCTGTTGATCGGTGCACTCAGTTTTTTATTACAGAGGGCAGCTAACCCTCTGACCGAACACGCTGAGCTACCGTGCCGGCAATAATGAAAGACACACAACACCCAGTCATCTCGAGGCAGAGAAAAACCCTGAAGCCGCTGATTAGCCGAGCGGAAAAAGAAGGCTCTGAGCACTATGGGACTTAACTGCTGAGGCCATCAGTCCCCTAGAACTTAGAACTACTTAAACCTAACTAACCTAAGGACATCACACACATCCACGCCCGAGGCAGGATTCGAACCTGCGACCGTAGCGGTCGCGCGTTTCCAGACTGTAGCGCCTAGAACCGCTCGGTCACTCTGGCCGGCCGAAACCACTAGTCCACACAGTAAAATACACAGGTATAGATAACTGCATTGCAGAAGTACGTGAAAAAAAATAAACTAAATTACTGTGTATCAGGCAAATGCTGCTGCTGCCATCGCTACTGGCGCGTCCACTCGGCTCGGCGTCTGTCGTCGAGCAAGTACTCCCAAACGATTCTAGTTGCTTCTCGCTTCGCACACCCATTTTTGTCGCATCAGAGTGTGTTATATGTGTATCATATTTCTCTGTTTTCTGTTCCTGTAAATACATTTGCATCAAGTGATTGATCCTTGAAGCACTTCAGCTAATAGGCCCCATTTAACATTTCATTCCTTAAATTACATTTCTGTAATTCTACACTCCTGGAAATGGAAAAAAGAACACATTGACACCGGTGTGTCAGACCCACCATACTTGCTCCGGACACTGCGAGAGGGCTGTACAAGCAATGATCACACGCACGGCACAGCGGACACACCAGGAACCGCGGTGTTGGCCGTCGAATGGCGCTAGCTGCGCAGCATTTGTGCACCGCCGCCGTCAGTGTCAGCCAGTTTGCCGTGGCATACGGAGCTCCATCGCAGTCTTTAACACTGGTAGCATGCCGCGACAGCGTGGACGTGAACCGTATGTGCAGTTGACGGACTTTGAGCGAGGGCGTATAGTGGGCATGCGGGAGGCCGGGTGGACGTACCGCCGAATTGCTCAACACGTGGGGCGTGAGGTCTCCACAGTACATCGATGTTGTCGCCAGTGGTCGGCGGAAGGTGCACGTGCCCGTCGACCTGGGACCGGACCGCAGCGACGCACGGATGCACGCCAAGACCGTAGGATCCTACGCAGTGCCGTAGGGGACCGCACCGCCACTTCCCAGCAAATTAGGGACACTGTTGCTCCTGGGGTATCGGCGAGGACCATTCGCAACCGTCTCCATGAAGCTGGGCTACGGTCCCGCACACCGTTAGGCCGTCTTCCGCTCACGCCCCAACATCGTGCAGCCCGCCTCCAGTGGTGTCGCGACAGGCGTGAATGGAGGGACGAATGGAGATGTGTCGTCTTCAGCGATGAGAGTCGCTTCTGCCTTGGTGCCAATGATGGTCGTATGCGTGTTTGGCGCCGTGCAGGTGAGCGCCACAATCAGGACTGCATACGACCGAGGCACACAGGGCCAACACCCGGCATCATGGTGTGGGGAGCGATCTCCTACACTGGCCGTACACCACTGGTGATCGTCGAGGGGACACTGAATAGTGCACGGTACATCCAAACCGTCATCGAACCCATCGTTCTACCATTCCTAGACCGGCAAGGGAACTTGCTGTTCCAACAGGACAATGCACGTCCGCATGTATCCCGTGCCACCCAACGTGCTCTAGAAGGTGTAAGTGAACTACCCTGGCCAGCAAGATCTCCGGATCTGTCCCCCATTGAGCATGTTTAGGACTGGATGAAGCGTCGCCTCACGCGGTCTGCACGTCCAGCACGAACGCTGGTCCAACTGAGGCGCCAGGTGGAAATGGCATGGCAAGCCGTTCCACAGGACTACATCCAGCATCTCTACGATCGTCTCCATGGGAGAATAGCAGCCTGCATTGCTGCGAAAGGTGGATATACACTGTACTAGTGCCGACATTGTGCATGCTCTGTTGCCTGTGTCTATGTGCCCGTGATTCTGTCAGTGTGATCATGTGATGTATCTGACCCCAGGAATGTGTCAATAAAGTTTCCCCTTCCTGGAACAATGAATTCACGGTGTTCTTATTTCAATTTCCAGGAGTGTATATACGAGATTTCAGTGTCTTGTCTTCACTCTTTCTGCCACTGGGACTGCAAAGAGCACGGTGCCATTCTCGACTGCTGTCGTTAGTTACCTGTTATATGCCTACAACCTCTGTATCATCGATATAGACGCTTAGCAGTTTTTTAATTAACCGTGGTGAGATAGGATACAATTTATTGGAAGATGAAAGTGAGGTAAAAGTAACAGAAGGCATTTATAATTCGTACGAGAGCGTGCTGAAAAGCAGTGCTTGAGGATTTCTCATGGGAATATTCTTATATATCTTTAAATAAAACGTTATTAATATTTTACATCCTTGTTCTTCATGTCTATACATTTATTTCTCAAATAGTCATCCTCACGACGAACACGTTTCACCCAAAGAGATATCAGTTTTTTTGATACCGTCACTGTAGAATGTTTTGTCTGTTCACCGAGTCACGTCACCTCTGCTTTCACCGCTTCGTCACAACACAAAATGGGGATGTAGAAGGTTTTCTCTAAGTTATTAGAACAGATGAAAATCGGATGGGGCCAAGTCGGGACTGTATGCAGGACGATCGATGACAGGGAACCCAAGGCGTCAAACTGATGCAAAAGTCGCAGCGATTGCGTGTGGTATGGCATTGCCATCCTTGTTTCGTCGAATTCTTGGAATTCTAAGTTCGATTAAAGCAGGCTATTTCTCAGTACAGGTGTAGTCCCGTTACACAGCGCCATTTAACTCGCTACAACTTGGAGGCCGCTAGTGGCAGAGGGTTGCAAATATGTATAAATGAAGAATAAAGACGTAGAATGTTAATAACGTTTGTTTTATTTTAAAAAGCTTCAAGAGTTTTCATATTAAAAATTCGGAGGTACCACATCCTTGTATTTACAAACCTGTACTTCATTTGTTGTTCACTAACTATTCGCATTTTCTGTTTCGATTTTTTACGTATATGGTGTAGTTTCGAGCGTGTTATTCAACCAAGCAATTGCGAGAACTGGTAGCGAAGGACACTGCTCGGGTGTTTTATACTGAAACGGAACTTGTTGTACCGTTCCAATGTTTTATTAAATTGCTAGCACGCAGAAATTATTAGCAAGAGTTTCTTCTCTTGCAGGTAATACCTCAGCTGGTGTCCAAAAGGAGAGAATGGACTAAACAGTGTTATTTATTGAATTTTTTTCTGTTGTGTACCACGTTTCCCATTTTCCTTTCCTTTGTGCGGCCTGGACGGTATAAATGAGTGAGTGTGTGAACTAGCAGAAAGCTTTAGGCACAGATTGTAACACTGCATGAATGGTCGTTCTGGGGTAGGGTGGTACCAACCCCCCCAAGCGTGAACAAGTTTAGCAGAGACCAAGTTTGCAGGTCAGGGCAAAGATGACACGTAGGCGCACGTATTGGCTCTGTCAGGTTGGCGCGCCACCCCCACCACGTTTGTAAGTGGAACGGTTAGGCGAATTCGGTTGGAAGAGCGCTTGTTCCTGGTTCGTGGTGCTGGACACACATGGAGACGCAGCTCTCGTTTTGGTAATGTTAACATAGGTATTAGATTGCCTGAAATCTGCTCTGTAATGAAGTCCAGATGTTGAAATCAGGTGCGAAATTACCACTGAACCCCATAAGGGAATGGATTTTCTTAATTTACTCGAATTTCAGTAGACCTTGCATTAGTGCCTTGTTCAGGCAACGCACCATGTGCCTTAAGCTCACGGTCACGTTATTGCTCTGCGCTAAACGGAAATTCGCTCATTCAATGTATTTTATTCTGCTCTTCCATTTACAGTAATATTTTGGGTGTTTTTATTTATTTTCCATATGTTTTCTTTGTGGACTTGCTTTCGCGCCACGTGGTCGGTTGGAGCAACCGCTGAATTGATAAATTGTAGTTACGGTCTGAAAATATATTGTACACGACGAATAATCATGCGATAGTGAGCGAGTATAAAGTAGGGAAGGAATAATCGTGTGTGTCCATATTTTTCTGGGTTTCTGTTGGCTACTGCAACTTGGCCATGTGGGTTGAACAGCATTGAAGTGATGTTTCTTGTGCACCCCCATAACGAGTTGATTTGTTGGCGATGTTGTGCGTTATGTAAAATACTCGTACCACTAGGAAAAGTATCGGATTTTAATGCCCACTGATTTGATAAAGATTTGCGAAATACTCTTCCACCCGGACCTAGTTTTGCTTGTATTGTCTTTGCGGAACTTGTTCTGAGTAATCTATAGTAACTGAATGTAATAACTGAGGGTTTAGGTATAACTCGGCGGTTGTATAGAATTACATTGAAGCCAGGTCTACGTTCCTCTGTCCCATTCCATAATTACGTGGAGAAACTGAACCATATTAACTAGAGACCGGTTTTGATAATGTACATTGCAAGAGAAACACGACTAGTTGTTGAAATACCATCGGTACTGAATAAATATCAATTAATCTCTATCCTCGACTGATTATTTGCTCCTTCCATCATAAAGAATAGGTGGCAGTCAGTACCACAGTCGAATTCTGGGTCATGAAAGCAAATAAAAGCTATATAATGCCTATTAAGCCTTCTGTAGCGGTTCAAAAAAAATGCGTTATAAGTTGCGTTCAAATCTCTACATGTTCGTTAAAACTTTCCGCTAGAAATTATTAATACCCAGCAATAACTCGCAGGGGCCAGTAATTTCGTGGACCACACGAATTTAAGAAACCATTTACTACAGACGGTAGCTTGCAGCAGAGGTAGGACATGTCAAAGCGACGGTAATCTACCTACTTAGGTGGACTTATACCACCACCAGTACTGGAAGGTTACGTTGCAATACTATCGGACTGTTGGGATTGTTTTGTGACGAACTGAGTCTGTAAAAGTAGTACGGTGTAGTGTGTTTAATTATGTATCACTGAAATTAGTTAACTAACTAATACAAAGAATATTCTCAGTTAATAGAGTTATTCTTATATATGTGGCTTTTATCACTTGATGATTCACTCTATTTTTTATATTTTATACTACAGTTGAAGTATGGAAGATAATTTTGGACATCGCTAGGTAACATTCGTTAAACAAACTACATGCCACTGGCGTTCTGACCCCACGTTATCTGAGCATTCGTCTACTCTTTGGGTTACGCGGGAAATTCAAAGTAACTTGAACTAACTATCTGCCGCTGCATCTATACTCTATAAGCCACTTTATCGTGTGTGGCGGAGGGTACTTGTGGAACATCTATCACCTCTCTCTTTCTTTGTTCCATTCCATGAGATGAACGCCTTTTGGCAAACCTAACTACTCTAAATTTTTCGTATTTTTGTGACGCTTGTATCTGAAAAAAATATATATGGCGCACGACTATTCTTCGAATGTACGCTCTCAGTGTTTCAACAGAAAACCTCTCTGTGACACACAATGACTCTTTCATAATGTCTGCCACTTCAGTTTGCCAAGTATTTCAGTTAAATCTTGCGCTTGCCATCAAAACGAGTTGCTCTTAACTGCATCTTCTTTCTCTTTTCTAGCAACTGGTAGTGAACGAATATTGTTGGCCGGCCGCTGTGGTCGAGCGGTTCTAGGCGCTTCAGTTCGGAACAACGCTGCTGCTACGGTCGCAGATTCGAATCCTGCCTCGGGCATGGATGTGTATGATGTCCTTAGGTTAGTTAGGTTTAAGTAGTTCTAAGTTCCAGGGGACTGATGACCTCAGATGTTAAGTCCCATAGTGCTCAGAGCCATTTCGAATATTGATGAGCGATACACAGGAAATGATCATTATAATGTTTCTTTCACCGATGAGTTAACATTCTCTTCGGGTTGCTCCAACAGACCTCAGCTTGTCATCTGCTCGCTATTCTCAGGTATTTTCCATTTCTTCCTATATCCAGTGATTTATCGCCAGTGGTGCAATAGAAAAGTAATGGATGTCTGGAATTACGCATTACATTTCTGTGTGATAAGAGTCAGTTACACCAATCTTAAATCCTTTGCAGGTCTTCCTGCATTAATTAAAGTTTCCTATTGTTGCAGCCTTTCCTCAGACAACCAACATCGTCTGCAAACAGCCTCGTAGCACTTCCGTCATTATCGACTACACCATGTATATACAGGATGTAACAGGTATAAGTCCAGATAAGTTTATATGTGATACCTTAATATGTCTACACATCAACTTGTGAGTTCCTTTTTCTCTGTATCACACAGTCTTTCCACAAACACGTAACAAACTATACCGCCTGAGGTTTTGTGGTTGCAGTAACTACACCACCAAACGGACATCGCCAGTCATATAGATACCTCGTTTCGCCTGCGGCCACACTTCAACATCTGACCTGCTGCCCAGGAGGAAATAGACGTTAATGGCTCGCTCTTGCCTCCTGTATTTGGCGGTGCTAACCAGCCTCAAAACAAACAACTTGTAATATTTACGAGGGGCGTTCAGTAACTAATGTAACACATTTTTTGCAGCCAGTTTCCTTTGAAAAAATGCAGAACTTATTGTGGAACATTGTGGAATATTACGACTCCCGCCCCTACAGTTTCGTGTATTTCCTATATGTCGCAGAGGTATGGCTGAACACCTAAACTGGGAAGAACAAACAGTCACAGCTTGCCGGAAACCTCCCTCCTCCCTCCATGCAATCCAAAAATTTATAAAAATATTTGCAACCCATGTTAAACAAAAATTAGTCCAAACACTAGTCTTGCCTAATCTTTACTACTGTGATGTAGTTGAACACGGCACAAATAGTGAATATTCGAGATGCCTCGAGCTAGTGATGAATGCTTGCGTTAGATACGTGTGAAATATACGGTTGTATGATCATATCAGTCCTTCATACTCCCAGCTAGGTTGGATACGCCAACATAAGGTACGAGATCTACACACGATGTGCTTACTTCATCGATTTCTTAGTCACTGGTGCCACACCTATCATCATTCCACAACCGCAATACCAGATCGGATACGTCTAGCATCTTAGCTGTACCTTTACATAACACAAAATCTTTCTCCGTGTCATTCTCCATCTCAGCCATACGACTATGGAACGCGCTCCCCTGTGATCTGCGTCTTATCCAGAACCACTCAACATTCAAGAGGGAACTCAAAACTTACATATTAGGGACGGTATAGCCACCATTGTTGTGCCCCTCTCATCTCTTTCTTTCTCCTCTCCATCATAGCTTCGAATTTTACCATTCTATTTCTCTTTGTCTAACCTATCTACCTCTTCTATATCTCTTTCACCCCAGTCTATTGTCTTATGTCTGTGCTCGATGAGAATAACTCACAAGCTGCAAGAACATAACGAGAAAATTCCCAACTAGCAATAGGAGTGACATTCATAAAAGAAAAATATGTTTACTTTCATATACATAGTCATTACTATTATTATTATTATTATTGTTGGCGGATTTTCCCTAAAAGGAAATCGTTAAGCTTATGACTTTGAAGGCTTGTTCTTCTTGTCCTTCCAGTACTCCTTCATTCTCTTGGAGAGGGCCTCTTTTCTCTCCTCAGACCATTCTTGTTTGGTCCGCTGTTTTAGGGCTTCTGACTTTACTTCCCAATTGTCTATGTGTTTTCGGAAGGTGCTTCTGTCTGTGGTGCCAATTGCTTGTAGGTCTTTTCGGACTCCTTCCATCCAGGGTGTCGAGACTTTAAGTGTCTTGATGTGTTCTAGAATTTTCTTGGCGAGTCTTGTTTCAGGGAGTCTATCTAAATGTCCGTAGAATTTAAGGCGCCTTTTTCTCATATCGTTCTCGATGTTCGAATATGCTTCTACTGTTGAGTTCTTCTGTAGTCTGTAGCCATCTGGTGTGGGTCTTTCTCCTAAAACTTTCCTCATGATTTTGCGTTCTTCTTTTTTGATTTCTTCAATTTTGATTTTCCTGTTGAGTGCTAGTGTTTCGCTGGCATACAGTACGGCGGGTTTGATCACTGTGTTATAGTGTCTGATCTTGGTGTTTCTGGAAATGCATTGTTTGTTGTAGACGTTTCGTACCATGCCTAGTGATTTCCGTGTCTTCTGTTGTCTGTCTTCGTAAGCCAGTTTCTCTGTTCCGGTCGGTTCGATGATTTCGCCTAGGTATCTGAAGTGTGTGACCCCTTTAATTTTGCCGTACTTGGTTGTGATGTCGTCGCCTTCTCTTGTTAGGACTTGCGTTTTTTGAAAAGAGATTTGTAGGCCGACTTTCTCGGCGCATTCTTTCAGGATTTCGATCAGTGTTTTTGCTGATGTTGGGTCATAGGTCAGTATCGCTAGGTCGTCTGCGAATGCTAGGTAAGGGATTTCCAGTCTTTTCCTTCCTAATGTGACTGGTCTCCAGGTGTTTTGTCTCCTGACTTCAGCTTCCCATTCGCTCATTACTTTGTCCAGGACGATGTTGAACAATAGCGGGGATACTCCATCTCCTTGTCTTAGGCCAGTGTGGATTTCAAAGGGGTCCGAGATTTCGCCCATGAATTATTATTATTATTATTATTATTGTTATTATTATTGATTGTTATAATTATTTCTTTTATTGTTATAATTATCATTGTACTACTGTTATAATCTCTATTTCTTTTTTCTTTAACATTAATACTGTATAACACGTTATATGTCTTTAATGTTCTGTCTGAAGGCCCTAATCTTGCCAGGTAAAATAAATGCATAAATAAATAAATAAATAAATATAAGCAGCCATCAAAACAGTGGGCATAACGTAGGTGCATTTCAAACAGTAATCTGTCAGTGGGTTTCTTTTATTGGAATGTCAGGGCATTGCTTACAGATGTCTATGGAGGCCTGCGGGTGAAGAAAAGCGTAGTGAGTGGTTGGGCGTGTCGGCTTCTACCGTATCTTCCTTCGCCGTCGCGTTGTCGTTGTTACCGTGAGACACCGTTATACCAAGAGGAAAGGCGCGTCGATCTTAGAGCATGAGATATTGACAACACACAACGGTCACGGTAGCACCTGATTCCAGAATAGCTGCAGTAGCTAAGATCTACGAACTATCCCCTGTTGACCAGGTCCCCAAAACTTAACTCGTAACGAGATCCCTTCAAAGCAAATTGGCATAACGATCGTCTATAAAGGCTTCGTACAACGAGAAGAAATGTTACGGTTGATGGAATAATAACAGATACGACCAAACTGTCTTGTCTCTTCTGCTTTATTTAATATAACTTCGTTCACAGTTTCATTTCGCATTCACCACTCATTCACCGAAACCCTTTGATGAACAGTTTTGGTTGCTTAACACCAACAGTCAATGATAATGATACAGCTTTTCTCCTTTTTATAAACTGAAGCCCGCTCTCCGTGATATAATAAGAAAAAAACCGGTCTCAATACCGCGTCCCTCGTAAGATGCGAATAGACTTATCCCGGAATTGACCGCCCTGTAGGTGTACTCAATTTAATGACGACACTTCGCTGTCCGCTATTTCGCGTAACTGAATGTCCATTTGTTAGTCTGATTATACACTGTAGCTATTTAAAATTCGCCCCTATATTTTTCACAACGCACAATTAGCACTTCGTTACTTGTTTGTTTTTTTTCCTAAGAGAAAACGAAAAAAAAGACGCCGTATAATCGGCTTAGTCGACATAAAGCAAAACACCTTAATATGCCCAATTTCACCTCTTCTTATAGGATCGGCTACCTTACTCATTAATTTACTACATATTGTTTCCAATAACACTAAACAGGTATCGCCGTTATATTTTAATTGTGTTCAAAAGCATGTTACTGCTATTATGACCAACCAAATCGTCACAAATCGCGCGGCGTGCGTTTTTAATGATAACTTTACGCCATTCAATTAAATCGCGTGGCGTGCGTTTTTAATGATAACTTTCCGCTATTCAATTTCCGTTACAGCTATCTTGACTCGTAATGTTACAGGCTGTCACACAAGCCTGTCCGATCTCCCACTAGCCGGCTAGAAGCACCCGGCCGTGACTCTTGCATTGCTGGCCACTCTCATTCGATCATTCGAGGAGATTGACAGAGCACAATCAAACACCTCGCTACACAATTGAACGCCTCTGTTGGTAGTGCTGAAACTCTCATCCACCAGCTGGGATACTCGAAGGTGTGGCCCCACCAACTGCCACTCCGCCAAAAAGAAAACCATAAAGATCCATGAAGACCATCTGTGCAAAATTGCTTCACCGTTATGAGACTACCAAAGGCAAATCTCCTTCCAATCAATCCGGAAACAAACCAGGAATTCATTGTGTGTGGGGGGGGGGGAGAGGGGGGGGGGAAGTACATCACCTCTCCTCCGAAGAAAAACCACCTGCAGTGGGTAAAGTCGTGCCAACGGTCTTCTGGCACTCTGAAGCGGCTATTCTGTTTGATGTCCTCCCTCATTTTGCAACGTTCAACTCTCAACTGTATTATGCTACCATAAGCAAACTGAAGAAACAACAACAGGATGTTAATCGCCACAAAAATGCAAACGATATTCTCCTTCTCCGTAACAATAGAAAGACTCAAAAGGGCCGCGCAACCAAGGGGAACTCACAACACTTCATTGTTTCTTCTCTTCCACCCTCCATCCCAGATCTTGCACCTTCCAAATTCCATCTGTTTGGTCCAATGTAGGATGCACTCTGGCACTCTGCGTGAAACAGTATGTGGATGATGGGGAGGTTGCTGATGCAGGAAGACGTTCGCTGTGTTACCATGCGTGTATGTTGGCCCTTACAACGAGGTGGATTGAGGCCACCATACTGAAAGAAATTATGTTGAACACTGTGATTTTTTAGCCAAAAGAGGGAAGAATAATATGGTGTTTGAGATCAAGAACAGAAAACTGTTTTCAGAAATAAGGTATTGTATTACTTGTTAAATCTCCCTTCTATAGTTGTTATATAATTCACACATGTTTTTGGGGCGAGCTGATATTATAATGTAAAATTTGGGAAGCTAAGATCGCTTGATTTGAAACAGTTTATGTCAAGACCAGTTTTTGACAGTACCCATCCGTCATCCTCAGATCTCCCAGAAATATAATTACAAAGCATCTCATCGATATACTGCGAAATTTCTCCAAATATGCCGGCCGGTGTGGCCGTGCGGTTAAAGGCGCTTCAGTCTGGAACCGCGTGACCGCTCCGGTCGCAGTTTCGAATCCTGCCTCGGGCATGGATGTGTGTGCTGTCCTTAGGTTAGTTAGGTTTAAGTAGTTCTAAGTTCTAGGGGACTGATGACCACAGATGTTAAGTCCCATAGTGCTCAGAGCCATTTTTCTCCAAATATAATAACAAAGCCATATACCGGATTGCTTTATGTATTTCACAAACAAATGCGGAACTGTTATTGTAATTGAGCGTGTTCTCAGAACGTCGACAGAACCATGTATAATTATATTTCTGCGAGATCTGAGAATCTCAGGATGACAGCTATTTATTGTCGAGCCTGGTGATGAAATAAACTTTTTCACAACGAGCGATCTTGGCTTTTACTATTATAAACTATAATTACCAGTCTGTAAATGATGTATGTACTGATGTAATGCCTTTCAGCACACCGTCCACAGTCTCCAATAGAAATATCTGGACTCACACCCGTTGCGCCCTGAATACTGTAAACTGTAACGGCCCTGTAGAGCTCCCTTGGACCTTAAGCTACACGTTTGGAGGTTCATCTCCTAGCGCATGCTGCAATCAGACTTCTGATCCGCTACTCGACAAGCTCTACTTTCTTCACCAAAGTACAGTGCTGGGCCGTACCGAAGGCGAGGGACACGGCGTCCACCTGGGCACCCTGTTCTTCGGCGCTCTGGATCTCACGGACTATCATAGCGAGATGAATGTTGCTACATCTGTGTTTGCGGAATCCATATTGATTTTTATAGAAGGGGTTCAAAAGTGGTTCAAATAGCTCTGAACACTATGGGACTTAACATCTATGGTCATCACTCCCCTAGAACTTAGAACTTCTTAAACCTAACTAACCTAAGGACAGCACGCAACACCCAGCCATCACGAGGCAGAGAAAATCCCTGACCCCGCCGGGAATCGAACCCGGGAACCCGGGCGTGGGAAGCGAGAACGCTACCGCACGACCACGAGATCCGGGCTATAGAAGGGGTTCCTGATGCACAAGATGGACGTAACGCGTGACAGTAAAACATGCCCCACAATTCTACGACGAAATAACATCAGTGATATAGGCCTACAGTTATGTATGTTTTCTTGAAAACCAGATTGACCTGCCCTTTTTTCAGTCGAATAGTACCTTTCATTGCTCCAGCGACCTGTGATAGGCTGCTGTACTTAACTTGTCGACTGAATGTGTTCCCGTGTGTGATTTCTGTTCTAGATGTATTAAAAATTTGCATGCAGAAAAGATATCCCTTTGTTCCTTACCATATGTAAGTTCTCACCGCTCTGCGCGGTTCTAAGCAGTTGTTCCAATGGGGAAGTTTATATTGAAACTGAGAGATTATATGAAACTAGAAAAGTTAAATTGGTTGGTTGTTTTTGGGGAAGGAGACCAGACAGCGATGTCATCGGTCTCATCGGATTAGGGAAGGACTGGGAAGTAAGTCGGCCGTGCCCTTTCAAAGGAACCATCCCGGAATTTGCGTGGAGCGATTTAGGGAAATCACGGAAAACCTAAATCAGGATGGCCGGACGCGGGATTGAACCGTCGTCCTCCCGAATGCGAGTCCAGTGTTTAAATTGGTTTACTACTTCTGGAATTCTTTACTTCTTTGTAAGTTGGTAACACTAGCAGTGGTGGGAGAAACAGCAACATGATGCAAAAAAGGCTCAAAAATTCGGAGTTAAGCGCTGTACGTTGGATACAGAAACAAAATTATTCGTACAGGGCCTTTCGGCAACATGTAGATCAAAGCGATAAGTAGGGCAATGGCAAAAGTGTACAGCCTACCCTATGAATTTCGGCGGGACACATCGTACTCATCACAGGCCTCGATTATCTTCAAACTATCAAAAGCAAGGGATATATCTGTCTACTGATGTCTGAAAGGAAAAGGTGCGTGAACTGCAAAGAATAGCGGTTGTTTCAGGGCAGAAGGTTCCATCGATACGCAGCAGTCATGAAAATCATTGAGGTGCTGAGCTACAGAATTTTCGCATTGGCTTGGCTAGTACAGTGATTTGCCGTAGAAAAGATAGGATGCAGGCAATACGACAGCATTAATTGGCTCAGCTTGAGACTTTGATATCGCCCGTCGGGTTTGAGCTGTGATGTACTGGCATGGCGACTGACATACGTGTGCGGGACGATGGTTTGTTTTGCTTAGGCGTGCTAGTAGTGTCAGCTTATGCCAAGCTTGTAATTTGTATTGGGTTCATAGAGAGCGTTGCAAATTCTGATAGTATGGTCCATAGCCCAACTGACTTAGTTCATATCTATGCAACTGAAGAATACTGTAGTGACGCAAGTACTGTAATCTAAGATGGTGCCACCTAGTGTGTTCACCACCAGCTCCAGACCCCAACTGTCTTAGTACATTTCCTCACCGTCAGAGGACACCACAGTGACACCAGCTGATGATGGAAGTACAGTTATCCATGATGGTGGTAAACAGTGTGTTCTCCACGAGGTCTAGGCCGCTGTCGTCCGCTTCATGACGTAAATCAAGATCGTGAGGGAAGACGAGTGAGCCTGCTCTGGGCTGCTGGAGGGGGTGGGGGGGGGGGGGAGGGTGGAAAGCAGGAGTTCAGTCTATTCAGTTTCAAACAGTTTCTTTAGCGATCGAATACATCAATCACATTTATACAAAACATCCATCCTAACGTGCTTGGCATCACAATACGCAGTCTGCAGAATGGCTCTGTGCACTATGGGATTTAACTTCTGTGGTCATCAGTCCCCTAGAACTTAGAACTACTTAAACCTAACTAACCTAAGGACATCACACACATCCATGCCCGAGGCAGGATTCGAACCTGCGACCGTAGCAGTGATAGTATGGGCCCGTTATTGAATACACAAGTTTAGTTAACAGAAAGTAGTGAGTTTACGCTTCACTCTGCCACGTATAACATATACAGTCACCGCAATCATTTCAGAAAACTGTTACCATCTGAAATTTTGTGCAACTCTAGCGCCACAAGAGGCGACAAAGCAGCGGTAAAATTATAGTGCGTTTTTAATCATTTTTCTGGTTAATTAGCTAAATAATTTTTGAATTATTATAAGACATGAATGATAATGAGATACATTTAGAAACGACCGAATCTCATGGATTCAGTGACTTAAGCTACAACATAATTATAAAGAAATACATTCGAATATGTGTATAATTGTAGCTCACTCCACTGAAAACAAGACCATACAAACACACATTTCTGCGTGAGAATAATTTTTTTTTTGTCTGTTGGTAATACGTCAGACCCTTTCCTTGACACGAAACAACATTTTATGTAACCTAATGTTTTGCACAGTCTTACACTTCATCTACTTTTTAACACATAAATATCTTTGTAAATGTAATTACTTTAGTTGCAAAAGCAGATGTGTTGATGATTCTTGCGATTTGTGGCTCAGATGCAGCAACAATTGTGGAACTGGTTTCCTCTGTGTTGGGAAATAGTTTTATTGCTAATTTTTCTTTTACTGTCACTTCTGTATGGGTTTGTTTCTCCAGCTACAGTTGTGTTAGCTTGTCTGCTACATAAAATAATGTAGGTATTGCATTCCATACTGATTTCCTTTGTTCCCCATTCACTGATTTGACTGGAAGTGTAGCGAAGAAAACTTACGTTTATGAGCAAATATACGACGCCTTTCTGCAAAAGGTCAGGTCTGCAGCTGTTTACTAGCACTTTTTCGGTTCTTAAGGAACACGGCATTCTCAGGTAAATATCTTCAGGTTAGAAGAAATTTGTAAATAAACATAGCGATTCACACCTACTAGGGTTGATAAGAAACCTAAAAAAATGGCAAATATACTGCTTTCTTCTTCTTGTTGCTGCCATTTATTGCGGTGCAGACGCTCCTGTTTGTAAAAACCATTCTACAGACCAATATAAACAGTTAAGATTAACTTTCGCTTTTACAAAATCTCGGCTAACTCTGCAGTATAACTTCCTGGCCGCTTAGCGCGCTGCAATAGCGGTGGGCAACGGAAAAGAGGTGGAGTGTCACGACTCTGTATGTTCGACTGTGACTCTGCTTACACTCCCATTCAGCCAGAGATTAAACATTATGTTTGATCTTATTACTATTATTATCTTAGCAACGAGAAAAAACTATGATTAACATCATATGTGTACTAGGAATTACTTGTAAATGCATCTTCCTGTCGGAATTTATTCTCCTCAATTTATTTAATCAACATTAATCGTAATACCACTCAAATAAGAAAAGGTGATACTTCGATGATTACGAAATGCGTAAGTCTGCAGGCATTTAATTCTAAATAATAATTGGCTGTTTTAAAGTAAGTGTGAAACATGTGATATTAATAACTGAAAATAATCAATAAGGGTGTACCAGACTTACCTGTGTGGGACAGCTGATAAGACGGCAAAGAGCGATAGAATAAAGTAATTCGCCATTTCCAGGTCCAGATTATGGCGTACAACTCCTCTCTAATTGATTTTGCTGTTTTAAATTGCGCTGTGTTGATGAATCAATGTTGTGGATACCGATACACTTTGACCAGTGACGTTTAGGATGCGAAGGATGTGAGCGGTTTGACCTTATTGACTAGTGTAAACTGTACATGCTGTTTATTCCAAAAAAGAAGTCATGGATCGATGCCGACTGGTGGAACCAGACCATGCGCCAATCCCGAAATGTCTGGCTGTTTCTTTCGATATGTGGCACGAGTTCCGAGGGTAAGGCAAGGTAGGAAACGAAGGGCAGGGCTTAGATTGTTGCGAGAGAAACGGTTTGTGATTTTTTTACCATGCTTCCCACAAATATTTTGTTGTTGTTTGAATTTGGTACATTTGTCGATGGAGATGTTTGATACGAACCTAGGGACACAGCTTACATTGTTACGAGAGAAACAAGTACTGATCATATTTATAATCTTGATTCTTAAAGATTTTTTGTTCCGAATGTGACGTCGTGCAGACGCGGCACATTTGAAATGGATTATTTTTGTAAGATACATGTTGTATGCGGTTGCTGAGTTTTTGTGGTGGACGTTTAGTTTTGTGATTCGGTTTATAGTAAAGGTGCATTTGAATGAGAACGAGTCTTTGCCCGCATCTCGTGGTCGTGCGGTAGCGTTCTCGCTTCCCACGCCCGGGTTCCCGGGTTCGATTCCCGGCGGGGTCAGGGATTTTCTCTGCCTCGTGATGGCTGGATGTTGTGTGCTGTCCTTAGGTTAGTTAGGTTTAAGTAGTTCTAAGTTCTAGGGGACTGATGACCATAGATGTTAAGTCCCATAGTGCTCAGAGCCATTTGAACAATTTTTTTGAACGAGTCTTTAGTAGTTACTGGTTATCTAATTGTTTCTGGTTTTTGAACTGTTGTTTTTAGTTTACAGTCTGGTATTCTAGAGTGAAAGCTGTGTGTTTGTGTGGAGTTTTGCCTTGGAGTTGTGTTCAAATAATTTGTTGTTTGCCGTATGGTTCGTGTGTGTGTGTGTGTGTGTGTGTGTGTGTGTGTGTTTTTTTTTTGGGCCACTTTGATTAACATTTTTGGAAGATGACCATCAACGGCCGTCAAGTAATGTATAAAATGTTTGACCATCAGCTGCTTTTATTTTAAACGGATATATCTCGACCGGTTTCAGTCATCGACTATCTCCACGGGTAAGGGTAAAAATGGTTTAAGCAACAACGTAACATTTGTCATTACTTAAGTAATGCTTAGAACGTATCAGGAATATCAAAATATAACACAGGACTTTCAGAAGCAAACATACTAATACCAAGTGAATACAGAGCAGTACTGGACGCTGATTGGTAAGAACGTTTTTATGATTTATTTTTGTTTAGTGGGGGATCATAGTTTGTTTATGGAAAGGATATTTCTTTGAATGGAGGTTCTTAGATTTGTGTTTGGTTAGTTTTATTTGAGGGGAGTGAGGTGGGGGAGGGGAGGGGAGTTATGGAACTGATGTCTTTATTGGCGCTGTCTAGATATAGTGAATTTCGTTATCCTTATTAGCTTTGTTGGTGGGGGATTGTCTACATCACTGTCTTCGTTTCAGCTATGTATGTCAGGTGAAATTTCCAATACTGATCATAATCGATTTTCTTCTTTGGAGTGGGGCGGGGTATGGGTGGGGGATGGTATCACTGTCTTCGTTTGAGCTACGTAGGTCTAGAAATAAATTCTATTCCAGTTGTGTGTTTCTTATACTTTTTGGTTGGGTTTATTGTGGAGGAATTCGTGAGAGTTATTTTTCGATTATGTGACTCTCTTGGGGTGATGTTAGTCTTATTGTAGTATTTTTAGTCTGCCCCTCTCAGAACTCCTTAATTCACGTGGTTGTCCCATTAGTTTCATTAGTTTCATTTCATTAAGTGACTGAAATATTTCGCATCTTTCTTAAGTTCGTTTGCGACCATAATGGTCTATCTTGTGGTAGTAATCTTGAAGTATGCCAGAGGCCTGCTATTAAATCTGTGGTTGTCATAATAAATAAAGTACGCTTTACATCCTCCATATAACGTCATAGGTCAAAGTAGAGGTATGGACTCGGAACGTGCGGTAATCCCAAATGTTGTTCTTGCTACCGCGTTCCGTCAATTTCAGCGACTTTTGGCCGTATGTATTGGCATCAATTTTTGACTTTCTGTATTGATATCACTTTCTGCTCTTTGTACTGGTGACCAGTTTTGCAGTTGAGTTATATACGTCGACTGATGTTTCAGGAAAAATTTAGAATAATGCTAGTGCCGTACTTACGTGTTTCGTGCGGGAATGTTGCCTGTTCTTGCCGTGATGTACTGTGGGAGCAAAGGAAGGCGTATCAGCTGTTCATGTAATACACAACCAATGAGAGACGAACAGGCAGTAATACTTTCGGAAGAAAGGGCGAAACATTGACGTAAAAGCGGATTATAGATTTATTTGCTCCTTATTTGAGTCGTAGCTATTTAAACTGTTCTAGTATCTGCAAACCAAGAACAGCGTCACAGCTCATGATATACAAGAAAATGTAGTGAAACATTTCTGTGCTTCCTATTGCTACGCAATCGATCTGTGTGAGCACACTCAGTAAGTGGATCAATGTTTCTTAATTAAGTCATGGGAGGAACTGTGTGGATCAACGTTTTTGTTTCTTTTCTTTTTTTTTCTTTTGAATCATGGAATGAAGTATTTTGATCAATGTTTTTTAATTAGAATATGGGAAAAGGTACGTGGGTCAATGTTAATACATCGAACTGCAACTCCCTTGTGATTAACATTGACCCACTTATTCACTGAGCTTGCGCACATCGATTGCATATTCATTTCCCCGCCTCATTTGATATTTGCAATTATCCGTGAGATGTGCACCAACTCATTACTTTCGGGGAAATGGAAAGAAAAAGTAAAAATGAGTCTACTCCTACAGACGTTTCTTCTCTGACACTACTACAGTGCTCAAAGTGAAAGGCAAAGTATTAGAAATCAACAGGAGATAAGGTACGTAATAAGAAGCGAAGTCCGCGCTATAAGCGGCAGTGGACATGCATGCTCTTTGAATTGTGTATAGGTCTTACGGCTGAGCCATGCGTTCGTAGCACAAATGCTTCGTTTACTTGTTTGTAGTTGCATCACTATGCTAACCAATTATTGTTCGCACGATGGAGTACAATAAAATGCAGCATCAGTTAGATTACACTATGAGTGCTGTAACTTATGTTTCCTAGTTTCAAATGCCACTTTTATGACCAGTTGCTTAGTGTGTCAAGGTACCTTCTATTTTGCACTCATATAGTTTTGCAGTAACGAGTATGGGGTCATTAACGAAAACAAACTAACCGAGTGTCGACACAAATGTATACTGACGATGTCAAATATTGATTATGGTGTAGTTTCTGCAGAGTTTAGGATTATATTACACGTGGTGCACTGAGTTAATAAGTAACCGTCGGGACGACAGGCACTAACCTGTTATCCTTAGATGCAAAGATCTTTTAGCCACATTACTCTTTTAAGTGTTACTGGCCGGCCGGAGTGGCCATGCGGTTCAAGGCCCTACAGTCTGGAGCCGAGCGACCGCTACGGTCGCAGGTTCGAATCCTGCCTCGGGCGTGAATGTGTGTGATGTCCTTAGGTTAGTTAGGTTTAATTAGTTCTGGGCGACTGATGACCTCAGAAGTTAAGTCGCATAGTGCTCAGAGCCATTTGAACCATATGAGCCATAAGTGTTATTAGTTTGAATGAATTTCCTGATGAACTTACCTAGCAAATTTTGAAAGGCACGTTCTGTGGCTTCTATATGCTTGTGTTGGTGCACCAATATTACAATAGCTTTTTTTAAAAAAAAGAAATATTGCTCAAATGAATCTCTTCATCAATAAAGAAAAGATGTAGGAATTATTCGGACCTAACGTCCATCGAAGAAGAGATAATAACAAACGGAGCTCGTATTGTGGAGAAAATCGTACGAGGGAACCACACTAAAATCTCCAGCCTAAAACCACAAGGCTAGAGAAACACGGATAGGGAAGAGACGAACATCAAGGCGAAAAAACAGCAAAGAAAGTGCGGAGAAGAGTTAAAATTACATCAAGGCGAAAAAACAGCAAAGTTTGTGCGGAGAAGAGTTAAAATTACATCAAGGCGAAAAAACAGCAAAGAAAGTGCGGAGAAGAGTTAAAATGGAGGGAGAATGAAGCCTTGGCACAGAAGGGCACAGGCGCATCCTTACGTTGATGCGTACGAGTAACGTCACTCTTCCCCATATCTCAGCAAATAGTAATTCTAACACGACTAATACCCCGTGATATCTAAGGTTTTCTAGGCGCGATTGATTAATGATATACTTCCGGGAATTTTGCTGTGGTTTTATCCCTATTTTGTGCACGATATTCCAACGAATGATGGAGCCGTCTTCTTCATGTCGTGTGGCGTTTCCGGACTGGTTGGAGTGCAGGCAGTGAGAGTACGTAACAGCAAAACTCGCTGCACCCGAGGAAGACGCCTGGGACCATCGTCGAAGAATTGTGCACAAAATACAAACAACAACTCGGCAAAATACCCGGAAGCAGAGCATGAACTAGTATCACGTTCGTGAGTGAGTGATCATGTGAACAGGAAACAAAAAGTACACTTTGAAACCAAACGCTATTATTCCAAATACAGATCTAATTTACACTCACCGGAGCAGCAGGGATTTCTTCTTCTTCTTCTTGCAGCCGTTTCTGCAGCAGCTCGACAAAGAACACGTCAAGTGTAAACTGACGCTCCTGTTGGAAAAGAACTTATCAGTTTTATAATTCAGATACAGCGATACTTCTTAATATGTACAAGTGTTACGAAGTGTAACACTTATTAAGAATACATTGTTTGGTTGTAATAGCTGCCACTATGCTATGGGCGAACTGTTAAGCTGGAGGGCTACAGAGGAATTATTCGAAGTACAGTGTCGCCATGACCTTCTTATTCTCTGTTCTGGTGTGTTCTTTCTCTGGAAAGGAATGTAAGTGGACTGTGACAATTTTTACTGACAGTTCCAGTTTCTCTATTCTCTGACTCCTCCGAAAGCAACATTAGGCTTCGAAGTCTGAAATTGAGGAATACATTTCGTCTCGTCATCAGGTATTAATCCCAGTTATCAGGCAACTCGTAGAGGAACCAGATGGTTTGCAATGTTGTCTTCAGCCAGTCACCTGTCTTGGACGCATATTATGTTAAGCTCTGCTCTTACAAGAAATTTCAGCATATTTCTCTACTATTTATAAGGGTCTTTTCCATTCTCATGCACATCCATATCAGCATCATAGTCCATTCTTAACTAATGCCAGACACAACTTCCCGGTTGGTCAGTGCTAATTTTAATAGCTGTTAGTAGTGTTGTTGCAACCATTTAATCGGCTTTCTTCTAGACTATCAACTTCGTCTTATCCAATGCCAGAAGTGGGGATATAATATGCTAGTAACATGGAGGAGACAAGGAGGAGCCTGTGGGAAGTGGGGAAAAGAGCAAGCATATCAAGCAGCCAACGAGGCCTGTGAGCAACCAACCCATCGAGACAACATGCCATTATCCTGCAGGTGAGAAAGACATACGACTGTTGGAATAGGTGTGACTGGCCAGTCATCAGACCAAGTCCGACCCTATACGTATAACTTTCACACACTGAGGTTACCCTGACTCCTAAACGAATAGGCTGCTTTTCTAGCTAATGTCTTCATAGTCTGGTGAGAATACAGTTCAATCTGTAATGGCTGTGGCTTAAATATTCTTATACGCCATATTTTCTGTGCACGTTATCTTTTTCAGAAGGCAGAAGTGAATTTAAGAGGAGACCAGCCATTCATTTTACTTTAAGTCGAAATATGCTAAATTTTAAAAATTTTGCGTATCTCTGGAGACGGGGTTGAAGGCTTTGGTGTGTTGCTGAGTGACTAGCAAATTCCATTTCCCTTCAGTGACGAAGAAATCCATCCATTCGCCAGTGACGTTCATCTGTGGCTGTATTTTAGACACGGTCACGAAAACTGACAATTGTCCCTCCACATCTGCAGCCAGTGAAGCCTACCTGTTGAGTGTGACGTGGCGGTCGGTCAATACCGTTGGGCCTTCAGAGCCTCTTTCTGACGTAATAAGTTTCTTAGTTGGTACTTTAGATCATTCTACTAAACTAGTGAAACGCAATCACTTTTATTACCAGGTTTCGAAATGGTATTAAATATAATTTTTGTAATTATGTGTGTGTGTGTGTGTGTGTGTGTGTGTGTGTGTGTGTGTGTGTGTAGTCGCGCGTGCTTGCGTGTGTAGTCGCCCGTGCTTGCGTGTGTTCAAAAAATGGCTCTGAGCACTATGGGACTCAACTGCTGTGGTCATAAGTCCCCTAGAACTTAGAACTACTTAAACCTAACTAACCTAAGGACATCACACACATCCATGCCCTAGGCAGGATTCGAATCTGCGACCGTAGCGGTCGTGCGGTTCCAGACTGTAGCGCCTTTAACATTTTTTACATTTTAATTCTTTGTTGTATTTTTACTGTTTTAGCACATTGAACTTCACTCTTCCCATAAACGCACTGCTTTCTTGTACGGAAACTAACACACAATCCTCATAGTCAATAGTCTAGTAGAGGTCCTGTCTTAGATGTATCATTTATAATGACTTTTCACATAGGATGTTTATAGCGAACCGCAGATTCATTTACAGTAAATCGTGACAGTCTGTAATACCTATCGACAATGAAGTAGCTCTAAAACTTTAGTGCTTTGCTTATTATGATATCAGTAATGCAACGTGACGTGGCTCACCTCAGTGCTACCTCGGGCAGCGACCAAGGTCTTGTCCAGTCGCAGACCTTCGTTTTTCTCCCCTCCCACACACCGGGAGAAAAACGCCTTGATTCGTCGGAACATTGCTGCAACGATAACGGGCAGCACGTTAGATACGGCCATACCGTGTCCACGAGTAAATCTTATTGTGATGTCTCACAACTGTATCGCAAGGAAAAACTTGAGACTGTGATGTCATGTCTTTAAATTTAACTTCTGTAATAATAAGAGCTGTCAGTATTACAAAGGATCTGTAACATCCAGATCGATTAAATATCATTGATTTACTTGAAAAATATTATTCATTTATGACTGGTGAGGGATTCATTATTTTAATTCTCTTTTACTAATTCCTAATATATGAATTAAAATAACACTAGCTCTTCGATGACAGCCAAAGGTGTGTTCATTACGTGGTACATTTATTCTGCAATGAACAATTTTGTTTCGATAGCAGTTATTTAAAGCTATGACTATTAGACAGAATGACAGAACTATTAGCAAGACAGTGCATCTCTACACTAGTTTCAGATATGCACCAGGTATAGTTATTTAAACTTCGCATTTGGACAGACATTACGACGCGATTTGGTTACTACCATCCGTTCGTTCAATATGGCACCGTGAGGCAGGATCGGTAATTTAATTAGTGTGTACTTAAGGGAACATCTTGTTGATGATATGAAGTAACTGGTAAATAATCTATGCAACAGTGTGGTGGTTTAAATTCCAAATCTCTCTGCAGTCTCTGAGGAGATAACGATTTTTACAAATACCCGTTGTCTGAGTCAGTGTATTCTCACCGGGCTGCGCCTTTCCTTCTTTGTGGCAGAGTCATCAACAATATAAGTTCAATATTAAACCTAGAATCACTCTTCAGGGCCATGTGAACTATCCAACAACATGTACGACGTAACAACCATATTTACGACTGAAATTTAACCAGCGACATTTGAATGAAGAAAACGCCAGTACAGCTTATAAAGTCAAAACGGAATTAATATGTAACGATGCTCAAAAGTATTACTTTAATTTCTTTGAGTAACAGAAAGAGAAAATACTTTTGATATGGTGCCATGTCACCTCATTATGACTGCACGCAGCTGGAGCTTGTTTACGTATTGCCTTCTTCTTCACAGAAAGTAGAATATAACAGATTTGGTAACAGAGATACGTGACGCCGCTCCCGTTGTGAAAGTAAATAATAAGTTAAAGAATAGACGATTCCAGCAAATAAAATTGTGAAAATCTCAGCAAAGAGATCTGTCCCTATAAGTCACGTTCTCTCGTAACCTTTGTAGCTGCATGACGTATCGAAGCAATGAACTGGAATGTGAATGGAACTGCTTTTTTTCCATTTTGCATACCGCGTAATCACATCACACTACATCGTAACGTATAAGTTCAAATGGTTCAAATGGCTCTGAGCACTATGGGACTTAACAGCTATGGTCATCAGTCCCCTAGAACTTAGAACTACTTAAACCTAACTAACCTAAGGACATCACGCAACACCCAGTCATCACGAGGCAGAGAAAATCCCTGACCCCGCCGGGAATCGAACCCGGGAACCCGGGCGTGGGAAGCGAGAACGCTACCGCACGACCACGAGATGCGGGCAACGTTTAAGTGTTCCAGTACTTCGCCGCTACACATCCAGTCATTTATAAAATATTAAAACTGCATCTGATTCTATACGGTAAGTAAACAGAAGACACTTAAGTCAGTAGTTCATACCTCTCCCGGATACATTGCACTTCGCTTCTGAAGCTGGGCGTTCGCTTCATTCAAAGCTTCTAGAAGTCCTCAAGAACTTTACAATGTTTCGTTATTCGAGCTCGAAACACAAAGTGTAACAGTACAGTATATGAGTCAAAACTGGAGCCTCTTTAATTGAATAACTCACACGACGAATTCGTTTTGTTATTCCAAGTGCTCGGGTGAATACGCAAGTAATTGCTAGGTAACGGTCCTCTACGGCTTAGGTAACATAGCATCGGTGTTAGCATTTCCTGTGAACAACATTAAACAGCAACGTCAGTAGCTGCAGAGCTCTACACTGTTTATTAACGTCGATAGGAATGGGTAAACGAGCAGTGCTGAAAAATTTTAATTAAATCATTGTATGTACCACAAAATAATGGTATTTTGCGACTGGGAGGAATCCAAATGTATCTAATGAAACAACCTGAATAGCTAATCAACCCCCAACGGATTTAACAGCTAACTAGATTCCAAGATATTACTTCAATTTCCTGAAGCAACAGGAGATGAAAACTCTTTTGTTACAGAGCCAGCTCGATTAATTTTACTCTACACAGCTGCCATCAGTTTGCAAAGCGTCTTCTTCTTCACAGACGGAAGAAAGTTCCAGCGGCACGACTGTGCAATGATCACAGCCAACATGTATATACAATTGAGAAGCGAGGAGGTTGGTGACACTTATCATTGTGAAACTAAGTGATTAATCTGTGAATGTATGACAAAAGTAAGTGAACGTCGTCACACATTCAGTAAAGTGGTTCGTCTCTACAAGTCAGGCACGTAACTTATGAACCTCAATGAAAAATTAAGACAAAGTGATCTTTCACATGTTACACTGTACTAATTACGTGTTCCGAAATCATAACACGGTCCGTCGTAAAACTTCAACTTGCCAGTATTTCTCCACTAAATTCACAGTCATTTAAATGCTTGTACGACACTCTAACTGCAGATAGCTTTGTATGGTAAATAAATAAGTTACATTTAAGTGAATGGCTCATACCTCTTGCGGGTACAGTGCACCTCACCCCTGAAGCTGGGCGTTAGCTTACTTCTAAGCTTCTAAGGCTCCGCAAGAACTTTAAAAAGTTTCCTTAGTTGTTCTTGAAACACAAACTTCGCCGCTACAACACTTGAATCAAAGCTGAAACTTCTTTTACTGAATAACTCACAGAACGAATTCGTATAGGCACTTCTAGTACTCGAGAGAATACGGAAGTAATTGCTAGGCAACGGTCCTCGACGGTTTAGGTGACATGGCATTATTGTTAGCATACCCTGTGATCAACATTAAATAGCAACCCCACTAACAGCAATCCCAACAAATACAGAGCACATTATTTTGTAGGACGGTCGATATCAATAGGTAAACAAGCACTGCAGTAAAATGTTTAGTAATTTAAATATATGTCAGACGAAATAAGCATGCCTTGCTATTGAAAGATATACAGCAGTGTCTAAAGGATGAAAACGCCCGAATAACTAATAAATTCACAAAAAATTTACCAATTAAAAATACTTCAAGCTCTTAATTCAATTTCTTTAACCAATAAGAGACTTATACGCCTTTGTTACGGTGAAAGGTCAACTCAGTATGACACAAAACAGTTGGCATCAGTTTCCAAAATGTGTTCGTTTTCACAGACGGAAGAAAATTTCAGCACCATGACCCTGTTATGACTACAGACACTATGTACGTGTAGTCGACAAGCGAGAAAGATCGCTAACATCGTTGTCTAGAACCAGAACAATCATCAGGTCCAAAAACCATCTCTCCTATGCGATTGTTTAATTGGAACAGCAGTTAGCAGATGTACAAAGCTCCATCATTGATATTATCTAAATATATATATCGAATATTGGGAGAAAACGTTGTCGAGGTTAAATGGACGTAATGTTATGAATGTACAGCTAGTATCAATGACAGAACTATGTACATCTGATAACTGCGATTCCATTTACTCAGACGGATAGCTGAGACGGTTTTTGGGCACAATGATGGTCTGGTCCTAGACCGAAATCGATCGTTTCTGTTAAAATATACCGTTGCGTATTGTATAACGCACTTCTTAAAAAACAAAAATCCTTTGGAACTATTTGAATCACCATATGAAATGAAATTATCGGGACAGTCGCAGCAATGGGAGAGTTGTGGATGGGAACATACTAAAAAGGTTACTAAACCTAAGAGCATTTAACAACTTCTCTAGAATAAACCGAACGAAAATATATAGTAAGCACAAAATTGGATTCGAATAATTCGTTTGACCAATACAGATGAAATGAAGACAGTGGTACCTGACACCTCCACAAAACAACATAACTGGAAAATAGTACACACACACATTCTTGCGGAATGATGCAAACGAAAACATAAAAAAAACAAGTCTAACTGGAGTGTACGCTGTACCTATATAGCTTTAACAGACAGCGATAACACAGCCCCTACAAATGTCTCTAACATAAACAGGAAAAACTGCAAAAATGGCAGAACTGGAATGGAATTCTTCGCTTGACCTGTAGCTCAAAGGGAAACAGCGATATCACACACAGCTCCACAAAACGACATAATCGAAAAATATCGCATAGGAACTTTTCTGTGATAAACCTAAAAATATAAAAAAATAACACACAAATGGTATCGCAGTATATACAAGCCCCCCCTTCACCCAAAAAACCACAATCACACGCGCGCGTGCGCGGACACACACGCACACACACACACACACACACACACACACACACACACACACACACACACACACACACGAACCTCATTATGCAAGGATGACGCACATGAATTTCTCCAGAATAAAGGGAACAAAAGAAACAAAAAGACATACACATGGGCAGTTGGTATAATATTTCGTGTGAACTCTATTCCTAAACCGAGGACAGAGATACAAAACAACACCCACATAACATCAACTTAATCGAAAAATTATATCCACGAATTCCTTTAGAATAAACCGAAAGAAAAGAAGTACAAATAACTGGAATCACACTACAAACACCGGCCGGTGTGGCCGAGCGGTTCTAGGCGCTACAGTCTGGAACCGCGCGACCGCTACGGTCACAGGTTCGAATCCTGCCTCGCGCATGGATGTGTGTGATGTCCTAAGGTAAGCTAGGTTTAAGTAGTTCTAAGTTCTAGGGGACTGATGACCTCAGAAGTTAAGTCCCATAGTGCTCAGAGCCACACTACAAACGGAAATAAATAGCTCAAAAACCGAAAACAAATAATTCACCAATAATTACCAAAACCTCGATCCAGTTCAGCTAAACAAACACTACGAACCACAAAAAAAATCAATTATACAGCGCGAAAGTGAGCGAGCAGGAAAAACAAATTGAGCCTCTTAGGAACAGTGGATTTCATACGCGCAGCCTCTCAAAGAGTCACATTCGAAAAACGGCCAAATATTTGTAAATTAAAAAAATTATGAATAACAGTACCACGAGCAATGCAATTTCATTAGGGCTAACCTCACTCACGACGAACTTCCCACATTAAAAAGAGAGCTAAATAACTATAAGAATCAAATGATAATCATAATCACTAATAGTTTCACTCACAAAAATTTATCTTATATTCTGGGAAATCGTGCGATATGCAGAAAGAAACAGACAAATACTTGACAGAAAACAGAATAAAAATACAATCGTTACTGTTTTCTCCACGCTAGTTTAATCTGTGGTCTCAGGTTCAACCCAAACAAACCCTCGTATGTCACGACGTATTTGGAATAACAGCATAGTTTACCGACATCACAGATTACACTGGTAAGTAAAACAACCACAGCCTAACTTTTAATAACATTCCGCAATTCAACATAAAGTCATGACGTCACATAGGATGTCATGGGTCAAAGGAAACGGGTGGAAAAGGACAATGCTCTTGACACGTTTGCAATTGAGGAACTAAGAAATTAGTTTGAAAATACAAAATGAAAGTGCATGAACTACACCAAATAGAAGGTATAGAAATCTGTCTGAAAAAGCTAGCTCTTAATATTTGAATCTCTATGAAAAATTGAAAAAAATGGTGTTTTACGTTATGTTAATAACATGAGGTTCTGTAATCACATCACACTCTACCACATGCTTCAACCTGCTAGTATTTCTCCACCAAATACACAGACAATTAAAAGCTTCTACGATATTCTAACTACAGATGATTCCGAAAGGTGAATAAATAAGTGGCAGATACGCGAATAGCCCATACCTCTTGCGGGTACAATGCTCCTCGGATCTGAAGTTGGGTGTTCGCTTCGTTCAAAGCTTCAAAAGCTCCCCAAGGACTTTAAAATGTTTCGATAGTTGTTCTCGAAACACAAAATTCACTCTACAACACTTGAATCAAAGCTTAAGCTTCTTCCACTCAATAATTCACACAGCGAATTCGGATAGGCACTTCTAGTACTCGAGAGAATACGGAAGTAATTGCCAGGCAACGGTCCTCGACGGTTTAGGTGATGAAGCATTGTTGTTAGCCTACCCTATGACCAACATAGAGACAAAAGAGCACAACATTTAATAGGAACGACGACAGAAATGGTTAAACGACCATTGAGATAAAATTTTTAATAAGTTAAATATATGTTGCAGCTTTTCAGATTGTAGCATAGGTTGGAAGCGACGTCGCACGCTCGTGTTCTTGATCCGCATTCGCATAATATGTTTAAATGTTTTCACACGCTCAAAAGTTAATTCCCTCAGCGCAGCGAACATTCACCATTTTTCTATGTCCGTTTTTGTAATACCACAAACACATTTTCTGGTGTATTAACTTCCTATATCTTTCGCTGAATCTCTCCGTCATGAAAAATGGAAGATTTGTCACTGATACGGATCACATGAGCGATAGGTACTTTTATTCCACATATAGTGACGGAAAAAAGCTGAAACAACCCAGTAGCGACACTATGAGAAATCAAATCATGTTTGTTTTAAATACACACTGAAAATTTCAGCCGGCCTGTGTGGCCGTGCGGTTGTAGGCGCTTCAGTCTGGAACCGCGCGACCGCTACGGTCGCAGGTTCGAATCCTGCCTCGGGCATGGATGTGTGTGATGTCCTTAGGTTGCTTAGGTTTAAGTAGTTCTAAGTTCTAGCGGATTGATGACCTTCGATGTTAAATCCCATAGTGCTCAGAGCCATTTGAACCATTTTTTGAAAATTTCATTAGCGGTAGTTACACGTGACGCAATACTGACCCTACGACTTATCTTAGAAGCTAGATTAAGGAAAGGCAAACTTAGGTTTCTAGCATTTGTAGACTTAGATAAAGCTTTTGACAATGTTGACTGGAATACTCTCTTTCAAATTCTGAAGGTCGCAGGGGTATAATACAGGGACCGAAAGGCTATTTACAATTTGTACAGAAACCAGGTGGCCGTTACAAGAGTCGAGGAACATGAAAGGGAAGCAGTGGTTGGGAAGGGAGTGAGACAGAGCTGTAGCCTCTCCCCGATGTTATTCAATCTGTATATTGAACAAGCATTGAAGGAAACAAAAGAAAACTTCGGAGTAGGTATTAAAATCCATGGAGAAGAAATAAAAACTTTGAGGTTCGTAGATGACATTGTAATTCTGTCAGAGACAGCAAAGGACTTAGGAGAGCAATTGAACGGAATGGATAGTGTCTTGAAAGGAGGATATACGATGAACATCAACAAAAGCAAAACGAGGATAATGGAATGTAGTCATATTAAGTCGGGTGATGCTGAGGTAATCAGATTAGGAAATGCGACACTTAAAGTAGTAAAGGAGTTTTGCTATTTGGGGAGCAAAATAACTGATGATGGACGAAGTAGAGAGGATATAAAATGTAGACTGGCAATGGCAAGGAAAGCGTTTCTGAAGAAGAGAAATTTGTTAACATCAAGTATAGATTTAAATGTCAGGAAGTCGTTTCTGAAAGTATTTGTATGGAGTTTAGCCATGTATGGAAGCGAAACATGGACGATAACTAGTTCGGAGAAAAAGAGAATAGAAGCTTTCGAAATGTGCTGCTACAGAAGAACGCTGAAGATTAGATGGGTAGATCACATACCTAATGAGGAGGTACTGAATAGGATCGGGGAGAAGAGAAGTTTGTGGCACAACTTGACTAGAAGAAGGGATCGGTTGGTAGGACATGTTCTGAGGCATCAAGGGATCACCAATTTAGTATTGGAGGGCAGCGTGGAGGGTAAAAATCGTAGAGGGAGACCAAGAGATGAATACACTAAGCAGATTCAGAAGAATGTAGGTTGCAGCAGTTACTGGGAGATGAAGAAGCTTGCACAGGATAGAGTAGCATAGAGAGCTGCATCAAACCAGTCTCAGGACTGAAGACCACAACAACAGTTACCTTTGAGATTGAACGAGGTGAGTTGATGATAGTCATGAGACATTATCAGCTCCACAACCAGTAAGAATGAGACAGTGTAGTAGGGGTAAGGAAAGCTGGATGTTCCTTCTGCGATATTGCGGTCTGGGGTGAGATTTCATATGAGAGCACGAAGACTCTTGTGGTTAACCCATGAATCTTGACTGCAATACTGTACGCCAGTCATGGACAGCATTCCGGCCTGTGTTATCCAACACGATAATGCTCTGCCACATACCGCTGTTGTAACCCAAAGTGCTCTACAAAATCTCGACATGTTGCTTTGGCCTGCTCGATCACTAGATCTGTATCCAGTCGAGCAATATGAGACTCCATCGGGCGACAGTTCCAGCCTCATTCCACAACCAGGATTAACCGTCTGTGTATTGGCCGACCAATAGCGACCAGTACCAATAGCAACCGCCAGAAACTGAGAGATGTAACAATATACTTTCTGGAAAGATTAGTCACTTCAAATGGTGTGTCGTGTTGTGACAGTTTTCCGCTCTTCGTAGTAACTCATTTGACTAACTGCTACGAACCAACTGCCAATACGACATTCCGTCGGCGCCTGGCAAGGGGAGAAGAATAAGATGAGGGAGGTGTCGACACGCAGTTAAGATAATTTTGCCATCTCTTCCAGCTTATGTAACGCAGCCCCACTGCCACCGCAGTCCTAAACGCTTACCAGGGATATGTGAACTAGTGAGGGCATCACGTAAATATCTACGTCGACTGCTGCAGCAAATACTATGCAAAAATAAAATAAAATAAAATAAAATAAATTGTTCAAATGGCTCTGAGCACTATGGGACTTAACAGCTGAGGTCATCAGTCCCCTAGAACTTAGAACTACTTAAACCTAACTAACCTAAGGACATCACACACATCCATGCCCGAGGCAGGACAGGATTCGAACCTGTGACCGTAGCGGTCGCGCGGTTCCAGACTGTAGCGCCAAGAACCGCTCGGCCACCCCGGCCGATAAATGCTATGCATATGCTAAATGTAGACTATATGTACATAGATGTGTATAGCTTTCCAGCTGCAATGAGACGCCTGGCAAATACAACGAAGTAATCCTGAAAAGCCAACGAAAACAAAAGACTGCGTTTTCATCTGAAACACTCTGTACAGAGATTATTAACTCCAAAGCAAATTCAGTGAAGTAGGGAAAGGTGGAAATCACTTAATGTAAGGCCCCTTTCTGGAGAACATCTAAAACGTGAATAGTCGATCATTAGTCGCATTCACCCAACCTCAGTAGAATTACTGCTTCATCATGTAAGGACGAATTTTGAACCTTTCGAACTAAGAAATTCTTAAAAACAGTAGTTGCCTACACAGCTGATGCAAATCGTAACTTTAATTGGATAAGAACAGAAAAGCCTACGTGCCTACCACAGTGGAACATAGCAAAATGTTACGGCTTGTCAAGCCCAAATACTCCTGCTCTCTTACCATTGAGACCCTAAGTTTACCGTCCTATCTCCAGCTTATCCTTTCAAAGCAGACGGTCTACTATCAATTGCCTGCGGTGAAGTGCTTCAGTCTCATCATAAAATACCTTCAGTACTTCATTTTGAAAAATTCTCAAGAGTTTTTAACTTTATTAATGTGCGACGGTCTGTTTCAATAACTAATAAAAGTGTAAATATTATGATTTCCAATTTGCTCGGCGGTACAGCTGGTAAGTGTCAGATTACAACTCAGGACGGTCTAAGTACCAATCCGGGATTGGTCCAAAGACTTTTTTTACACGTAACTGTTCTTTCACATTCGACAATTATTTGTTAATGTTAGTAATGCGAGGTCGAATTATGACGTAATCCCTGTTAAACTGCAGGGCTGCTTACAACAGACTGGATAAATGAGTTGAGACGTCGCAGAAAGCAACGGGACCATGGCTAGAAAATTACTGTAATTACTGTGGAGTTCGAACAACTTTTCAGGTTGATGACAGCTTTATCGTTATATGTGTACATGACATACATTGCCTTTGTATCCTTGGGTAACATTATTAAATACTTTTGAGTGATAAACGAAGTAAATACTCCCACCAACCAAGCAAATGAATAAAATTACACTAAATAAATATCCTTATTTTCTGAGAATACGGATAAAATAATATAACTGGGTGGTGCATTAGATAATACCCCATAAATATATGAAAACGTAACTGCGTGTCCTGAGGTTTATACAACACTCACCCACTTTTCCACTTGTTAAATTGTTAATAACGGACAGATTAACGTTTAACAAAAAATACAAATAAACTCATTAGACAATTATTTGCACCAATACATTTACAATGAGGAGGAAAGATGACGAGGAAAGTGACAAGTGAAGGATGTCAGTAAAACCACGAATATTAATTTGACAAAGATGGTCGTTTTTTACCCTATTCCGCTACATTTTAACTGGTATCATTTTTATGATTTTACATTTTAAAGCCAGATAACATATTCCATATCATATCTTTTCCAAATAGAAACAAATTTCATTTAATCAAGAAAGTAAATAAAAAATATTGTTGTGCTTCTATAGGTACGACACTACACATGCATATATTACTGAGAGGGGGATTTTTATCCGTAAAGGACAGAGCAGTCACTGTAAGACTCAATGTTTATTATCATGAAGCATTAAGATATGTTGCACTGAGATAATCAAGTGAACATTTAATGAAAGAACGAAGGATTGTATTCATGAAATTTAACTTTGTGTCAGGTGAGTGAGCACAGTAAATGTATAATCACGTGAATAAGTCGTGGTTACTGCAAAATGGGATATGGCTAAAAGCAAGAAACCGGAAAAATAATAACGAACACGAGCAGAATCACTAAAGCGCGTAACACAAGCAACTGTATGGCTGAGAATGTTAAAATTGTGCAGTTAGGCCCTCATGGAAGTTAACTACAGTCGACTTAGTGATTCTATCGAAAGTTCTTTCTTACCACTCTCATACAGCATGAATGCAGTAGGCAGCGGTGGTAACAGTTGAGTCTGGCTTGACCTCTGGACTCGGAACTACAATGGAAACATCCACATGGGTGCAAGTGGTATCTGGCAGCAAGTATTTTCTTCTCAGTCGTCTGTCCACAAGTATTTATTCTTCATTCTGCTAGCAATAAGTGTGATCTATTTTAACCATCTGTAATTTGCCTGTTAGTGTAGGACAATCGCTGGCAAACTGCAGCGGACGCTGCGAGTTCCGTTCAGTAGTTGTCTTACACATAAGTTAAACAAACTCGTACTCCTGCGGATTTTGTTATCATTAATCAATTATTCCAAGGTGTGGGAAGGAAGACAGAAAACTTCTCCCAGTCCATGACAGGATTCTGAAGCTGACGACCTGAAAGACTTACACGTAGGTACACACATGAAAGAACGTGCTCTCCAGTCAGAAAATGGGTTACAAGTGTTTTAAACTAACACTCATGTGTAGCACGTCTGATGAGGCAAACGGTTGTACTAACTTCTCTGAAAGCTAGAGCTGGCTTAGGTTTCAATCTTTCCTGAAAGGAATCCTTCCAGTGCCTGCCTTTTGGGCAGGTAGCCGCCCCTAAGTCGCCCGTCGAGGGGAGTTGGGACCAAGCGAATTCTGCATTCCTTACCTGCTTTCAAGGGTAGTTTTCAGCACCGAACGAATTTATTACTCTGCTTGATCCTTCACGTAATCTCCCTTACTGTGAGCCACCTACAAAAAGCTCACCATGGCTGCAGAAAATGGCTGCCTTAACTGTTATAAAAGGAATGTAAGAGAGGAGTTAAATTAGCTGTGCAGTCACTGGCAATGCTAAATATAATCTGCAGTAATTAGACAGCATTAAAGGGTCGACTACATTGACCATGAGGATGTGCGTATGACATTAAACGCTTCGTAAGAGTATAGGGATAAACTGCTGTGTAACATCACCTTCTCATTGTGAATAAAATGGATGCTGATGAAATTGTGCTGATGATTATGATGTTTGGTTTGTGGGGCGCTGAGCTGCACGGTCACCAGGGCCCTTACAAAGTCCCAGTTTTTACACAGTCCAGTTTCTACACAATCCAAGTCATCTGCTGCCATGAATGATGACGGTGACGATGGAATGACGAGGACAACACAAACACCCAGTCCCCAGGCAGAGAAAATCCCCAATCCGTACAGGAATCGGATCCGGGATCCGTGATCCAGAGGCAGCAACGCTAACCACCGCACCACGAGCTGCGGACAAATTGTGCTGACATGGGAACCTCCCCTCCGCACCCCCCTCAGATTTAGTTATAAGTTGGCACAGTGGATAGGCCTTGAAAAACTGAACACAGATCAATCGAGAAAACAGGAAGAAGTTGTGTGGAACTATGAAAAAATTTAGTAAAATATACGAACTGAGTAGTCCATGCGCAAGATAAGCAACATCAAGGAAAATAACAACCCTGGAGCGCCGTGGTCCCGTGGTTAGCGTGAGAAACTGCGGAACGGGAGGTCCTTGGTTCAAGTCTTCTCTCGACCGAAAATTTTATTTTCTTTATTTTCGCAAAGTTATGATCTGTCCGTTCGTTCATTGACGTCTCTGTTCACTGCAATAAGTTTAGTGTCTGTGTTTTGCGACCGCACCGCAAAACCGTGCGATTAGTAAAGGACGTGCCTCTCCAATGGGAACCGAAAACATTTGATCGCAAGGTCATAGGTCAACCGATTCCTCCACAGGAAAACACGTCTGATATATTCTATACGTCACTGGTGACGGCATGTGCGTCACATGACAGGAATATGTTGTCGACCCACCTAACTTGTACATGGGTAAAAAGATTCTTCTACCTTGCCCCATTTAGGTTTTCTTGTGGATGTGATAATCACTCGCAAAAAAGTGATTAAAACATAAGAGTTTGTCACATAAACTGAAAATAAAAAATTAAACTTCTCACTCGAGGGAAGACTTGAACCTAGGACTTCTCAGTCCGTAGCTGCTCTCGCTAACCACAGGACCACGGCGCACCTAGACTCCCATTGTCCTTGATGTTGCCATCTTCGCATGGACTACTCAGTTTGTATATTTTACTAATTTTTTTCATAGTTCCACACAACTTCTTCCTGTTTTCTCGATTGATCTGTGTTCAGTTTTTCAAGGCCTATCCACTGTGCCAACTTATAACTAAATCTGAGGGGGGTGCGATGGGGAGGTTCCCTTGTGAGCTTCACCTGTAGCACAAGCTCGTCAAGGACATTTTAACTGCGACATGGGTATCGTTTTTGCTTTTCGTTTCACGTACTCATCGTCCGATGAATATCGTGCCTTGTATTAGAAGGGTAAAGCTGGTTCCAAAGTAAACTACAAGAAAATACACAAGGGCACTTGTCTGCAAGCCTCCTCAAATTCGCTTTTATGCACTGGTGTACCGGTAAATTTATTTCTGGATACATATAGTAAGAAGAAGAACACCAGGCGCACAATATTACATAGAATCTGAACGTTCTGAGAATACTCGTGAATGAAGGCAGTGCGTTGATGGCCTCACACACATGGCTGGCTTGTTGTCACAATCCACAGATACTCAAATCTATCTACAATTAATTACTCCATTCACAGTCATCATATTGCAATAACAAATAATTTACTCAGTTATAACCACAGCCGTAGGTTGGACGACATCTAAAGCATAACCTCGCTGTCTGACAGATGGTTGGTACGAGGCTGTCGTAAATTGGTCGAGCAAGCCATAAGCATCTGCGATGCAATGGGGTCTCAAGTCGAGTGGAGTGAGCTGCCACTCGTGGCAAGGAACCAGCTGCCTCAAGTAGCAGCAGGTATGAGCCGACAGATACGTGGCTCTCTACAGGCAGCTGAGGTGAGAACGGCTGTGTTTACTGGCCACAAGTCACTCTGCGGGGTGCAGCCTCCATGGAATGTCAGTCAGTCAAGGTTGCATCACTTTTACTGGTCTCGCGTGCGCGCACACACACACACACGCGAACCCACCCATCCACCCATACACACACACACACACACGCACACACACACACACACACACACACACACACACACACACTGTGTGCCTCATATTACTACACTCCTGGAAATTGAAATAAGAACACCGTGAATTCATTGTCCCAGGAAGGGGAAACTTTATTGACACATTCCTGGGGTCAGATACATCACATGATCACACTGACAGAACCACAGGCACATAGACACAGGCAACAGAGCATGCACAATGTCGGCACTAGTACAGTGTATATCCACCTTTCGCAGCAATGCAGGCTGCTATTCTCCCATGGAGACGATCGTAGAGATGCTGGATGTAGTCCTGTGGAACGGCTTGCCATGCCATTTCCACCTGGCGTCTCCATCCGTCCCTCCATTCACGCCTGTCGCGACACCACTGGAGGCGGGCTGCACGATGTTGGGGCGTGAGCGGAAGACGGCCTAACGGTGTGCGGGACCGTAGCCCAGCTTCATGGAGACGGTTGCGAATGGTCCTCGCCGATACCCCAGGAGCAACAGTGTCCCTAATTTGCTGGGAAGTGGCGGTGTGGTCCCCTACGGCACTGCGTAGGATCCTACGGTCTTGGCGTGCATCCGTGCGTCGCTGCGGTCCGGTCCCAGGTCGACGGGCACGTGCACCTTCCGCCGACCACTGGCGACAACATCGATGTACTGTGGAGACCTCACGCCCCACGTGTTGAGCAATTCGGCGGTACGTCCACCCGGCCTCCCGCATGCCCACTATAAGCCCTCGCTCAAAGTCCGTCAACTGCACATACGGTTCACGTCCACGCTGTCGCGGCATGCTACCAGTGCTAAAGACTGCGATGGAGCTCCGTATGCCACGGCAAACTGGCTGACACTGACGGCGGCGCTGCACAAATGCTGCGCAGTAGCGCCATTCGACGGCCAACACCGCGGTTCCTGGTGTGTCCGCTGTGCCGTGCGTGTGATCATTGCTTGTACAGCCCTCTCGCAGTGTCCGGAGCAAGTATGGTGGGTCTGACACACCGGTGTCAATGTGTTCTTTTTTCCATTTCCAGGAGTGTATATTGTTTAACACGACTACCATATACGGCCCTTTGCCCTCATATTCAAAACTAATAAAAATGAATTGTCCATTACTTTACAAACGTGACTGAAATCCAGGGTCTTTAAAATTGAAACATCTAGCCTTAGCCTTCTGGACCTCTTACAAAAAGAAAGAAAACATTTAACGAGCAAAATATAATACTGGCTCTATATTAATTAAACTATTATAACTCTTACCGATGACGTTCACTGGAAGTAGGATGACAAATTAGGGGAGCTTTCTGAGGTATCCACGGATGCTAAACGGAATTTCGTGAACGTATTTCGTGCATTCACGATATATAAATTACTGGCGCGCCATACAGCTAAGCACTGAGGTAGTACTTTGCATTTACATACTACCTGTTTATCAAGATGGGCCTTTCTCTTTCTGTCTCTCCCTCTCCTTCTCCTTCTCCTTCTCTTTCTCTCTCTCTCTCTCTCTCTCTCTCTCTCTCTCTCTCTCTCTCTCTCTCTCTTCTGATGCTTTCTTTCGTTTATTGTCTTTGAGTAAAAGCATTCTCTTTAATCGACATCTGGTACCAATTTTCTGAAACACACAAGGATACATGTGCAGAACGTTGATACTATAAAAATGCATAAGGCTTTATAATGATATTCATTACAGCTTCAAAATATTCCCTTATTGTAGTTACTGTATTTGTGAGCTCAAGTTATCTCCATTTTTCACATTATACTATTCCTCCCCAAACCATTGCATCCAAGGGTGGTAGTCGTATTCCTGTAAATCTCATTTAACATCACAAAAGTGGATTTCTACCGGATGACAGTTGCATCCCCTGTAAACAGTAGATACAGAATAGTGAAACAACTTCTGCGGCTTCAGTTTCTCGGTCCTCACGTACCTTTACCTGACGTGGAAAGTTATTACACAGCAGCTTGGTGCCTCATACTACCAGTTTATTTTACACTAACAATCCACATTGGCTCGGCGCTCAAAGCATCTCACTACTGGCTTCAAATATTAACTACAATTCGCAAATCGTCACTGCAAGGCAAACTCGTCCTACGTCTCAACCAATACACTCATTGTCTTTCAGTACAGCCTCAACTGTTGAAAATCACTCACAAGCACTCCACATACACTCGTCTCCTTCTTTTTCCTTCTGCACCAGCCCAGAGTTATGAAAGTGGTTAACATCCACTAAACGAATCCCTTGGGGTGTTACATGTGTAGTCGACCTCGCACTCTCTTAACGTTATTATGAGAGATTTTCCTCACTCTGCATGCACTACAGTCAACGTAAAGAATTTTTATCTTACAAATCAGATTCAGGTATGTCATTTTAATTTATTATGACTTTAGTACTGGCTATTTGCAACACACTTATCAGAGAGTATCCATATTAACCATTGAATGTACAGTCGTTCTCAAAAGTATCCGAACGACCTGAATTGCATTTAGCCTGATTCGCATGCAACCTGCATAACGCAGCCGTCTGGCAGGTCCTCTAATCGCTCCTTCAAATAGTTCAAATGGCTCTGAGCACTATGGGATTTAACATCTATGGTCATCAGTCACCTAGAACTTAGAACTACTTAAACCTAACTAACCTAAGCACATCACACACATCCATGCCCGAGGCAGAATTCGAACCTGCGACCGTAGCGGTCACGCGGTTCCAGACTGAAGTGCCTAGAACCGCTCGGCCACACCGGCCGGCTAATCGCTCCTTGGTACAGTCGTTTGACTATTTAAAATGGTTCCAGCAGGTCACTACTAGGAAACACTGCTCTGTATAGCCATAACTCAAAATGTAAAGTAATACCTCGATACTACGAATATCAGGGAACACTTTATCACAGATAAGACTGTCCTTAAGGCTTGTAAGCTCACATTTATTACAATAAAAGACATGCCTCAAATGTTACCACTCTCATTATTACGTCAGATAGGTAATGCACATAGTAAGTTCCTCGTATTCATCACTTCCTTCCTCTCAAAGTAACATACTATACTTATTATTTAACACTAAATGACATTAAAACTTGAAGTTATTCACGAGCAGCTAGTTGAGAATATGTATGAAGTTCAAATGACACGACGAACAGTCTCGTTCTACATATGCATTCAAACCCAGGTCATGCAGACTAAGCAAAGATTTCGTGACTGACAGAAACTAACAGTCATTCCAGACTAGGCATACAGAGAGCGATATAATTCGATTTTAGACAGTATCAGTTAGCAAATATCAACTTTAAATTACATAACATAAACGTTTTTAACGGACGCAAATTCCTACCCGGCATCTATTGTCCCTGTTAACGAACTACGAGAGATGTTAAATATTGCTTCTTCACAAGTAACTTACTTGATATGCCGTGACGTAAAGCTTTGTGTTGGACAGAGATTCGCACCCAGAACCTAATCGGATTGTTATCGACGCACAGTCAACTGTGATATATCGGATATTATCTACAGTAGCTGAATGTTTCAACTGAAATGACGAGACGAAACATTAATTTTTTTCCTTCCCAGGACTCCTACGCGCCCCTACCACTGTTATATTCTAGAGAAAACGAACGTTAAATATGGGTTTGTTGCACCAGCAGCAACATGTGAGCATGTCTGAACTAGAAATAATATGACGAAGAGTTCAGTGCTGACTGGGAATCAAACCCCGCACTTATCGTTGTTGATTACACTCAAAGAGACGTCTGCTGCAGAATTTTTCTCCACCAGCAGCTCGAAATAACATCATGGAACTTATAGTGATCTCGAAAATAGTTCTGTGTCTATCTGAGAGTCAAAAACGTCAGATATCGTTAGTATTGACAAGGAATGAAAATACATTAAAAATCAAAATTATTATCCACCAGCAGATAGGTATTCTCATGCTAGAACATGATAATACATAATGAAAACTTTAGTGCTGGGCTAGGATTCGAACCCATTCCCTCGCAATATGTGGAGATGTTGAGGAATCTGCAGTTTTGAACAAACAACAAATTGTAGTCGAGTTGTGTTGTCACGAAGGGAATGAATTCCGCGTTAAGGGTGGTCTGAGATGCATTCCCAGTTCAGAACCAGTTTTATCGACATACAGAAGCTCTAATAAAAGATGTAATAAGTGTCCTGTGACCCTACATAGCGTTTTCTTCGTCATTAGACATAGATAACTAGTCTAAGAAAGGTTACTGGTGATAGAGTTTCTACATGTCTCCACTCCTGACTTTATTGTGGTTCAAGCTAACGTCTACTTGGTAGAGAAGGAATATACTACAAGCAGCCAGCCGAAGTGGCCGTGCAGTTCTAGGCGCTACAGTCTGGAACCGAGCGATCGCTACGGTCGCAGGTTCGAATCCTGCCTCGGGCATGGATGTGTGTGATGTCCTTAGGTTAGTTAGGTTCAATTAGTTCTAGCAAGGGAACATCCCCATCGCACCCCCCTCAGATTTAGTTATAAGTTGGCACAATGGATAGGCCGTGAAAAACTGAACACAGATCAATCGAGAAAACAGGAAGAAGTTGTGTGGAACTATGGAAAAATAAGCAAAATATACAAACTGGGTCGTCCATGCGTAACATAGGCAACATTAAGGGCAATGCGAGGGGAGGAGCGCCGTGGTCCCGTGGTTAGCGTGAACAGCTGCGGAACGAGAGGTTCTTGGTTCAAATCTGCCCTCCACTGAAAATTTTGCTTTCTTTATTTTCGCAAAGTTATGATCTGTCTGTTCGTTCATTGACGTCTCTGTTCACTGTAATAAGTTTAGTGTCTGTGTTTTGCGACTGCACCGCAAAACCGTGTGATTAGTTGACGAAAGGACGTGCCTCTCCAATGGGAACCGAAAACATTTGATCGCAAGGTCATAGGTCAACCGATTCCTCCACAGGAAAACACGTCTGATATTTTGTATACGACACTGGTGACGGCATGTGCGTCACATGACAGGAATATGTTGTCGACCCACCTAACTAGTACACTTGGCGAATGGGTGAAAAGTTTCTTCTACCTTGCCCAATTTAGGTTTTCTTGTGGATGTAATAATCACTCCAAAAAAAGTGATGAAAACATAAGAGTTTTTCACATAAACTGAAAATAAAAAGTTAAAATTTTCGGTTGAGAGAAGATCTGAACCGAGTATCTCTCGATCAGCAGCTGTACACGCTAACCACAGGACCACGGAGCTCCGCGCCTCATGTTGCCCTTAATATTACCTATATTACGCATGGACGACCCAGTTTGTATATTTTGCTTATTTTTTCATAGTTCCACACAACTTCTTCCTGTTTTCTCGATCGATCTGTGTTCAGTTTTTCAAGGCCTATCCACTGTGCCAACTTATAACTAAATCTGAGGGGGGTGCGATGGGGATGTTCCCTTGTAAGTTCTAGGCGACTGATGACCTCAGAAGTTAAGTCGCATAGTGCTCAGAGCCATTTGAACCATTTTTTTTTTTTACTACAAGCAAAATCTCCTACTTCATCTTTTGACAGCTGTAATTAAATACTTCTGCCAACGGCCTTGTCGGAGTAGTAACACTGGTTCCCATCAGATCACCGATGTTAAGCAATCTCCGGCTTGTCTAGCGCTCGGGTGGGTGAACGTGAGGGTCTGCCGAGCGCTGTTGGCAAGCGGGATCCGCTCAACCCTTGTGAGACCAATTGGGGGTCTACTTGACTGAGAAAAAGCGTCTCCGGTCTCGAAAACTAACCAGCCGGGAGAGAGGTGTGTTGACCACATTCCCTTCCACATCCGCATCCAGTGACGCCTATCAGTGAGAATGACACGGCGGTCGGTCGGCGCCGTTGGGCCTTCTGAGGCGTATTCGGACGGAGAGAGAATTAAGTACATCTATGCTACACTATCCTGTGCAAGCTTCTTCATCTCCCAGTACCTACTGCAACCTACATCCTTCTGAATCTGCTTAGTGTATTTATCTCTTGGTCTCCCCCTACGATTTCTACCCTCCACACTGCCCTCCAGTACTAAATTGGTGATCCCTTGATGCCTCAGAACATGTCCTAGCAACCGATCCCTTCTTCTGGTCAAGTTGTGCCACAAACTTCTCTTCTCCCCAATCCTATTCAATACTTCCTTATTAGTTATGTGATCTACCCATCTAATCTTCAGCATTCTTCTGTAGCACCACATTTCGAAAGCTTCTATTCTCTTCTTGTCCAAACTATTTACCGTCCATGTTTCACTTCCATACAGGGCTACACTCCATACAAATACTTTCAGAAATGACTTCCTGACACTTAAATCTATATTCGATGTTAACAAATTTCTCTTCTTCAGAAACGCTTTCCTTGCCATTCCCAGTCTACAATTTATATTCATTTCCTAATCTAATTCCCTCAGCATCACCCGACTTAATTCGACTACATTCCATTATCCTTGTTTTGTTTTTGTTGATGTTCATCTTATATCCTCCTTTCAAGACACTGTTCATTCCATTCAACTGTTCTTCCAAGTCCTTTGCTGTCTCTGACAGAATTACAATGTCATCGGCGAACCTCAAAGCTTTTAATCTTCTCCATGGATTTTAATACCTACTCCGAATTTTTCTTTTGTTTCCTTTACTGCTTGCTCAATATACAGATTGAATAACATCGGGGAGAGGCTACAACCCTGTCTTACTCCCTCCCCAACCACTGCTTCCCTTTCATGTCCCTCGACTCTTATAACTGCCATCTGGTTTCTGTACAAATTGTAAATAGCCTTTCGCTCCCTGTATTTTACCCCTGCCACCTTTAGAATTTGAAAGAGAGTATTCCAGTCAACATTGTCAAAAGCTTTCTCTAAGTCTACGAATGCTAGAAACGTAGGTTTGTCTTTCCTTAATCTTTCTTCTAATATAAGTCGTAAGGTCAGTATTGCCTCACGTGTTCCAGTGTTTCTACGGAATCCATACTGATCTTCCCCGAGGTCGGCTTCTACTAGTTTTTCCATTCGTCTGTAAAGTATTCGCGTTAGTATTTTGCAGCTGTGGCTTATTAAAATGATTGTTCGGTAATTTTCACATCTGTCAACACCTGCTTTCTTTGGGATTGGAGTTATTATATTCTTCTTGAAGTCTGACGGTATTTCGCCTGTTTCATACATCTTGCTCACCAGATGGTAGAGTTTTCTCAGGACTGGCTCTCCCAAGGCCGTCAGTAGTTCCAATGGAATGTTGTCTACTCCGGGGGCCTTGTTTCGACTTAGGTCTTTCAGTGCTCTGTCAAACTCTTCACGCAGTATCGTATCTCCCATTTCATCTTCATCTACATCCTCTTCCATTTCCATAATATTGTCCTCAAGTACATCACCCTTGTATAGACCCTCTAGAGTCAGAAACCTAGAGTCATATTTTTCTGATTTCTCGAATTAAAATGCCGATGTTGCTTCTATTTTCACTAGAAGAATCGAAACGTAGCTCGCCATGTTTGACAATCCTAAACGCCGGCTTCTCGATAGAGTTTTTTTACTGACAATGGCCTCAGTATCTGTTGAATTTCCGCTTCAACCGACGTAAGTGTGTTTACTGCTGCGTAGCTACACTAATTTTCCACCTCAATTTAGGCCAGGCAGCGAGACTAATTGCAGTTTGCCCTTCTGCCCAGCTGATGCCGCGTCGCGTAACCAGACGGCATCCGTGCACCAAAAAACGAACATACGAGCTAACAGGGTTGACCCGTCGAGTTAATTTGTAAAATATTACTTTATCGGAACGCAAACTATGACTGCTAGACTATTTTTAAGATATTTATTTTCTGGTACAATCAGAGACTAGAGGTTTCAGCCACCACTGGCGACCATATCTGATGAAAAGCAGCAACATACAGTACTTTAACGTTGGCAAATAACAATTTTCCAGAATGAATTTTCGCTGTACAGCAGAGAGTAAGCTGACTTGATAATTCCTGGCAGACTGTGTACCGTACCATATTCTAAACTGGTACCTTTGTCCTTCGCAGGTAACTGCTCTTACCATCTTAGATAGACAGGTGCCAGCCGTCACAATTTGAAAAATAGGTGATATTTGCTGTCACAAAAAGAGCAGTGAAGATGGGCAGTGAATCGTGCCTAGCCTATCCCTACTGCGGCCCGATTGCCAATATCTACGAGGAAAAATTCGTATCTGTGGGTTGCGTCCTTAGAAGGTCTTTGCTTTCCAATACATATACGGGGTTCGCTGGCCCAAGAGGGCAGGCAATCATCGTAGGTCGTACCACTCGCTCCTTCCGGCTCCTTGATTTCTCACTTACCATCTGTTCCCATCCTGTCCATCTCTCACCCACCCTCACCTACCTTGGCCTCACCATTTTCTGTTCGCAACACTTTGGAAAAGACGCACAACACTGAACATTCACTTAAAACTCTGCACTAAAAAGTTGCCACAAATATGACATACCACAGCTGAGGACAGATGGGGGGAACCTGGACAGATGATGGGAAAGATAAGAGGCAAGGATAGTAAAAATGAAGTGAGGGGGAGGGGGAAGGAGCCGACGGAGGACGAGGACTCCAGACTGTAGCGCCTAGAACCGCTCGGCCACCACGGCCGGCGTGCGAACAGAAATCATGTTGTTGCTGGGTGTGCTTTTTACATTTAATTGCCTGTCTATTATTTTACTTGTCTGCTTCCTGTGTATTTTATTAGCATCGCCAACCCTTTGTTTTTATGTTTTAAGTTCCACAATTTTTCGCCATTTTACCATTTAAGTCAGCGATTTTATCGCCTGCTATTATTATTCATTCATTTAAAAAAATTCTGTAGGCTGAAGAGCGGAGTACTAAGCTGCTACCAGACTGCCCCCTTTGGGGGGAATCGTGTTGTGGCGGAACAAGACAGCCACGCCACTCGGAAGTAGCCGAAATGCACGCGTTAAATTCAAGCAGGCTTGCTTAAGTCTGAAACAGGATACGTAATGAATGCTATAAAGAAAAGTACGTAGCTGCTGGAATACTTAACTTTAATCCATCATTTGTATACAGCATTCTTGATGATACAAGTGAGACTCTCTCTAGTGTTGGTTAATGGCGCCTTGTTAGGTCGTAGCCATGGACTTAGCTGAAGGCTATTCTAACTATCTCTCGGCAAATGAGAGAAAGGCTTCGTCAGTGTAGTCGCTAGCAAAGTCGTCCGAACAACTGGGGCGAGTGCTAGTCAGTCTCTCTAGACCTGCCGTGTGGTGGCGCTCGGTCTGCGATCACTGACAGTGGCGACACGCGGGTCCGACATGTACTAATGGACCGCGGCCGATTTAAAGCTACCACCTAGCAAGTGTGGTGTCTGGCGGTGACACCACAAATCGAATCTCAATAAAGGAAAAAAAAGCCCAAGGGGGAGGCACTATGTTAGGGGATTGGCGGTTGCGTCGCGACAAGAGGTGGTCACGAGGTCCAAGCGGCCGAAGCCACGAACTGGCCAAGGAGCGCCTGCGCAGAGCGAAGAGACCGGAGTACTTCACCGAGGTCAGCGTCGACTACAAGCAGAAAGCCGACATCCCGTCGGTTGGTTGGCAACATTCGTGTCGGACGACCGTTCGTGGCCTGGCTGCCCTCTTCTACGTGGCTATCATCGGGACCACTCAGTAACCGCTGCGACGCACTGTAGATCCATGGAACTGCTTGCTAATAGAGGGGAGTAACATTCTGTAATCCTCGCGGTGATTTGTTCTTTGTCAACCTGCCCTCCTTATTATTTTCTCGTTTGTACCTGATCCTCACCTGATCCTCAGAATTCTACTCGGTCGCAAATATAGGCAGTAGTATTGTACTAACACACTAATTTGAGAAATTTTCGCGCTATTATATTGCCTTTCATTTCTGGTTTGTACCGGATCATTAATATTCTAATTAATCAGCTCTTGGTTGTAAATACAGCCGGAACAATTGTACTAAGGCACAGGTTGCTGTTAAACAAAAGAGGGACCTTGTGGTTAGATTTAGCTGTTAACCGGTTCAATTCTTTGATTATAACTGCATTTCTCAGTCATTAGTTATAATCTGAACAACCTGTTGTACCAAGTTGTTCGTTGGTGTCTTTGATAGACCAGGTCATTGTTGGTGTTTTTTAGCTGGATCTTGTGGTTCTGCCGAGTGAGTTCTCTTGTAATAGGTGTTCACAAGTAATGTTTTAAGAAGTTCCTTTAGAGCAGTCTTAATAACTGACAGTCAGTTTAACCTTGAAAATATTAACAGCCAACTGCCGCCAGGGCTTTAGTCAATTGTCAGAAAGGACTGGTTGGAGTCCAGTCGCACCTTGGTTGCCAGTTAAAATGAAGAAGTTGGTCGCTTTGAAGTAAGCTGTGTCATTGTTATATTGTTTGCTACTCTGTTTAAACTTTAAGCACAGCTGGGCATCTTAACCCTGAACCTTTCAACGTATAGGCTTCAAATTAAAAGTTAAGTCATTTGTGAGTCATGAACGGCTCGTGTTGATGCCATTTATTGTTTGTCATTTCCTATTACGGTACTGCCACCACGTTTTTTTATTCCATTTACTGGTGTCACTAACTTCCTGCCTTACTTGCCCGTGAGCGGCAGCAGCAGCACATATCGGTAAGTGCACTGTCGTATCACGTCTGGAGAGACTGACAGTATTTCTCTGCCGGCCGCGGTGGTCTCGCGGCTCTAGGCGCTCAGTCCGGAACCGCGCGACTGCTACGGTCGCAGGTTCGAATCCTGCCTCGGGCATGGATGTGTGTTAGTTAGGTTTAAGTAGTTGTAAGTTGTAGGGGACTGATGACCACAGCAGTTAAGTCCCATAGTGCTCAGAGCCATTTGACCCATTTTTGACAGTATTTCTGGGTCAAGGAGGGCCGGTGAGATGCGAACAGCCACTGCTCGACGACCGCTGCTGACGCACATGAACAATCTGACGGTGGCAAATTGGAGCGGGACGACCGTTGGTTGGTCGTTCGGTTGGTCGTCTCAGTGGCCAACGTATATTTGGTCCCTTGGGCCTGGTAGTTGGTCGGTTGGCCTGGAACAGCGAGCTAACCTCCACGGCGCGTAGTTTCGCCCGGGCCGCTGGTGTCGTCTACGTGCAGTCGGAGTGTGTGGTGCTCTTCCCATTGCTACGAGGTCCTTGGCTCACCGATCCTGGACACGAAAGTGGAGTTTTGACTTAATCTACCAGCAAGTCACGACTGTTCACATTGTGGGTTTTGGATTTCGTTGTCAGCTGTTGGGACATTTCCGCAAGCAACAACGTGTGTTTTCAAGTTGGCAAATTTTAGCCACCCTCTGATGGAGTTTAACTGTACTTGGTTATTTTGAACTGAAGTGCACCAGCGGAATCTTCTGCCTTGTGGCCGTTAACGTTCCGGGTATTTGCCCAGGTCATTGATTAAATTCAGGCGGTGTACTTTCCTCATCGTGCTGTCACTGTCCAGCACGGTGTGTAGTTTGACAGCTCAATGTACAATTGGTTGTGCGCGCCAATACCTTCTACGTAGTTTCATTCGACACCATGCTGTGTACTGGTTGGGTGCAGTGGAAGTTAACTTGTAAGTGGGTTCATTGACTGTCGGTCGGTTGGGTTGTCGTCGGATCGACAATGGTTGGGCCGACTGCCTGTCTCACCTAGGTGAGGGTTAGTGTTCGAATGCCAGGCCGACCCTCGAAAACTTCTGAGCACCGTTGGGTGTACTGCCTTTTCTTATTTGTCCTTGTTGCTTCCAGCCGATTTTTAAATTAAGGTTGATTTCCTCTTCAGGAGTCAGATTGTTTGGGCCTTCAGCCTAATTGAAGAACTACCATTTAAATTTCTGATTCTGGTTAGAGTCTTAAGTTATTGGCTTTCAGCCGATTTTAAATTAAAGTGCTCTTGCCCTTAAGGCAAGAGATCGTATTGCGCATTCACCTGATAATTAAGTTCCAAAAATTAATGCTATGTTGTAAGGTGGCGTGGTATCCTGGCCTTCATTTCTTACATATTCGTCCTCACAGTTGTATACAGCTCAGCATCATTTGAACCCAAACTCGATAAGGTATAGTCAATTTTCTATGAATTCATGTAAGCGGTATGCAAATCTAATAAGTAAATCGCAAGGGCGCACCAAGGTTGAAAAAAGTCGAGGCTGGCATACACAACATGATGGCCACAAGAATTTTCGTTCTAAAGAGGAAACCAGCCCACTGGGAAGACTGTCCCTTCAGAGGGCTGGGTCAACAACATACCTACTTCAGCCAAAGCGACTGCCCAGAGAGAAGACAGCTTTTCCTGGAGTGAAGGGATAACGACCCCCGTGGTTGAGACAAAAGCAAATTCCGCTACATTGTGTGGGAGTGCCCAGAAGATGCATTTTTTCACGGACCGACTGTGTAGTTACGGAGTTCTCACAGGAGGACGGTTTATGCCTAATGGAGATGCTACAGATTTCAGCATTGGTCGACTCAAACGAAACATCACTCTCCCAGTTAAAAGAGCAATGCTGATTGGTGGAATATTTCTGACACAAAGGCAGCGAATGATATACCCTTGCATATTTTTCGGAAAAAGGGGCCTTTCCATTGTTGCTCTTGGAGCGGGAACATGAAGTGAGAGTGATTGTGTTCATACGTGTATGCAAAGTCTCTCCTCAGTACTTCACTGGGAGAGCACCTCTGCCATTAGTGAATCGGAGTGACACTCTATATTGAGTCGTTCGTGATTAAGCATTGTTCACTGTGTTGGCCGCCACACTTATTGTGCAGTGTGAACACAGACAGAGTACTAGTTAAACGCCTGCAAGCAATTATTGAGTGGCATCACGGTGGACTGGTTATCTGACTGGTGTACCACGCCAATAGTTAGACTACGGGCAGATATACGTCCTTGACTTCATCAAGGTATAGGGAGAGTCTGATTGGTGAAGGTCAGTCCAGATAGAAAGAGATAGTTGTGTTATTTGTCAGCAGCGAGCAAGTCAGGCAGCAGTCATCGCATCTCACAGTGTTGTGTGCTACAGGGCATGCGAGCCCAGTTTGTCCTCCCTAACAGTACACTCCACTACATTTCTCAGGCGACAACCTTGACCATACCTAGAAAAGTTATTCAAGTTGTGTAGGTGCGGTTCTCAGCCATACTGCCGAGTAAATAACATTTTTAAATAAAGGGAGAAATGAACCTTACCGTACTTTGTAAAATAATAGCATTCCTATCCATAAGAGGCAATCTACTGTTCCGAAAATAACTCGGAAATTTATTATCATTTTATAAGAAAAACTTTCACTTGATTTCTCAGAATTTTTTATAAAAAATAAATTTTTTCGTTAGTTTAATGATTTTCTTACACTAACTAGTAATACTCCCATACCCAAGTATCCCACTAGTTACATAATATATAGAATATTTTTGTTTTTCCTTTCAGTGGACAACTCCAGAAGATATTTGTTCCTGAATGTTTTTCAGGCAGTTCTTGTTGGTACATTAGGAGCGTCTTTCTGACTTCTGCAGTAGTGTGAGGTGGAAATTGTTTCTTGCAGGAGCCAGAGGATATTTGTTAGAGCAATCCATTGCGCAACTTGACAAAATAAAACACACACATTCACAGGGTATTTTGAAAATTTTCTTGGCTCGTGTAATGTTTGGACAAATAAATAAAGTTGTATGTTCGGGTGTAACTGACAGCCACTTATTTTGGCCCCTTTCCACAATTTAAACTACCTGTCCTGTCCTGCAGGGAGTCTCAATTTGTTTTGAGTAATTGAATCACTCTTGTCATCAATGGTGCTTATATAGTTTTGATGTGTTGCAGAAGGGCATTTAACATGACAGACCGCCAGCCGCTGTGGCCGAGCGGTTCTAGGCGCTTCAGTGAAGAAACGCACTGCTGCTACAGTCACAGTTTCAAATCCTGCTTTCGGTACGGATGTGTGTGATCTCCTTAGGTTAGTCAGGTTTAAGTAGTTCTAAGTTTATGGGACTGATAACCTCAGATGTGAAGTCCCATAGTTCTTAGAGCCACATGAACCATTTGAATAAGGCAGACTGGAGTAGTAGGGCAACCTTCCTGCCAGCGCACTCTGCATTGTTGCCAAATTTATTCAAGATTGCGGTGATGACGTCATCCAATATGGCGGCATGTGGACTTGGTAACAGCACATGATGTCATCCAAGATGGCGGCTTTTGGCGGCAAAATAGGCCAATTGTGCCTTGTCCACTAACCTTACCTCCAGAAAAATGGCGATAATTTTGAATTTTGTTGGGAAAATAGACCATTTGAGCTACCTTCACTAACCTAACATCCAGAAAATTGGCTCCAAATTCCAACAGGATAATGCATGTAAAACCGTACTTGTCTTTATTATTATTCATTATTATTCATTATTCATTATTATTCATTATTCATTATTATTCATTATCATTTATTAACATTCATTATCATTTATTATCATTCATTATTTATTATTATTATCATTTATTAACATTCATTATCATTTATTATCATTCATTATTTATTATTATTATTATTATTATTATTGGCATAGCGGTTCTAGGCGCTAAAGTCTGGAACTGCGCGATCACTACAGTCGCAGGTTTGAATCCTGCCTCAGGCATGGATGTGGGTGATGTCCATAGGTTAGTTAGGTTTAAGTAGTTCTAAGTTCTAGGGGACTGATGACCTCAGAAGTTAAGTCCCATAGTGCTCAGAGCCAATATTATTATTATTATTTATTATTATTGGCCTACCTCCACTAGAAAATTCGCGCCAAATTCAAATTCCGGCACGATAATGGCTGCAAAACCGTACTTCTCTTTATTATTATTATTATTTCTATTTCTATTTTTCTCAGACCTTAGGTCTGGTTAAAAATGGAAAGTGACGCAGACCTTCATCAAGCGTGAGTTCCTTTTAACTGTACATTATATGTTACATTGTATTTAGGAACTTTCGGGTTATTATACATGTATCAATAATTATGGATTTCTGTAGTTGTATATATACGTTTGGATGTAGCTGTATTGCGTTGATGTACTGGTGGATATTGTGTGGTATGACTCCTGTAGTTGATAGTATAATTGGTATAATGTCAAATTTATCCTGATGCCACATGTCCTTGACTTCCTCAGCCAGTTGGATGTATTTTTCAATTTTTTCTCCTGTTTTCTTCTGTATATTTCTTGTATTGGGTATGGATATTTCGATTAGTTGTGTTAATTTCTTCTATTTATTGGTGAGTATGATATCAGGTTTGTTATGTAGTGTTGTTTTATCCGTTATAATGGTTCTGTTCCAGTATAATTGTATTCATCATTCTCCAGTAATTTTGTGGTGCATACTTGTATGTGGGAACGTGTTGTTTTATTAGTTTATGTTTTATGGAAAGTTGTTGATGTATTATTTTTGCTACATTGTCATGTCTTCTGGGGTATTCTGTATTTGCTAGTATTGTACATCCACTTGTGATGTGATCTACTGTTTCTATTTGTTGTTTGCAAAGTCTGCATTTATCTGTTATGGTATTGGGATCTTTAATAATATGCTTGCTGTAATATCTGGTGTTTATTGTTTGATCCTGTACTGCAATCATGAATCCTTCCGTCTCACTGTGTATATTGCCTTTTCTTAGCCATGTGTTGGATGCGTCTTGATCGATGTGTGGCTGTGTTAGATGATACGGGTGTTTGCCATGTAGTGTTTTCTTTTTCCAATTTACTTTCTTCGTATCTGTTGATGTTATGTGAACTAAAGGGTTGTACAAGTGGTTATGAAATTGCAGTTGTGTAGCCGATGTATTTATATGAGTGATTGCTTTGTGTATTTTGCTAGTTTCTGCTCGTTCTAGAAAGAATTTTCTTAAATTGTCTACCTGTCCATAATGTAGGTCTTTTATGTCGATGAACTCCCTTTCTCCTTCCTTTCTGATTAATGTGAATCTTTCTGTTGCTGAATGTATGTGATGTATTCTATATTTGTGGCATTGTGAACGTGTAAGTGTATTGAGTGCTTCTAGGTCTGTGTTACTCCATTTCACTACTCCAAATGAGTAGGTCAATATTGGTATAGCATAAGTATTTATAGCTTTTGTCTTGTTTCTTGCTGTCAATTCTGTTTTCAGTATTTTTGTTAGTCTTTGTCTATATTTTTCTTTTGGTTCTTCTTTAATATTCGTATTATCTATTCCTATTTTTTGTCTGTATCCTAGATATTTATAGGCATCTGTTTTTTCCATCGCTTCTATGGAGTCACTGTGGTTATTCAATATGTAATCTTCTTGTTTAGTGTGTTTTCCCTTGACTATGCTATTTTTCTTACATTTGTCTGTTCCAAAAGCCATATTTATATCATTGCTGAATACTTCTGTTATCTTTAGTAATTGGTTGAGTTGTTGATTGGTTGCTGCCAGTAGTTTTAGATCATCCATGTATAGCAAATGTGTGATTTTGTGTGGGTATGCTCCAGTAATATTATATCCATAATTTGTATTATTTAGCATGTTGGATAGTGGGTTCAAAGCAAGACAGAACCATAAAGGACTTAATGAGTCTCCTTGGTATATTCCACGCTTAATCTGTATTGGCTGTGATGTGATATTATTTGACTTTGTTTGTATATTAAGTGTGGTTTTCCAATTTTTCATTACTATGTTTAGGAACTGTATCAATTTAGGATCTACTTTGTATATTTCCAATATCTGTAGTAACCATGAGTGGGGTACACTATCAAAAGCTTTTTGGTAATCAATGTATGCATAGTGTAGCGACCTTTGTTTAGTTTTAGCTTGATATGTCACCTCTGTATCTATTATCAGTTGCTCTTTACATCCTCGTGCTCCTTTGCAGCAGCCTTTTTGTTCTTCATTTATAATTTTGTTCTGTGTTGTATGTGTCATTAATTTCTGTGTAATGACTGAAGTTAATATTTTGTACATTGTTGGTAGGCATGTTATGGGGCGATATTTAGCTGGGTTTGCTGTGTCTGCTTGATCTTTAGGTTTCAGATAGGTTATTCCATGTGTAAGTTTATCAGGGAATGTGTATGGATCTGCAATGTAACTGTTAAATAATTTAATTAGATGTGAATGTGTTGAGGTGAACTTCTTTAGCCAGAAATTTGCTATTTTATCATTTCCAGGGACTTTCCAATTGTGCGTAGAATTAATTGCTCGGGTGACTTCATGTTGCAAAATTATCACTTCAGGCATTTGTGGTATCATCTTGTATGAGTCTGTTTCTGCTTGTATCCACCGTGCATGCCTGTTATGTTGTACCGGGTTTGACCATATGTTGCTCCAGAAGTGTTCCATGTCTGTTATGTTTGGTGGATTGTCTATTCTAATGTGTGTGTTATCTATTGTTTGGTAAAATCTCTTTTGGTATGTGTTGAATGTTTGGTTTTGTTTCCTTCTATTTTCACTTTTTTTGTATCTTCTAAGTCGTTTGGCCAATGCTTGTAATTTCTGCTTCTTTTCATCTAATTGCTCTATTGCTTCTTGTTGTGAGATTTTACCTAACCTTTTTCGTTTTTTGTCTGATATTTCATTTCTTATAAATTGTATTAGCTGTCCGATGTCTTTTCTCAGTTTTTCTATTCTGATCTGTAGCCTGTGTTGCCAAGCTGGTTTTGTGGGTTTCTTCTGTGTGTTGGTTGGTTCTGATCTCTGCCTAGTGTGTATATTTAGTGTAGTGAGTGCTCCTACATAAACCAGTAGTTGTAACTCTTCCATAGTTGTATTTTCATTTATTTTGTTGTGAATGATTGTGTTGATAGTTGTTATTGTTGTTTCGACTTGTGGGTTATTTGGTGGTCTATGCAAGAATGGTCTAATGTCTGTATTCGTGTCTTTGTATTCTATATATGTCAGCTGAAATTTTTCTTCTATATCTAACATGTGTGTCACTTCGTGTTCTATTTGTGCTTGTTCTGGTGGCTGTCTTAAGATTTAGTTTTCCTCCGATTGTTTAATTGACGCGTTTTTTTCTTTGTTTGTTTTCTCTGGAATGTTTGAGTCCATTACTGTATTTTCTTCTTCTTCTAATTCCACATTATTTTGTTCCAGTATTTGTTGTACTTGTTGTTTGATGTTTTCTAATTCTGACTGGGGTATCCTGTTATTTTTTATTATTACACGGATCTGATCAGCTAGTCGTTGTTCTGTTAAAAATTTTAATTCCGGGTATCTGGTAATAAATGTTGTGTATACTTGTGATCTGTATCCATGTGTTGGTTCCTAGGTTTGTTGCTTGGTAATAACAGAACATGAGGTGTCGATGAACTTCATCTGACCATCTCATCCTCTCTCTGTCTTTGTTTTCCTTCCAGGGTGGTTGCAGGAAGCATATCCTGAAAAACACCTCTATTTGGATTTAAATCATTTTCCAGTTGGCTAGCAGTGTCGTTACCATTGTGGGCGGGCATAGGGTTCAAGCGTCGTCCCCGACCATGACGGCGCTTGTCCGGGAGGCCTATTCTTTTCCCGGGCCTCCACGGAGTTTATTATTATTATTATTATTATTCCTTATCATTTATAATTTATTATTATTATTTATTATTATTGGCCGCCCTCCACTAGAAAATTGCGCCAAATTCAAATTCCAACACGATAATGTCTCGAAAATTGTCCTTCTATTTTTCGTTATCAATTATTATTTATTCAAGATGTCCGATTTTCTCGGCGAAAAAGCCATTTGCGTTACATCCATAACAAAAAATCTATAACAAATTCAAGTCGCAAAACCATAATCGATCACACGTACGAACTTTCCCTGCCACTTCTCTTTTTTCACTGGTAACGTATCAAAATAGCGACAAATAATAAAGTGCACTTATATTAACCTAAGTCACGTCCTTTGATTTTGCAGGGGGAATGGGACTGAAGTCTTTATGTCAAGCAGTACGGTCATCACTTGTTCTCCAACACAATCAGTACACACTTTCGAGATCCCAGTGCAGTCGCCACTACGTCCACGCTACAACTGAATCGTCGCCGCAGCTGGCCCCCGTCTCGGAGGCGCCACAGTTGCCGAGCGAGCGGCCGCACAGCCCCGCGCGCCAGGGGTGAGGGAGCTCTGGCCCGCCCTGCTGGCCGGCGTGCGCTGGGGGCCGGCCCGCACTGGCCGCTGGACCTCCCACGTCATAAACATGTTTCCGCTGGACACACTCTAACTTTGGCTTTGGGAAAAGTAAAGGGACGAGAGAGGCAATTCTGACGTTACGGCTAATAATGGAAGCAAGGCTAATGAAAAATCAAGAGACTTTCATAGGATTTCTCGACCTGGAAAAAGCTTTCGGTAATATAAAATGGTGCAAGCTGTTCGAGATTCTGAAAAAAGTAAGGCTAAGCTATAGGGAGAGACGGGTCATATACAATATGTACAACAACCGAGAGGGAATAATAAGAGTGGACGATCAAGAACGAAGTTCTCGTATTAAGAAGGGTGTAAGAGAAGTCTGTAGACTTTCGCCCCTACTCTTTAATCTGTACATCGAGGAGGCAATGATGGAAATAAAAGAAAGGTTCAGGAGTGGAATTAAAATACAAGGTGAAAGGATATCAATGATACGATTCGCTGATGACATAGCTATCCTGAGTGAAAGTGAAGAAGAATTAAATGATCTGCTGAACGGAATGAACAGTCTAATGAGTACACAGTATGGTTTGAGAGTAAATCGGAGAAAGACGAAGGTAATGAGAAGTAGTAGAAATGGGAACAGCGAGAAACTTAACATCAGGACTGATGGTCACGAAGTCAGTGAAGTTAAGGAATTCTGCTACCTAGGCAGTAAAATAACCAATGACGGACGGAGCAAGGACGACATCAAAAGCGGACTCGCTATGGCAAAAAAGGCATTTCTGGCCAAGAGAAGTCTACAAATATCAAATACCGGCCTTAATTTGAGGAAGAAATTTCTGAGGATGTACGTCTGGAGTACAGCATTGTATGGTAGTGAAACATGGACTGTGGGAAAACCGGAACAGAAGAGAATCGAAGCATTTGAGATGTGGTGCTATAGACGAATGTTGAAAATTAGGTGGACTGATAAGGTAAGGAATGAGGAGGTTATACGCAGAATCGGAGAGGAAGGGAATATGTGGAAAACACTGATAAGGAGAAGGGACAGGATGATAGGACATCTGCTAAGACATGAGGCAATGCCTTCCATGGTACTAGAGGCAGCTCTAGAGGGCAAAAACTGTAGAGGAAGACAGAGATTGGAATACGTCAAGCAAATAATTGAGGACGTAGGTTGCAAGTGCTACTCTGAGATGAAGAGGTTAGCACAGGAAAGGAATTCGTGGCGGGCCGCATAAAACCAGTCAGCAGACTGATGACCAAAAAAAAAAGACACTCTAACTTGCCGAGGTTGACGTCACAACAGCCAGTGTCCGTTCACCACGTGTATTCGTCGCCTCCGCATGTTTCCCGCCAATATGGTTTGCCTGGGAGCGGAATCACACAGCGGTCGGCCCTTCGGCTCAGCACTTGGTTCTACAAAGAACGCCCTGCCTCACTTTTGGCGCGAAAGTTGTTTCCCCGGACAGACTCAAACCTGTCGATGCCGACCATTCGCCATCCACCCGACACGCGCCGCGCCCCCGCGGACGTCCGACCGCCCCCTCCATACACGCGATGGACATAGTCTTCTTTAAATACGCTAACACCCACATTGCGCATCTAACCTATCAATTACCTAAGTACTTAATTCCATTTTAATTTTAATCATATTAAATAATTCAGTTTACAATTTCATATACGTGTGCAAAGGTGTGCAACTACCTACTTTCAGCTACTTTTCGAGGACCAGACCACCACCTCTTCCTAGGAACCCTCACCGAGTTTGAATTCTGGCAGTAAAGACAGGTCACTTGCGCTTTCGCTACCAACCTAAGAAAACTGCACCCAAAGAAACGGCACGTGCTAACCTCAGCCTCCCGACCGCCACTTCCTCCTAGGAACGCTCGCCGAGTTTGAATTCTGGCAGTAAAGACAGGTCACTTGCAGTTTCGCTACCAGCCTAAGAAAATTGCGCGTAAAGAAAGGACACTTGTACTAACCTCAACCGCCCGACCGCCACTTCCTCCTAGGATCAGGCTCAAAAAATGTGTGAGAAATCTTATGGGACTTAACTGCTAAGGTCATCAGTCCCTAAGCTTACACCCTACTTAACCTAAATTATCCTAAGGGCAAACACACATATCCATGCCCGAGGGAGGACTCGAACCTCCGCCGGGACCAGCCGTAGTATCAGGCGCCAAGTAAACGAAGCTCACTTGTGTGTTCGCTACCAACGTAAGAAAATTGCTGCAAACGAAGCGTATAGTTAGGGGGCGAGCGGTAAAAGGACTCAGCGTGCACTAGGCTGATGGAGGGAGGAAGGAGTGTATTTATTTGGGGGGCAATTTATTTATGGATGGTGTATATGTATCACAGAACACACGCTCTGACATGCCCCACAACATACAGACCTGCAAAACAGTCCTACATAACTCATGTATAAAGCTCTACACACACTCTTCCTAATTGTAAACCGTCAGAAATAACAAATTGCACAGCCTACAGACAGGCGAACCACTCATAAACAATGCACAGCATTTACGTCCATATAGCCAAACAACTCCTAATTTCTGGAAACATCCCCCAGGCTGTGGCTAAGCCACGTCTCCGCTATATCCTTTCTTTCAGGAGAGCTAGTTCTGCAAGGTCCGCAGGAGAGCTTCTGTAAAGTTTGGAAGGTAGGAGACGAGATACTGGCAGAAGTAAAGCTGTGAGTACCGGGCGTGAGTCGTGCTTCGGTAGCTCAGTTGGTAGAGCACTTGCCCGCGAAAGGCAAAGGTCCCGAGTTCGAGTCTCGGTCGGACACACAGTTTTAATCTGCCAGGAAGTTTCAACTTCTAAATTGTCAAAAGAATAATCCGCCTAATAGACTCTGCTTGCTAATCGCCAACTGTCGAAATCATACACCAGCCTTTATTTAAACAATTAGAGGGAAGACCATCACCAAGTGTATTCACCACTCAGTCCATAGCCCAACTGACTTAGTTCATATCTATGCAACTGAAGAATACTGTAGTGACGCAAGTACTGTAATCTAAGATGGCGCCACCTAGTGTGTTCACCACGAGCTCCAGACCCCAACTGTCTTAGTACATTTCCTCACCGTCAGAGGACGCCACAGTGACACCAGCTGATGATGGAAGTACAGTTATCCATGATGGTGGTAAACAGTGTGTTCTCCACGAGTTCTAGGCCGCTGTCGTCCGCTTCATGACGTAAATCAAGATCGCGAGGGAAGACGAGTCAGCCTGCTCTGGGCTGCTGGAAAGGGGGGGGGGGGGGGGGAGGGTGGAAAGCAGGAGTTCAGTCTATTTAGTTTCAAACAGTTTCTTTAGCGATCGAATATATCAATCACATTTATACAAAACATCCATCCTAACGTGCTTGGCGTCACAATACGCAGTCTGCAGAATGGCTCTGAGCACTATGGGACTCAACTGCTGTGGTCATCAGTCCCCTAAGAACTAGTTAAACCTAACTAACCTAAGGACGTCACACACACCCGTGCCCGAGGCAGGATTCGAACCTACGACCGTAGCAGCAGCGCGGCTCCGGACTGGAGCGCCTAGAACCGCACGGCCACCGCGGCCGGCTGCAGTCTGCAGACACGCAAACAACTCCTAATTCCAGTACACAGTAGCAAACTGCTCCTAAATAATGCAGTACACTTATCTGCAAACACGCTCAGTACTCGTAAACTGTCCAAATAACGCGTGGCACAGCCTACAGGGCCGCTCGCAAAATAACGCAACAGACGCGCACAAGCACCCTCCAGCACAGCCTCTCCCCCGCGAAGTCACTTGTCTGAAAGACCCCAAACCGCGCACAAGTGCCTGCCCGGCTTCCGCAAACATGAGGTGGCGACAGCCGCGATCATACTCCACGCCCGTGAAATCCCTGTCCAAATACAGTACGTGTTCACGCAGACACAGCTCCTGACGCGACCTGCCAGGGACGCGCGCTCCACCGCAACCCCAGCCGCCGCCGCCGAACACCGGTGAAAGTTGCATCTCTCTATACAGTCACCGTTATACTGTCATAGCACACCAAAGTGCGTTCACGCTAGTCTCATAGCCGAGGCATCTCCAGCCGTCGCTTGTCTCTGCTGTTGAATGCAAGGCGTGTTGACACACGCGCTCAACCGCACGTACCCCCCCCCCCCCTCCTCACTCCTCCAGCATGACCGACGCTACACCGCCAAGTGCACGCCCATAATTACAAACTCATCTAACAACCTTCTCAATGTCCATTATAATTATCCGGGCTGTTATGCCGTGGTCGGTTGATGAATGCTGTGGTGATTCCCAACGTTTCGTCTCCGACTGCGGGATACATCTTCAAGGGGGTCCGTAGCTTGATGGAAGGTCCAACACACACACTGGCTCGCTACTGACTGCCGCTAAATTCCGTGTCCGCGCAACCCCGCGCCGCGGCGTGACGTCACGTGTTTTGAAAACGTCAGTGCAATTGGCCGCTGTCCGTCGCCGTCGATCGCCGTTGCCATCACCCAGTATTGGACGAGTGGTACACATCTTCTTTAACACCGGCATCCATATACCGTTTAATTTGACGCCCTCCTCCTTTCGGTTGAAATTATTTGGGTGTTTAGCGATTTCGATCGCCTCCCTGTAGAGCCTTTCGTAATATCCGCTCGTGGCCGCTAGTACTTGCGTCTCCTCGAAACGAATATTGTGGTTCCCTGGCTGGAAAGCATGCTCCGCAACAGCTGATCGTTCCGTTTCTCCTCTTCTGCAATTTCCCTTGTGCTCTTCCAAACGTTTAGAAACAGTTCTTTTAGTGGTACCCACATAAACATCACCACAGCTGCATGGGATCCTATACACTCCAGATTTTTCCAATGGTTTGCGAGCGTCCTTGGCAGGCCTAAGGTATTCCTGTATCTTCCTGGTGGGCTTGTAAATTACGGTAATATTCCGCTTCGTCAAGATCCTCCCTATTCTTTCCGTTACATTTTTAACAAACGGCAGGAAAACCTTAGATTTTGCAGTAGCCTGTACGTCAGTATGATTTCTGCGTGGCTGCCTCAACGCACGTTTTATTTCGGCGGACGAATATCCGTTCTTCGTTAGTGCATTGTGGAGATGTTCCATCTCAGCGTCGAGCAACTCAGGTTCACAAATATTTCTAGCTCTGTCCGCTAACGTCTTTATAACACCCCGCTTCTGTTGTGGGTGGTGGTTCGAATCCCGGTGCAAATAACGGTCCGTGTGCGTGGGTTTGCGGTACACTGAGTGGCCCAAACTACCATTTTCGTTTCTAAACACAAGCACAACGAGGAAATGTAGTTTGCCGTCTACCTCCTCCTCCATTGTCAACTGAATTCTTGAGTTTATACTGTTCAGATGTTCGTGGAACCGGCTTAGTTCCTCTCTACCATGTCTCCACAACACAAACGTGTCATCCACGTATCGGAACCATACATTTGGTTTCTTGCTGGCAGTACCTAAGGCCTGTTCTTCGAATTTCTCCATAAAGAAATTTGCAATTACGGGACTTAGGGGGCTTCCCATAGCCAGGCCATCCGTTTGCTCATAAATCTGTTCATTCCTCTTGAAGTATGTGGTCGTCAAACAACACTTAAACAGCTCTAAAATATCGGCAGCCCGGATAATTATAATGGACACGATATTTCCGGCCGTGAAAGTTTACATTTTAGTATTTAACCTTCTCAACCTTATTCTTACGTCACATCTCTTTGCAAAAAATAATAACCCAAGGCGACCTCTCGAGGGCTGTATAGTGTCCCAGAAACAGTTAACGCTAGCTTTTTTCATGCCTCAGCTTGTATGCACGGAAATTGCTCCCATAACAGAACCTGTTAACCAAAATATCGCCTAATCCGGTCTTCCTCCAGGACATAACGTGATAGCCTTCCTGGTCCCAATATACACAAATGTTCTCACCTCTCCTATATCACATCACAATCAATCGAGCATTCTCATTAGCTCTTATCGAATTTACCAGTCGAATTACTAACGCCGTCGCTATCGAAGCCCCATTCACCTTTTCTTTCTGGGGCTCCCTCTCGTTATTTTGCAAAGATTGCTAATTTGCACTGACAGTTCCCTCAATCTATACACCGCCAACCTGTTCTTTCTTTCTACAGACGCTACACTCAATGGTAATAAACTATTTTACACTGAACACCATTTTCACAGACAACTAAACAGCGTGAAGTTTTGTGCAGGTCATCAAATACAAACCATACTCGCAAGAATATTGGACCATCAAACCGATCTCCAAGCAGGGAAGATATCACCGAATACGGTCAATTTTTGCTGTACTTCTCGATATCAAGAACACCGTACTAGCCTCCCGATCGCTAACGTAGCATAATGCACGACATATACAACGCAAATTACTACTCCACAAACACCAAACTTCAGCGATGTGCAGCGTGCTGTAAACCATACATAAAGCAGAGCAAACGCTCTCCGAATGTGGAAGTGACTTGATACAGTCGAGTGCAGTGCTATATACACGTCCCGGTCAATGCATGTGGGCTAGTTGGTGGCATCTGCGCTACATTTACAATCAATTTTAGAACACTGAACGAGATGCTATGTCATGATCGCATATATACACTCCTGGAAATGGAAAAAAGAACACATTGACACCGGTGTGTCAGACCCACCATACTTGCTCCGGACACTGCGAGAGGGCTGTACAAGCAATGATCACACGCACGGCACAGAGGACACACCAGGAACCGCGGTGTTGGCCGTCGAATGGCGCTAGCTGCGCAGCATTTGTGCACCGCCGCCGTCAGTGTCAGCCAGTTTGCCGTGGCATACGGAGCTCCATCGCAATCTTTAACACTGGTAGCATGCCGCGACAGCCTGGACGTGAACCGTATGTGCAGTTGACGGACTTTGAGCGAGGGCGTATAGTGGGCATGCGGGAGGCTGGGTGGACGTACCGCCGAATTGCTCAACACGTGGGGCGTGAGGTCTCCACAGTACATCGATGTTCTCGCCAGTGGTCGGCGGAAGATGCACGTGCCCGTCGACGTGGGACCGGACCGCAGCGACGCACGGATGCACGCCAAGACCGTAGGATCCTACGCAGTGCCGTAGGGGACCGCACCGCCACTTCCCAGCAAATTAGGGACACTGTTGCTCCTGGGGTATCGGCGAGGACCATTCGCAACCGTCTCCATGAAGCTGGGCTACGGTCCCGCACACCGCTAGGCCGTCTTCCGCTCACGCCCCAACATCGTGCAGCCCGCCTCCAGTGGTGTCGCGACAGGCGTGAATGGAGGGACGAATGGAGACGTGTCGTCTTCAGCGATGAGAGTCGCTTCTGCCTCGGTGCCAATGATGGTCGTATGCGTGTTTGGCGCCGTGCAGGTGAGCACCACAATCAGAACTGCATACGACCGAGGCACACAGGGCCAACACCCGGCATCATGGTGTGGGGAGCGATCTCCTACACTGGCCGTACACCACTGGTGATCGTCGAGGGGACACTGAATAGTGCACGGTACATCCAAACCGTCATCGAACCCATCGTTCTACCATTCCTAGACCGGCAAGGGAACTTGCTGTTCCAACAGGACAATGCACGTCCGCATGTATCCCGTGCCACCCAACGTGCTCTAGAAGGTGTAAGTCAACTACCCTGGCCAGCAAGATCTCCGGATCTGTCCCCCATTGAGCATGTTTGGGACTGGATGAAGCGTTGTCTCACGCGGTCTGCACGTCCAGCACGAACGCTGGTCCAACTGAGGCGCCAGGTGGAAATGGCATGGCAAGCCGTTCCACGGGACTACATCCAGCATCTCTACGATCGTCTCCATGGGAGAATAGCAGCCTGCATTGCTGCGAAAGGTGGATATACACTGTACTAGTGCCGACATTGTGCATGCTCTGTTGCCTGTGTCTATGTGCCTGTGGTTCTGTCAGTGTGATCATGTGATGTATCTGACCCCAGGAATGCGTCAATAAAGTTTCCCCTTCCTGGGACAATGAATTCACGGTGTTCTTATTTCAATTTCCAGGAGTGTAGATCTGATCTCAAATTGATAGAGTTGCGAAAAGCGACCAGGGAGTAGGTATATATCGACCGTATACAGAGCCTAATGCGGTGAACTTGAGAAAGTACTTTGCTATCTTCTGGTTCGCAACGAACAATTTGTATATCGGACATAGTATGCTACAACAAGCGGAATCCTGGAAAACGTGGACATCGAAACGAAGGGAATAAGGGAAGAAGTCAATTTTTTTCCCATTGTGGCTGCATTATAGTGTATGTCTATTGAGGTACCAGTGATTCCAGATGCATGAGTCACGTGACATAGCCTGCGTTCTACTCGTATACAGCTACGTGTTCGGTATGTGTTTTAAAGCACTGTCTACTTGAGACCGTTAACGGTACACCTATCGGTCACCAGAGGACTTCCATCTCATGTGTGAAGAAACTTGACACACTCTTCTAAAGGAGCTTTTATGTATGCAGTCACCCTTGTCGCATCTTGGGTGTAAAGTTGAGACTTCAGGGTATTAACTAACTTAGCGGTAAGAGCTTGTGATACGCTGTTTACAGAGTTAGTGACGGAATGACTTGTAGTTTTCACATGTCGGACGCTGCTGCTTTGCGTTTTTTCTATTTCCTTGTAGGATGTATCCCCCGCTAGTAACTATCATTTTGTGTAGGTCTTATGCAGGCATAGTATAATTTATGGATCGTGATCGGATGTGATCAGTGGACACTATACGTCTCCGCAAAGCTATATTGCGCTCCTACCATGCACAGCAAACGTTTTACCATTCGATAAGATAGTTCAGCGTAGAGAAACTGTGAAGAAGGATGTATGTCTGATGGGGGGGAAAGGTTTTCGATTTAACATTATAGCCAGTTTTTAAGTGCAGAACGTCGCAGTCTTAGACGTGTGTGCGTGTTTATGTCCTCTATCTTACCAGTACCTTCCAAGTACAGATCCTAGACTCTAGAACAATAATTTAGACTTGATAGCTTCGTTGATATAGGTACAAATGTATCGAGCTCAATTCGGATCAAACTCCATCGCGTATAAAAATACACTCCTGGTATGGAAAAAAGAACACATTGACACCGATATGTCAGACCCACCATACTTGCTCCGGACACTGCGAGAGGGCTGTACAAGCAATGATCACACGCACGGCACAGCGGACACACCAGGAACCGCGGTGTTGGCCGTCGAATGGCGCTAGCTGCGCAGCATTTGTGCACCGCCGCCGTCAGTGTCAGCCAGTTTGCCGTGGCATACGGAGCTCCATCGCAGTCTTTAACACTGGTAGCATGCCGCGACAGCCTGGACGTGAACCGTATGTGCAGTTGACGGACTTTGAGCGAGGGCGTATAGTGGGCATGCGGGAGGCCGGGTGGACGTACCGCCGAATTGCTCAACACGTGGGGCGTGAGGTCTCCACAGTACATCGATGTTGTCGCCAGTGGTCGGCGGAAGGTGCACGTGCCCGTCGACCTGGGACCGGACCGCAGCGACGCACGGATGCACGCCAAGACCGTAGGATCCTACGCAGTGCCGTAGGGGACCGCACCGCCACTTCCCAGCAAATTAGGGACACTGTTGCTCCTGGGGTACCGGCGAGGACCATTCGCAACCGTCTCCATGAAGCTGGGCTACGGTCCCGCACACCGTTAGGCCGTCTTCCGCTCACGCCCCAACATCGTGCAGCCCGCCTCCAGTGGTGTCGCGACAGGCGTGAATGGAGGGACGAATGGAGACGTGTCGTCTTCAGCGATGAGAGTCGCTTCTGCCTTGGTGCCAATGATGGTCGTATGCGTGTTTGGCGCCGTGCAGGTGAGCGCCACAATCAGGACTGCATACGACCGAGGCACACAGGGCCAACACCCGGCTTCATGGTGTGGGGAGCGATCTCCTACACTGGCCGTACACCACTGGTGATCGTCGAGGGGATACTGAATAGTGCACGGTACATCCAAACCGTCATCGAACCCATCGTTCTACCATTCCTAGACCGGCAAGGGAACTTGCTGTTCCAACAGGACAATGCACGTCCGCATGTATCCCGTGCCACCCAACGTGCTCTAGAAGGTGTAAGTCAACTACCCTGGCCAGCAAGATCTCCGGATCTGTCCCCCATTGAGCATGTTTGGGACTGGATGAAGCGTCGTCTCACGCGGTCTGCACGTCCAGCACGAACGCTGGTCCAACTGAGGCGCCAGGTGGAAATGGCATGGCAAGCCGTTCCACAGGACTGCATCCAGCATCTCTACGATCGTCTCCATGGGAGAATAGCAGCCTGCATTGCTGCGAAAGGTGGATATACACTGTACTAGTGCCGACATTGTGCATGCTCTGTTGCCTGTGTCTATGTGCCTGTGGTTCTGTCAGTGTGATCATGTGATGTATCTGACCCCAGGAATGTGTCAATAAAGTTTCCCCTTCCTGGGACAATGAATTCACGGTGTTCTTATTTCAATTTCCAGGAGTGTATTTAACATTATAGCCAGTTTTTAAGTGCAGTACGTCGCAGTCTTAGACGTGTGCGTGTTTATGTCCTCTATCTTACCAATACCTTCCAAGTACAGATCCTAGACTCTAGAACAATAATTTAGACTTGATAGTTTCGTTGATATAGGTACAAATGCATCGAGCTCAATTCGGATCAAACTCCATCGAGTATAAAAATAAGTCTTTTCTTGTTATTTTTAACTGAATGCTATTACATTAAGGCAATTTGAAAGGTGTTACTATACATAGGTAAGGAATACTAAGCTCCTCGACATGGTAACATCTCGAGACATCTCGCGCACTTGGATGAGTTGGGGCTTGGGGAGCTATATTCATTCACGAGACGTGGAGTGTAGCGCTCTTTTTCTGATCACTTGGAGATTAATTCTCTAGCGGTGCTGCAGGGTGTTGGTCAATGACTATGTGAGGTTGGTCTTTTACCCTAAGACGGGGAGAATGCTCTGTGACTCCCATACGCTGAGAGATAGATCGTAAATTAAAAACTATGCTTGAAGTGTTACAAATATGTAGAGCATTGTCTGATGTACTTTGATCATGTTTGTGTTCGAGAATTAACAATGAATGCACGTAGTGCTCAGTAATCTACCCACATTCGCAGTCATACTCGCAAAGTGATGTAAAAGGGGTGGTTTAGCTGTGATACTGAAATTGAGGGCCATGCTGTCACATCAATGGCCGGTGCTGAACTTAGTGTAAAATTCTTCGCACTATCAAGTCTGTTGCTTAATTTTACAGTACATCAAAGGTGTCTTTTCCACCACATCCACGCATCGGTTATCACATTTTAATTAGGTGACATGGCTTGTTTGAGTTGGGGGAGAAGTTTTGTGGGGGTTGCTAGCAGCTAAACAGCGATCGCGTACATGAGTGCAAAATTAACAATAACTCGAAATGGAACGCCGAGCCATCATCTGTTCCATAACGGCGACATGTGAACTTAAATGTAGAGGCCATTAAAGACTTTCGCACGTTAGTTTGGAAACTCTCCACAACGCTGCCAAATTCTTCTATTTTCCTTATGTTGTAAGTTTGTTTTATTTAAAAATAATTAAGTCTTATGCTGTCCGCGGTGAGAATATGATTTAGATAGTGTGATGTCTAGTTTTCTGTTAGAGGTCGTGGATCAGAGCGTCTTAATGACGGTTTAGAATGTGATATAGAGGTCGAAGTCGTGGCAAAAGAAAGAAATCTTTGGTAGTGTACAAAGCGCGTTAGAAAACAGTGATTCAAACAAGTAAACAGGGCCACAGTGGGCGTTTCTTGCGATTTACAGTATAGTACGTGGGATACGATCATTCTCCTAGAGGTGATGAAACTTTAAACTACTCTCCGTAGTGTATCAATAAGTGTGTATTTAATAGGTTTTGTCGACCCAGGGAGCAGTAGCAGCAGCAGTTTCACGGGTAAATTCAGTGAGGGGCGAAGTATGCCGTTAGGGCTGCACGCTGTGCTATTCTGGGAAGCACTGCGAAATCTCTCTCTCTCTATCTCCCTCTCTCTGTCTCTATCTCTCCGCTCCGTACCCCCCAACGCAGCTTTGCGTCAACGCGCGAGTAATGGCGTCTATGTGACTTGTATAACGGCTGAAGTTATTTGACCTTCTATAGTTGTTAATTTTTGTCTGCTGGGGGGGGGGGGGGTAGAAGAATAACGATGACAGGATGTTGGGCTTATAGATTTGAATGGATGTGGATCTGTAGTACTTGTATGTAGTTGGGGACGCACCACAATGCGCGCATTTCCGCCGAATGGTTTTACGGTCCTGTTGCAGTAACGCGGTTCACTCTGTTTCTCGACGGGATGCAGAAGGTGGTGAATGTCTTTGTTCGACTTCTGCTCAGTCCCGACTTAAAATGATATGATCACATGTGCAAAGATGTATAAATGGGAGCAGTTGCAAGACGTGTTGGATTTTTACTGTAGCAGATAGGTTAGAGAAAGGTGACTCGTTTCAGTGGTAAGCGGAAGTGTTTAAACTCAGTTCCTCGAGCCACTTTGTGGGGAGTCGTATTGTCTTGCTGGAATCGCCCAAGTCCGGCGTATCTAGAAGTACAGGGACCCGCATATCACTCCGACTACACACGCCCCACACCATTACAGAGCCTTCAGCAGCTTGAACAGTTCCCTGCTGACATGCGAGGTCTGCACACCATACACTTCCATTCGCACCATAAAATTGGAAACGAGGCTCGTCTGACCAGACAACACGTTTCCAGTCATCAATAGTCCAGCGTGGGTTTGACGGACCCCGGCGATGCTTTGTGCCGTGGAGTCATCAAGGGTACACGAGTGGGGTTTCGGCTCCAAAAGCCCATACCGATGATGTTGCGTTGAATGGTTCGCACGCTGACACTTGTTGATGGCCCGCATTGAAATCTGCAGCAATCTGCGAGACTGTTGCATTTCTGTCACGCTGAACAATTCTATTCAGTAGTCGTTGGTCCCGTTCTTGCAGGATCTTTTTCCGGCCTCAGCGGAGTCGGAGATTTGATATTTTGGCCGGTTGCTGAAATTTACGGTACACTTGTGAAATGGTCGTACGGTAAAATCCCGTCTTCATCGCTACCTCGGAGATGCCGTGTCCCATCGCTCGTGCGCTGACATTAATACCACATTCAAACTCACTTAAATCTTGATAACCTGCCATTGTAGCAGCAGTAACCGATCTAACAACTGCGCCAGACACTTGTTTCACATCGGTGCGGCCGACTGCAGCGCCATATTCTGCCTGTTTACATATTTCTGTATTGGAATGCGCATGCCTATACCAGTTTCTTTGGTGTTTCAGTATATATCCTTCCAAGCAAGTGAATTACTTTCTTTCTGTATTTCGAAGAGACTTTAACAAGTAAGTTACAGTTCTGTTTCGGTACAGATAACGGGAGCACCTCAGCGTGGGAGTGCAACAGCGTGGTAACTGGGAACGTATTCTGAAGTTGCAGTTCGCGGGACGGTATTATTCTTGCTGACAAAACGCCTTTATTGCACAGAGATTTAGATTGAAATTCGGGCGACGTATGGACCATATACAAAGTCGCGTCCAGCCGTAGCAAAATGGTGGCAACAATTTGACCAAGACTGCACAGACGTCTAGGATTCTGGTCGGGAAAGAAGGTCATCGACATCAACCACAGACGATAACATAGAGGCAATTGCAGAACTGATTAGCAGCAATCACAGGTTTTCCGACTATGAAGACGTATCGACTCTTGTTGACAGAGGCCTGGTGGCTGTGTTGAAAAATAGTGGCATGTACCCTGATCAGCCAGACCACCGACTACCCACCCAGGCGATAGTAGTGTCACCTGGCGAGGACTGACTGCTAGTCAGACACACGCACGGTGCGTATAGTATCAATGGGTGTCCTTTCCGTGTGTAGAATGAGGAAGGCGCGCGAGCTATCTGATCGAGGGCAGATTCTGGTGGCCCAGACGCTCGGCACGAGAATTTCGGAAAACTGCACGACTTGTCGGGTGTTCGAGGACTGCTGTGGTGAGTGTCTTCAACACGTGGCGAAACCAAGGTGAAACCATATCCAGGCGGCGTGAGGTTGGGCGGCCACTTCTCATAGGTCGGACGGAATGGTAAAAATAGGATAGGTGGCGAACTGTGGTGGAACTAACGTCAAACTTTAATGCTGACGCAGTGGAAGATCGTTGAATGGCCTGAAGAACCCCGATACCTTCTTCATCATGCCGATGGTAGAGCGCGAATCCGTCGCCTTGCCGAGGAACAGCTCCTTGACACCCGTACTCCGAGACGGCTAGCGGAGGCTCCATTATGCTCTGGGAAACATTCACATAGGCATCCATTGGACTAGTGGAGTTCATGCAAGGCACCATGATGGCCAAAGAGTGTCGTACACTAGTCGCAGACGACGTACATCCTGTAAGGTGTCAGGCAAATCCAACACCTTCCATGAAAACCTTGACATGATAAGCAAATCCAGTAGTATGTCACATAGCTCCGAATAAATCGTGACATTAAATTAACCAAAGTAATACGAGTAACGAGTGAGCAAATGGAATACCACAGACTAACACAAGAATGCCTAAATGCATGTCATACCTTCCCACCGTGAGACAGACGCAGTTCCGAGGGGAGAAACGAGAACAGAAGCCGAGAGCAGAACCGTGTTAAGCGAGAAGGCCCTACGATAAGGGACGGACACCCACGTCGCCAGCTAACCGCTACAACCACACCACCCGCAAGTTTTTAGTGTGAGACTTTTTCGCGTCTCTGTTACGTTAGGACCACCCCCCAGCCCATGTTAAAAGCTAGAGCCCTCCAGAAGAACAGTATAGATCTTACGATAACACAAAAAGGGCCACACCACCCGCAAGCTTTGGCGTGAGACTTTTTCGCGTCTCTCTTACATCAGGACCACCCCCCAGCCCATGTTAAAAGATAGAGCCCTCCAGAAGAACAGTATAGATCTTACGATAACGCTAAAAGGACCACACCAGCTGCAAGTTTTAGCGTGAGACTTTTTCGCGTCTCTGTTACGTTGCAAACTTTAAAAACATTGCCCCACCACCAAAAGCATAACGTTTCTCATTGGATAGACAGAAGTTTTGTAGGCGGAGCTTAAGGTTAACATTCAGACCCTGATTGGTCAGATGAAAACACAGCCAGATAGTTTTTTTAAACCAACTTCGGTAAATTGTAGTAAGGAGAAGTTAGGAGAGAGTTGCTTCCGAGACGGTGAGGTGAGCGGAGCTGTGCTGCCCGCCGCCCCCTGACGAACTCCGACAAGGTAATGAACGCACGCGATGCCGCATTTTTGAGCGCATAAGGCTTCACTCAGAACTGCAGAAGCCTCATCTGTTACATCCCCTTTTTGCGTAATACTAGTGTCGATCGTCAATTAAAGCTCACGGTGTTCACATTTGCCACTTGAAGTAAAAATCTGAAACGCCATGATTGTTCTGTTATATAGTTATTGAGAAACCACATCAGCCACTGTAATTTACAAGTTAGATAAGTAATTAAAGATAATAGGGGGTCACTGTAGACCATTTTGATAGTTTTCTCTCTCCTGAAACTTAATTTAAACCTAGATTATAGATTTGATATGGCATAGGTCATCCTTCGATCCATTGTAAAACTTGGAAACCCATTCAGGGAATATTCGTTCACATTTTTGTTGAACGCAGTTGGTTTTTACCATCCTGTATTAAAACATTTCCTTTTATCAATAGTGCAATTTATAAACGATGTTTTGTGAGTAGAATAAAATTTCCAATGGTAACCTTAACTGCTTTTTCGACGTTATTTTACCAGCTAACTAAAAATAGGAAACCCTTGAACCCCTTCCACTAAATTTAGTTAGTATTAAGATTCCTTTACAGGGAGTGCAGTGGAGCTGACGCTGAAATCATTAAGTATTTGGTTATATCATCGCTAGTCTCACTGAACTCTTTTGAATTCTACATGTCATGTGTGGCTTGGCGTCTCCTTACCAGCAACAGGTCCCAGGTTCAAACTAGTCAATTCCCTAAAAAACACGCTCAGAGCATCGTTGCGCGGAAGTGGTAGGGAGACACGATATAGAACAAGCAGACACCACGCAGAAGGTTTAGAATCCCTTCAAAACGATCATCTCTCCCGACGACAGTGGCATTTTTCAACAAGATAACAAAGATAATGCACCGTGTCACAAGGGCAGGATTGTGATGGAGTCTTTCGAGGAACACAGTGGCGAGTTCACCAACTAGCCAGATTTGAACCCGATCGAACAAATCTGTGATGTGATTGAATCTGGCGTCAAAGCTTGAACACATCTGGGTTGTGATTGAACCTGTCGTCAGAGCTTATCGCCCCACTCTCCGGAATTTATAGGAATTTCGTGACTTGAGTGTACAAGTGTGGTGCCAACTCCATCCAGCGACCTATCAATGCCTCAATGCTTTCATGCTACGATGCGTCGCCGCTATCACCCGTGCCAGAAGTGGACAAACCGGCTCTTAGGTGCTGGTCACGATGTTCCGGTTGAACATTGTATCTGCCTCACTTTAAAGTGAAGCGCTGCTTTCAGAAAAAGTTATTTGACCTGCCACTAGAACGTTCCATAATGTAAGCTAAAGCTTTGAGAAATATGTGAGTGTTGCTGGTAGTGAAAGAATCATATCAATAATGAAACATACGCAGTTCCGCAACGGAACGATAACAGAAAAGCAGAATTTCAGTGGTGAAATTTAAATTTCGTTATATGGGAAGATACTTCTGAAACTGGATTTCTGACACGAGGTGGCGAACCATAAAGATGCTTCGGCCATTATGCCGTTTGAGTGTTCACTAGATATAGCAAATTATTGCCATGCTCAGATACAGAGCTGGAAAGAATTTTCAATTCCATGATATTGTGCAAAACAAACTAGCGATAGAATGTCGGAAGTCAAACTCAAACGGGGCTTTGTCGAAACGGAAATTGTAAAATCTACAATTTCCATCGGAAGTATAAAGCAAAGCGGGAACTATGGATGTATACAGGATTGATATAACTGATATTCTGCCAATAACTGCAGCTTGCATGCTCGACAGCTACAGATTCTTCGCTCACATAATCCGAAGTTGAACCTGATGACCAAGTGGAAATCTTTATGTAAATGAGGGAATAAACACTTCTGGAGCATTGTATGATTAAAAATGTAAATAATATTACAAATAATTTTTAACTTCACGCCTTTTAACACCTAGAAAATATCCGTACAATATAGACTATTTCAGTGCAAAATAGTTTATCTTCGAAATCCTTTTAACAGGATTTTCTCTCAAACGTTCTCTCAAGAATCAGAAATGCGATCTGATTCCTGTTTTTATGATTTGGTTTCACGTGTAGCTGCGTTTTTGAACCACATGAACTGGAACTAAATTTAACATTTTATCATTGAATACTATCATCAAACTTATGGTTGTCAAACAACTGAAACCAGCAAATGAAAATGATGGCTAATATCGACAATGATGCAGATTTTCCTTTTTTGTGATGCTTATTACTGAACGGATATTTGTATGCGGTGTTAATTAATATAAGAGTGAAATTTTATGCATTATTTTAGTTTTTGAGGTTCCTGTTTATCACCAAATAACTTTTCTTAACACCTCTCATACAGTGGAGGTAATTCGTACGTCTCAAATGACTGCAGCTGCCATGCCTTCCTATGACATTATTGTCTCCACATGCAAGAATGAGGCACAAAAAACACAACTGACTACATAGCTAGACTTCAAACGTATTACTTTATCTGAACTTGCATATGAGGCGCAAGTGGTAATTTGGGACGCATCTTCACCTCCTTTCTCGGATATAAACGAAGAACTTCATGGATTTATCTACAAACTTACTCAACTATGTGACAAATATTCTCCCCTAAGGCCCGAAAAGTAAGCAGGAAACCTGCACCTTGACTAACTGAAGAACTAAAACAGCTCGTGAATCTCAGAGACGCTACCCGTCGGGCATGCACACTACGTCCTACGTCTGTAATCATACTGCCTACAAGCAGAAGCGGAACAGAGTCAGTCGAGTAGTGAGAACCGCTATACTCAGGCATGCTCATATACAGGGTGTCCCAGCTATCTTGTCCACCCAAAATATCTCTGGAACAGTAACAGCTATTGGAAAACGACTTTCACCGGCATCAATGTAGGGCTGGGGCCCATGAATGTACATATTTGGAAACATTCTAAAACGAAACCATATGTGTTTTTTAACACAAACTTATGCTTTTTTTAAATGTACCTCCTATATTTTTTCTTCGGCAATCCATAGCATGACAAAGCACATACACAATGGCGTTGATTGCATCGCAATATTCCCATTACGTCCCGAGATATTGAGACGCGAAATTGGCGCTTGAAACACCCGACATGCGCTGCTAGCGCACGTCCTGAGGCTCAGGCGTGAACCCCACGCTGCCCGTAATCGCGATGTGATTGACATGTGTAATCACACCTCCATACTTATCAAGAGGTCCGAAACGAATAATACGGTCTGCTGCCATCGACTCTCATAAGCACATAATGGTTCCCCTCTTGCACGTTTTACGTATCTACGTACACAATATGAACCAGTACCGATCGGTGTACACCCGTCAGGTTGTCTTATTTACCCTGCACACCCAAAATAAAGTTTATCTAATGCCTTATATGACCCAATGTGCCTGTCGCGCAGGGCCTGGCTCTACCTAGTCAAGTGTCCAACGTAGTTCCCACTACTGCCACAGTTACCACTTCGCCTTGTTTATGATTTGCGACCCATGCAAACTCCTGTACTCCACCACCCTCCGAGCATCCCATTTGTTGTTGCTTTGGCGTGCAGTACACCGCTTGCCAGTATAGTCGTTCATCAGAGTAATCTAGTGACGGCACGGAGGTAGTACACATTGTGAATAACCGTGTGTTGTGGAACTTATACTGTACAGTATAATGTACACACATGAAGATATGGTAGAAATGCTGCTGATATATGGAGAATAAACGTTGACGGGAAATACGTTATGAGATTGCTTGTTTGTTGATAGTACTGTTAGCGAACATTATGATTATTAAGTTAATATGTCTGTTTTCTACCCTACTCTACATACCTGTACTGTACCCTGTTGTAGGTCGACGAAATGCTGTTCAGGCAGAACGACTGTACAGAAGACGATTCCCTGACAAGCCATCGCCTTCGCGTCGGATGTTTGGTCTCTCACATCTCGTCTACGTGAAACGGGAAGCTTAAATCCAAGACCTCGACATCGTCCTAGAACACGCACAGATAAACGTGCTGAAGTTGCTGTGCTCGCTACCATAGCTGTGAATCCTCAAATCAGCACACGTCAAATTGAACGTGAAGTTGGTGTGTCGAACTCAAGTGCACAGCGTATTCTTAAACGTCATAAATTTCATCGTTACCATGTTCATTTACACCAGGATCTTCGTGGAAATGACTTCCGAAATATCTACATCTACATCTACATATATACTCCGCAAGCCACCCAACGGTGTGTGGCGGAGGGCACTTTACGTGCCACTGTCATTACCTCCCTTTCCTGTTCCAGTCGCGTATGGTTCGCGGGAAGAACGACTGTCTGAAAGCCTCCGTGCGCTCTCTAATCTCTCTAATTTTACATTCGTGATCTCCTCGGGAGGTATAAGTAGGGGGAAGCAATATATTCGATACCTCATCCAGAAACGCACCCTCTCGAAACCTGGCGAGCAAGCTACACCGCGATGCAGAGCGCCTCTCTTGCAGAGTCTGCCACTTGAGTTTGTTAAACATCTCCGTAACGCTATGACGGTTACCAAATAACCCTGTGACGAAACGCGCCGCTCTTCTTTGGATCTTCTCTATCTCCTCCGTCAGCCCGATCTGGTACGGATCCCACACTCATGAGCAATACTCAAGTATAGGTCGAACGAGTGTTTTGTAAGCCACCTCATTTGTTGATGGACTACATTTTCTAAGGACTCTCCCAATGAATCTCAACCTGGTACCCGCCTTACCAACAATTAATTTTATATGATCATTCTACTTCAAATCGTTCCGCACGCATACTCCCAGATATTTTACAGAAGTAACTGCTACCAGTGTTTGTTCCGCTATCATATAATCATACAATAAAGGATCCTTCTTTCTATGTATTCGCAATACATTACATTTGTCTATGTTAAGGGTCAGTTGCCACACTCTGCACCAAGTGCCTATCCGCTGCAGAACATAGGGTAACATTTTGTCGGTGGGCTAAGCAAAAACTTCAGACTAATCCAAATTTTTTTGCAGATGTTCTCTTTACCGACGAGGTATCATTCCCCAACAAAGGAATTGTCAATATGAGGAATATGCATTATTGGTCCGCAGACAATCCAAAATGGCTCCGTCAGGTAGAGCATCAACGTCCGTGGAAAGTTAATGTTTGCCGTGGGATTATTGGAGATACCATTATCGGACCTTTCTTTATAAATGGCATCCAAAATGGCAGACAGTACTCCAGATTTATACGACACAATCTTCCTGTTCTCTTGGACACCGTACCTCTGAACCGGAGAATGGTCATGTGGTATCAGCATGACGGATGCCCTGCACATAACGCCTTACGAGCACGACGACTTCTGACTTCTGAACCGTGGCCCAGTTAGGTGGCCTGCCCGATCTCCGGACCTTACACCGCTGGATTATTTTCTTTGGGGAGCAGTGAAGGATGCTGTTTACCAGCATGAACCAACAACACCAGAGGACATGAAGCAACGCATTATTGATGCTTGTACAGCCATCAAAGAGGAAACAGTAGCACGAAGTAGGGCATCCTTCATCCGCAGAGTGACACTATGTATGCAAACCAATGGGCATCACTTTGAGCATGAGATGTGAACGCTATGTTTAGTATGTAGTGCTGGTATCACAGTGTAAGTTTCTACAAAGGGCCATTTTACCAAGTGATGTTAAGAAACATTTGTTTGCAACAATTTGTCATTTAACGCATTAGATAAACATAACATTGATAATTATGTGATAATAAAACTAATTGGTTAAACATGTTTACATTCATCTTCTATGTCCTACCGGAACTTCCCAAATCAAAACATTTTTACCTGAACAACAGTAAAACTTTTAGTCCACTTGCTCGTTTCACTAAAACCATCAACATGAATTTTACTGTTACGAGTGAATGATTAACTGTCACTTGCGCTAGATCTACAGTAAAGTAAAGTTTTAACGTTGAACGGCATTACCTCTTTAGTAACAGATTAACGATAAGCGAAGTTAACTTTGTGACTAACGTTGCGGTACACAGATATGTTACAGAACCGAATCACCCCTAGCCTATGGGATAAATACCTGCTGGAATGTACGACGTTAATGCAGGATGGCAGCAGACCGTATTATTCATTTCGGACCTCCTGATAAGTATGGAAGTGTGATAACGCATGTTACTCACATCGTGATTACGGGCAGCATGGGGTTCACGCCTGAGCCTCAGGACGTGCGCTAGCAGCGCATGTCGGGTGTTTCAAGCGTCAACTTCGCGTCTTAATGTCTCGGGATGTAATGGGAATATTGCGATGCAATCAACGCCATTGTTTATGTGCTCTGTCATGCTATGTATTGCTGAAGAAAAAATACAGGAGGTCCATTTAAAAAAACATAAGTTTGTGTTAAAAAACACATATGCTTTCGTTTTAGAATGTTTCCAAATATGTACGTTCACGGGCCCCAGCCCTACATTGATACCTGTGAAAGTCGTTTTCCAATAGCTGTTATTGTTCCAGAGATATTTTGGGTGGACAAGATAGCTGGGACACCCTGTATAAACCGACAACAGTAACAGTTCAGCTGTCTTATGGAAAATCAGTGCGGTCTTGCTATAGGCAAAGTAAAAGCTGCAACCCATCCCAATGTCCTGGCCGAAGAACTGAACCGGAACTCCACATTACCTACAACACAACTGAATCACCAAGGAACCCGAGACTCAATGATTACTTCGTGGGGATAAACGACTGTAGCCACGACAAATTCTATCTGGAGCATGTTACTTACAACGCCGTCAAAAAGGCCATCACGGGTATCAGATCAGCATCTACTGGACACAATGGAATCACAGTCCAAATGATGAAGCTTATTACTGACCCACTACGGGTCTCTATAATAGACATTTTCATTTACTCCTTAACCACTGTGTTTTCCTTGAGTCCTGGAAATTCTGACTATTAAGCCAAAATCTAAAAAGAACTTGCCACAGTACCCTGTGACTACCACCATATTTGCAATCTTCTTGCACTGTGAAAGGCCTTAGAAGGTACAGCCCACGCCCAGCTAAGAGACTGCCTAACTACAAACAACCTACTAGACGAATACCAATGAGGTTCGTGTAAACACCGCAGCACAACATCTGCTTTAATAAAGGTAACGGATGAGTTGAAGTTTGTCACGAATGCACAAGAGGCGACTTTCAGAAACCAATTCCTGACACTTAAATCTGTATTCAATCTTAACAAATTTCTCTTCTTCAGAAACGCTTTCCTTGCCATTGCCAGTCTACATTTTATATACTCTCTTCTTCGAACATCATCAGTTATTTTGCCCCCAAATAGCAAAACTCCTTTACTACTTTAAGCATCTAATTTCCTGATGTAATTCCCGCAGCGTCATCCGATTTAATTCCATTATTCTCGTTTTGCTTTCGTTGATCTTCATCTTATGCCCTCCTTTCAAGACACTGTCCATTCCGTTCAGCTGCTCTTCCAGGTCCTTTGCTGTCTGTGACAGAATTACAATGTCATCGGCAAACGTCAAAGTTTTTATTTCTTCTCCATGGATTATAATTCCAACTCAGAATTTTTCTTTTGTTTCCTTTACTACTTGCTCAATATACAGATCGAATAGAATCGGGGAGAGGCTACAACCCTGTCTCATTCCCTTCACATTCACTGCTTCCCTTTCGTGCCCCTCGACTACTATAACTACCATCTGGTTTCTGTACAAATTGTAAATAGCCTTTCGCTCCCTGTATTTTACCCCTGCCACCTTCAGAATTTGAAAGAGAGTATTCCAGTCAACATTGTCAAAAGCTTTCTCTAAGTCTACAAATACTAGAAACGAAGGTTTGCCTTTCCTAAATCTATTTTCTAAGATAAGTCGTAGGGTCACTATTGAGTCACGTGTTCCAACATTTCTACGGAATCCAAACTGATCTTCCTCGAGGTCGGCTTCTACCAGTTTTTCCATTCGTCTGTAAACAATTCGTGTAAGTATTTTGCAGACATGGCTTATTAAGCTGATAGTTCGGTAATGTTCACATCTGTCAACACCTTCTTTCTTTGGGATTGGAATTATTATATTCGTCTTGAAGTCTGAGGGTATTTCGCCTTTCTCGTACTTCTTGCTCACCAGATGGTAGACTTTTGGTTCAAATGGCTCTGAGCACTATGGGACTCAACTTCTGAGGTCAATAGTCCCGTAGAACTTAGAACTAGTTAAACCTAACTAATCTAAGGACATCACACACATCCATGCCAGAGGCAGGACTCGAACCTGCGACCGTAGCGGTATCACAGTTCCAGACTGCAGCGCCTAGAACCGCACGGCCACTTCGGCCGGCGGTAGAGTTTTGTTAGGCCTGGCCCTCCCAAGGCTATCAGTAGTTAAAATGAAATGTTGTCTACTCGGAGGCCTTGTTTCGACTTAGGTCTTTCTGTGCTCTGTCAAACTCTTGACGCAGTATCATATCTCCTATTTCATCGCCATCTACATTCTCTTCCATTTCTATAATATTGTCCTGAAGAACATCGCCCTTGTATAGACCCTCTACATACTCCTTCCACTTTTCTGTTTTCCCTTCTTTGCTTGGAACTGGGTTTCCATCTGAGCTCTTGATATTCATGCAAGTGGTTCTCTTTTCTCCAAAGGTCCCTTTAATTTTCCTGTAGGCAGTATCTATCTACCCCTAGTGATATGTGCCTCTACATCCTTACATTTGTCCTCTAGCCATCCCTGCTTAGCCTTTTCGCACTTCCTGTCGATCTCATTTTTGAGACGTTTGTATTCCTTTTTACCTGCTTCATTTACTGCATTTTTATATTTTCTCCTTTAATCAATTACATTCAATATCTCTTCTGTTACCCAAGGATTTCTATTAGCCCTCGTCTTTCTACCCAAATGATCCTCTGTTACCTTCACTATTTCGTCTCTCAAAGCTACCCATTCTTCTTCTACTCTATTTCTTTCCTCCATTCTTGTCAATCGTTCCCTAATGCTTCCCTTAAGCTCTCTACAACGTCTGGTTCTTTCAGTTTATCCAGGTCCCATCTCCTCAAATTCCCACTTTTTTGCAACTTCTTCAGTTTTAATCTACAGTTCATAACCAATAGATTGTGGTCAGAGTCCATATCTGCCCCCGGAAATGTCTTACAATTTAAAACCTGGTTCCTAAATGTCTCTTACCATTACATAATCTATCTAATACCTTATAGTATCTCCAGGCTTCTTCCATGTATACAACCTTCTTTCATGATTCTTGAACCAAGTGTTAGCTATGATTAAGTTATGCTCTGTGCAAAATTCTACCAGACGGATTCCTCTTTCATTTCTTCCCCCCCCCCTCCCGCCCCCTCCAGTCCATATCCACCTACTACGTTTCCTTCTGTCCCTTTTCCTACTAGCCGGCCGTGGTGGCCGAGCGGTTCTAGGCGCTTCAGTCTGGAACCGCGCGATCGCTACGCTACGAATTCCAATCACCCATGACTATTAAATTTTCGCCTCCCTTCACTATCTGAATAATTTATTTTATCTCATCATACATTTCATCAATCTCTTCGTCATCTGCGGAACTAGTTGGCATATAAACTTGTACTACTGTGGCAGGCGTGGGCTTCGTATCTATCTTGGCCACAATAATGCGTTCACTATGCTGTTTGTACTAGCTTACCTGCGTTCCTATTTTCTAATTCATTATTAAACCTACTCATGCATTCCCCCTGTTTGATTTTGTATTTATAGCCCTCTATTACCTTGACCAGAAGTCTTGTTCCTCCTGCCACCGTACTTCAATAATTCCCACTATATCTAACTTTAATCTATCCATTTCCCTTTTTAAATTTTCTAACCTACCTGCCCGATTAAGGGATCTGACATTCCACGCTCCGATCCGTAGGACGCCAGTTTTCTTTCTCCTGTTAAGAACGTCCTCCTGAGTAGTCCCCGCCCGTAGATCCGAATGGGGGACTATTTTACCTCCGGAATATTTTACCCAAGAGGACGCCGTCATCTTTTAATCATACAGTAAAGCTGCATGCCCTCGGGAAAAATGACGACTGTAGTTTCCCCTTGCTTTCAGCCGTTCGCAATACCAGCACAGCAAGGCCGTTTAGGTTAGTGTTACAAGGCCAGATCAGTCAATCATCCAGACTGTTGTCCCTGAAACTACTGAAAAGGCTGCTGCCCTTCTTCAGGAACCACACGTTTGTCTGGCCTCTCAACAGATACCCCTCCGTTGTGGTACGGTACGGCTACATGTATCACTGAGGCACGCAAGCCTCCCCACCAACGACAAGGTCCATGGTTCATGGTGGGGGGGGCGGGGTTGCATCATAGCCTTGTATATTTGGCCCGTAAGGCAATTGCGTCGCGCGAGTTGCGCACGCAAAAGCACCTTGAAACGTGCATAACTGTAGGTGTGTCCACGACCATGATTGCAAGCTTCACGGAGTCTAGAGGAGCAGTGGCACAGTAGATTTAAGTGCCGTATGTGTCAAATTGCAGCATTTATGTTACGTTCAATAGGATTCAAAGAAAAGTAACCAATGAATCCGCAACGCAAAGTTAGTGTGTTCACATTCGCTTGTGCTCTTAGACAGCAGCCGCCACTGCCCACCGGATATTTTGTGCTTTTTGTTCATTTCATGGTAAGTTATATTAAATTTGAACACAGATTAAAAAACCTCAGTAGTTGGGGATGCAAGTAGGGTCGCAGTTACGAAACAGCCAACAAGCCGTTCCAACGGTTGGTCTCAAGCAGGCGTCACGTGTTGCGACATATGTTGAATGGGGACGGTCCCCCTCGAGCGGAGATCTGCTGCAGCTGGTGGTAAGTAGAGATGGGCAAAACTCTTCTTTTCAGAGATCGGATCAGAACTGTTCACTCCCTGAAATGAATTAGCTCTTTTTCATGGCTCACCACTCATTTACAATAGAAAATAAATGGAAGGCACATTGCCCTTTAAACTTGGTTTATTCCAGTACTATACCTGTATTTTGATCTTATTTGATCCTATTTTGAAGTAACACAGACAATGAGTAAGAATTTTGTATTGTTTATTGAAATTTACACGATGTGACAAAGTTTTTGATTATTGATTTATTTTGCACTATCGTGGTTTTTTGGGTGATCGGAAAATGTTGTAACTTGAGATTTACATTAACAATATATTTGGCTATAATGTATTAAAATTTCATTAACCTCATACAAATACATTGCAAGCCATATATTTTTAAAGTGAACATTTCCTTCCGAAGACGCCTAAAATATCAAAATCCGTACCAGAATAAGAAAAAAAAATATAAATTTGACTGTAAAACGAAAGTGCTGCATATAGCCTTACGCAGAATAAAACAAGGAAAATATTGGTGTATCACATTTTGTGATACCTTTATCGGTTCGCTTGTAATTAAAGCATAAATTTGAGTGTCCATAATAAAAATCCTATAGTAAGAGCAGTCGTCAGGAACCTAATCTGATCAGTTTAAACAAATAAAAATAAAATAAAAACAAATGATGTATACATAACATAATAATGTAATATACATAGCGGTATTAGTATGAAGAACAATATCCAGTAGAGGCGATCTCCGATGCAGAAGCACTGAGTCGAGCAGGTCGAGCCGCGAGCTGTATTACTGCGTGAGCTAAGACCGCAGAGACCAGAGTGACACCTGAGTTGCTTTGCTCAACGCTCTGGCTAGAGTCGAGAACGGTGGGGTGAGTGTTGAGCGGGCGAGTTCCGAGGGTGGGGGGAGCGGTGAACTCACCCGCTCCGAGACAAATCGTCCGTTCCCTTGCGAGCAGGTTGTTGCAAGTAGTTCCTATGTTATCCGCTAGGTGGCTCTCTGTCCTGTTGCTCGCATCAACTGCCCAGAGAGCAGGACGTGCGACTGAAACGATCGCCAACAGAGTGCAATGCGAAGTTAAGCTGCGCCAGACACTGCACGCGGCAGACGACGCACAGAGATGGCACGGCATATGTGAAACACAAAATCCAATGGGGCACTGCACAATGCAGGCAGCCAAGGTAGAAGCAGGGCAGAGGCCGGCGCTGGCTGTGTTGTGTGGCGTGCACTGTGCTGTGACCAGCAGAGGCGCTGCTGATATGCTCCGTCTCTCTCTCTCTCTCTCTCTCTCTCTCTCTCTCTCTGCCGTGGGAAACGTTTGGAGCTACTGTTCTTTTTTTCTGAATCACTGATTGTTCACTCCTTTGAAAGATTCAACTCTATGAATTAGTTCAAGAGCGGATCCCCCATCTCTAGTGGTAAGACGGCGGAATAAGTAAATAAACACATAGCAAGCGCAGTAAGCAACATGCGAAGTAGGAAATATCCTCGGTAACCAACTGCATTTCTGTAACCAAGGAAAGTTGGCGTCACGTTACGTGGAATTTTTTATATCAGCCTACACTATTGACCTAACTCGTTACTGCTCGTGAAACACGCCGTCCATCATGCCATGTCGAACCGTCTGGATCACATTTCATTTGGGGCGAATCGCGCCGCCAGTTCCGCGCATTAACGCGAGTCGCGAGATCGTGAGGGCGTTCGGCACGTCGCGAACACGCGCCGCTTCCGCGAACCGTGTGTGAACCAGCTCCGGCCCCGTCTGCCTTTCTGTGTGAGGCAGACAGCTCGCTTGTTTGGCCAAATGTCGCTGCTACAGCAGTAGTCCACACGAGATCACGCGTAGACACTAACCTACAGCCAAAGTTGAAGACGACGCAGCAAACTATGATTCCATCGCTCACCCTTCAATCACTCTATCATTTCGTATCCGCTACATTACATGAGCGTGCTGTGATACATCTAGCATGAAAAACGATAAAAATAAATCAGAGTCAAGAAATCTCTAAAAGTAGAGAGTAGCTAGAATAAATAAGAAATACCGAAACGATGGACAGTGGCGGATAGTGCCAAATGAAGTAGTGTACAGCGAACTGGAGCCCATTACAAATACTAAACGGAAAAACTATTTCTTGTTTTGTTCACATTATAAGGACACCAAAACCAGATTACCAAGAAAAATTGTAGATAAATTTCGGAACATGAAGCAACAAGTAGGATGCGCGAAGGAAATCTGGGAAGATATGAAAGAACTGGAATTAACCCAGCAGGAGTTGCAATACGGAACAGAAAATGTAAAGAAACTGAAAAACATAAAAACAAGAATAAATGATAATTAATTGATTGATATTAGGTACATTACGTATGTATGGATCAACGGAATCAGGGAAGATACGAAAGAACTGGCATTAACCGCCGGCCGTTGTGGGCATGCGGTTCTAGGCGCTACAGTCTGGAACCACGTGACCGCTACGGTCGCAGGTTCGAATCCTGCCTCGGGCATGGATGTGTGTGATGTCCTTAGGTTAGTTAGGTTTAATTAGTTCTAAGTTTTAGGGGACTGATGACCACAGATGTTAAGTCCTGTCGTGCTCAGAGCCATTAGAACCATTTTTTGGCACTAACCCAGCAGGAGCTGCAATACAGAACAGAAAATGTAAAGAAACTGGAAAACATGAAAACAAGAATAAATGATAATTAATAATTAATTGTAGGTACATTACGTATGTAGATTGACACACCAGGTTAGCCGAGAGCGCTAATGCGCTGCTTCCTGGACTGAGGTAGGCGCGCCGGTCACGGATCGAATCCGCCCGGTGGCTTAACGACGGAGGCCGGTGCGCCATCCATCCTGGATGTGGTTTTTAGGCGGTTTTTCACATCCCACTAGGTGAATACCGGGCTGGTCCCCACGTCCCGTCTCAGTTACACAGCTCGCAGACATCTGCACACATTCGCACTATTCCATGGATTACACTAGACACAGACAGTTGGGGTACACTCATTCCATCCCGGGGTGTATGGGGTGGCGGCAGGAAGGGCACCCGACCACCCCTTAAATTAACCTTGCCAAATCCGATTAACCATGCCGACCCTGCATCACTGCGGAAAAAAGGCACAAGCGAAAGACATTATGCATGTAGATTGTGGACAGTTGGGAATGTAGGTCTCATGGGAGGCGTGCAAGGGATAATTTCCTGCATCTGTGTCCTCGGTGGCTCACATGGATAGAACGTCTGCCATGTAAGCAGGAGATCCCGGGTTCAGGTCCCAGTCGAGGCACACATTTTCAGCTGTCCCCATTGAGGTATATCAACAACACCTGTCGGCATCTGAGGGTTTCAATCAATTATCATTAATATTTATTCTAGAGAAGCTGCATGGTCATCAATGGTATCTCTTCTTTCGAGAACAGTTGCTATATATATATATATATATATATACAGGGACTGAAGAGTCCTGTATATATATATATATATATATATATATATATATATATATATATATATATAAAGAAAGATGATGAGACTTACCAAACAAAAGCGCTGGCAGGTTGATAGACACACAAACAAACACAAACATACACACAAACACACACAAACATACACACACAATCATACACACAAAAAGATTTTTGTGTGTATGTTTGTGTTTGTTTGTGTGTCTATCGACCTGCCAGCGCTTTTGTTTGGTAAGTCTCATCATCTTTCTTTTTAAATATATTTTTCCCACGTGGAATGTTTCCCTCTATTATATATATATATATATATATATACAGGGTGTTACAAAAAGGTACGGCCAAACTTTCAGGAAACATTCCTCACGCACAAAGAAAGAAAATATGTTATGTGGACATGTGTCCGGAAACGCTTACTTTCCATGTTAGAGCTCATTTTATTACTTCTCTTCAAATCACATTAATCATGGAATGGAAACACACAGCAAGAGAACGTACCAGCGTGACTTCAAACACTTTGTTATAGGAAATGTTCAAAATGTCCTCCGTTAGTGAGGATACGTGCATCCACCCTCCGTCGCATGGAATCTCTGATGCGCTGATGCAGCCCTGGAGAATGGCGTATTGTATCACAGCCGTCCACAATACGAGCACGAAGAGTCTCTACATTTGGTACCGGGGTTGCGCAGACAAGAGCTTTCAAATGCCCCCATAAATGAAAGTCAAGAGGGTTGAGGTCAGGAGAGCGTGGAGGCCACGGAATTGGTCCGCCTCTACCAATCCATCGGTCACCGAATCTGTTGTTGAGAAGCGTACGAACACTTCAACTGAAAAGTGCAGGAGCTCCATCGTGCATGAACCACATGTTGTGTCGTACTTGTAAAGGCAAATATTCTAGCAGTACAGGTAGAGTATCCCTATGAAATCATGATAACGTGCTCCATTGAGCGTAGATGGAAGAACATGGGGCCCAATCAAGACATCACCAACAATGCCTGCCCAAACGTTCGCAGAAAATCTGTGTTGATGACGTGATTGCACAATTGCGTGCGGATTCTCGTCAGCCCACACGTGTTGACTGTGAAAATTTACAATTTGATCATGTTGTAGAGTACATACTGACGAAACTAAAATGAGCTCTAACATGGAAAATAATCGTTTCCGGACACATGTCCACATAACATCTTTTCTTTATTTGTGTGTGAGGAATGTTTCCTGAAAGTTTGGCCGTACCTTTTTGTAACACCCTGTATATATACACTCCTGGAAATGGAAAAAAGAACACATTGACACCGGTGTGTCAGACCCACCATACTTGCTCCGGACACTGCGAGAGGGCTGTACAAGCAATGATCACACACACGGCACAGCGGACACACCAGGAACCGCGGTGTTGGCCGTCGAATGGCGCTAGCTGCGCAGCATTTGTGCACCGCCGCCGTCAGTGTCAGCCAGTTTGCCGTGGCATACGGAGCTCCATCGCAGTCTCTAACACTGGTAGCATGCCGCGACAGCGTGGACGTGAACCGTATGTGCAGTTGACGGACTTTGAGCGAGGGCGTATAGTGGGCATGCGGGAGGCCGGGTGGACGTACCGCCGAATTGCTCAACACGTGGGGCGTGAGGTCTCCACAGTACATCGATGTTGTCGCCAGTGGTCGGCGGAAGGTGTACGTGCCCGTCGACCTGGGACCGGACCGCAGCGACGCACGGATGCACGCCAAGACCGTAGGATCCTACGCAGTGCCGTAGGGGACCGCACCGCCACTTCCCAGCAAATTAGGGACACTGTTGCTCCTGGGGTATCGGCGAGGACCATTCGCAACCGTCTCCATGAAGCTGGGCTACGGTCCCGCACACCGTTAGGCCGTCTTCCGCTCACGCCCCAACATCGTGCAGCCCGCCTCCAGTGGTGTCGCGACAGGCGTGAATGGAGGGACGAATGGAGACGTGTCGTCTTCAGCGATGAGAGTCGCTTCTGCCTTGGTGCCAATGATGGTCGTATGCGTGTTTGGCGCCGTGCAGGTGAGTGCCACAATCAGGACTGCATACGACCGAGGCACACAGGGCCAACACCCGGCTTCATGGTGTGGGGAGCGATCTCCTACACTGGCCGTACACCACTGGTGATCGTCGAGGGGACACTGAATAGTGCACGGTACATCCAAACCGTCATCGAACCCATCGTTCTACCATTCCTAGACCGGCAAGGGAACTTGCTGTTCCAACAGGACAATGCACGTCCGCATGTATCCCGTGCCACCCAGCGTGGTCTAGAAGGTGTAAGTCAACTACCCTGGCCAGCAAGATCTCCGGATCTGTCCCCCATTGAGCATGTTTGGGACTGGATGAAGCGTCGTCTCACGCGGTCTGCACGTCCAGCACGAACGCTGGTCCAACTGAGGCGCCAGGTGGAAATGGCATGGCAAGCCGTTCCACAGGACTACATCCAGCATCTCTACGATCGTCTCCATGGGAGAATAGCAGCCTGCATTGCTGCGAAAGGTGGATATACACTGTACTAGTGCTGACATTGTGCATGCTCTGTTGCCTGTGTCTATGTGCCTGTGGTTCTGTCAGTGTGATCATGTGATGTATCTGACCCCAGGAATGTGTCAATAAAGTTTCCCCTTCCTGGGACAATGAATTCACGGTGTTCTTATTTCAATTTCCAGGAGTATATATATATATATGTATATATATATATATATATATATATATATATATATATATATATATATATATATATATATATAAATTGCAACCAAAGACAGACAAACGTCAATCAATAAAAAGGATATTTACAGATGAGGGGCCACAAAGCAGATTAGAACGAATGAAAAGGTACCAGGCAATTCGGAAAGAAAAGCAATTGATGACGAGAAAATGACTGACTGAAGTGGCCCACGAGGCCGTAAAAGCGCAAGAAGAAAATAATGCCGTTCAAAAAGTTTATTTCCAAAGGTGGTTATGTAACTTGTAATGGACTTTAGGTTCAATTTGTTCTTTGTGGAGTGACCGTCACCTCAGCTTTTAGACTCTCAAAATACTAAAATTGAAGTATTCTCTTAATTCACATATCGGTCGTGCCAGTTGCAGTGCTTATAGCTACTATGCGTAGCATAAGTATTTATATATGGGTGAAGTGCACGACACCTCCAAGCCCACACACCGGTGATCAGTGTTGTCTGTCTATGGTGCTAGCCTCCGTTCCGCCCGCCACAGGTAGCTCAGTGGATGCCGGCACGGTAGCTCAGCGTGTTCGGTCAGAGTGTTTAGCTACCCTCTGTAATAAAAAAACTGAGTGAACGGTTCAACGAACAACATGAACGAATGTCATGGGACGTCCGCCTCGAACATACACAACGAACAATACAGACCAAAATGAGATGTAAAAAAAAATGAAAAAATAAAAAAATGAAAAGTGGTCAGCGCGACATAATGTCAGTCCTAAGGGCCAGGGTTCGATTCCCGGCTGGGTCGGAGATTTTCTCCGCTCAGGGACTGGGTGTTGTGTTGTCTTTATCATCATCATTTCATCCCTACCGACGCGCAAGCCGGTGAAGTGGCGCCAAATCGAAAGACCGGCGAACGGTGTACCGGACCAGAGGAGCCTTCGTTACATCGCTCTGCATTGTGCGATGGTAGTTCTTGTCGTTCTGGGGGTGTGAATGTTTTAAGTGGTCACCTTCGCACTATGGTCGTCACCAGTACATCGTCTGTCTCTTTCGCGTCTTTTTATGTTTTAAGGGGGAAATTGAGGTTGTTCTACAACTTTGTAGATCAGTGATTGCCAAACCACCGATCGCTAGCTGCTAGTACCTCGCTGCGACATTTTCGGCAGATCGCAGAAACGATCTGGTTGGTTACGGCTACGGTTATAGTGGCTCCGTTATCGGTGATTCCGCCGACGACCGATATCGGACGATCTTTTCAAATCATTATGCCACTATGAGCGCCGATATCATAGTCCGAACGTATAGACCTCGGACGACATTCAGTGAAACTCAAGTTGTTTTCTTTTCTTTGGTCGAACCGGCCTATGTTCTTACGTATGGACTGTAAGAAACTGATAAGTTTAATCCAATAAGGAGTGAGTTTGTGGCATCCCGAGGATAGAAATATCATAATCGGGATGTAGTTCGTAATCTATGGACTGAAATCGCAAGTATATCGGAAACCACAAGTAGGCAAAATCTTTATCAGAAATTTTAGTTGTAAATTCGAACACCGAAAAATAATTTGTTCTGTGAGAAGGATGCCTGAAGTTACTGTAGTGGATCTTTTTCTGGGTTGTTGTAGGTGGACACTAACGGTCTACAAACAGTTATTACTGCTTACTGACTCATGTGTACCGGTAGGGCTGTGATTCTGTAACGTGAAGTAGTCTATAAATACGATGTAATAGTGAAATATGTTTCTACTTTTCAATGCTTCAGGTGTTCAGAGTATGTTTATCTTTAACACGGTTGCTGTATGACAACCATTGAAGGATGGCTGACATATGTTTGCACAGAATCAAATAAATCCAGCAGACATAGTGTTGATATCGCGCTTCTCGGTGTCACCCTAATAATCTGGAGAACGTAAAGCTCATACGTGAAACTTTTGCGGAGAACGAAAACTAATTTCGAGTACCTGTAGAGGTGTGACTCGAACTCTATCAAAAAATCCGATATTCACATTAAAGAAGCAGCTCTGGCTCAAGTTAAACAAGTTGCGGCACTTCGGTATTTGACATATGTCGATTCCATCTTTCCATTATTTAGACCTCTACCACGTCCTGAAAAGTATAGTTTCAAAGTTTTTGTGTGATATGCTGGACGCTGTTTACGATGCCCTAAAGATTATTTAAATGCTAATAACCTCGTTCTTACGCCCCAAGTACTACGAAATCTTAAATTTGTTATACACGAATTTAGGAGCTATGTTTTGTGCAGCTGTACTAAAAGACTGTGTTACATAGTTGATTTCCTTTATTAAAAACTGGTGAAGTAATATGGCCACCAGAAATCTTGTTATTTCCTTTCTCAAATCCACTGGGGAAGTGTTTAAAGACATTGATGTTCTCAATACTTAAAACTGATTATCTGAATATACTGCCAGTACTGCATTAATTTTCGCCGTTATCGGAATAAAGTCAGCTGCTGTGAAAACATAAATCTACCTTTCATTAATTAAGTAATACTTGCTTACTCACACACAAATTTGATCAAAAAATGGTTCAAATGACTCTGAGCACTATGGGACTTAACATCTGAGGTCATCAGTCCCCTACAAATTAGAACTAGTTAAACCTCACTAAGCTAAGGACATCACACACATCCATGCCCGAGGCAGGACTCGAACCTGCGACCGTAGCGGTCGCGCGGTTCCAGACTGAAGCGCCTAGAAACGCTCGGCAACACCGGACGGCTAAATTTTATCCAGGCATCATACTGTATAATGAAAACTTTTACTTTCACGACGTAACATAACAATTACTAGGTCTACAACTTTACTTCCGCCGTTTTTTCTCAAAGTTCGGGGCTTTATTGTGAAAAACTTACAAAAAAATTCATAGTATTGCCCATCGCTGACCACTGCATTCTCCCATCTTTCGGGTAGCATACGAATCCCGTGGCGGAAGAACTGGGCGTCTTTTGTGGGGATCCATACTCGATTCAATTTTGCACTTGTTCATATGATCGGAGGTGCTGGTCAGCCAGACTGTATCCCCCTGATGAGGACTTCTCATTTCAATGTTTCCATGTATATTTTCGGGTTTTGCGACATGGGGTCGAGCACTAACCTGCTGCAAAATTATCTTTACGTGTCTATCACTGTACTGTGGCCATTTGTGTTCCAGTGCTGGGCTCGAACGCATCAATTGCTTTCGATAATGATGTCCTGTGACTGTCTTCGTCTGTTTCAGTAGCTACGAAAACGTTCTGTCTTCCACCGCCATGCCGGTCTTCGACATCAAAATCGCCGTTCTTAAGGAGTTGAAAACATTCTCTGCACGTTCCTCCGCTAATAGCTCCTTCACCATTGGTCTTACCCAGCATTTTAAGAGCCACAGCCGCAGATTTCTTCATGTTAGAGCAGAAAATGAAAACTTCCTGCAAATGGCGAGAAATGGGTATGTAAGTTGAAGTACTTAATCGAGAATAACCTTATGATGCAAACACAAATCGACTAATATTTTTATGGCATTATGTTTACATATGCCCAAGCTTATTGTATTACACCTATGACCATCCACCCGAAACCCACTTGCCGCTACTGCAGTCTATTGCAAAACAGCGGAAGCAAAGTTGTAGACCTAATATGTGGTCATAACTTCATTGGGAACATCTTTACACACCGAAGTCTTACATCCTGTCACTGTAGCATAATAAACCGCGCTCCGAGATTTCCTCAATGCAATGTTTCTCTGAAACCACGTACTTTCGTAATAAAGGAGTATAAGTATGAAAAACGTCAAGTATAGCATGTTAGATTCAAAGATGATGGCAGCTTTTGTCGCTAATCGTTGTTGGGAAAAGGAAGGTGGTTTCACAAAGTTGAAGCACTTTTAACTTTCATGGCATGGTGGTTTCACCTTCATGTCATATATTCGTAAAATTTGTCTGGTAATTCCAGTAACTGAGGACAGATACTGCTCATTTACATGCGTTCGGCGTCTTTTTAGTAGCAAACGCCTCACTGCAGCACTTGTTTCCAAACACAGAGACGTTGTGATATCTGTCCCAGCCTTGGAGGTTAAAATCTAACCTACTTCATAAGGAGACGAGTGTAAGATGACTATTTTTGGTGATGTTATTGCATGTGTTAATATTTGTAGAGGAAAATGATATATTTGAAGAATTGTGGGCAGAGAAACAGTTGTCAGGCAACAGTATCTGCGTCTGCGATGGCAACGCGGTGCGGTGTGCAGCAGACGTGGTTCGTGGAGTGTGCCGTGTATGTAATACATGGACGCACTTTTGGAACTATGTGAGTTGCAGATTTATTACGAGGACGAATGATGACTCAGAACAATGGTTGGATAGCTGCGGGCATAGAAAACGTTTTAAAATAAAGAATAAGGTATTATTTGATGAGGTAAAAGGTTTACATTTATTTTAATAGACTTGTATTGTTGGTCCACTTCACCCTCGTCACAAGCGAGTTTTTGATAATTATTCTATTGATTGATCTTCTGAGTTAATTTATTGTGTCGTGGAGTTATTAGATTAAATGAATTTTCATATTAGAGTCTATAATTGTTCTCTTTGATGAGTTCCTTCTTAACTGAAATTTCAGTACTTAAAGGTTGAGCCATGTTTTTGCCGGCCGGTGTGACCGAGCGGTTCTAGGCGCTTCAGTTTGGAACCACGCAACCGCTACGGTCGCAGGTTCGAATCCTGCATCGGGCACGGATTTGTGTGATGTCCTTAGGTTAGTTAGGTTTAAGTAGTTCTGAGTTCTAGGGGACTGAAGACCTCAGATGTTAAGTCCCATTGTGCTCAGAGTCATTTGAACCATTTTTTTTCAGTCATGTGCTTGATTGGCATTCTGTGTCAAGATATCAACCCAATTTCCCTGTACCAACTGTAGTTAGTTTTTAGCAGTATTTTTTTTAGCTATTTCAGAGTCTTACTGTATTGCTGTTTCTGCCAGTAGTTCATTTTCAGGTGAGATTCATGACACGTGATTGTTTCAAGAGGCTCTGAGCACTTAACATCTGAGGTCATCGGTCCCCTAGACTTAGAACTACTTAAACCTAACTAACCTAAGGACGTCACACACATTCATGCCCGAGGCAGGATTCGAAACTGCGACCGTAGCGCTCGCGCGGTTCCAAACTGAAGCGCCTAGAACCGCTCGGCCACAGCGGCCGGCGTGATTGTTTCGTTTCCTTTGTGCAATGAAGGTCCTGTCAGTTTCTTTATTGAAGCAGAGCCATATGTCAGTGCAGAAGTTTTCGTGTGTCTCAGGTTACATTCTTATACAGGTCGACATTACAGTTTGGTATTGTACGAGGATTGGAACTAAAATAGTGGCACCTATTTATTCACAACCGATACAAAAGAGTTACACGTTTGCACCTGTTACTGTCCTTCAAAGTAGTCACCAGCATTGTGTAGAGCCCGTTGCCATCGATGAGTAAGGCGTAGTAACCGTTAGCAGAGCCTGTTCTGTGGAGCGGTCTTAAGATATGGTGATTCTCGTGTACGACTGTGATGGGGTTATCCTAACGCATTACGTTCCTCCACCGCAGACCATCAATGCACAGTATTACTGTTCGTTTTTGGAGTGTCACCTGCGACCAGCTTTGCGAAAGAAGCGGCGACACTTTCTGCGCAACCCACCCATACATCATCTTGCACGACAATGCGCGGGCGCATACAGCGCAAGCTGCGGGTGCTCTGTTCGGTCGATGGGACTGGGAAGTATTGTACCATCCACCATACTCCCCGGACTTAAGTCCTTTTGATTTTGATTTAATTCCGAAGATGAAGGAACCACTTCGTGGCATTCGCTTCAGAATCGTTCCTGACATTCGACAGTCAGTAGACTGCTCCATTCGCACCGTCAACGGAACAGGCTCTGCTAACGGTATACTACGCCTTCGACATCGCTGGCAACGGGATCTACACAGCGCTGGTGACTACTTTGAAGGACAGTAACAGGTGCAAACATGTAACTCTTTTGTATCGGTTGTGAATGAATAGTTGCCACTATTTAAGTTCCAACTCTCGTAGTTACGTTTCTTTCAAACAGTTCGCACTGACCAAGTCTACTAAGCGTGAAATTATTGGTTTGCTTATTTATTTGCTTATGAATGAGATCGGTTTTCACACGAACACGATTCTTTTCTATTTCATGTAAGTGATGTGGCTTTCAGCTCAGTAGCAGATTTAGGTTGTCAGTTCAAATTCCCAGGTCTGCATTTGCTTTGTATCCCTCCTGGAAGGCGGCGCGTGGGTCTGCTCCTGTAATGTTGAAGGTAGGTCGAATGTAGGAAGCTAGGACGAGCAGCTGAGATAGTAATACGTCGGTACCGCAAGTAAAGTAAAAGATGTTTACTCTACGTAAGACAAGTAATAAAATATGGTTACATAAGTTTGGTTATGATGAGCACGTAGGTGCGAAACAGGATGTATCAAAGCTAACAGATCAAAATGGGCAGAATCTGGAGTGGCGCTCGTAGTGCTGCACAGTAGAGCTGTGGCGATTCGTGAATGAGTCGTTCATTTGAACGACTCTAAGTAAAGAATCGTAAGAATCGAATCGTGATACGGACGAATCGTCGTTCAAAAGAATCGTGAGAACGTTTGCATGTTTCCGAGTCGTGACGATTGCAACTTCCAACGATTCATCGATTCTTAGTTCGCTATGCTTCGAAGGCAACTGCCGAATCATGCCGAGTCGTGCCGAATGATTAGGACCGCCAGATGGCAGTCAAGTGGAGGATGCGTGTGAACAAATGAAGCTCGGAACGAACTAATGAAGTTCGTGGGCCGTAATATTACTCGTGAAAACAAAGCTGACACTTGGCGGTGGCTGACGGGAACGAGCGTGAAAGCGTTTCCCATTTACTATCCCTACCATCAGCCACCGCACCGACGTCAGCTTTCATCAATTAAGGCATTACACATATAAATCTAGAATCACACTTGTAACGTCATATGCATGTTTACTCATAAATAAACTTATTTCTGGTATATCTTATCATGGCACAGTTCGATTCTAACCCCACTGACAATTTCAGACAAGTCCTGCCATCTGTGAGTACGATGTAGAACTTTTTGCATTCCGTAAGAATCGTGCCATCGCAGACTAGAATGAATCGTGAACGAATTGTAGGAATCGATTCGCAATGTGAGATTGAATCGTAGGAATCGAATCGGGAAAAAGAATCGTGTTGCCCAACTCTACTGCACAGTGCCGGCTAGAGAGCGCTGTCGGCGGTGTGGATCGTCCACTGTCATAGTGCCAACCTAAGAATTTGTACCCACGCCTTGGCATCATAGCTATCGATACCACAGTATTTACGATAACACACACACACACACACACACACACACACACATGTAAAGGGTACTCTCTTACAACAGATTCTAACTTAACCTAACCCTCTTGACCTCGCCAGGAACTGATGACGGAGATCGGTTGCACCGTGACGACGCTCTCGACCGATGTTATCGGCGACCCACCCATCGCGACTACGTCTGACGACCGTTGTTGGTGCCACGCATCCTGACTCCGATTGCTCCACTGACCTCTGGCATCTCTCAAGACATCGACTGCTTGCATCTCCAGCGCATCTGTCATTGTCAGTCAAGCGTACAAACTACACTGTCAGCGGCAACACTGAGGGTAGACGCGTGAGGCTGTGCATGTTACGTTTCTCATGTGTACATCAGACATTTACTACCTTGGATAGTTTGATGTACCAAGTGACACTACGCCGGGTTTCTTCCAACTATGGCGTGTTCGAGCGAAAGGCAATTTAACCATATTCTTTCGAAACGGAAAACCAATTACTTCTTTACCCAGGTAAAGGACAGATGTAAGGCTTTACTGCGCTATGCAGGAGCATCAACTGGGAAGAAAGGGATCGTCGAAAGTCACCTCAAAATCGTTCATTCATACAACTGATTCGCCAAGATGGGCAACGATCGTCCTTCAGTGCGGATGCACAGTTACGTCCGACCTTCTGTGGGTATCTCAGACTAGGGACTGTGGTCAGGGACTGCGAACAGGTGTCGCTGCATGGGTCGGCCTGTGAGGCGTGCCCAGGTAGTCCGCGCAATACCCATAAACACTGGTTAACGCAAATGGCTAGTAAGCAGGAGATGCCAGGGTCGGATCTCAATCTGGCACACATTTCCACTCGTCGCCGCTTATTCCGCGTCACATCTCGATGCAGCTGACATCACTAATCACTTGCCTTTCCTTTCTTCCCTCTCCACCATCGACTGATATTCAGAGTGGTCCATTAATTGTGACCTGGCCAAATATCTCACGAAATAAGCGTCAAACGAAAAAACTACAAAGAACGAAACTTGTCTAGCTTGAAGGGGGAAACCAGATGGCGCTACGGTTGGCCCGCTAGATGGCGCTGCCATAGGCCAAACGGATATCAACTGCGTTTTTTTAAATAGGAACCCCCATTTTTATTACACATTCGTGTAGTAGGTAAAGGAATATGAATGTTTAAGTTGGACCACTTTTTTCGCTTTGTGACAGATGGCGCTGTAAAAGTCGCAAATATATGCCTCACAATTTTAGACGAAAAGTTGGTAACAGATAGGCTTTTTAAATTAAAGTACAGAACGTAGGTACGTTTGAACATTTTATTTCGGTTGTTCCAATGTGATACATTTACCTTTGTGAACTTGTCATTTCTGAGAATGCATGCTGTTACAGCGTGATTACCCGTAAATACCACATTAATGCAATAAATGCTCAAAATGATGTCCGTCACCTCAATGCATTTGAATGCGTGTAACGATATTCCTCTCAACAGCGAGTAGTTCGCCTTCCGTAATGTTCGTACATCCATTGACAATGCGCTGACGCATGTTTTCAGGCGTTGTCGGTGGATCACGATAGCAAATATCCTTCAACTCTCCCCACAGGAAGAAATCCAGGGGCATCAAATCCGGTGAACGTGCTGGCCATGGTATGGTGCTTCGATGACCAATCCACCTGTCATGAAATAAGCTATTCAATACCGCTTCAACCGCACGCGAGCTATGTGCCGGACATCCATCATGTTGGGAGTACATCGCCATTGAGTCATGCAGTGAAACATCTTGTAGTAACATCGATAGAACATTACGTATATTGCACTATTTGATTGCCATCGATAAAATGGGGGCCAATTATCCTTCCTCCCATAATGCCGCACCATACCCCAACCCGCCAAGGTCGCTGATGTTCCACTTGTCGCAGCCTTAGTGGATTTTCCGTTGCCCAATAGTGCATATTATGCCGGTTTATGTTACCACTGTTGGTGAATGACGATTCGTCGCTAAATAGAACGCGTGCAAAAAAATCTGTCATCGTCCCTTAGTTTATCTTGTGCCCAGTGGCAAAACTGTACACGACGTTCAAAGTCGTCGCCATGCAATTCCTGGTGCATAGAAATATGGTACGGGGCCGCGCGGGATTAGCCGAGCGGTCTAGGCGCTGCAGTCATAGACTGTGCGGCTGGTCCCGGCGGAGGTTCGAGTCCTCCCTCGGGCATGGTTGTGTGTATTTGTCCTTAGGATAATTTAGGTTAAGTAGTGTGTAAGCTTAGGGACTGATGACCTTAGCAGTTAAGTCCCATAAGATTTCACACACATTTTTGAACACAAATATGGTACGGGTGCAATCGGTGTTGAAGTAGCATTCTCAACACCGACGTTTTGAGATTCCTGATTCTCGCGCATTTTGTCTGCTACTGATGTGCGGATTAGCCGCGACAGCAGATAAAACACCTACTTGGGCATCATCATTTGTTGCAGATCGTGGTTGACGTTTCACATGTGGCTGAACACTTCCTGTTTCCTTAAATAACGTAACTATCCGGCGAACGGTCCGAACACTTGGATGATGTCGTCCAGGATACCGAGCAGCATACATAGCACACGCCCGTTGGGAATTTTGGTCACAGTAGCCATACAACAACACGATATCGACCTATTCCGCAATTGGTAAACGGTCCATGTTAACACGGGTAATGTATCACGAAGCAAATACCGTCCGCACTGGCGGAATATTACGTGATACCACGTACTTAGACGTTTGTGACTATTACAGCGCCATCTATCACGAAGCGAAAAATGTGGTCCAACTAAAACACTCATATTTCTTTGCGTACTACACGAATATATAATAAAAAATGGGGGTTCCTATTTTTAAAAAAACGTAGTTGATATCTGTTTGATCTATGGCAGCGCCATGTAGTCGGCCAACCATAGGGCCATCTAGTTTCCCCCTTCAAGCTAGACAAGTTTCGTTCTTTGTAGTTTTTTCGTTTGATGCTTGTTTCGTGAGATATTTGGCCCGGGCACTATCAGTGGACCAACCTGTATAATGTTCTGGAATGCGTACCGCAACAATTGGCACTGCGGCTTAAAATCGTGCTAACCGATGATTTGTGCAATGTAGTGAGGACAAGCTAACAATACATCAAAAAAGTGTGTCCCTTATAGAGGAAAAGAATGGTTGACGGAATGAAGAATTTTACCATAAAAAATGATATTGTTCAAGAAATTAGCCAAGGCATAACGTGGTACCAAGAGAAGAGAAAATATTTAAATCAGTTGAGATAATGGTGGACTAAGACGAGAGTGTAAAATTCTTATCAGAATTCCTAAATTCGATCAGTGTTTCCGATGTATCCTAGCATAAACGCTTGTAACAACTTTGTAGAGGCGGAAATAGTAATCAGGAAATTAAAAAAAAGTAAGTATTCATACGTCCATTTCCACTCAGTGCAATTAACTTAACATTCAGTTTTGAAAGGCTGCAATACCCAGTGCGTAGCGTACAGTATGGCTATCAATAAAACACAAAGGCAAGCATTCCAGTGCGTTGGAGTGAAGATAAAAGAATCGTGTTTCTATCAAGTATTCGTAGCGTGTTGGCGTGTAGGATATTAACGAAACTTATTCGTCTTTGCATCCTATAACGTTCTGCAAACTACTCTGCCTTATCCATAATATCAATATTAATACTAACAATGGACATCCTATAACGATTTTCACTGCTAATCTAGTGCATTAATAACATCTGCAAAGTAGCGCGTTGTAAAAAGTTTGAGTTACTTAGCTCATCTAGGAGATGATTTTCCGTCCTTGGACCTTTGTACACGAATATAGACGCAAGTAAAGACTTTTTTGTTTCATTGGATGCCGTTAGACACGCAACTTATAATCGGCATCGGGTTTCGGTTTCCGGGATAGTCGCTTACTAATAAAGATATGCATGATTTTAGATAATGGATTACTTATTATTTTTCTTTTATGGAATTTATTACTTGTTTTAAAATTTGATGAATGCCTTCACACCAATTATTTATTATACACTCCTGGAAATGGAAAAAAGAACACATTGACACCGGTGTGTCAGACCCACCATACTTGCTCCGGACACTGCGAGAGGGCCGTACAAGCAATGATCACACGCACGGCACAGCGGACACACCAGGAACCGCGGTGTTGGCCGTCGAATGCCGCTAGCTGCGCAGCATTTGTGCACCGCCGCCGTCAGTGTCAGCCAGTTTGCCGTGGCATACGGAGCTCCATCGCAGTCTTTAACACTGGTAGCATGCCGCGACAGCGTGGACGTGAACCGTATGTGCAGTTGACGGACTTTGAGCGAGGGCGTATAGTGGGCATGCGGGACGCCGGGTGGACGTACCGCCGAATTGCTCAACACGTGGGGCGTGAGGTCTCCACAGTACATCGATGTTGTCGCCAGTGGTCGGCGGAAGGTGCACGTGCCCGTCGACCTGGGACCGGACCGCAGCGACGCACGGATGCACGCCAAGACCGTAGGATCCTACGCAGTGCCGTAGGGGACCGCACCGCCACTTCCCAGCAAATTAGGGACACTGTTGCTCCTGGGGTATCGGCGAGGACCATTCGCAACCGTCTCCATGAAGCTGGGCTACGGTCCCGCACACCGTTAGGCCTTCTTCCGCTCACGCCCCAACATCGTGCAGCCCGCCTCCAGTGGTGTCGCGACAGGCGTGAATGGAGGGACGAATGGAGACGTGTCGTCTTCAGCGATGAGAGTCGCTTCTGCCTTGGTGCCAATGATGGTCGTATGCGTGTTTGGCGCCGTGCAGGTGAGCGCCACAATCAGGACTGCATACGACCGAGGCACCCGGCATCATGGTGTGGGGAGCGATCTCCTACACTGGCCGTACACCACTGGTGATCGTCGAGGGGACACTGAATAGTGCACGGTACATCCAAACCGTCATCGAACCCATCGTTCTACCATTCCTAGACCGGCAAGGGAACTTGCTGTTCCAACAGGACAATGCACGTCCGCATGTATCCCGTGCCACCCAACGTGCTCTAGAAGGTGTAAGTCAACTACCCTGGCCAGCAAGATCTCCGGATCCGTCCCCCATTGAGCATGTTTGGGACTGGATGAAGCGTCGTCTCACGCGGTCTGCACGTCCAGCACGAACGCTGGTCCAACTGAGGCGCCAGGTGGAAATGGCATGGCAAGCCGTTCCACAGGACTACATCCAGCATCTCTACGATCGTCTCCATGCGAGAATAGCAGCCTGCATTGCTGCGAAAGGTGGATATACACTGTACTAGTGCCGACATTGTGCATGCTCTGTTGCCTGTGTCTATGTGCCTGTGGTTCTGTCAGTGTGATCATGTGATGTATCTGACCCCAGGAATGTGTCAATAAAGTTTCCCCTTCCTGGGACAATGAATTCATGGTGTTCTTATTTCAATTTCCAGGAGTGTATTTCAGAAATGGATATGCCCCATGCGTCTAGTTCCAACTACCATTACGCGTTCAAAGTCTGTTCATTCCTGTCGTGAGGCCATAATGACGTCAGAAATGTTTTCACATGAATGATCTGAGTACAAATTACAGCTCTGACAACGATCTGCCCTTTTATACCCTGTGTACGCAATACCTCCGTCATTTTTATATGGGCATATCGCTATCCCGTGACTTTTATCACCTCAATGTATGCTTAAATATCTTTCTAAGGGTTATAGGTAGTTCCCACAATGGACTAAAATTGTTTCAACAGCCATTTCGTAAGAGATAAACGAACTTGATGATAGTGCAGTAGAACAGTAAGTAACTATTGGCTACTACACTGCTGGAGTGCCTACACCGTACTATTAATATTATTATTACTAGCAACGGCCAGTAGCTTTGAATTACTCAGGTTGCTAAATGTTGTTGAGGTCTCTGATGAGCTCTACTTGCTTCCCTAGTATTAATAATCTTTATACTAATATCACCATTAAAGAAACCCAGGAAATAATCATGAAAAATTTTTGGAATTTGTCAAAATAAGCCTAGGTGATGCCAGCAAGTTTGTTGAACTCATGCCTTCAACCATAGCCCTTGATCCTTTTTCTCTGTGAAATCTCGTGCACTATGTGTCAGTTATTACGCAAATTTCATCATTGTATGCTCTGGTATGTACTCTTTAAAACTGTCATTTACGAGGGTCACTCCAAAAGAAATGCACACTATTTTTTTTAATCCATCTTTTATTGCACATGTTTGAAAGTTTTACAGTATGTAGATACATCCTTTAGGAACAATATTTTCATTTCTCCACATAATTTCCATCCCTCTCAAATGCTTTACGCCATCTTGGAATCAGTGCCTGTATACCCGCACGGTAAAATTCTGGACCACCCTTTTGGAGCCACTGTTTGGCAGCGTGTACAAGGGAGTCATCATCTTCAAACTTTGTTCCACGAAGAGAGTCTTTCAGTTTCCCAAAGAGATGATAGTCACACGGAGTCAGGTCAGGACTGTAAGGCAGGTGTTTCAGTGTTGTCCATCGGAGTTTTGTGATTGCTTCCATGGTTTTTTGACTGACATGTGGCCGTGCATTGTCGTGCAACAGCAAAACATCCTGCTTTTGCCGATGTGGTCGAACACGACTCAGTCGAGCTTGTAGTTTCTTCAGTGTTGTCACATATGCATCAGAATTTATAGTGGTTCCACTTGGCATGATGTCCACAAGCAAGAGTCCTCGGAATCGAAAACACCGCAGCCATAACTTTTCCAGCAGAAGGTGTGGTTTTGAATTTTTTTTTCTTGGGTGGTTTTACATGATGCCACTCCATTCATTGCCTCTTCGTCTCTGGTGAAAAACGATGGAGCCATGTTTCATTATCTGTCACAATTCTTCCAAGAAATTCATCTCCACCATTCTCGTACTGTTCCAAAAGTTCGCTGCATACCGTTTTTCTTGATTCTTTGTGAGCCACTGTCAACATCCTGGGAACCCACCTGGCACAAACCTTTTTTAACGTCAACACTTCCAGTATTCTGCAAACACCTCCTTCCCCTAACCCAACGTAGCGTGACTATTCGTTCACTGTGATGCGTCTGTGAGCAGTCACCAATTAGTTAACTCTCTGCACACTGTCTGGAGTGTGTGCAGTACGAGGCCTGCCACTGCGAGGACAATCCTCAATACTGCCGTGCCCGCTTTCATCACGTAACCTGCTTGCCCACCGACTAGCTGTACTGCGATCGACAGCAGCATCTCCGTATACCTTTCTCAACATCTTGTGGATGTTTCCCACTGTCTCGTTTTCACAGCACAGAAATTCAATGACAGCACGTTGCTTCTGACGAACGTCAAGTGTAGCAGCCATCTTGAAGACATGCTGTGACGGCGCCATTCACAGGAAAAGATTTAACTAAGTTTGAAAACAAGTAGGAAGAATGTAACTACACACTGTAAGACTTTCACACATGCAGAATGAAAACTGTATTTTTACAAAAATAGTGTGCATTTCTTTTGGAGTTATCCTCATATTTTACCTTGTTGTGTGGGTTGTGAAATATTTTTGTGCTCATGATGTATGTTTTTTTTAACAGATTATGAACCACGCACGAAACTTTTTCAAAGAGTCTGTATTAATCCAATATTTCTATGGAACACCCAAGATCTGTTACTAGCGATGAATCAGCGTTTTATGTATCAGATAGACCATAATGGTCGCATACCTCTTGCGCGACTTCAAATCGCAAATGCAATAGAAAGAAATGGTGGCTTGAAGTCTTCCATATTTTGTCAGTTCTGGAGTAAGGAATCGAGCAATGCTGTGATTTACGAACTATATATATAGTGCATTGTAGCTTGGTTCGTTTTAAGTCGGAGTGCAGGTTTAGGGTGAAGCAAGTGTCGCTAGGGAGAGGTGTGCTGCAGGGGAAGCATGTTTTGTAACAAGTGTCCACCCTCAATGTGGATAATTAGATTTCCTTTTCGAGGAGGAGTTGTAGATAGCACTCGCTGTTCACTGAGAATTATTTCATCACTCTATAAAAGAAAAAAAATATTGTAAGTAATAAGCAGTAGTAATTGTTTCAGTGACTCATTAGTTTGCCATATAATAGAACACTAACTATCATTTCGTAATTTTAAAAATAAAAGTATTCCGATAAAATTCTTTGCAGTCTAATGTTTAGTTGGAGGGTACAGTAGTTGATGTTAGGGGCAGGGAGGACGGTTTGGTTACTAGTTAATACCTGATTACAATCAGGCGTAATGGCCCCAGAAACGTTGGGAAGGACTGATCTATGGCTTAAGATAACAACTAGACCGAACACCAGGAAATACACCATTAATCAACCACGTGGAGGAAGCCGGTGATGTTACCAAAAAAATGGTTCAAATGGGTCTGAGCACTATGTGACTTAACATCTGTGGTCATCAGTCCCCTAGAACTTAGAACTACTTAAACCTAACTAACCTAAGGACATCACAATCATCCGTGCCCGAGGCAGGATTCGAACCTGCGACGGTAGCAGTCGCGCGGATCCGGACTGAGCGCCTAGAACCGCGTGACCACCGCGGCCGGCAGCTGATGTTACCGGCTGGTTATTACTGCATTGTAGTGCCATCGCTTCTATTAAAATTTGGAACAAGTATTTCTTCACGTGAGGATGCCGGCTGTCGCAAAGCAATGGTTCTGCAGCCACATGTCGGCGCCGGCAGCGAATGCGACCACCTGCTGTTGTGTCACCTGACTATGACAGCGGAGCCACGATAAGAATCTCGCTGCGGATGCGGAAGTAGCCGGTTCTGTCTGGAACAGGAGGTCGTAGGGGAGCCGCATGTGGCTGCTGAGAACCGGCCTCGCGTGGAAGTGTTGAGACGCGGCTCCCAGCAACTTCACACCGTTATTCCACACTGGGATCAATAACGAATAGTCTACTGGAAGTCGATTCCAGACAGCTGGATTAGCGCTGCACTAACACGTCACGCTTGCGTCCGTTGACAAGTATTGTTCGTCCAAGCAATTGTAACTTCAAACATTCGAAGCTAGCAACGAACATGGAAAGTTTTTGCAAATTTTTTTTTTTTTTTTTTTTTTTTTTTTTTTTTTTTTTTTTTTTTTTTTTTTTTTTTTGTGGAGCTGTTACCGTCTGTAGCTGCTGGTGCCAAAAATGTAATGTAGCTGACAAAGTGCTTCACAGACTCACTTGCAGTGGCCCCATGGAAAGTTGGAAACGGATGATTACAAATGTTGTTGTTGTGGTCTTCAGTCCCGAGACTGGTTTGATGCAGCTCTGCATGCTACTCTATCCTGTGCAAGCTTCTTCATCTCGAATATTACTCACTTAATGTCACCAATCATCAACTACTCTCGCTGGAGAAAATTAATGTATAATTATGAAAATGCTGGAATACATTTGTGTAGGTAACGTTTTTAATGACTGACATTGCGAGATCACAGGTTAATGTCAGCGCGAGAGAAGCAATTGCAAATGTGAAACGCTGGAACATTAATAACCGGTGTACCCCGCATACCGTTCGATGCAAGCCTGCAACGATGCATGCATTGCGTTGTACTGGTGCCAGATGTCAGTTTGTGGGACAGAGTCAAATGCCTGCTGCACTTGGTCGGTCAGTACCGGGACGGTTGACGGTGTTTGTGCATGACGCTGGATTTGTCGTCCGATGATGTGCCACATGTGCTCGGTTAGGCACAGATCTGGGGATCGAGCTGGTCAGGAGAACGCTCTGTAGAACATGTTTCGTTACAAGAGCAGTATGTGGACGAGCATTATCCTGATGGAAAACACTCCCTGGAATGCTGTTCATGAATAGCAGCACTAGAGGTCGAATCATCAGACTAACATACAGTTTTGCAGTGAAGGTTGTAATATTTCTGGCTTAGTCAGCCATGATATTAGGCTCCAAGAAGCTGTTCCCAGAGCAGTGGAGATGCAAGAAGTATATTGATGACGGATGTGGTGTGAGGTGCCCGTGGCAGATATTAGATTCGGTACCATTCCAGTGAGAAAGACCGCCTGCATAATGCTACTGCTCTGAGATTGGCTGCTGTGTTCAGAGCGAGGGCGCCAAAACGTTAAAGTACAGTTATTGTTATTAGTTAAATTACTCATTGGGATCACTTGACTTTTTAATATAAATATGTCTCAACAGCTATCAATCAGTCATTTTAGAATTATTAAAAACAATTTAAATCAAAAACAGCCGGCCGCGGTGGTCTAGTGGTTCTAGGCGCGCAGTCCGGAACCGCGGGACTGCTACGGTCGCAGGTTCGAATCCTGCCTCGGGCATGGATGTGTGTGATGTCCTTAGGTTAGTTAGGTTTAAGTAGTTGTAAGTTCTAGGGGACTGATGACCATAGAAGTTAAGTCCCATAGTGCTCAGAGCCATTTTTGAATCAAAAACAAAAGACTGACGAAATTGCAGACGAAGCACTTCCGAAGCGTTCGGGTCACGCCTTTTCTGGAATGCTGCGTGAAGTGTTTCGGGCTGTTCGTCATCTGAATTAGGCAGTCGAGAAGAACAGACATGTTGTCTACCGTAGGATGTGTTTCCAATTTTTAATTAAGTTCCTGTTCGTCACTCTGGATTAGGCATTCGAGATGTACAGTCATGTTGTCTGTGGCAGGATGTGTTTGCCGGTATTCAGTATTGAAAGCGTCACTCCGGTAGTCATGAGACACAAATAGTGTAAAGGTACATTTTCGTAAACATTGTGTTTGATCATGTACTTTGCTGTATCACAAGGTGTTGTGTTAAGATCATGTAGTCTTCTCGTGTGGCTATATTAAAATACGCGAGTGGCATCCCAAAGAAGTGATACATTGTTTCAGAACAGAACCTCGCTATAAGTCAGTTTCAGCCTCAAGATACAGAACCTACGACCTGCGAGCTGTTTTCTGCGCTGGGGACATCAACTTGAAGACAGCAGGTTAGTGGACTGTAACAGAACCTTTGTATTCCACACAGTGCAGTGCAGACAACTAGGCGCCTCGATATTGCAGCCAAGGCTGCAGCCTCTCTTCTTCGGCCAGCTATTCCATCGATTCCCGTCGCCGATCTACGGAGCGTCTTATGTCGTCATGTTCTTCATTTATGGCATGCGCACTGGTCGACACTTCCCCAAAATAAATTGCGGGACGTAAAAACTCTTCCTTGTGTTTGGACCTCTTCCTCCCGAACGCGTCGTCGGGAGGAGGTAATTTTAACTAGACTCCGGATAGGGCACTGTCTTTTTAGCCATCGACATCTTTTAAGCGGCGATCCTCCCGCACTCTGTCCCCACTGATCTCAGTTGTGGACGGTAAGACACCTTTTAATTGAATGCCCCTATTTTATACCGTTACGCGCCCGTCTACAGCTGTCGCCTGATATATCATCAATTTTAGCAGATGACACGCGATCGGCCGATCGCGTTCTAGAGTTCATTCGTGCCACTGAAATGACGTCAGTCATTTGAAGTTTTTTTTTTTTTTTTTGGATAACCAACCCCTTTCTGTAGTGGATTTTTAAGCCTTCCTTCTGCTTTTAGTTTCTCCAATTTTATGCCTTTGTTCCCACTGCTGCTGGTTTCTATTTTAGGTTTTTTACTGTTTCTTAAGTCCCGGACCGGGCGCTAATGACCGTAGCAGTTTTTCGCCCTAAAACCACAAACAAAAAAAAAAAAAAACAACTAGGCGCCTCACGTGTACTGCATGCACAGAACAAATGTGCTCAGCGACACGTCAACTGCAGTAATGCAGAGGAGGTAAAGGGGGATGATCGTTATTAACAACAACAATGAATTCACTCTTCCTTTCTTGCCGTAAGGTGCGTGGGCTAACCACGAGAGTGCTCCTACCGTCATGCGAAACTGCACTCCAGACCGTAAAACCAGGTGCAGGTCCAGTGTGTGTAGCACGCAGACAGGTTTGATGCAGGTCTTCGACTGGCCTGCTTCTGACCAACACGTAGCCGTTCTTGGCACCAAGGCAGACCGAGCTTTCACCAAAAAGCACAACAGACCTCCACCCTGACCCTCATTGAGCTCTGGCTTGACACTACTGAAACCGCAAATGGCGGTAGTTTGGGGTCAGTGGGGTGCGCACTACAGGGCGTCTGGCACAGAGCTGTCCTCGAAGTAACCGATTTCTAACACTTCGTTGTGTCACTTGTAATGGTCGCCTAGTCGTAGATATTGCTAATTGCTATAATCGCACTATTTCACTCCCATTTACGGAGCTTGTTAGCACTTGATGTTAGGTTGGCGCCATTAAACTGCGTTGCGTTGTGGTAATCGCTGCTACTTGCTGGATCGCTGCCGTGTCTCGATGCTGATGCTGGCTCTAAATCTGGTTGTCTAGGGTTAAAAACATGAGGTCCCGTGTTTTTTATGTGCTTTTGATGATAAAGAACGAGCGAAACCAACAAATATGTAAACTTCAAATATTTATTACTCTGGTGGCCATCTTAATTCCACTGTCCACCAAACACCATGACACAACACAAAGTAGTACTTCCTTTACATGTTCTTTGCATTGTTCATCCACCTCAAACAATAACACACAAACACACTTTACCAAAGTGACATTCCGACTGCCTCCCGACCCTTCTTCCTGTTTGTATTTATAACATTGTCAAAGAACTACTAAAAAGAGATATAGTTTATAAGTCACATGTACATCTGTTATCATAATTTGTGCAGAAAAGTTATTAATTTGCATCGAGTGACATAATGTAACATGTTATTAAAATGACAGACAGATTTGTTGACTTGACAGAATAATTCTTTGTTACAAAAAGGCCGTTTTTTAGAAGTTTGTCGATTGACTTCTCTAATTTGCATAAATAAGTAAATAACATGAATTATTAAGAATTACATTGGTTTTCGTCGAAAATAGGATTGATTACGTGAATACTGAGTGAAGACGCTCCTAGTGAACAAATAGGTTTCAAAATACCTAAGTTGGCCACTATTTTTCGTACTTCATATTAATTATTTAAGATGAACTTAGTGTTTTTACATGATGACATTTGCTGTATCAGTGATCAAGTGATATAAACTTTTGTGTGGGTCAGTTACTCAGTATAATTTAATGGGTTGACTGTTTATGCAGAAATGTTATGCAATCATTGTTAACATACACAATAACTTTTCTATAATCATAAATACTCGTTAAACTGGTTGAATTTGGAGGGTATCGCATACTTCGGTAAAGTAAAACCTTTAATATGTTCCGTTACACACTGTAGTGCCATCTGCTGGTCAGACCGCTGCTCCAGAGCAGCAATGCGCCAGAGTCGCACGCCGAATACGACGGTCTTAACTGTCGGTAGCACCACGTGGCCGCCCGGAGTCCGGTCTTCTCGTGATCACCGCTGCCAACAGTCATGCGCCCTGGTTACATTTCTGCGAGGTCTTTCTGCAACATCGCAGAAGCAGCAGCCAGCTCCTGGTCGCCCTAGCACGCGACATCATTCAAATTCAGTGAGCTGATAATGGTGTCCTTCTCTCCTTGAAGACATTCTTGACCACCAACAACTCAGCACGTCCAATGTCAATTGTAACAAACGCCCACGGCAGTTACAGCCTGTATGTAATGCAAATCTGATTTGCGACCGGCACGAAATTTGATTAGGCATCATCTTTCAGATGTAGAAACACACTTTATGTCGCAGGATAGCAGTTGCGATTTCCGATGTGATTATGGCCACACGACACCAATTAACAGTCTTTGAACACGGAATGGTAGTCGCAGCTAGATGCGTGAGACAACTCATTTCGGAAATAGTTATGGAATTCAATATCCCGAGATCCACAGCGTCACATGCGCCATTTCGAGCATGTGGCGCTGCAAGTGAGAAAACAACAAAACTTTTTTCCACGTTCTGTAATACAGGGTCGTCCACTGATAGTGACCGGGCCAAATATCTCACGAAATAAGCAGCAAACGAAAAAACTACAAAGAACGAAACTTGTCTAGCTTGAAGGAGGAAACCACATGGCGCTATGGTTGGCCCGCTAGATGGCGCTGCCATAGGTCAAACGGATATCAACTGCGTTTTTCAAAATAGGAACCCCCATTTTTATTACATATTCGGGTAGTACGTAAAGAAATATGAATGTTTTAGTTGGGCCACTTTTTTCGCTTTTTGATTGATGGCGCTGAAATAGTCACAAACGTCTAAGTACGTGGTTTCACGTAACATTCCGCCAGTGCGGACGGTATTTTCTTCGTGATACATTACCCGTGTTGAATTGGACCATTTACCAATTGCGGAAAAGGTCGATATCGTGTTGATGTATGGCTATTGTGATCAAAATGCCCAACGGGCGTGTGCTATGTATGCTGCTCGGTATCCTGGACGTTATCATCCAAAGGTCCGGACAGTTCGCCGGATAGTTACGTTATTTAAGGAAACAGGAAGTGTTGAGCCACATGTGAGACGTCAACCACGACCTGGAACAAATGATGATCCCCAAGCAGGTGTTTTAGCTGCTGTCGCGGCTAATCCCCACTTCAGTAGCAGACAAACTGCGCGAGAATCGGGAATCTCAAAAACGTCGGTGTTGAGAATGCTATATCAACATCGATTGCACCCGTACCATATTTCTATGCACCAGGAACTTCCAACATAATGGATGTCCGGCACATAGCTCGCGTGTGGTTGAAGCGGTATTGACTAGCATATTTCATGACAGGTGGATTGGTCGTCGAAGCACCATACCATGGCCCGCACCTTCACTGGATCTGACGTCCCCGGATTTCATTCTGTGCGGAAAGTTGAAGGATATTTGCTATCGTGACCCACCGACAACGCCTGACAACATGCGTCAACCCATTGTCAATATATGTGCCAACATTACGGAAGGCGAACTACTCACTTTTGAGAGGAATGTCGTTACACGTATTGCCGAATGCATTGATGTTGGCAGACATCATTTTGAGCGTTTATTGCATTAATGTGGTATTTACAGGTAATCACGCTGTAACAGCATGCATTCTCAAAAATGATAAGTTCGCAAAGGTAAATGTATAACATTGGAACAACCGAAATAAAATGTTCAAGCGTACTTACGTTCTGTATTTTAATTTAAAAAGCCTACCTGTTACCTAGTGTTCGTCTAAAATTGTGAGCCATATGTTTGTGACTATTACAGCGCCATCTATCACAAAGCGAAAAAAGTGGTCCAACTAAAACATTCATATTTCTTTACGTACTACATGAAAATGTAATAAAAAATGGGGGTCCTTTTTTAAAAAAAAACACAGTTGATATCCGTTTGACCTATGGCAGCGCCATCTAGCGGGCCAACCATAGCGCCATCTGGTTCCCCACTTCAAGCTAGACAAGTTTCGTTCTTTGTAGTTTTTTCGTTTGACACTTATTTGGTGAGATATTTGGAGCGGTCACGATCAATGGACCACAATACACAATACACAAAAGTAATTGCTTTGGCCTCCCAAAGAATCGGTAGGTATAAATGTGGTGTCACCGCCAGACACCAGCCGGCCGAAGTGGCCGTGCGGTTAAAGGCGCTGCAGTCTGGAACCGCAAGACCGCTACGGTCGCAGGTTCGAATCCTGCCTCGGGCATGGATGTGTGTGATAACCTTAGGTTAGTTAGGTTTAATTAGTTCTAAGTTCTAGGGGACTGATGACCATAGATGTTAAGTCCCATAGTGCTCAGAGCCATTTGAACCATTTTTGAGCCAGACACCACACTTGCTAGGTGGTAGCCTTTAAATCGGCCGCGGTCCGTTAGTATACGTCGGACCCGCGTGTCGCCACTATCAGTGATTGCAGACCGAGCGCCGCCACACGACAGGTCTAGAAAGACTTCTTAGCACTCGCCCCAGTTGTACAACCGACTTTGCTAGCGATGGTTCACTGACAAAATACGCTCTCATTTGCCGAGACGACAGTTTAGCATAGCCTTCAACTACGTCATTTGCTACGACCTAGCAAGGCGCCATTACTAGTGATATTATGAATCATGTACAGTCAAGAGCAACGCTCATCATTAATGGATTAAAGTTAAGTATTCCACCAGCTACGTCCGTTTTTCTAAAGTCTAATTTCCTTGTCCTGTTCCAGACCTCACGCCAGCCTGCGTGAGCTAAAACGCGTGCCTTTCGGCTTCCTCTAATAATACGGTGTTGGCTCTCCTGCCAAGCCACAACAATTACCTTCCTGACTCACTGGTTTTAGGTTTTTTTTTAAAAAAAGATCCTACCATTTTCTGCCATTTTGCCTGCTCATTAACATAGGAAACCCGTGTTTCATCACCAGTCACGATTCTTTATACATACTGAGCAACCTCGTTCCAGTATTTGAGGTTTTTTTCTCAGATGAGAAACTGTAAGGATACAGTATAAATACTCGTACTAGTTTTCAAGATGTCGTCTTAGGCCGAATAACACATGGCACGTACAATAGAGACTTCGTGCAGCACCAACAGGTGCATACATAATCATTTATAGTTTTTCTTGCGAATTCTCTTGAATACCTTCACTGATGCATTGTACATAAAGCGAGCACTCCTTGGAGAGCGGACTGCCAGCAACTATCAGTCGCTAGAACAGCAAACGTATACGAGATCTGCGCCTCTTGCCAGAGAGTAATCACCCTGCGGTCAAAGAACTCGCTCTATGACACCCGTGTAGAATTCGCCGAGCCCGTGGCTCTTATTGTTAACTCTATACTGGTCGGACGAGCGCTGTTACAATGTCTCAGTTCCCTCCTGAAGTTCATTCGGAGTTTACCATTATGCTCCGGTAATGTACGAAGGTCTTAAACGTACCACTGTCACCATTTTCTTCATTACTTGCGTGGGTGCGCAGAAAGCGGTTTTTACAGGCCAGGAAACTAATTGGCGCTCGCTGAACGTGAAACTCTTACAGATTTTTGGTTAATTAGTGGGAACGTAGGTTAACCAGAGCCTGTACCAGAAGTTAAATTTTTCCTTTTTTCTATTTCTTGGAGTAGCTGAAATGCAACTGATCTGAGTGGCAAACTGAATAAACGGGAATGCTCAATAAAACATTTTCGCTTGTCTGCAGTTACCGAATATTTAATAACAACAAAATAAAACCTTATTGTCTCCAACAGAATGACTGCATTCCGTATGAAGTATTTCCTTTTGATATTGCTTCTATTAACGTCGTAGTCACCTGGAATTTATGACAAAACCAATATCTATCTGAGAAGATACCACAGAAATTATCGATATATCATAATTAATTATCATAGCTACGAAGTGACAATCCTCCGCACTTAAAATCCCTGTTTTTATTAAATGAACATGTAACTTCATCCTCGAGCAAGACATACGAACAAATACACATTAATACGCCCTCTGCGTGTGTGTGTGTGTGTGTGTGTGTGTGTGAATTCCTAAGGGACCAAACTGCTGAGGTCATCAGTCCCTAGACTTACACACTACTTAAACTAACTAACTTAAACTATCTTATGCTAATTACAACACACACACCCATGCCCAAAGGAGGACTCGAACCTCTGTCGGGAGGGGCCGCGAAATCCATGACATGGCGCCTGAAACTGCGCGGCCACTCCGCGCGGCTTCATATGCCCTCTGCCCCACTAACAGACCACCCGAAATTTGGCTGAAAATTCCAACCATACCTTGGGTAACACGTCGAGCAGCCCAATCTATATTTAGGGATAAGGAATTAACATTAATTTAAAAAGAAATTCATGGGCTGGATATGATACGGCAGGCTCTGCTCCTCGGAGTAGTTGCAAAAAATAAAACAGATCTCTTGAACCTACGGTATTCAGCCGAAAGAATGATAAAACAGGAGCTTCGAGCAAAAATACGTGATCTAAAGCAATATCTTATTCAAACCACTGCTTCTGCCAAAGTCAAACCAACAGCAAAACTGTAACGCAGTCAGTGTATTTTTCTCATATTTCCTTTTTATTTTATACTGGCACAGAAACCCTACATTGTCTAGGTATTCATTTTAGCTGTGCCTGAGGCTTTGTATGCGGGTATTTTCGACTTACAAAGCTTCTTTGTCTACGACGTTGGAGGAGCGTGTTTGCTTTACTAACTCGGGAGATAGCCATATATACCTGCCTGTTCGAAAAGCCACTAACTTTAAGGTAAACACCGGCAGCACGCGGCGCCTGGCCTTGTGCTTTGTTTGTGGTCATGGGATAACATAGGCGCGCCGGCAATTGTTTACGTTTAAAGGAAAATGGTAAATTGCTAGGAATCAGTGGGATTCGGAATATAAAAATTCGCTCACTTGCGCCACTTCCCATCAAAATTCGCACTTGTATGATGTTACGTTCGAGAGAAGTAACTTTAAGCCTCTGTGAGTGAAAGGATCTGAGAAGCGAGTTGATGCATGAAGCTCAAAGAGTTATGTTGCGCCATGCTTTCGGAAGGGGTTCCCAAAGAGCGAGCTAAAGCATGGTGTCCTCTAGCCGCAGCAAGCCTTGCCTCAAGATCTTCATTGATAACTGTCTTTTACCCGTTCTGGGGTCTTTAGAAAAACTTGACTGTTTTCTACACATTTTTATTCACAAGCAAAGCGAAACCCAAATGCGACGAGTAGGCACGCAGATCAAATCCGTTTTTCTTTTCTTTTTTCTTTTCTTTATTGTTATCTCATCACCCTCACATACCCAGTCTGGGTGGGGGGGGGGGGGGGGCTTTCAGGGGTACAGACAATCCGCTCCTCAGCCAGTGTATAATACAAAAGCAAAGTAGATGAAGAAACAGATAGCGGAGATATCTACACTGAAGACAAGGTGAAAAATGAAATGTAAGTTTTGAGATATACGATGGATGACTTCTGCACTGGTAGTTAAAAAAACGAATAAGAGGTAAAATAAAATACAGGAAGCATACATCTGAAACATTTAAAACATGTTGCTGAAACAGTGATATGTGAAAGAAACACTTTCCTGTCACCAGAAATTGCTTTGGGATAGGAAGTCAGTTGTTGAAGGGCAAAATGTTCGCCAGTTAAGAGGGTAGGAATGTGGTGGTTTAAAGCTGGAGAAATGGTGCACTGCAGCAATGGGGTGGTAGTGTCTGTTGGAACAGAAGAGGTGGTGGACTAGAGGGGAAATTGGCGACAATATTAGTTGCTGGGAAAAGTGGGAGTGGGAAAAGAAAGGCAGATGGGGAAAAAAGGGGATAAGGAAATGTGGGGAGGGAGAGGTAGCCTTGGATTGGGTGGCGAGAACCTATTGCTGGTAGGTTGGGTAAGTGTTGGGGCGGAGTTCATGATCTGGTGATTGAAGTTCCGTTGGGAGAGCAGGAGAGCATATGGAGGGTGTGTAAGTGAAAGGTTGGTGGGGTGTGCTGGTAAAGGCGCGGCAGCGTATGAGGATTGGAAATTACAGGGAAAACGATAGGATAATTGGAGTCGAGTTTTTGGGTGGTCTAGATTGTTCCGAGGTGCACTATGTGAGTGAGGAGAGGCGGGAATGTGATGAGTTGGTTAAGTATCCTACCGTGGGAAGGTAAACGGGTGTGGAAGGCGAGGCGCAGTGCAAGGCGTTCAAGGACCTGGAGGATCTTATAGAACTTGGGAGAGGCATTCGGTTTCCCTTCAAAGGAATATAAATAAACTCTATCTAAAGTAGCTAGGCATTGCCGTCAAGTTTTTAATACACAAAGTGAAATCAGTAAATGCGAATATTCTAGCCAGGTAAATTAGTTATTAGTCTGTATTCGTAAAGATAAGACTTCAGCGCTTAATTCTGTTATTGATGTAACCTTTCGAAAATACATCTGTCACTCACTTAAAAAAAAGAAAGAAAGAAAGAAAGAAAAGCTTATAACGTCGTCTAACGGTTCCTTGGTGGTGCAAAGAAACTGACAGCGCCATCTATTCGTTCTTTTATGTGCTACACCGTGATGAATAAACGTCCGAAATACTAAGCTGAGCAGATGATTTTAGATAAAACTTGAAACTGCGATCTCTCCCGCTCTCTCTCAATCTCTCTCTCTCCTCTCTCTCTTCTCTTCTCTCTCTCTCTCTCTCTCTCTCTCTCTCTCTCTCTCTTTCTCTCTCCTTTTTCCTGATCGGATTTTGATGAAATGGAAACTATACAGGTTGCCTCAAGCTGCAATCAAACTGCCTGTAAAAACCCCATGAACATTCTTCTGGTAATTTTGGAGATTACTACAGTATCAAATACACAAACAGACAGATACGACGATTTTACAGTTCTATTATTACTATAGATTTCATGGACGAAGAAAATAAAACTGAATTATCTCATTTTGAGAGTCTGAAGGTTTTAATTGAAAAAGGCCATTCAACGGCCGAGATCTAATGAAATATTTCTTTCTTTAAGACAACCAGTTTCAACAAGCAATTGCTGTCTTGAGGTTTTAAAACTCTTTTTGTTGTAAAACATGTTCATTTTACGCTTAACCTCACGCATAAGATTTCAGATGGATAAAAATCAGCACGTTATAAAAGGTTTGTCGTTGCAAAAATATTTAAAAACATAAAGCATCTTGTGCAAGAGGCCATGTCCATATACGAATTGCTCACAGATGCTTGTTACTTCGTACAAACACGGTACACAAAAGCACATCTGTTTACATATGCTGTACATATTCTATAAAGTGCTGATTCGCACATAGCTTTAGCAAGGCATTATGTATTCCAGAAGGTAACATGATACGGGAAAATAACAGATAACGGAACGCTACGGATGCTGTGAGTCAGAGAAACGCTTTATAATGGGACACACTGACCTGAACTATCCTAAAAGAAAGAAGGCCTGATCAAGATAAGAAAGAATGTTCAACCAAAAATAAAAGCTACAGGATACGAACTACTCTTCAGGAGAATATATGTGTTTATAGATTTACATTCGCAGATATTTTTAATGTTAGGAGAAGGAAGGTTGAGCACGCAGCTGATGAGCAAATGAGCAGTCTGGAAGCAGTTTCTGGAACAAGAGGTGGTGCAAGGGCTGGGTGGTGATATGAAGAAACTACAGGCTGGAGTTATAGCTGACTTAACAAGCCCTAAATGCAAAGAACAACGTTGGGAGAGAAAACAGGCACCATTAAGGAAAGACTTGCCTCCAGAGTTAACCATTCATAAGATGTAGAATTTATTTTGCGAGAAGAGTGTTATTTTTTCATGACGTACAATTCGTACGCTTTTAAAATAATTTTTATGACAAAAAGTACCAAATTCCTAATAACTGGCCGGCCGGAGTGGCCGAGCGGTTAGAGGCGCTACAGTCTGGAACCGCACGACCGCTACGGTCGCAGCTTCGAATCCTGCCTCGGGCATGGATGTGTGTGATGTCCTTAGGTTAGTTAGGTTTAAGTAGTTCTAAGTTCTAGGGGACTTATGACCACAGCAGTTGACTCCCATAGTGCTCAGAGCCATTTGAACCATTTGAACCTAATAACTCTACGATAATAATGGGGATATCTTACATTTTTCTAAAAGCCATATCAGTGAGTCCCAGACATCTGCATATCAACTATGGTTTCCATACGAGAACTATCGTGGCTAAAGTTGGATTTGGTACCTTTTGGAAACAAGCTCCATAATTACGCATGCCGAGGAAGCCATCGGAAACAACCGAAGTGAAGTAAAATGCACTATTGCTTGTTGCTTGTGGGAAATATTATAACACGTTTACCATCAGGGTCAGACACGCTTGCTACATACACCATTCCTCATGTCACGAAGAAAGGAACTTAACTCGCAATTGCATCTCATGGGGCTGTTTTGAAGTACAATAACGCTCCTCTGGTACTTCCAACCCGCCTCTAGTTACTCGGTCTACGACTTTACTTCTGCCGTTTTTTTCTCGAAGTTCGACACTTTATTGTGAAAAACTTACAAAAAATAACGATTCAAAGTATTGGCCATCTTAGGCTACTGCTTTCTTCTAGCTTTAGGGTAGCATACGAATCCCACAGTGTATAAACTGGGCATCTTTTGAGGGCAACCATGAATCGATTCAATTTTGCACTTGTTCATACGACCGCATGTGTTATTGATCGAGAAAGGTGGTAGTCAGAGGGAGTAATATCTGGAGAATACAGAAGATGGGGTACAACTTCCCATTTCAACGTTTCCAAGTATGTTTTTACGGGATTTTCGACATGGGATCGTGAACTGTCATGCTGCAAAATCATTTTTTCATGTCTATCACTGTAGTGTGGTCGTTTTTCTTTCAGTGCTCGGCTCAGACACATCAATTGCTTTCTATAACGACCCCTTGTGATTGTTCCCGTCGGTTGCAGTAGCAGCGAAAGCTTTCTCTCTTTCACAACAGTGCCGGTCTTCAACGTCGAAATCACCATTCTTGAAGCATAGAAACCATTTTCTGCGAAGTTCTAACAGTTGTTTCATCATAGGTCTTGCGCAGCTTTTTATGAGCCTCAGACGCAGATTTCTTCACATCAAAGCAGAAAATTAAAACCTCCCGCAGATGACGAGAATTGGGCTCATAAGGTGACGTATTCAGTTGAGAATAAGTTTATGATGTAATCAAAAATCGACTGATGTTTTGATGTCGTTATGTTCTCAAATGCCTAAGCTTACTGTATGACGCTTACGACGAACGACTTGCAGCACTACTTTCCACTACTGCCGTCTATTGCAAAACGGCGGAATTAAAGTTGTAAACCTAATATTATTCCTGCAAAGACGGTGGTATCAACTGTAAAGCGTAGGTTGTTGATTTTCCTGTCGCTGATTTAAAATCCGCCATCCCAGTCGTCCAGTGCGTCCCTGGTGACATACACTGCATAGGTGCTGTAGACAATAGTTGACAGTATACAATCTATTCTAAATATTCAGCATCCACCTTTATTGTAGCAGTGAATAATGACACTACATGTTTCGGAGCTGCAAACTCATTGATTACTTGCCACAACTTGTCCAACATGGCACTGTCAAATTACTTTTTATAATGAAGGAAACATATAAAGCCAGGGACACAGAACTCACATTTTTTTCAGTTATTTGCGTCAAGTACATGATGTCCATTCGAGGACCTTCATCTGCCTCGAAATCTGCTTGTTCTGCAGAAATCTGAGAGTGCAGGAATTTCTGAAGACGCTGATTCATTATGTACACTAGGTCTTTGTCGGCACGTGCTATTAATGCTATACGCCGATAATTGTAGCACTCCCTGACTGGCTTTTTTTGTGAAGAGGAGTTAGAATAGATGTAGTCCAGTCTCTGGGCCAATCGCCAGTTCACATGCCACTAAGTAATTGAGTTTGGTGCACGGTATCTGGTAGCCGAATCATCGGTCCGATGTTCTTTGAAACCACTAACAGTACAGACATTTATGTCCAAGTTTACGACGACGTCTAGTATCAGTTAAAGGAACATGAAAGGCAGATCTGCTTTTTCCAGCAAGATGGAGCTATGCGCCGAATGCCTCGACAGTCGCTGTCCCGTATTCAAGTAACATTCACGAAGAGTGTAGAATAATAACCGCTCTTTACACAATAGAAGGTGATATTATTTATTTATATTATTTTTATTATCTGCAGCTTGTCTTTAATCTGTGGCTGAGTGGCCAATTTCTTTCAGGTGTGTTGCACAAGTGGATTTATCAAACTTTATGCAGCCAGAAGGCACCCATATGATCCCGGTACTTTATAGTGAATCTCCTTACTGCCTGGCTTATGTACAACGGTGGACAATTATCAATTGAAAATTTGTAAATACCTCATATACTTTGACATTGGCTATTTGTCTTGTTGCAGTGAATGATGTGCTGCTGTAGCTAATTGTTAGTGCTGGAGAGTATTTGATTACTACCTTTATGGATGTGATTTAGTAGGTGTCCATGGGTTCTTCTGAATTTGTCGTTAGATTTATCACTTTTATCTGTGTTCTTTCCATTCTTTTGACAATTTTAAGTTTTTTCTGTTCATCAAGAGTAATGAGTGGGATTTTGCTTACTCAATTAAGTGTATGTTGTAAGAATGTCATTTTGTGTTGCGTTAGGTGACAGGAGGATTTATTTAAGGCAACATCACTAGTGATGTGTTTCCGTTAAATTTGAGAAGCATGTTTGTTATTCACATTAGAGAGAATGTATTTGATTTTCTACAGTTAAGTTAATGTTCTTCTGCAAGTTACTGAGAGTATCTGCAAGTTTTTCAATCTCCTCAGTTGTACCGTGGTGGGGGATAATGGTATCGACAACGTACCTTTTGTAATAAATTATTTTATCTCTAAATAAACATTGTGAACTGAAGAACTGATTTTCTATGTGCTTAATGTAAATATCTGCAAGGATTCCTAGCAAACTGCTACTCATTTCAAGATCGTCTTCTTGCTTGTAAATTTTGTTCTTAAAAGATAAATAATTGTGTCCCAGGATTATTTACAGTAACTCAAAGATTTTATACATATCAGCCTTGGATAACTTTTTTGTGTTTTAATAGGTTGCTTTTAGTTATCTGGAGTGTGTCGTGAATAGGTAATTAATGTAAAGGCTTACTATGTCCATTGATGCAAATTTGGCATCATCTAGTATTAGTATATCTTTGTTATCATGTATAAGATCATAGCTACGAGTATTCTTAATTGAGAAATTCTTCTCAAGAGTATAAAACTTGCTGAGAATGTCTTTTAGCTTCTTGGTGATAACATATGCTGGATCATTTCTTGAGCTAACTACACCGATCAGCCAGAACATTGTGACCACCTACCCAATAGCCGCTACGCCCACCTTCTGCTCCGATAAGAGCGCCAACGCGAAGCGTCATGGAAGCAATGAGGTCTTGGCAGGTCGCTGGCGGGAGTTGGCACCACATCTGCACACGCAAGTCACCTAATTCCTGAAAATTCCGCGGAGGTTGTGATATTCGCTATTTTTGACTTCATTAAAACAGCAAATACGAGTAGTTAATACTTTCAGCCAGAAGGCAAATTCTTGTTTATAAATAATGATTAATGTATAATGAGGCGTCGCATGGCGACGGTGGAATTTTCTAAATAATGTAATTCGTCGTCTTTGGGCGGCAATATAAACAGAAAAATACGGATAGATATGCGATCCTTCACTATTTTGTTCGCTGGAGAACAAATGAAGCCTTGAGCGCTAAAAAGACTTGTACTGTTTTTCTCAAGTAAGACGGACGCAGATTTGTGGTAGTCTGATCTAATTTTTACTAAATGTATATAAACGTGTTATGTCTAAGTTTGAGTGAAGTGTAAAGAACTGTTATAACTTACCGTGACGACGCACGAGCGACTCAAAGAAGACAATGGCTATATAAAAGAGCGCTCAATGGACAAGATATGGACATAAAAATCTACCGTCATTGTAGTATTAAGCTTAAGGTACGATATATGTTTTAGTTATAATAAATATTTGTTCTGGGAATACTGAATCATTTAGCAGTGCTCATTTCTATTATCTCCTCAGTATTATTTTCATTTTAATTATGCATTTTGCTAATATTACAGACACCAAGATCAGCAGTCCAATGTGCGTGTTACATTGATAAAAAGAAAACTGTTTTATCGTCTTCTTGCATCAGCTTTAATATTGAATTTCCCTTTTGTGTGATGTTACAGTTGTTTTTGCGTCCTTAAGAACTTTCTGGTCCCTTAGGAAATTGTTTTGTCATAACAATAACTTCACAACCGGGTATGATCGTATCTACGATCATGAAGTAATTAGAAAGATGATAATGCGATTTCTTAATCAATAGCACGCTAGTTGTGACTGCCTCAAGCCACGCGAAACTGCAAGTAAAAACTAATCACATCTCATAATGCAATATTTTATGACAATGGTCAATCCATGATTCTTACGCCAATTGTCATTGATAAAACAGTAAGCTAAATCTCAATTTCCAACTTTCCATTGAATAACAACATCACTTTTATTTTGTAACATCACACTTGGCGCCCGAACAGGGACTCGACCAAAAATTAGTTCAGATACTTGGAAAATTTTCTATGTGCTTATGTTAATAAATGTTCTGTCGTTTCATGTTGTACACATCATCTCTCTGTGAGAATGACGAAAAATATGCTGGTCAATATCGCAGTTTAATTATCGAGAGAAAAGAAAAGAAAAGAGACGTGAATTTGCTGAGACAACATAGCGGTAATCAAGCCATCAAAAAGTAAGTCAGAATTTTACATACGCAGTGTAGTGCTTCAGTAGCAACGTTGCTTTTCCAAGTCGATCCACATCCTTTCTATCTCCTTCCCGCTATAGAAAGTCTGCTTTATTTTATCTCTCAAAGTAAAATTCTTCGTAGTCTGATAATAGAAATTGTTTCTCCCCATTGTTAGTATAGCTGTATTGCATTTTCAACATGGTGGATAGTGTGCTCAATTTGCAGTGAAGAGCATCTTCATTCATTTGTCTGAAACGGTTAGGTTCCATCTTGTCTTCTCGCCACGCGAGAGCGGTGCTCTTAGCGGACTCACCACGTCACTGACAAACGACGAAAACCTTGCGTAGCACGTGATTTACTGACGAAAATGGCAGATAGTAAATAGAGACAGGTGACAACAGGAGACGGGAGTGAAGACGTTAATAGTATTCCATACCCTTTACGGTCGCGAACCGTAGGCTCCCGTGTGGAAACTGAACTAACCATGTCTGTAACAGGGGAAAGTGACCCTAAAGTCCAAACTCTACCCGCTGCAGCTACAAATGACCTCGGTGCGTTAATGGAAATGCTGAAACAACAGTTTGACGCAGTAAATGAGACTATAAAAACACAAAATGAGACTGTTAACGCCCGATTAGATGCTGTAAGCGAATCAGTAAAAACACAAATTGAGGCTGTTAACGTCCGATTAGATGCTGTAAGCGAATCGTTAAAAACACAGCTAGGCACAATCAAAACAGATCTGCGTAAAGAAATTACGGCTGAATTAAATACCCATTTGGGTGAGGTGCAAACTAAGATCAGTGATCAAATTCAGAAAATGCAGAAACAGGTGAAAAGAGAAATAGCTGAAGTATCTGGAGGCAGCTACCAAAGAAATAAACTCGGTTAGAAATGCAGTATCTGACATTGAAGGTGTAGTGGAGGATCTGTCGAGGCAGATAGACGCAATCAATATCGAAGAACAGGTTAAGAGCACTGTGAAAGCACACGCGGAGGCACTGTCGGAACACTACGGTGAATGGATAAAGGGTAAAGATATTTTTATCGAAAAGAAGGTCACGGAGGAGCTTAGGGAGACTGTCAAGGATGTAACTTATGAAAACTTAGCTGCTCCTGGTAAGTCGGGAGACACAGTGGTTTCTGAATTGGGACAGATTCGGAGGACACTTACACGGGATCTTCCCGAGTGGAAGCAGCAAGTAGTGGACGAAGTCAGAATGCTGAGAAACTGGGTAGAAAATCCACACACACATACACAAACTATAGGGAACAACTCTTTAGACGGTGACGAATGCCAGTCAACTCCTAATCGTTCACCACCTGATTACATGCAAAACAACAGTCCTGTTGAGTCCCGAGTAGGGAAACTAAATGATCCGCCCACAATTGTGAGTTTAATGCAAGAGGAAAGTGTGATTAAGCATCGCACTTTTCCTGTTTTTCATCCGCAGAAGCGAGAAATACACCCCATCGTGTTCCTAAAGAATTTTTCCGGCATATTTCCCAGGAGCTGGACAGACAGACAGCGTATTCAGTTCGTCACTGGCTTTATTTCTGGTGATGCAGCATTATGGGGAACGGAAATGGTAGACACGTGTAGGAATTATGAAGAGTTTGAGAAAATGTTCTTGGCAAAATTTTGGAGTAATGGGGTACAGCAAAGATTAAGGAAGGAGGTGTATGGTGCGGAAATTTTCAATGAGAAGCATGGAAGTCTCCGGCGATACTTCGAGAAGTATCTAGCAAAAATTAAATTCTGGGATTCTCCGATTTCTTCCAAGGATGTAATTATGATTCTCAAAAGCAAACTCCCTGTGTCTATTAGAGAAAAACTAGTAAATGTGTCCGAAGAAGACACGGATGTATTCCTTTCTGTGCTAGATTCCTTAGATTTAATTACCGAGGATGTGCGCTCCAAGGTTGGCAGCGGCAAATTCTTCCCTGGCAGCCAGCAGAATGCATCGCACGCGGACAACAATGTGCCGAAGGAGAGAGTGCGCTACCTTGATCGCGGGTACCAACCTGCCAGCGGTTATGAAAACGCAAACGGCAATAACCTTACACGGAAGCAGAAAACCAATTACAGTAATCAGCAGAGATACCACCCAATTTACAACCACCAGGTACAACATCAGTACGGAAACCCACCCTTTAATTCTGCGCCTGAGCAGTATGGAAATTCTCCACAAACTAGTGGTAATTTTTCAAATGGGCCAGTGTACAATCAAAGTTATAGGTCGAAAAATAGCAAGTGGCATGGGCAAGGCGGAGGCCACCCAGCACAACATCAGAACAACTTTTCACAGGATAGAGGACCGCGGAACAATTTTCAAACGGCACCAAATGCGAACTTTCCTTCACAAGGAAATGGTTTTGCCGGCAACCGAAAGATCGGGCGACAGCAGCCGTCTCAACTATTCTATTCACAAGTGAATGCACCAAGTGGATTTTACCCCTTTACACCGGCATTTGTACCACATAACCAGCACCAATATGAAACGGAACAAACACTTAAGGCCATGAATGACAAACAGGTTAAACATCCTGCGGAAAATTAGAGGCAGCGCCTTTCAGCCTCCTAGAGGTCGCTGCCGGTTCCAGTGGGGGTACTAACGAATACTCTGATTCTGAGTATGTTAATGCGATACGGTACGACCATGAGACCGACTTACGAGATGACCTTGCACCTGACCTAGAAGCTCAAGACATTAATGACATTTATGATGAACAGGTCCAGGCTTCGATTAAGATTTCTATTGCCAACATTCCTGTCACAGCCATTGTTGATACGGAAGCAAACATCAATGTGATGTCATCATGTCTCTTCAGACAGGTGTCTTCTGTTTCAAAAGTTTTATCATTGCTCCATATCGGGAGCGATGGGTTCATTGAAACAAACAGTTAGCTTACAGACACAGCCTCAACTGCAGATAGAATCTGTTTTCGTTTCTTACTTCTTGCGTACTGGAAATTTCCTTGTGTGAACTGTTAATGATAAGTATTGTGTTGAACAGCACACTGACTACATGGTAACGGCTACTACATGTAAACTTTAAGTATTAAATGCTATGTATGGAAAAATTGTTTATAGTGATGGACATGAACTGATATTTCTTCAACAAGCTGAAGCAGGAAATTAAGGTTGCAGAATGAATTTCAATTTAGCTTTAAGTTAGTATCAAAAAAAAAAAAAAATGTGCTTGCGAGGTGATTGCCAGGATCTATATAAATATGTAAAGGTGAGAAATGGAGGAGGATGCGTAAATAAGCACTTCTCTCAAGGTACAAGAAGATTTATAGATTTATATTTAGTAATGTAAGTACTTGAAGTTCTGTCGTAAAAGCCCAAATTACCTGCTTAAAAAAAAAAGGGTACATGTTCAAACAGTCCAGACAGTGGACAGGAGTAGAAGAAATAGCTTAAAATTCAGTTAAAGCGTGCTGTTAAATGGAAAAACAAGTGGTAACCCACATGTGTTCACGCAAGGAGACAATAAGCTGTAGTAAACTAATTTAGGTGAAACACAGTACAAATAGAGGCAAACCATGAAGCATCAATAATGTAGCTTAAGTACTCCACGAGGCCATTAATTGCTATGAAAGTAAACTATTTCCCTGTGATCTGAGCCCAATGTAAAGAGTATATGAGGAATGTTAGCTGACGAACTGATTTCAGTAGAATCAAGGTACTAAATAACCACACAGCAAGCCCCCTGTATCATAAATAAGTCCAAGTAAAGATCTTCAGAAGATTTGTAGTGTAATCTAGCGACCATTCAATACCCTAATTGAAGGCTAATCTAAACAACAAGCAATGCAGTGATATTTAAACTTAATACTGACTATAACCAGAGTAAGACGTAGAAGTAGCAAAGCATGCTGTAATGAAAGAGGTTGAAATTTATATATGTGCCTATGTTTATTATGATAATTTTATTTACATGCAGATTTTATTGCAAAAATGTCTCCTAAGACACTCCTCTTATGAAAGCCATTTTCCTTGTGCCCGTTCCTTTTGATCCTGGTTCATTAACCCAGACCAAGGGTCGACTTGTAAAAGGCACGTGTGCTTCGAGGCAAAGCTGTGCTTATGAGAAATGAGACACGTAGCGTGATGAACTTCGCCAGCTTTGGTAATGTTTGTTATGGACCGGTTGCGTAAACCCAGTGAACTGTCGGTAATTCCATTCATGCTAAAAATAGTAGACACGCGTTACCCTTTTTTTTTTTTAACAGAGAACGATTGCTGAGTACATGAAGCGAAGAGGGAGACCTATTGTTATCCAGTCTGCCCTCAAATATAAAAAAAAAAAAATTGGCAAGCACAAAGGGAAAGCACAAAAAAATGATTCAGCGTTAAATGCGTACTCGTTAAGTAGTAGATATGCTGCGTGGCAGTAGAAAATGAACTTGGGTGCACTAAAGAATAAATGCAACGAGTGTTACGAAACCTGTAGTTTTCATAATGAGGAGATGAGCCCTTAAAAGAAAGTTTGAAAGAATATTTTTAGGTTCACTAGTGAAAGTAAGCCTTGAGATATAAAGAGTCCATTCATAAAGCAGTTGTTCACTGGACTTAACAAATGGAGTGACCATTAATTGTAAATATTAGCTCGTAAGTGATCTTTTGTAAATAGTAGAATATAAGTCTTTCTGTACCAATGGAGGAAACGTGCAAAATTGATTGTTTTGTAAATGAACTCTATCGGCGAAGGAACTAAGCACGAATGCTGTGAGAAGATGCACACTAAAGTGCGACGTGCATAATAAAAATAACTGTTCACTGTATACTAGTGGTAGTGTTGTACTGCAAGTGTAAAAAGAAGTCAAGGCTACGACAACAGGTGCAACGCAAAGTTCAGTGTTGTTCTAAGTGCAGCGACAGCTAAAACATTCGTCGTCACTTACCTGTGAGCCTCATGGGAGGCAGTTGACAGAGAAGTATGGAGGCAGCTTCAGTGTCCGGCTCCTCCGATGGAAAACGCGCGCGAGGTGTTTGTATCGATGCACTCGTGTGATACGAAGTTCAAAAAAAAAAAAAAAAAAAAAAGGGAGCAATCGACGACCAGCAGCTCTGTTACAGCCTGAGCGCGAACGGATACTAAGTATTGGAGCTCACGCAACACTGTGCAGCCGCTGTGAGTGGCTGACGTGTGGGTGACGAAACAATCCAAACTTTAAACTGCTAACCGCCATGACTTCCATCGTACATACTGGAGGATAGACACTTGTACACTTGTGTGACTACATTTTCATACGTAAATTAAGCAATTTTCTTGAGTTGAAGTTAAGGTGAGTGAGAAGTAGATTGTTAGATTACTCAGGCCTTAAAGCCATTAATACCGGCACTCCTGAACACTGCTAAAATCAATTATAATCCTGTCTCTTGATGGACAAAGAAAATGAATGTGCGCTATAGGAAGACCCTAAACTCCAGACCAGTCCCGATCCTTAACAAATGTATCCAATAGGTTGTAAGTTATACTAATAATTTTCCACTTCTTCTGTTTCATATTGTAAATAAAAACCCGGGAAGCCACTTGAATTCCTGGCACCACAGTGGAAAGGACAGATGTACTGCATGATGAACGCCGTAGACAGCTAACACAGAAAGTGAAAGCATCACGAAGTGTAGTGCTACGTTATTAAACTGTAATTGAACCACAATAAGTCAACAGATCCTCGAACATTGTCCACTCTAGTTTAGTGAAAATAAGCACTCACTGTACTCATGTATTAGTTGTTAAGCTCAAGAAAAAGTAATTTCTGAATTCTATTCCCTGAAGTGTGAAACGAACGTTCACTTATTGTTATAAGCAAATATGGACCAAACTTAAATATGCACATAAATGTTAATCTTCGTATTATGGAATGAAGTGACTGATGAACAAAGAATGAAAAACTTTATTTTGAAAAATGATAAATATCTGATATATGTTTATAAATGTAATTTCAATTTATGTACATAGTACGCCAGTAACATTAAGTAAATGTCACACCAAAAATCACGAATATCTCATGAGGACATGAGGATCGAGGTAATCCTTCGGCATTCCCTCTCTCCTCATGGGAGGCAATGTGATATTCGCTATTTTTGACTTCATTAAAACAGCAAATACGAGTAGTTAATACTTTCAGCCAGAAGGCAAATTCTTGTTTATAAATAATGATTAATGTATAATGAGGCGTCGCATGGCGACGGTGGAATTTTCGAAATAATGTAATTCGTCGTCTTTGGGCGACAATATAAACAGAAAAATACGGATAGATATGCGATCCTTCACTATTTTGTTCGCTGGAGAACAAATGAAGCCTTGAGCGCTAAAAAGACTTGTACTGTTTTTCTCAAGTAAGACGGACGCAGATTTGTGGTAGTCTGATCTAATTTTTACTAAATGTATATAAACGTGTTATGCCTAAGTCTGAGTGAAGTGTAAAGAACTGTTATAACTTACCGTGACGACGCATGAGTGACTCAAAGAAGACAATGGCTATATAAAAGAGCGCTCAATGGACAGGATATGGACATAAAAATCTACCGTCATTGTAGTATTAAGCTTAAGGTACGATATATGTTTTAGTTATAATAAATATTTGTTCTGGGAATACTGAATCATTTAGCAGTGCTCATTTCTATTATCTCCTCAGTATTATTTTCATTTTAATTATGCATTTTGCTAATATTACAGACACCAAGATCAGCAGTCCAATGTGCGTGTTACATTGATAAAAAGAAAACTGTTTTATCGTCTTCTTGCATCAGCTTTAATATTGAATTTCCCTTTTGTGTGATGTTACAGTTGTTTTTGCGTCCTTAAGAACTTTCTGGTCCCTTAGGAAATTGTTTTGTCATAACAATAACTTCACAACCGGGTATGATCGTATCTACGATCATGAAGTAATTAGAAAGATGATAATGCGATTTCTTAATCAATAGCACGCTAGTTGTGACTGCCTCAAGCCACGCGAAACTGCAAGTAAAAACTAATCACATCTCATAATGCAATATTTTATGACAATGGTCAATCCATGATTCTTAAGCCAATTTTCATTGATAAAACAGTAAGCTAAATCTCAATTTCCAACTTTCCATTGAATAACAACATCACTTTTATTTTGTAACATCACAAGGTGGACGATGAGCTCTGAGACCACGTACAATCACAGCCCAGATGTGTTCGATCGGGTTCAGATTTGGCGACTTGGTGGGCCAGCACATCGACTGGAACTCACCACTGTGGTCCTCGAACCACTCCATCCCACTCCTGGCCTTGTGACATGCCGCATTGCCTTGCTGAAAAATGCCACTGCCGTCGGCAGATATGGTCGCCATGAAGGGATCTACGCGGTCTGCAACCAGTGTACGATACTCCTTGGCCGTTATGGTGCCTTGCACGAGCTCCACTGCGCCCAAGGATGCCCACGTGAACGTTCCCCAGAGCATATGGAGCCGCCTCCAGCTTGTCCCCATCCCACAGTACAGGTGTAAAGGAGCTGTTCTCCTGGAAGACAACGAATTTGCACCCTGCGATCGGCATGATCGGCATTTACCAGACCATGTAACACTCTGCCAGTGCGCCATCGACTAGTGTCGATGGTCATTTGCCCATTTCAATCGCAGTTCCCACTGTGGTGGTGTTAACATTGGCACGTGCATGGGTTGTCAGCTGCGGAGGCCCATCGTTAAGAGTGTTCGGTGCACTGCGTGTTCAGACTAGAGATGGGCAAAACTGTTCTTTTCAGAGATCGGATCAGAACTGTTCACTCCCTGAAAAGATTTAGCTCTTTTTCATGACTCGCCACTCATTTACAATAGAAAATAAATGGAAGGCACATTGCTCTTTAAACTTGGTTTATTCCAGTACTATACCTGTATTTTGATCTTACTTGATCCTATTTTGAAGTAACACAGATAATGAGTAAGAATTTTGTATTGTTTATTGAAATTTCCACGATATGACAAAGTTTTTGATTATTGATTTATTTTGCACAATCGTGGTTTTTTGGGTGATCGGAAAATGTTGTAACTTGAGATTTACATTAACAATATATTTGGCTATAATGTATTAAAATTTCATTAACCTCATACAAATACATCACAAGCCATATATTTTTAAAGTGAACGTTTCCTTCCGAAGACGCCTAAAATAGCAAAATCCGTACCAGAATAAGAAAAAAAAATATAAATTTGAATGTAAAACGAAAGTGCTGCATATAGCCTTACGCAGAATAAAACAAGGAAAATATTGGTGTATCACATTTTGCCATACGTTTATCGGTTCGCTCGTAATTAAAGCGTAAATTCGAGTGTCCATAATAAAAATCCTATAGTAAGAGGAGTCGTCAGAAACCTAATCTGATCAGTTTAAACAAATAAAAATAAAATAAAAACAAATGATGTATACATAACATAATAATGTAATATACATAGCGGTATTACTACGAAGAACAATATCCAGTAGAGACGAACTCCAATGGAGAAGCACTGAGTCGAGCAGGTCGAGCCGCGAGCTGTATTACTGCGTGAGCTAAGACCACAGAGACCAGAGTGACACCTGAGTCGCTTTGCTCAACGCTCTGGCTAGAGTCGAGAACGGTGGAGTGAGCGTTGAGCGGGCGAGTTCCGAGGGTGGGGGGAGCGGTGAACTCACCCGCTCCGAGACAAATCGTCCGTTCCCTTGCGAGCAGGTTGTTGCAAGTAGTTCCTATGTTATCTGGTAGGTGGCTCTCTATCCTGTTGCTCGCATCAACTGCCCAGAGGGCAGGACGTGCGACTGAAACGATCGCCGACAGAGTGCGATGCGAAGTTAAGCTGCGCCAGACACTGCACGCGGCAGACGACGCACAGAGACGGTACGGCATATGTGAAACACAAAATCCAATGGGGCACTGCACAGTGCAGGCAGCCGAGGTAGAAGCAGGGCAGAGGCCGGCGCTGGCTGTGTTGTGTGGCGTGCACTGTGCTGTGACCAGCAGAGGCGCTGCTGATATGCTCCGTCTCTCTCTCTCTCTCTCTCTCTCTCTCTCTCTCTCTCTCTATCTCTCTGCCGTGGGAAACGTTTGGAGCTACCATTCTTTTTTTCTGAATCACTGATTGTTCACTCCTTTGAAAGATTCAACTCTATGAATCAGTTCAAGAGCACATCCCCCATCTCTAGTTCAGACACACTTGCACTCTGCCCAGCATTGAAGTCTGGTGTTAGTTCTGCCACAGACCCTGTCCTGTTTTATCAGCCTGCCCAGTCCATAATTAGGTGTGGCCGCACAACCCCATGATGTCTGGACATGGTTTCATTTTGGTTTCGCCTCGTGTTGTAGACACTCACTGCAGCACTTCTCGAACACTTGTGCAGTTTCTGAAATTCTCGTGCCGAGCCTCCGGGCCATCTCAATCTGCCCTCGGTTAAACTCAGATAGATCGCGCGCCTTCCCCATTCTACATACGCACAACACGCTCTCTGATACTACATGCACGGTTCGTGTGTCTGACTAGCAGTCATTCCTCTCCAGATGACGCTGCTGTCACCTTATCGGTAGTAGTCGGTAATCATAATGTTCTGGCTGGTCACTGTATAGGATGTACAGGACAGATAGGTTTATGAATTTTCTTAGCGGAGGAAGACACTGCAGGCATACGTTTGTGGCTGCCTCACTCGTCGGAATAGTCTGTTCATTACTCTTATCTATGGGGTTACTTATAGGGCCAAATTTATGTTATTAATCGAAAAATGGTAGACCAACTGATGAATTACAGACACCGGAGTACTGAAACAATCGATGTTACAGTTGTGCATAACGTGAATTTGAGTATGATTTCACGAGCTACTCGAGCTAGTGTTGACAGAAAGCTATTTGCCATATGGGTACACAGCCTTATAGGAATGATGTTCAGAGTATGCCGTGGAAGTTTTGCGTTGTTAAGAGTGTTAGGTAAAGTTGATGGTACGGCGACATACGGTTCAAACACAGTCGCCAGTGTGCATTACAGTTGCCGACAGCCAACACCGGTCTGGACTTGGCAATAGCAACGGTGTTGCTGGTCTTCGCTAGTGTCGACGCGTTAACGGAATACAGAGAGGTCGCCCTTCGGCACCACGGTTGGAGAACACGAACTGGAAGTTCGAATTAAGTGCAGATTTGGGATTTGATCCCGGGAGAGCCCGACGGCCAATAGCGCCACAAATTGTTGAAGAAGTTAACGTTGCCATGGCTGAGAATACTGGACGCAATGTGCGGTCTTCAAGCAGTGCACGAGATTTGTGACACGACAGCTGAACACTCCATGGTCCACCCATGTTTTGGGCAGAAATCTCTAGAGCAGTTCCCGGCAGTCGTGGATGTAGCTGGTGGTCGCACTGAGCAACGATCGTGACCTGTAACGTAAACAACAGTTATCCTCTCACGTGAAAATTAAAATGTTATTCTTTCAGTGGTTCGTAAGTTTCATCGTCCTATGATCACTCGTTTTTGATGGGAAACCCTGTCCAGTAATGAAAGTTCAATTATACTGACGCGCCAAAGAAAGTGATATAGGCATACGTATTCAAATACAGACATATGTAAATAGCCAAAATACGGCGCTGTGGTCGGCAACGCCTATATAAGACAACAAGTGTCTGGTGCAGTTATTAGATCAGTTACTGCTGCTGCAATGGCAGGTTCTCAAGAGTTTTAACGTGGTGTTATAGTCGGCACACGCGCGATGGGACACAGCATCTCCCAGGTAGCGATGAAGTGGGGATTTTCCTATACGACCATTTGAAGAGTTTACCGTGAATATCAGGAATCTGGTAAGCATCAAATCACTGACATCGCTGCGACCGGAAAAGATCCTCCAAGAACAGGACCAACGACGATTGGACAGAATCATTCCATGTGACATAAGTGCAACCCTTCCGCAAATTGCTGTAGATTTCAGTGCTGGGCCATGAACAAGTGTCAGCGTGCGAACTATTCAACGAAACATCATCGATATGGGCTTTCGCAGCCGAAGGCCCACTCGTGTATCCTTCATGACTGCACGACACAAAGCTCTACGCCTCGCCTGGGGCCGTCAGCACAGATATTGGACTGTTGATGAAACATGTTGCTTGGTCGGACGAGTTTCAAGTTGTAACCAGCGGATGGACGTGTACGGGTATGGAGACAATCTTATGAATCCATGGGGACTGTTCAAGCTGGTAGAGGCTCTGTAATGGTGTGGGGCGTGTGCAGTTGGGCAGATATGGAACCCCTGATACGTCCAGACACGACTCTGGCAAGTGACACTTCCATAAGCATCCTGTCTGATCACCTGCATCCATTCATGTCCATTCTGAATTTCGACGGACATTGAAACGTCCCCTTAGAACAATTATACATGACTGTCCTTAAACTGACACACAATACTTTTAGCGCAACGCAATCTGACTTTCAGAAATCCCTACAAAAGAATGGCCCTGACTAACATTAACCTATGCGCTTCACAAATCCCTTACCTCACAAAAATCTTGGTTACTCGAACTACTGCAATACAGCGAGCGCCACTACTGCCAGCTAAATAAAAGATTCAAACTACGGAAGGCACTAACTACTGATAGGCATAGTTAGCAAATGAAAGATTTTGATAGAGAACAAACAATGTATTTACCTTAATAGTGTTGAAAAATCATAATATACATAGCAGTTCATAATATCCAGTATTACAAATTTCAAAACTCCGCCATCTCTCTCCCCACATCCACAACTGCTGGCGGCTCACCTCCAACTGCGCAACGCTACGCGCTGTTCACATCCAGCTGCCCAACCTACAATGGCAGACAACAATGCAAACTAGCCACAAACTGCACACAGCACAGCCAGTGATTTTCATGCAGAGCGCTACGTAACGTTGCCAATAAGAAAACATAAACAGCCTACCCTACTTACAACATGGGCAATTCCAGCAGGTCAATGCGACGTCCGACACGTCCAGAATTGCTACAGAGCGGCTCCAGGAACACTCTTCTGCGTTTAAACACTTCCGCTGTCCACCAAACTCCCCAGATATGAACATTATTGAGCATGTCCGGGATGCCTTGCAAGGTGCTGTCAGAATAGATCTCCACCGCCTCGTATGGATAGCCTAGCAGGATTCATGGTGTCACTTCCCTCCAGCACAACTTCAGACCGAAGTCGAGTCCATGCTATGTCGTGTTGCGGCACTTCTGCGTGCTCGCGGAGGCCTTACACGATATTAGCAGGTGTACCAGTTTCTTTGGCTCTTCAATGTATAATAAGCCTGTATTTGTTAAAAAAAATCTTGTACCATGTAGATGGCTGTATGGCTATTCTGTCGAAATGCCAAAATAAATTTGGAATTGAATATGGGAGACGTATTATAACATCATGTAGACATAGGGACCGAATGGCAAGATTCTTAACACTAAATCATGAGTAACAGTTGTGCCGTCATTTGTGATGCAACTCGGCGTAAATTACCTGCCGGTGGACTTGGTTTGCATGCGTCGTTACGTCGAGTCGGTAACGCGCAACGTCGCGTGAGACCTCCGTCAAGGTTTCGGAACATTTATGACGCATATTATACAAGCGACTCCTGGGAGCGGCGCCTTGGCAGACGGCGGCTTAATAACTAGAGGGGACCGGCCTCGGAGCAGCGTTACGTAAATCACAGACTGCGGCGCGTCCTCATCCACTGAGACGTGCTCTGCGAACCGCTGAAGACCTCCTCTCGAACTTATCAGCTGGGAATTGGCCTATGAAGGCTAGAACAATTATCTGGCCACAGTCTGGTACCCACGGTGCGAATACCACACCGTTTTCACTTCAGAGAGAAAAAAAATGGTTCAAATAGCTCTGAGAACTATGGGACTTAACATCTGAGGTCATCAGTCCCCTAGAACTTAGAACTACTTAAACCTAAGGACATCACACACATCCATGCCCGAGGCAGGATTCGAACCTGCGACCGTAGCAGTCGCGCGGTTCCGGACTGAAGCGCCTAGAACCGCTCGGCTACCGAGACCGGCCTTCAGAGAGAGAATCAATTGTCAATATAATGAATTTAATGCAGAACCCACACCGAATATACAGGTTAATTTTACCACTGTAAATGATGCAATTTAGTCATGGCCATGATAAGGTGCCCCTAACGGTTTGGTGTGTGGGTTCTTTCTTCGCTATTAAAGATAATTCAGTCGTAAACTGCTTGTATTTTCCTATAAAGTGTAGATATACTCTTAGCACACACAAGAACCCATAATTCAGGTTCATTATTTTATAACTTAAATTGTTTGCGTGCCCGTCTGGACGCGACTTAGTTATGTTCTGTGGGTCTCTTTCTACGATGCATCGCAATAATCTGGAACGAGTCAGTTGACGAAATATTACGTGACTCTGTGCTGGTCGTTTACCGCCTGGTCACATAATACGAAACTACAATGACAGACAAAAATAGTAACACCAAGAAGGATTTGTGGGACATGAACGAAAGTTGGTAGGAGTGTCTCTATATCTGAAAGACGATGTCGATCCAAGTTTTTCGCCATTCGGATAGAAGTGGCGCTGATAAAGCCACAATGAGGATGCAAATGATGTGTGCTTTAAATACACGGTGTGAAGGTCATCAGCGTTAGTTACCTTTGAGACTGGACGGGAGAGTTGATGTTGGTGAAGAATGTCATCATGAACAGCTCACTGAATTTGAACAGTGCCGTACAATAGAGCTACGACAAACTGGATGTTCCTTCTGAGAAAGCGTTGGCAGCAATGTAGGCACTGTACATGATTTCCTGCGGCGGTGGCCACGAGTATTTACGGTCGCACGAAGACAGGGCTTGTCTTGAACTTGAGCTACAACGCTTTCATACCGAACAAATGATCCCATCACGAAGCGCGCCGCTCTTCGTTGGACCTTCTCTATCTCTTCTGTCAGACCCACGTGGTAACGGTCCCATGTTGACGAACAATACTCGAGAATCGGTCGAACAAGCAGCTTGTAAGCCACTTACTTGGTGAATGAGTTACATTCTTCTTCTTCTGAATCTCAGTCTGCCATCTGCTTTTCTTGCTATTTGTTTTATATGGTCAATCCACTTAAGTTCACTCCGGATGGTTACTTCTAGATTTTTGCGATAGATACATTTACCAGCAGTTTGTCATCAGTACTGTAGCTGTATAGTAGTGGATTTTTCCCTGAGTGTCCGCAGTATGTTACATTACACTAACGGTGCTGTCACACTTCCCTGGGGTGCTCCTAAAATTACGCGTACATTTGTCGATTTTGTTCAGTTAAGAGTGACGTATTGAGTTGTGTCTGCAAGGAAGTCGTGAATCTAGTCGCAAATCTGGACCGATACTCGGCAAGCTGGTATGTTTTTCACTAATCGGCAGTGCGAGACGGTGTCAAATGTATTCATGAAATCGAGGAACACAGTATCAACCTGAGTGCCGTTGCTACAGCGCTATGGATCTCATGGGAGAAGAGAGCGAGATACGTTTCGCATGATGTCTATTTCCAGAATCCGTGATTATTTTTATACAGAAGATTTTCGTTCTGCAAAACCGTCGAAATACAGAAGCATAAAACATGTTTCATAACTCTACAACACATTGAAATCAACGACATAGGCCTATAACGAAGTTCATGTGCCCTAACACCCTTCTCGAAAACAGGAATCCAGCGCTTCGTGGAATCTTACAGGTACCTTTTCAGTATAAAGCGACTGTAGTTGTTTTTCTATTCCTTAATTGTTTGTCTCAATATCTGCAATTTCGAGATTCGTACGATGATTGAAAGGAGGGTTCGTGTAACGATCTTCCGCGGTGAAACAATTTCGGAAGACTGAATTAAGTCTTTCGGCCTTCTCTCTGTTCCTTTCCGTTTCGGTGCCATTATGAACACAGAGTGACTGAGTAGATAACGTCGACTGAACAGATAATTTACTGGTTTTACGTAAGACCAAAACCTCTTAGGGTTTTTAGTAAGATCGGTACACGCTCATTCTCGCTTAGTTCAGCTTTTGTTTGTCAGTTAAGATTTTACTCGTCTTGAATCAGCTGTCTTTGCTTACGTAGCACTTTTTCTAATACGGGTATTAAACAACAGTGGGTCTTTCCAGTTCCTTGTGACCTTGTTCAGAACATGCTCGTCTAAAACATACTGAAAGATGCTTTTCGCTATTTATCCCATTTGTCCTCCACATCTTCGTCCCTAGTACTGATTCAAAATGGTTCAAATTGCTCTGAGCACTATGGGACTTAACATCTGTGGTCATCAGTCCCCTAGAACTTAGAACTACTTAAACCTAACTATCCTAAGGACATCACACAACACCCAGTCATCACGAGGCAGAGAAAATCCCTGACCTCGCCGGGAATCGAACCCGGGAACCCGGGCGTGGGAAGCGAGAACGCTACCGCACGACCAAAAGCTGCGGACGCCTAGTACTGAATATCTGAATATCTGATGTTGACTACTCAGATATTCTGCAGTTTGTATCCCGTCACTCTTGCTAAGGTATGTAGCGGAGGGTTCCTCTGGTATAACCACCTTTTCCGTGCTTCCCCGTTCCATTCGCCAATGGGGTGTGGCTAAAAACATAAGCCGGATATTAGCGTACAGTACATATTCCAGTACGTCACACTTCGGCCTTTCGCAAGTCGTTTTACGTGTATGACAGTGATGCGTAGCGGTACTAAATAGGTTATGCTGTCTTTTTACGATTCACCATTCCTATAAATTGACCAAGAGTGCTTTAGAAACTGCCAAATAGCTCCGAGGTCTGAGCGACGGATGGCTGCGACTTGTCGATGCGATATCGGCTGCATTCGACCTCAACCAACACCGACTCAAAGGAAGGCCTCGGCGCTTGTTGGTGACGTCACGTCAGCTAGGCATGGCGAACGCCAGGTCTGTAGCAGGCAGAAACGCCAGGGCGTGCTTATCACGATGAATCTCTTTGGACAAAATGTTTGGTATTGTTTTGGATTCTGCAGTTTTATTTAGATGAAAGATTTTCTTACTATCGTAAAGCTACAAATGAAGATCATAGTTCTGTATTACTGAATCCTGTAGAAACAAACGTAGATCAATATGAGAAGATGCTTTGCCCCATTGCAAGCTTCGGAAATTTTACATTCAAGTAACTATATTTTCTTGATCCATTTTGTTATCGAAACGTACCCCAACCCCATTAAAATTAACTCGTTTCTTTTATTTATTTATTTATTTTCATTTGACTGGAAATGTGAACTAATTTACATTTGTAAATAACCAACTGTTGCCAGTCATTAGATTACAGTCGTTTTCAACGAAAGGAATTCTAAACAGGAAACAAAATAGCTTCACACATCAAAAATACTGCTGAGCTTAAACTTTTTTAAACATGCACATTAGAGAAGATAAATATACCCCTCTTGCAACTGAAAGGAGAAACTTTATAAGATAAAAAAATGTATTTGCCTCTTCTTCTGTCCCCCACGCCCTCCCCCAACGTGTACATAGCAAGATATTTCATTAACATTCAGTGCTCCTTACCCCATAGTCAACCAAGATACCTAAAGAAGAGCAGCAATATGTTCACAGTTGAAATTTCCTAGCAGATTAAAACTGTGTGCCCGACCGAGACTCGAACTCGGGACCTTTGCCTTTCGCGGGCAAGTACTCTACCATCTGAGCTACCGAAGCACGACTCACGCCCGATACTCACAGTTTTACTTCTGCCAGTATCTCGTCTCCTACCTTTCAAACTTTACAGAAGCTCTCCTGCGAACCTTGCAGAACTAGCACTCCTGAAAGAAAGGATATAGCGGAGACATGGCTTAGCCACAGCCTGGGAGATGTTTCCAGAATGAGATTTTCACTCTGCAGCGGAGTGTGCGCTGATATGAAACTTCCTGGCAGATTAAAACTGTGTGCCCGACCGAGACTCGAACTCGGGACCTTTGCCTTTCGCGGGCAAGTGCTCTACCATCTGAGCTACCGAAGCACGACTCACGCCCGATACTCACAGTTTTACTTCTGCCAGTATCTCGTCTCCTACCTTCCAAACTTTACAGAAGCTCTCCTGCGAACCTTGCAGAACTAGCACTCCTGAAAGAAAGGATATAGCGGAGACATGGCTTAGCCACAGCCTGGGAGATGTTTCCAGAATGAGATTTTCACTCTGCAGCGGAGTGTGCGCTGATATGAAACTTCCTGGCAGATTAAAACTGTGTGCCCGACCGAGACTCGAACTCGGGACATTTGCCAGTTTTAATCTGCCAGGAAGTTTCATATCAGCGCACACTCCGCTGCAGAGTGAAAATCTCATTCTGGAAACATCTCCCAGGCTGTGGCTAAGCCATGTCTCCGCTATATCCTTTCTTTCAGGAGTGCTAGTTCTGCAAGGTTCGCAGGAGAGCTTCTGTAAAGTTTGGAAGGTAGGAGACGAGATACTGGCAGAAGTAAAGCTGTGAATACCGGGCGTGAGTCGTGCTTCGGTAGCTCAGATGGTAGAGCACTTGCCCGCAAAAGGCAAAGGTCCCGAGTTCGAGTCTCGGTCGGGCACACAGTTTTAATCTGCCAGGAAGTTTCATATCAGCGCACACTCCGCTGCAGAGTGAAAATCTCATTCTGGGATGTTCACAGTTTCTTGTAAAAACAACCCAGTACAAACGTAACTTCCCCAGATTTACAGATAAGGTAAAGAAGCACGAATTCTGTTGCTGCTGCACCATGAAGTTGCTTTTGTATGTCAATCCTTAAAACAGGTGGAAATTTAAGTTCAGGAGTACACTATTTGTTAAGAAGTGTAATGAATTGCACAATTAATTGATTGCAGAAATCTCTCAGAACAATGTGTGTTGGTAAACTACCGCCAATAGTTTCACACTTACCTGTGTCAGAGAGGGAGACAACACCATTATGAGTATGACTGCTGCAGACCTGGCGTTCGCCGTGCCTAGCTGACGTTACGTCACGTACAAGCCCCGAGGCCTTCCTTTGAGTCGGTGTTGCCTCAACCCGCCACACACGAGAGATTGGCCACGCGATCGCAACTGGTGTCACCAGCGCCGCGGTGAGGGGAAGTTCTGCAACGCAAACTGAACTGATGCGTTTACCGGCGGCCGTAGTTGTGCTGCGTGAGTCTCCCAAAACAAGTAAACGAAGAAAAGGAAAACGTGGACAAAAAAATCGCTTTTAAAGAGAAAAAAGTTATTTCATACCAATTTACTGACGGAATTGTGTTTTCATCCGTAATAGTGGCATAATTACATCCGTAGACAGAGTAATTACCTGGAGTTACAAAAAATTGTTACACAGGAAATATAAAAAAGAGATACACATATGAGGCAGTCAGTACCGGCGCAATAGCGCCTCACAGCAGCTTTAAGGTTCTTAGTAACTGGAAGATTTTACGGAGATCTTAAATTCTCGGCAATGATATCGCCACTGTTCTTCGGAGAGTTCATTCAAGAAACGTGTACAATAATTTACAGAACTCAAAAGAAGTATTATAAGGTAATACGCACAAAAGAAAATTCAAGTTTACTCGATTTTTATTTTTAAAATATACAATTCACAAAATTAAACATTAAAATGTAGGGTCGACATTGTACATAGAATTTTGTATCTCCGAATTTGTAGAAATTTTCGACAGTGGTACTGTTGGTTATTGCTGCATAATTTTGTATGACAAGTGTGTAGTGGAAACTCAGGTTTCCTATTTGCCCTGCAGATAGAGCATCGCTTATAATTTTCTCAGCGTAGAACCTTTGCACGTTTGACAGGACTCTCAGTTTGCATCCAATGTCCTTTTTCATAACTATCTGTTGCATCTTCTATATGTACACTCCTGGAAATTGAAATAAGAACACCTTGAATTCATTGTCCCAGGAAGGGGAAACTTTATTGACACATTCCTGGGGTCAGATACATCACATGATCACACTGACAGAACCACAGGCACATAGACACAGGCAACAGAGCATGCACAATGTCGGCACTAGTACAGTGTATATCCACCTTTCGCAGCAATGCAGGCTGCTATTCTCCCATGGAGACGATCCTACAGATGCTGGATGTAGTCCTGTGGAACGGCTTGCCATGCCATTTCCACCTGGCGCCTCAGTTGGACCAGCGTTCGTGCTGGACGTGCAGACCGCGTGAGACGACGCTTCATCCAGTCCCAAACATGCTCAATGGGGGACAGATCCGGAGATCTTGCTGGCCAGGGTAGTTGACTTACACCTTCTAGAGCACGTTGGGTGGCACGGGATACATGCGGACGTGCATTGTCCTGTTGGAACAGCAAGTTCCCTTGCCGGTCTAGGAATGGTAGAACGATGGGTTCGATGACGGTTTGGATGTACAGTGTCCCCTCGACGATCACCAGTGGTGTACGGCCAGTGTAGGAGATCGCTCCCCACACCATGATGCCGCGTGTTGGCCCTGTGTGCCTCGGTCGTATGCAGTCCTGATTGTGGCGCTCACCTGCACGGCGCCAAACACGCATACGACCATCATTGGCACCAAGGCAGAAGCGACTCTCATCGCTGAAGACGACACGTCTCCATTCGTCCCTCCATTCACGCCTGTCACGACACCACTGGAGGCGGGCTGCACGATGTTGGGGCGTGAGCGGAAGACGGCCTAACGGTGTGCGGGACCGTAGCCCAGCTTCATGGAGACGGTTGCGAATGGTCCTCGCCGATACCCCAGGAGCAACAGTGTCCCTAATTTGCTGGGAAGTGGCGGTGCGGTCCCCTACGGCACTGCGTAGGATCCTACGGTCTTGGCGTGCATCCGTTCGTCGCTGCGGTCCGGTCCCAGGTCGACGGGCACGTGCACCTTCCGCCGACCACTGGCGACAACATCGATGTACTGTGGAGACCTCACGCCCCACGTGTTGAGCAATTCGGCGGTACGTCCACCCGGCCTCCCGCATGCCCACTATACGCCCTCGTTCAAAGTCCGTCAACTGCACATACGGTTCACGTCCACGCTGTCGCGGCATGCTACCAGTGTTAAAGACTGCGATGGAGCTCCGTATGCCACGGCAAACTGGCTGACACTGACGGCGGCGGTGCACAAATGCTGCGCAGCTAGCGCCATTCGACGGCCAACACCGCGGTTCCTGGTATGTCCGCTGTGCCGTGCGTGTGATCATTGCTTGTACAGCCCTCTCGCAGTGTCCAGAGCAAGTATGGTGGGTCTGACACACCGGTGTCAATGTGTTCTTTTTTCCATTTCCAGGAGTGTATTTTGGTAAGTGTTATAGCCTCAAGGATAGTGGTGTGGACTGGAGAAATGGCCACTGGGCAGGACACTTATAAATGGGCATTTGACAGGAATTTGCCCAAAGCAGTTTTGAATGTCCAAATTCTGGATATTTATAAAAAAGCTTTCACTGCTAGAGTGTATAAGTTACCAATTAAAATAAGGGACACTTGATGCACCAGGGCACGGTGCGTGTTTATGACACCCACCTGCCTTGCTCATACTGTGGCATCAAGCAGTCAGGCCTGCAAGATGAGTGGTCTGCCAAGTGAGTGGATTTGTTGTTATTTCTCGTGTAACATCAATGACTGATTATGAGCTATAGTAACCACCATTAAGCTACAAATTATTCTCCTGTTTGAATATTACGCAACGGAGACGGATAACGCACATCTGACTATTAAAAATTTACACAACTCTGATTGTTCACTACGCACTGGCAATACCACATTTTCTTTCTCACCCAACGGCTTTGATCAACACGTGGCCATCGCACTGCATATGAATGGCGCACACGTTATAAATTCTGTATATCATGACTACACACTATTCGAAGAACAAGGCCACCAATCTTTTTCTTTTCACTATCTTTTTTATTCAGATAAATTCTATTATGATTCACATAACTTAAACACACCATTCCATTTTATAGTACAATTACACATGAGAAACTCCGCCCAGTGGGCATGGCTTTACATTATCTTATGGTCTCGTAATGATCTAACGCTACAGTGCACTTTCTGGATAGGATGGTGGATCTTTTGCTATATCTCACACTTCGACTCTCACACCCATCATCACGAAAATTTCCTCCAGACCGAGCGCTACAAAAAGGAACATGCATAACCCACTGCCTCTGAACCTATCTTGCTACTCTCCCATGCAAACCACAGATACTTACATTACATTAAATATATCACACTGGCAACATACATCACAAAGAATAGTCACAACGTTAGAATCACTTCACTTTCAGCTTTCCCACTTCAATTAGTATTCATCCCAGTTTCACACGACACTGCCCCACTTCGTAACTTTTCTTTCCTACTACGAACTCTGGAGGATATATGCACGTCTTCCAGTGCAATACAAGACAAGTGGCGTTGCTGGATAGATGGCTGACTCACCTTGCTTCTCTCTCAGAATATTAGAGTTTGAATCCAGCGTCACACGGAAACATAACACGCAAAGTAATATTAAGAACATTTTCGTCACGCACGCGAGTCCTCAACTGATGCCATGGACGAGTACTTCTCTTTATCCTTTGTCTCATACACAGATTGAGACTCACACGGTACTCACCACGTGGAAGTCCTCGTCTCTAATTTCAAGTCCTGCACACGCCATTTCTTAAATATTTCCAATTTATGGTACACACGCCAGTAATTCAGCCTAACTTTATAACTCGGAAGTATTCCAACTTAGTACTAGCACTCGCAAGTATTCCAACTCAGTACTAGCACTCGCAAGTATTTCAACTTATTGCTACACGTGGTTTCACTGTGACCGTTGGTCACTTCCGAAGATTACTACGATCACCTTAATGTTACCTGCCTGTCATTTAATTCTCCCCCCAAAAGTTCCTGAAATAGAGAAATAATTATTCCAAACTACTCTTAAGTAACACTTTCTCCACTCTTTTGTATTTACGGAGCACACCTAAGACAGGTCTTACCAACACAAGATCCAGCGCCAGAGTGCTGAAACATGGCCGTTCTTCAGGTCAGCTCGCACCTCCGTCGAGGTGGGGGAGAACCATGTTACCGTATTGGTCAGCCACATTTCAGGCGCTCAAAGCTCAGGTAAGTTTCATCTCTTTGTTTCTACCAAACGACCGTCTCAAAGATGATCATATACTGCACATTCACTATCTGCGGTTAGCAGATGACCATACATTCATTCATTTCACAGATCTCACCAAACTGTATATAGGGATTTATTTTGTGGGAGTGCACATGTGATCAATTAAATAAAGAAATTGTCCTTCTTACCTACACTGGTATCCGGCTTCGGTATATTAAGTGAAACTGAGTTGTTATTACAAAAAATATGTTGTTCTGACATGAATAACGAAGAATGTTGTACCTAATTTCAATGTCGGGCGGTACTGTACCCTTTCACCAGTTCTGATCTTCACTCTCGGTCTCTCTCTCTCTCCTTCTCTCTCTCTCTCTTGCACTCGTACAGTGTCACTCACACTCACACTCACACCGCATCGTGTAGTTATAACCGGTATATCTACTAGAAAAAGAAAAAAAAAAACATGCTCCTTAAGTCATCGCTTTGTAATGTAACACACTTTATAGTCCATGTCAAATCTCTGAATACTATTCAAGAATAATTATTTATAACAAAATTATTACTGAATGTATTAAACAGCTGGCATGTTTTTCTTGGTTATAAATATATTTTTAAATACTTCTGTATGACTCCTGCAGTACTGTGAAGATAAAATTGACCTCATTAAACATGGTTCAAAATGGCTCTGAGCACTATGGGACTTAACATCTGTGGTCAACAGTCCCCTAGAACTTAGAATTACTTAAACCTAACTAACCTAAGGACATCACACACATCCATGCCCGAGGCAGGATTCGAACCTGCGACCGTAGCGGTCACGCGGTTCCAGACTGAAGCGCCTAGAACCGCACGGCCACACCGGACGGCCGTTAAACATGTAAACAGTTATGTTTACCGTCTAGTTTATTTTCCCTAATAGCTCTCCCCTCACTGTAAAACAGCTTTTTCAACTTGATTACCCAACCACTAAAGACGCAATGGTGCAAAACAACATTTCCAATACAAAATATGAGCTTAAATTTTTTATAAATACCGTTTATCAACTAATCTTTAAAATACACGAATGCCTGGTTATTTATGAATTTTAGGCATTTGCCCCATGATTTATCCAGGGCATTTGTCATAACTTACAGACGCCCAGGCATTCTACATCACTACATAATAAAATTAGTTGAAATACTGGAATCAGGTAGCTGTAATTTAAAGCCAACATTACTTATTTTTATCTTTAATGACAGCTGTTACAAGCACTGCAGCAAAAAATACGACAAATCAGAAAATAGACGATGAATACGGTGGTCTTTACATGTACACTTGCGAAAAACAAAGTTCTCCTGCCAAGGCACGCTGCAAGCATCGTTAAAGTGTCGGTCGTAAACTTCTCCAACTTACTGAGCAGAGGCAATGGACGTAGTTAGAATTCCTTGTATCCCAAGTAAGTCGCAATGACATCCTACTCCTGCGTCGTAATTTTCCCTGTCACAATATTCGCATGAGGAATATCTGTCTATGCTGTTTCTGCGTAGGAAACTGTGAAGCGTCCAACAAGCCATTACAGAAGAAGAGATGTTGTCCAGATTTAAATTCATTTGACTCTTAAGCACTCAGAATCTTGCAGCCATTGTTCGAAATACGTTTCCCACAATTCATATGGCACGTGACACTCGATAATTATAAATCCTTCGTTCTCCGTCCAGTTGATTCCTGTTGAATGGTTTCATGAAGTTTTTACCAAATGGTAAAGTCTCATCGCCGACAAATATTTAGGTAGTGTGTATCCACTCACCATTGATGGTGGAGGTAGTTTGAAAGTGCCATTCACAACTTTCTTGTAAAAATCTGTATTCTTCATTACACTACCGTCACATACACGCCCACTTGTGTCACAATAAAAGTAAATTAGTTCATTATTAGCATCAGTAACAGCAAAAAGTACCTGACTGTGAAACTGCTTATAGATGACGAAATAACATCCCGCAACAGGCAGCGGAATAACTGAGAGGTGTTTACCGTCGACCGCTCCCGTTTTAGAAAGTTCCACCTGTTTTCAAATGGCTTCGCGATTTCTTTTCAATCTTGTAGTGTTGATGGAAATTGCGACGAAGAGCATACAGTTTCGTTAGTAAGTCTTTCAGGAAATGCGACTAGATGATGACAGCTCGCAACACATGACGTCTCAGGTGCGGGGGAGGGTGAAGGGGAGAAGGAGGAGGAGGAGGAGGAGGGGGAGGAGAAGGAAGGGGAAGGGGAGGGAGAGGGGAGGAGGAGGAGGAGAGGTTGGTGGTGGTGGAGAGGCGTGGAGGTGGAAGAACAAGATGAAGAACAAGACAGTCCTTTCCGGAATGAGATTTTCACTCTGCAGCGGAGTGTGCGCTGATATGAAACTTCCTGGCAGATTAAAACTGTGTGCCCGACCGAGACTCGAACTCGGGACCTTTGCCTTTCGCGGGCAAGTGCTCTACCATCTGAGCTACCGAAGCACGACTCACGCCCGGTACTCACAGCTTTACTTCTGCCAGTATCTCGTCTCCTATCTTCCAAACTTTACAGAAGCTCTCCTGCGAACCTTGCAGAACTAGCACTCCTGAAAGAAAGGATATTGCGGAGACATAGCTTAGCCACAGCCTTGGGGATGTTTCCAGAGCACTTGCCCGCGAAAGGCAAAGGTCCCGAGTTCGAGACTCGGTCGGGCACACAGTTTTAATCTGCCAGAAAGTTTCAAGACAGTCCTTTGGTTATTACTCGTCAGGGAAGCAGCCGTCACTTAAACAGGAAGGGGGTGGTTGCAGATACAACTTTTGAGTAGCGGTTTCAACTACGCAAGCCACGTCCATTCATGTGGTGATAGTTCGTTTCGGTGGTTTGCTGTTGGGGAGGTTTTCCTGTGAGCAACACCGAGTGTTTCTGCTGCTGAAATTTAGCCGCCATGCGGTGCAATTAACTATTTTGGTTGACTACAATTCGAGTGCACCTTTGGAATTTTCTGCCTTGTGGCCGTTACCCGCTTTTTCCCAGCTGATCTCGACCAGAAAGGAACCATTTCGCAACCGCTTGCTTGACTTTAAGGTACCAGCAATCCCATTTTAGCTTTTATGAATACAGAAGGGAGACACTTTTTCAGGACTCCTGAAAAAGTGTCCTCTCCTTACTCCGTCATTCTTTTGGATGAATGGGTGTGAGTACCCTCAGGTGGTACACCCAGTACGCTGTGAAGAAAAGGAGAAGATGTGGAAGGTTCCATCTCGGTCCGATGAGCAACTAGGGATACAAAAGTCCACACAGGCAGAGCTGCGCGTGCCTAGGTAAGCCTAACACAACTAAGGTGCGGCAGGTTCCCCAGAAGTTGCCCGCTACCGACTGTTCCACCGCAACCGCCATAATCTCGTCAGCGCACAGCACACTTGTGAGACGCCGTCCTAAACCCGCAGGACAGGACAGGTAGCTTAAATTGTGGAAAAGGGCCAAAATAAGCGTCTGTCACTTACACTCGAACATTTAACTTAATTTATTTAACCAGACATTAAAAGAACCAAGAATTTTTTTCAAAAAACACAGCAGTAATTTTTGGAAATTAATTACTGGCTGAATGCGCCATACAATCTCATGCCTTAAGGGCAAGACCACTTTAATTTAAAATCGGATGAAAGCCAATAACCTAAGATTCAAACGAAAATCAGAAATTTAAAAGGCAGAAGGCGTTATCTTAAATCAGTTCTTTCACTTAGGCTGAAGGCCCAAATAATCTCACACATTAAGAGCAAAACAACTTTAATTTTTTTTTAAATCGGCTGAAAGCCCATCTCTTAAGATTCAAAACAAAAATTTAATTTTTAAATGGCAAATGGCCTTATCTTGAAGTAGTTCTTTAAGTATGCTGAAGGTCCAAACAATCTGACACCTTAAGAGCAAAACAACTTTAATTTAAAAATCGGCTGAAGGCCCATCACTTAAGATTGAAACCAAAATAAATTCTTAAAAGACCAAAGGCCTTACCTTAAAACAGTTCTTTAAATTAGGCTGAAGGCCCGAACAATCTTACGCCTTAAGGGCAAAACAACCTTAATTTAAAAATCGGCTAGAAGCTATACAAATACAAACAACAAGAACAAACAAGAAAATGCAGTACACCTAACGGCGATCAGAAGTTTCCGAGCGTCGGCCTGGAATTCAAACACTAACGCTTGTAACCTCCCCACAAAAATATGAAAGTCAATGTTACGTAAAATGTTGTCTTCCCACAAAACTGAATAATTAAAAATGAACCAAGCGTAACCTCGTTGTAAAATTAAATAATAATAATGACCCAAATGTAAACTCCCCACAGTAATAGAACTCAATGATAATAAAAATGTGCAAAAATGTTAAGTCCCCACAAAATTACCGCTAAAATGAACCTGATAAATTTTATAAGGGCAGCTGCGCTGACCCTCGGCCCTGTGCAGTTATTAAATCTGAACAAAAAACCAAAGTTCTTACATCAGTAAACTCCATCAATATCTGCTCTTGTTTTTCGGCACAGCTCCGTGCAATGCTGGCCCATGTTTAATTCTGATTCTTGGAGGAAATGCATAGGAAAAACTCTTTAAATTAAAATGATTACTTTGTTTAAAGGATCCACTTTATAAAAACTTATTATTGGGGCAATTCTTGAACAAATTAATTACAATTACCATACATTATTAGCTGAGCGCAATGCTGCTTCATTACCTTCGATAACAATATACCTCGTCCAGAATCGTGACCAGAGATGGACGGAGAGCACGCCGCCGATCCATGTCGACACCCGCTCAGTACAACCGTCCACTCGCTACAACTACTCGCGACCGAACTCGACTACTACTGCCGACAGAGAGCAACTCCGCACTCGCGCGGTCAAGCGCAGACTAGCAACGATAAATAACTCTCTGGTCAGAGATTCTGTCATGCCTCGCCATCGCTGTCAATGAATACACTGAATACATACGTGTTTCACGCTCGGTTAGGCGAGACAGGCAGTCGGCCCAACCATTCTCGATCCGACGACAACCCAACCGACAGACAGTCAAGGGACCCACCGACAAGATAACATTCGCTCCACTCGACCAGCACACAACAGGGGGTTCAATGAAACAACGAAGAAGGTATCGGCGCCCACAACCAATGATACATTGAGCTATCAAACTACACACCATGCTGGAGTGCGACAACACGATGAGGAAAACACATTGCCTGCGAGGCAGGTAACCGGAAAGTTAACGGCCACAAGGCAGAAAATTTCACTGGTGCACTTCAATTCAAAATAACCGAGTGCAGTTAAACTCCACCAGAGGGTGGCTAAAATTTGCCAACTTGAAAACACAAGTTGTTGCTCGCGGGAAAGTCCCAACAGACGACAAGGAAGTCCAAACGACACAATGTGAACAGTCGTGATTTTCTGGTAGATTAAGGCAAAACTCAACTTTCGTGTCCAGGGTCGGTGAGCCACAGGCCTCGTAGCAGTGGGAACAGTGCCACACACTCCGACACCACATGGAGGCCACCTGCAGGCCCGGCCAAACCACGCGCCGCGGAGACTTCCTCGCTGCTCCACGCCAACCGACCAACTGCTCGCACACAGCACAGCCGGAAACTACAGGGTGTTTCAAAAATGACCGGTATATTTGAAACGGCAATAAAAACTAAACGAGCAGCGATAGAAATACACCGTTTGTTGCAATATGCTTGGGACAACAGTACATTTTCAGGCAGACAAACTTTCGAAATTACAGTAGTTACAATTTTCAACAACAGATGGCGCTGCGGTCTGGGAAACTCTATAGTACCATATTTTCCACATATCCACCATGCGTAGCAATAATATGGCGTAGTCTCTGAATGAAATTACCCGAAACCTTTGACAACGTGTCTGGCGGAATGGCTTCACATGCAGATGAGATGTACTGCTTCAGCTGTTCGATTGTTTCTGGATTCTGGCGGTACACCTGGTCTTTCAAGTGTCCCCACAGATAGAAGTCACAGGGGTTCATGTCTGGCGAATAGGGAGGCCAATCCACGCCGCCTCCTGTATGTTTCGGATAGCCCAAAGCAATCACACGATCATCGAAATATTCATTCAGGAAATTAAAGACGTCGGCCGTGCGATGTGGCCGGGCACCATCTTGCATAAACCACGAGGTGTTCGCAGTGTCGTCTAAGGCAGTTTGTACCGCCACAAATTCACAAAGAATGTCCAGATAGCGTGATGCAGTAATCGTTTTGGATATGAAAAATGGGTCAATCATTCCTTTGGAAGAAATGGCGGCCCAGACCAGTACTTTTTGAGGATGCAGGGACGATGGGACTGTAACATGGGGCTTTTCGGTTCCCCATATGCGCCAGTTCTGTTTATTGACGAAGCCGTCCAGGTAAAAATAAGCTTCGTCAGTAAACCAAATGCTGCCCACATGCATATCGCCGTCATCAATCCTGTGCACTATATCGTTAGCGAATGTCTCTCGTTCAGCAATGGTAGCGGCGCTGAGGGGTTGCCGCGTTTGAATTTTGTAGGGATAGAGGTGTAAACTCTGGCGCATGAGACGATACGTGGACGTTGGCGTCATTTGGACCGCAGCTGCAACACGGCGAACGGAAACCCGAGGCCGCTGTCGGATCACCTGCTGCACTAGCTGCGCGTTGCCCTCTGTGGTTGCCGTACGCGGTCGCCCTACCTTTCCAGCACGTTCGTCTGTCACGTTCCCAGTCCGTTGAAATTTTTCAAACAGATCCTTTATTGTATCGCTTTTCGGTCCTTTGGTTACATTAAACCTCCGTTGAAAACTTCGTCTTGTTGCAACAACACTGTGTTCTAGGCGGTGGAATTCCAACACCAGAAAAATCCTCTGTTCTAAGGAATAAACCATGTTGTCTACAGCACACTTGCACGTTGTGAACAGCACACGCTTACAGCAGAAAGACGACGTACAGAATGGCGTTGTCTTCTATATGTTTCACATCACTTGCAGCGCCATCTGTTGTTGAAAATTGTAACTACTGTAATTTCGAAAGTTTGTCTGCCTGAAAATGTACTGTTGTCCCAAGCATATTGCAACAAACGGTGTATTTCTATCGCTGCTCGTTTAGTTTTTATTGCCGTTTCAAATATACCGGTCATTTTTGAAACACCCTGTATAAGCGCGAGGTCAAAGATTGTACAAGGTGCGAATATCGATACACACTGCTGCTGCCACTGGCGGAGAGAGAGGATAACAACATAATCGCGATAACTGCGGGAGACTAAACACAGAATAGCAACCAAGGTTTAATCCAACGCATAACATGAGCCAGCCACGGCTGAACCTACCCCCCCCCCCCCCCAAACTTAACTTGGCTAAGGTGAACCCGATACTGCTTACCTGAACTGTTCTCCTTGACGAACAGATCTACCAGGCCTAAAATATACGCAATAGTGCAAGGCCCCTAGAAAACGAGGAGTAAATTTACTAAGATTCCCGCCACGCACCTGCCTCCTTGGGAAATTGCGTACATAAACTTGATCCCCTGGCCTACCCTTAAAGGTTTCTCGATTACGATTATAGCGCTCAGCTTATTTATTATGGGATCTGAGTATATTACACCTGGTCAGGTTCCAGTTTTCCTCCTAGGACTAATATCGGCTGGAATAAGATCTTAAATTCCCCACAAGTTTGAAAGAGGGGAATTACTCAGATAGGAAAGGATCAAGGAGACGGGGGTAGCTCGGAAGGCTTCATGACTGGCGGTGTTAAAAGCAAAACTAAACCAGGGAAGAATTGAGTCCCATTTACTAGGGGTTTTCTGATGGTAAATAATCAACGCGGACGTAAGATTTCGGTTAACTCTCTCCGCAGAGGACCCCTGGGGATAATACGGGGTGGTCGTGATATGCTTGACACCATTCTGAAAACAGAACGCCTTGAAAGGAGCCGAAAGAAAAGCAGGAACATTATCGCAAACAAGCTGCTTGGGTATGCCAAAAACACTGAAGACATTAGTTAAATGATAAATAGTAGTGGCAGCGGTAATGTTACGGCTCGGGAGGAGCCAAGTAAATCTGGAGAACGTATCGATAATAACTAGTACATATCGATGACCCTTCTTAGTACGAGGTAAAGGTCCTAAATAATCAATATAGAGCTTGTGCATAGGACAGGACTCTCGTTCAGAACTCAACTCGTTCAGAACTCAACAAACCCTGTTGAAGATCATTCTTGGGTTTAGCTACATTACACAAGCGGCATTGGGATATCGTCTATCTCACGTCCCGGTCCCTGAAGGGCCAAGTTAAAGGCCCCTTGATTTTTTGGAGAGTCTTATAAGTACCTAAATGGCAACAGACAAACTAATCATGAAAATAACGAAAAACCCTGCGCACAAAAAGTTACAGGCAAACAGATCTTGCACTGATTAGCGTCGCCCACCCTCTTACAGAGAATACCACTCTTAACAACACACTCATCAGGCAGCTCTCCTGACAACACACGTTGCTTAATCGGGGCCCAAACAGGGTCCTGATCCTCATGCTGAGCAACATCTTCAAACAAGAGGGGAATTTCACCCAACACCATGCAATTACGACTGTCCCCTCCACTTGCTGGTTTCTCTCAGTAGGTGTAGTTTCGGCGAACATCCGGCTGAGGACACTGAGGACATCCGCAAGGATATTTTCAGAGTCCTTCACATGTTTAACTTCAAACTGAAACGCCGAAATGCGTACCGCCCACCTGGCAATACGGCCAGTTTTAAGTGGCCTAGCCAACACCCGGCTCAAAGCCTGATTGTCGGTTTCTAATTGGAAAACCCGATGTTCAAGGCAGAAGCGGTACTTCTCTAACGCAAATAAAACGGCCAAATCCTCGCACTCGTAGACAGAGTACTTGAGTTAGGCAGCAGTTAACCGAAGAGACGACTAGGCGAACTTTCTCATTCATCTAAAATATTCTTGCTATTGTCGTCGATTTCATTAGGATTTTGTGAGCAAAATCTTTGCTTGGCAGTGGTTTAAAATACCACGGGATTCATGTAAGTATAACTATGTTTATCCGTGTATTATGAACTCTGTTTTGAAGTAATCAACAATTTACCCACCATCTCTCTGAATATATTTATAATACTTGCCATTACCAAATGGACATCATGTAACACGCTACACGTTTATGGAGTTGAAACGGCAGACGAAATTGTGTTAGATCACTACCTTTCAGCGAACGTTTTTATTCCATGAGAACTGCTTGCACAATCGGCACTTATTTGTGCAGCACAAGATTACTTGAACTGTTTCCGTATCGTTGCAGAAGTTAAGTCTGCAGTGAGATCTTCGAAGCAGGTAACGATATCGCAGGAGTCTTTCAGTCTTGTTTTCAATATATTCAGTTTTTGTATGGAAAAGTATTTAAACTACAATTGTGAGCGAAGCATGCTCATCGCACATGCTTCGTATTTGAGATGGAGCATTTACACCTTTCATATGTCAAATGATAGGGAGCAATTCATTAAGGTACATTTTAATATTCATTTAAGACCACTAATTAACCATTGCTGAAAGTAAGTCATCCATTCGTTAATTTGTACTTAACTCATGTAGCGTTAAAGTAAAATTTTCATGGGTCGCAAGTCACAGTTTATCAGTGAGTATTTTTAACCAAGACTATTTCTGTAGTCATTCCTTACATGTACCGGTGTTCAGAACTTAGCGACAAGGAGGGTACTCACAAACACACCAACGGGAAGTTTCAAAAAAATGGTTCAAATGGCTCTGAGCACTATGGGACTCAACTGCTGTGGTCATAAGTCCCCTGGAACTTAGAACTACTTAAACCTAACTAACCTAAGGACATCACACACATCCATGCCCGAGGCAGGATTCGAACCTACGACCGTAGCGGTCGTGCGGCTCCAGACTGTAGCGCCTTTAACCGCTCGGCCACTCCGGCCGGCTAACGGGAAGTTTCACCCAACGTCCTTGCTAAACAGTGGATTCTGATATAGAACAAAAACATCTTGCGAAAATAATGCACGTGGTTACGTGATATTAAAAAGTTCGAACCACATGTTTAGATAATCCATTCAAGTGGTCCAAGTGTTTTAAACACTGCGTTTTCTTCGTCACTGTTGTTCTGGCTTCGTAAGTATTACTGGATATCAGTTTAATTATAGTTGCGATAAGGCAAACATGGAAAGGTGTTCATTCAGCACACTCGAGACCTTAATGTAAGCACGTTATCTCGACATATCTATTATCTCAATTTCAGTATAATTTTGCTTTTCCAATTGTACTGCGCAGCTCACATGCTTGCCTGTCGTGTATATGTGTTAAGTACGGTCTCCGAATTCCGCTCGCTGATAGGCCAGAGCTGTGAAATGCTCTGTTCGCGACATAGGTGAACTTTTGGACGATATAAATGAAATCTTCCAACCGATAAAATTTATATCTATGTTTCCTTTTAACTGTAGATATGTCGTCAGTTACGCATAATATTGTAAATATACAGGAGAAGGGGACTTGGTTGATACCAGGTATACAAAAGAGCTATAAGGGGTCCTGTGTATACCAAGCACTGTTTCTCAAAACGTTTCACTTTCATGACATCCCGTTTACTAAAATTTTCGTAAAACTGATACGAATATGAACACTTGTCCTTAGAACCACGATATTGAATGCAGTAGGGTCTTATTCCTCGCTTATATACACTATGTGATCAAAAGTATTCGTACATCCCCAAAAACATACATTTTTCATATTAGGTGCATTGTGCTGCCACCTACTGCCAGGTAGTCCAGATTAGAGCCTCAGTACTCATTAGACATCGTAAGAGAGCAGAATGGGGCGCTCCGCGAAACTCACGGACTTCGAACGTGGTCAAGTGATTGGGTGTCACTTGTGCCATACGTCTGTACGCGAGATTTACACACCCCTCAACATCACTACGTCCATTGTTTCGAATGTGATAGTGAAGTGGAAACGTGAAGGGACACGTACAGCACAAAGGCGTACAGACCGACCTCGTCTGTTGACTGACAGTTGAAGAGGGTCGTAATGTGTAATAGGCAAAGATCTATCCAGACCATCACACTGAGATTTCAAACTATATCAGGATCCACTGCAAGGACTATGACAGTTAGGCGGGAGGTGAGAAAACTTGGATTTCATTGTCGAGCGGCTGCTCATAAGCCACACATCATGCCGATAAATGACGAACGACGCCTCGCTTGGTGTAAGAAGAGTAAACATTGGACCACTGAACAGTGGAAAAACGTTGTTTGGAGTGACGAATCACGGTATACAATGTGGCAATCCGATGGCAGGGTGTGGGTATGCCTAATGTCCGGTGAACGTCATCTGCCAGAGTGTGTAGTGTCAACAGTAAAATTCGGAGGCGGGGGTGTTATGGTGTGGTCGTGTTTTTCATGGAGGAGGCTTGCACCCCTTGTTGCCTTGCGTGGCACTATCACAGCACAGGCCCACATTGATGTTTTAAGCACCTTCTTGCTTCCCACTGTTGAAAAGCAATTCGGTGATGGCGATTGCATCTGTTCATAATGCACGGCCTGTGGTGGAGTGGTTACACGACAATAACATCCCTGTAATGGACTGACCTGAACAGAGCCCTGACCTGAACCCCACAGAACACGAGGGGGGATGTTTTGGAACGCCGACGTCGTGCCAGGCCTCACCGACAGACATCGATATCTGTCCTCAGTGCATCACTCCGTGAAGAATGGGCTGCCATTCCCCAAGAAATCTTCCAGCCCCTTATTGAAAGTATGACTGCCAGAGTAAAAGCTGTCATCAAGGCTAAGGATGGGCCAACACCACATTGAATTCCAGCGTTACCGATGGAGAGTGCGACGAACTTGTAAGTCATTTACAGCCAGGTGTCCTGATACTTTTCATCACACATTGTATCTCACGTCAATAATCTGTCCTTCCATGCTATATAGAGGGGACTTCTAAAAGTAAGGCACTCATCATTATGGTAGGACAAGTAAGTTTTATTGAACGCTGCGACACACTTAAAACTGACTCACGTACATGACATTATTTTTCCACATAGTCACCAAATGTCTGTAAACAACGGTCAAAGCGAATCATTTAATTCCTCGAGAACAGAGCCACTCCTTGGCCACTGAGCCATTCGAGAACTGATCCGTGAACGGCGTCGTTCTCGTCTCAGGAAAATCACTTTCCCGCCCCCGACTGCCCGGACATTGTGATCGATGTTGGTAACTTTGCTTGCTGATCAGCGTTATCCATGTCTGTGCAGTCTTGGCCAAACTGCTGGTACCATGACACTGCAGGTAGACGCGACGACATATTTAGAAGTTTTGACCACAAGACTCGTATTGTCCCGCTTACTCCAACTTTGGTGTACGTCTCCAGTTGCTGCGCCATTTCACTCGCACATTGGGACAGAAAAGTGTCTCCAGGAAAACGGAGCACGTATCCTCTTCTGACAATGTGTCAGTCTTGTTGTGCGTAGGACCACATATGTAGCTTACTTTCTGAAGTCCCTATGCATGATCGTTATACTCTGGTGCCGAAAATTAAAGCAACAAATGGGAATGTTGCAAGGTTGCGCTTATTTTGGCACAAAACAATATAAGCAGGTAATAGTAATGTGCAATCAAAGAATACACAATGTAAACGACTGCAACATGCATAACGGCAGAGAAAAATGAACTTCGTTTCCTCCAACTTAACGACTTTTTATACACGACAACTGATTAATGTGTTCAGTATGAGGTGTGACCATCTCTGGCAGCAATGCAGGCCTGACAACGACGGAGCATGCCCGAAATGATGTCACCAGTCTCTTGTTGAGGCAATAACGCCCATTCTTCTTGCAGAGCTGCACACACGTCTAGGAAAGTGGTTGGTGGATGTTGACCTGAAGCAGCCCGTCTGCCTACTGCATCCCAGACATACCCTTTTTAAGGGGGGGGGGGTCATCAGTCTTCTGACTGGTTTGATGCGGCCCGCCACGGATTCCTGTCCTCTGCCCACCTCTTCATCTCAGGGTAGCACTTGCAACGTACGTCCTCAATTATTTGGTAGATGTATTCCAATCTCTGACTTGATCTACAGTTTTTGCCCTACACAGCTTCCTCTAGTACCATGGAAGTCATTCCCTCACCTCTTAACAGATTTCCTATCATCTTATCCCTTCTCCTTACCGGTGTTTTCCGCATATTCCTTTCGTCTCCGATTCTGCGCAGAACTTCCTTATTTCTTATCACTCCACCTAATTTTCAACATTCGTCTGCAGCACCACATCTGAAATGCTTCGATTCTCTTCTGTTCCGGTTTTCCCACAGTCCATGTTTCACTACCATACAATGCTGTACTCCAGACGTACGTTCTTAGAAATTTCTTCCTCAATCCCTATGTTTGATACGAGTAGACTTGTCTTGGCCAGTGCTAGTCTGATGTCCCCCCCTTGCTCTGTCCGTCATTGGTTATTTTAGTACCTAGGTAGCATAATTCCTTAACTTCATCTACTTCGTGACCATCAATCCTGATGTTAAGTTTTTCGCTGCATCTCATAGGACTCAAATCGGAAGAGCGAGCAGGCCACGCCATGCAAGCATCATTATCTTCTGTTTCCAAGAGAACATCAGCCACCCGTGCTCTGTGAGGTCGAACATTATCGTCGTTCAATAAGAGTCTGGGGCCACAGCTACTCGCAGCAACTGCACATGACGTACCGATATCTCAGATCTCGAGATCTCCCAGTTAAATCTTGCCGATTCCCCCGTACAAGAGATAGTCGAGTGGTCAACCAAATTGCTGCGCAAACCAGTAGTGATCTCCTCGATATCGACCTTTTAGCACAATGTCTGGATCGGAAAATCGTGTTCCACGTTCCCTACAGATGTAAATCGGTAGAGAATCACACTCATATGTGATAAGATCACTGGCCCACTCTTCGACCGTCCAGGTGGCATGTTGACGGTGCCATCGTGGCCTCGCAGCCAAATAGCATTCCTTTCTTTCTTGACGTCTTACGTGGCCGGCCCTGGACTGGTTTTCGGGGTACGGTTCAGTCTCTACAAACTGTCGCTTCATCCGAGAAACTACACAACGATTCACATTAAGCCATCTGGTCTCATCAGTTTCCGAGTGTTCTTCCTATGGCCCTCCACCTCGTAGAGTCTGGTAGGAGTCTTCCCTGTGCCATACTGCACCATCTGTGACTGTGTACACAGCGAGTGTGGAAGTGAGACTACCCGGCAAACACCACCCCGTTTCGTAGGTGCCCTGATGTCATCGCTAATGTGGTTGTCCATTGATTGGAATGCCATTTTCCGTGCAGAACACGACTGTACGGACATCTGTTGACAGTTTGTATGACTATGTCGAGAATGAAACGCAGGATGGAGAAATAGCAGTTTGTTGCTTTAATTTTGGACAGCAGTGCATATTATAAAAAAAAGGTGTACGAATTGTGTGTCGATAAAATTCAGCAACGAGTCTCAGTACGGTCAAGGGAGTTATATGGTGTGGTAGCCCTCTGTCCCTTATCCATGAAGAAGGTTCCCGTTTTTAGATGAAGGGCGTGCTTTTGAAGATACAAGGACTGCGAAGTTTCACCCTCTAGGATCCTCTCCCACCCACGCCCCCTGCCGCGCCTGTATTCCCACATCCCACCTGCTCTCCATCTCTCCACCCTCCTTATCCTCTCTCTAGGTGGCTCCCGCCAGCTCCCCCTCCCTGATGATGCCCTCCTCCCCTCCATCTACCCCTCCTCCCTCCCTCTTCCTGTGTTTGTTCCTTTGGGCACCCTCCCTCCCTTCGCTCCCCTTCCCTCCCTCCTCCCTTTCTCCCCACTCCTTTCCCGGGCTTCCCCTCCCCTGTCCCTCTACTCCTTCTTCCATCTCCTCTGCCATTGGCATCTTTGTCCTCCCCTCTCCCCCTCCTCACCATTCTTCACCTCTTGGCAGGCCGCCGGACTCGCACACGCTACGTGGACATTCGCGCGCCGGAGATCATCGCCATCAGTGTCTCGTGTGTGTCGACGTGTTTTGTGTTCAGTGTTTACCGTCACACTCCATCGTTCACATGTGCCATCGACATCTTCAGTATTTGTGCATCGTGTCAAGAGTTTGTAGTGTGGACTATCGTCGAGTGTGAACGGCTCTGTGTTTTTGTATTTATGTGTCTACTGTTTTATTAGCCACCATTATGTAACTTCTGTGTGTTCCTTAAATTTTTTCTCATTGTCTATTCTACGGCTGAAGAGCAGCGTAGAATGCTGCTGACAGCTTGCCTGTTGTACAGGTTTTAAAATCACAATAAAGAAAAAAAACGCCCTCTAGGAATCTTTAGAACATTTAAGAACGTTCTAGAGTATTCGACCACATTCCAGCCGGCCGGTGTGGCCGTGCGGTTAAAGGCGCTTCAGTCTGGAACCGCGTGACCGCTACGGTCGCAGGTTCGAATCCTGCCTCGGGCATGGATGTGTGTGATGTCCTTAGGTTAGTTAGGTTTAATTAGTTCTAAGTTCTAGGCGACTGATGACCTCAGAAGTTAAGTCGCATAGTGCTCAGAGCCATTTGAACCATTTTGAACAACATTCCAGAACATTCTAGAGCATTCCCCAACATTCCAGAATGTTCCGGATTTTTCCACAATTAACCAGGATGTTCGGGAATAGCCCGGAATATTCGGGAAGATTCCAGAACGTTCGCGAATATCCTGGAACATCCCATATAATTGTGGAACATTCCAGAACGCTCTAGAACGTTGTGGAATGTTCTGGAACATTATAAGTTAAGACCCGTCGTGGGTTCGAACGTCAGTCTCTTATCAGAGGCGAAGGGAGGAACCGAAAAAGTAGTGCAGTGAGTGAATGAAAACAAACAGTGAAGTGTGAACAGTCGAAGTGATACAATGACTGAATATAAATTGAACATAAAGCGTGAAAAATACACAAAGTGTACACTTACTGTCTTTGTTAGTAAAAAGTTGATTTCATTTATAGACAATTCCCAAACGTAGAAGAGAAGAACACCTTGTCAGTTTTGATGCAAAACGGCGAAAACCAAAAGAACAGCGAAAAAACGAGCCCGACCAACGGTACGAAGCACGTTCTTGTTCCCAACGAACGAGAATGACCACCGTGAGAAGCAGAGAAGCCGAAGTACAATGAAATGAAAGGATTGAAGAATCAAGAATTGCAACACAATCTTATAATAAAAGACTGCGAACGTCCGCAGCTCGTGGTCGTGCGGTAGCGTTCTCGCTTCCCACGCCCGGGTTCCCGGGTTGGATTCCCGGCGGGGTCAGGGATTTTCTCTGCCTCGTGATGACTGGGTGTTGTGTGATGTCCTTAGGTTAGTTAGGTTTAAGTAGTTCTAAGTTCTAGGGGACTGATGACCATACATGTTAAGTCCCATAGTGCTCAGAGCCATTTTGAACCAAAGACTGCGAACTCAAGCCAGCCATGAAAATATCACGCTAAGAGTAAGCGCGACGAGAACAGGTAAACAGTAAAACCTAACAAATGAAGTATTCCATAATGACCCGACGAAAGAAAACCCAAACGTCGTAATCGTAAAAATTGATAGCATCTGGCAGATTTGCAACACGAAAAAATTCAGCAGAGAACTTAGGGAAAGCAGGCAAGGTGTGGACGGGTCCTAATCAGTTACCATTGGTTGCACATAAAACACATACACTTTATTTTTAAAAAAAAAACTCTCAACAATGATTTTAAAAGATTTTACTACACAGGCGGCTGAAAGCCTTATTAGAAAAATTGCAAGTTATTGTCGGCTGAAGGCCACAAGCAATGTGACACACAAACAACAGCTGAAGGCCTGATTAAGAAGTTTCAAAATTATTCGTCGGCTGAAGGCCAGACGCAATTTCAAAAATACACAGCGGCCGAAGGCCTGAATTACGAATAAGGTGGGTATTTACACGTTAAAAATACCAAAAAACCTTTCAACGATCTTAATAACTGTAACAAGTGATACTGACGGCTGAAGGCCTTATCAATACAGAATTGAAATTATTGGTCGGCTGAAAGCCACAAGCAATGTTGCAAACAATTAACGGCTGAAGGCCAGGAGTAATTTCAGAACACACAACGGCTGAAGGCCTGAATTACAAGTGAGGAAGGCAGTTACACATTAAAAAATACTAAGATATTTTCTCATTAACATTCAAAACGGTAACAAGCTACAGTAACAAAAAAATGGTTCAAATGGCCCTGAGCACTATGGGACTCAACTGCTGTGGTCATCAGTCCCCTAGAACTTAGAACTACTTAAACCTAACTAACCTAAGGACATCACATACAACCATGCCCGAGGCAGGATTCGAACCTGCGACCGTAGCAACAGCGCGGCTCCGGACTGGAGCGCCTAGAACCGCACGGCCACCGCGGCCGGCGCTACAGTAACAGCTGAAGGCCTTATTAAGAAAAATGGAATATTTTTAGGCAATGGCGAAGAGACGGACAGCACCACATCTTCAGAAACACACCCAAGGCCGGAGAAAACCCTAGAAGCAAGGTAGACTTTCCAAAAACTTATGCACAGTACAATTCAAGAGGCTGTCCAACTACACGCCGTCTCGGACAGCATCAACACGACGAGGAAAGGTACACTGCCAGAAAAGTACGCTAACCTCCATGGCAGGTAACTGGGGCGTTAGCGGCCACAAGACAGAAAATACCGCTGGTTGCACTTCACTAACATGAATAATACTAAATCTAAACTAAAATCAAGCAGTAGAAGGCGGCTAATACTGTAGCTTCCGCCAACCTGACAGACTCCACTTGTTGCGGCTGGTCTCACCGACCCTGGGAGCAGCAGCACACAAACCACAGCGAGATCTCAAACATTGGAAGTTACAGTACTGGACAAGATTCACTCAACTTCAAACGTCCTGGGTTCGATCGTCGGCTACAGCCACTCGGTCCGACAGTGCCTGCACGCCGCCAGTGGTCACGGCCTGCCCTTTTGTTGCGGACCTTCTCGCTGCTCCGTCCCAAGCCGAACTCAAGTCCGTTCGCCCCTCCTCACCAAATCCAGTACGCAGACAGCATTAAAATAACTGCTCATTCAAAACCACAAGATACACACGGATCCGCGAAGACAATTCCACAATAACTCAAACAATACTAAAACCAGTCACAGTGAATTTTTGTTTTTCTTTATTGAATTTCAATTCCCCCCGAAGGGGGCGGGCTGGCAGCAGCTTAGCATGCCGCTCTTCAGCCTACAGACTTTGTTAGAAAGATGAAGAGAATAAATAATAAAAACAGGCGATAAAATCGGAGACTGAAAGAGTAACATGGCGAAAAGAAATCGTGGAACTTAAAACAAAGAACAGAGGGATGATGACGCTAAGAAAATACATACAAAGCAGACAGGTAAAACAATAGACAGACAATTAAAAAAAAAAACACGGCGACAGTCTGGTTTCTGTTCGCAAAAGACATAAAATTCACACCCAGCCACAGCATGGTTTCTGTTCGCAACACGAGAAAGACGACCAACACTGAACAGTCACTGGAACACTGCACTAAAAAGGTGGCAAATGCGGCATACCACAGCCGAGAGCAGGTGGGGGGGGAACTGGACAGATGATGGGAAAATAAAAAAAGGGGGGGGGAGCCGGGAAAGGAGCTGATGGAGGATGAGGACCCATAAGACGGGTGGGGGGCGCTGGGCAGACGCGACAGGGATCGGGGTAGGCAGAGGAGGGGAATACAAAAGGACTCGGAGGGGGGGGGGGAGAAGGGAGGTACGGAGAGGTTTAGTGGGGAGAAAACAGGACGGAAGGGGGGAAGAGGGAGCCCAGGGAAAGGACAGAGAAAGGTCACTGTGAAACAAGACGGACGAATTATAAGTCGGCACAAACACAGAGAAGCCAGAAGCGGTCGTTCGCTGCAACGACCGACCGAACAACCAACCAATGGTCGCCCCCATTCAAGTCAGGCACGGGAAAGATCCCAGTATAACTCATCGACTGACAGCTTATTGCCATGAGGTCTCTTTGACGGGTGGATACACACACACTGCTCGAATATCACGGTCCATCCAACTAAGACTCGCCTAATCCGGTCCTTGTCATGGTCGTGCAGTCTCGCGACTACACCCTTCCGTCGGACAGTGCATGTGTGTCGCCAGCGGTCGGGCGCGTACTGGCTGTCTGGACCTCACTGCTACTCCGTCCCAAAATTCGATTACCACCACTGGAAGCACCTTCGCAGGAACGTTTACATTACGTGGCCGAGGAAGCTCGAGAATCAGAATACTTTCTTCAAAATGTAAAAGTGTGCAACACCTCTTTCCAACTGACCTACTGACCTCTTTTCGTGTCACTCTGATCAACACTAACAGAGATTAAATCGATTATCCTTTTTCCACCCAAAGACAAATCTATCTCAACCACTACCCAACGAACACGATAAATTTTTGCAAGTATATTACATCGGAAATGAAGAAACAGAAATTGATCATGATGCAGAGATATCAGAGGACTGAGACTAGAAGTGGTCCAAGATCTACAGAGGGTCTTACACGAATACAATCAAGTGATCCACATATCCAAAACAGCACTAGACCGAATGATGATACAGTTATAATTCGAGCCGACAAAGCAGCACCTGGGGCACCGAACTTCGATTTTATGCATCTCAGTTGCCATCGTAATTGTGGACAATGAAAACATAAGCAGTGACATATCTGTACAACGAAGAAGACAAGGACTACAACGCATTATCTGGGAGTACGCATTAGGAGTGATTTAAAATGGAATGATCATATAATGTTGATCGTCGGTAAAGCAGATGCCAGACTGAGATTCATTGGAAGAATCCTAAGGAAATGCAATCCGAAAACAGAGGAAGTAGGTTACAGTACGCTTGTTCGCCCACTGCTTGAATACTGCTCAGCAGTGTGGGATCCGTACCAGATAGGGTTGATAGAAGAGATAGAGAAGATCCAACGGAGAGCAGCGCGCTTCGTTACAGGATCATTTAGTAATCGCGAAAGCGTTACGGAGATGATAGATAAACTCCAGTGGAAGACTCTGCAGGAGAGTCGCTCAGTAGCTCGGTACGGGCTTTTGTCAAAGTTTCGAGAACATACCTTCACCGAAGAGTCAAGCAGTATATTGCTCCCTCCTACGTATATCTCGCGAAGAGACCATGAGTATAAAATCAGAGAGATTAGAGCCCACACAGAGGCATACCGACAATCCTTCTTTCCACGAACAATACGAGACTGGAATAGAAGGGAGAACCGATAGAGGTACTGAAGGTACCCTCCGCCACACACCGTCAGGTGGCTTGCGGAGTATGGATATAGATGTAGATGTAGATGTAGACACCGTTCATATGATGCCCTCCAATATCCATTAATATTTTTGCACGGAGAGGATGGATATCATTGTAATGTGAAACAAATGCAACCTGAAACAGTCGTAGAAACAAAGAAAAAAAGTCACTTCCAAATAGTTCTATGCTTACCGCTTAATGCTCAGAGACAATGAAAACATACAATCACATTCTCAACAATCGTCGTTTATTCGAACAACTCCTGACAGATATGTATGCAAAAGTAGAAGTGGAACGCATGCTTTACATAAGACTGCATCAGAAGAAACTACGCACGCCATCATAAATGACGGAAACATTGACGACATTGGAACAATGGTAAACTTACTTTCGTCATACATAGGAAGCCTGAGACACATGCCTTAATAGATGTCCTATCATACTGTTCCTTGTCCTTGTCAGTGTTTCCTACATATTCCTTTCCTCTCCGATTCTGCGCAGAACCTTCTCATTCCTTACCTTATCAGTCCATCTAATTTCCAATATTCGTCTGTAGCACCACATCTCAAATGCTTCGATTCTCCTCTGTTCTGGTTTTCCCACAATCCATGTTTCACTTCCATACAATGCTCGGTTACAGACGTACATTCCCGGAAATTTCTTCCTCAAATTCAGGGTATGCTTGATACTAGCATACTTCTCTCAGCCAGGAATGACCTCTCTGGTAGTGCTAGTCTGCTTTTGATGTCTCTCTTGCTTCACCCATCACTGGCTATTTTGCTGCCTAGGTAGTAGAATTCCTTAACTTCATCTACTTCGTGACTATCAATCATTTCCGCTACTTCTCATTAGTTTCGTGTTTCTTCGATGTACTCTCAGTCCATATTCTGTACCCATTAAACCGTTCAGTCCATTCAATACATCCTGTAATTCGTCTTCACTTTCCCTGAGGATAGGACTGTCATCAGCGAATCGTGTCATTCATATCCTTTCACCACATATTGCAATTCCACTCTTGAACTTTTCTTTTATTTCCATCATTGCTTCTTCGATGTACTTATTGAACAGCAGGGACGAAAGACTACATCCCTGGCTTACACCCATTTTAATCCGAGCATTCGTTCTTTGTCGTCCAGCCTCGCTACTCCCTCTTGGCTCTTGAACGTATTGTATGTTACCCATCTCTCCCTACAACTTACCCCTATTTCTCTCAGAATTTCGAACTTCTTGCACCACTTTACACTGTCAAACACTTTTTCCAGGTCGACGAATCCTATGAACTTGTCTTGATTTTTCATAAATCTTGCTTCCATTACCAACCGCAACGTCAGAATTGCCCCTCTGGTGCCTTTACCTTTCCTACAGCCAAACTCAACGTTATCTTATCTTTCCAGGGCACCAATCCACAGTGAGACGAAGCCTGAAAGTGGCAAAAATCCCTGTGGATAGCAGTGGCAAAAATACGCCTTATTGTTTTAACAGCAGGACACTGCTCTTGGCTGCCTCGTGGCAGATATCTTCCACAAGCCTCCCCCGCGACGTGACAGCGGCGGCCGACCCCCGCACAATCGTCGCTGCTGTGCCCGCACCCTGGAGCTTCCGCCTTCCCAGAATTGCAGCCACTGAGGTGGCCCTGCGGCACCCCCGTGAGCAGCGAGTCTCTCCCCACACAGCAGCGACACGACAGTTAATAATTCACTCGACGGGAAGAAAGACCCGTCACCTCTAATTCTCCAGTGCAACTACAGGGTGTTTCAAAAATGACCGGTATATTTGAAACGGCAATAAAAACTAAACGAGCAGCGATAGAAATACACCGTTTGTTGCAATATGCTTGGGACAACAGTACATTTTTCAGGCGGACAAACTTTCGAAATTACAGTAGTTACAATTTTCAACAACAGATGGCGCTGCAAGTGATGTGAAAGATATAGAAGACAACGCAGTCTGTGGGTGCGCCATTCTGTACGTCGTCTTTCTGCTGTAAGCGTGTGCTGTTCACAACGTGCAAGTGTGCTGTAGACGACATGGTTTATTCCTTAGAACAGAGGATTTTTCTGGTGTTGGAATTCCACCGCCTAGAACACAGTGTTGTTGCAACAAGACGAAGTTTTCAACGGAGGTTTAATGTAACCAAAGGACCGGAAAGCGATACAATAAAGGATCTGTTTGAAAAATTTCAACGGACTGGGAACGTGATGGATGAACGTGCTGGAAAGGTAGGGCGACCGCGTACGGCAACCACGGAGGGCAACGTGCAGCTAGTGCAGCAGGTGATCCGACAGCGGCCTCGGGTTTCCGTTCGCCGTGTTGCAGCTGCGGTCCAAATGACGCCAACTTCCACGTATCGTCTCATGCGCCAGAGTTCACACCTCTATCCCTACAAAATTCAAACGCGGCAACCCCTCAGCGCCGCTACCATTGCTGCACGAGAGACATTCGCTAACGATATAGTGCACAGGATTGATGACGGCGATATGCATGTGGGCAGCATTTGGTTTACTGGCGAAACTTATTTTTACCTGGACGGCTTCGTCAATAAACAGAACTGGCGCATATGGGGAACCGAAAAGCCCCATGTTGCAGTCCCATCGTCCCTGCATCCTCAAAAAGTACCGGTCTGGGCCGCCATTTCTTCCAAAGGAATCATTGGCCCATTTTTCAGATCCGAAACGATTACTGCATCACGCTATCTGGACATTCTTCGTGAATTTGTGGCGGTACAAACTGCCTTAGACGACACTGCGAACACCTCGTGGTTTATGCAAGATGGTGCCCAGTCACATCGCACGGCCGACGTCTTTAATTTCCTGAATGAATATTTCGATGATCGTGTGATTGCTTTGGGCTATCCGAAACATACAGGAGGCGGCGTGGATTGGCCGCCCTATTCGCCAGACATGAACCCCTGTGACTTCTTTCTGTGGGGACACTTGAAAGACCAGGTGTACCGCCAGAATCCAGAAACAATTGAACAGCTGAAGCAGTACATCTCATCTGCATGTGAAGCCATTCCGCCAGACACGTTGTCAAAGGTTTCGGGTAATTTCATTCAGAGACTACGCCATATTATTGCTACACATGGTGGATATGTGGAAAATATCGTACTATAGAGTTTCCAGACCGCAGCGCCATGTGTTGTTGACAATTGTAACTACTGTAATTTCGAAAGTTTGTCTGCCTGAAAATGTACTGTTGTCCCAAGCATATTGCAACAAACGGTGTATTTCTATCGCTGCTCGTTTAGTTTTTATTGCCGTTTCAAATATACCGGTCATTTTTTAAACACCCTGTATATACCGAGGCAATCAGTACACAATCACTGTCATCCCACTTTACTAAACGTCATAACTATCCCAGTACCTTCCAATTTAGATAACCGTGCATTAAATGTGTATATATCCATGATTTGAATTAACTGAAATGATAGTGGGAAAGCACTCAGGACTTGCCATCTTTTGAGCTTAGAGTTCTAAAAGGGAAATGGACATGTTTAAGATAAACATAGTAACAATTAGTAAAGTATGATGGCGGGGACAACAGGAATTGTCCGACTAATAGTGCAGGAGTACGTCTATTAATGAGTAACAAAATATGAACCCAATTAGTAAGCTACTAGCAACAGCCCAGTCAATGCATTACCACAGACAAAATAGACATGAAGCAAAAACTCACCGTAATAGTACAAATTTATATACCAACGGGTTCTGTATATTATTGAGAGACTGAAACAATCCATAATGAGATAAAAGAAATTGTCTTTTCTGATGGTATTTGTCTGGGAAGTAGCTCTGTACGGAAGTGAAACGTGGATGATACACATACAAGAAGAGAAATTAAGCTTTAGAAATGTCGCGCTACAGAAGAATGCTGAGATTGGTAGATCAGATGACTTGTGCATTGTGTTCCGTCTGTGATGGTCTCTTCGTCAAACCTGAGTGAAACCCGAACCTTCCTTTCTTTCTTGCAAACTAGACAAGATTTTGGTTACGTACGAAGGGCGCTCGGCAACTAACGCAATTTTATATCTCGTCGAATTTAGGTTGGAAGAAAAGAGGAATTCATCGTGGGACAACGTGCCATATTCTCACTTCAGTCTCCAGTTTCATGAACTTCCGATAGGTAGCGGAGCTATACGTAGGCTTCAAAATGGTGTCTGTTACGGAGGTATCTTCCAAGCAGAGAGCTATCATTCTACATCTACTTCTACATTTATACTCCACAAGCCACCCAACGGTGTGTGGCGGAGGGCACTTTACGTGCCACTGTCATTATCTCCCTTTCCTGTTCCAGTCGCGTATGGTTCGCGGGAAGAACGACCGCCGGAAAGCCTCCGTGCGCGCTCGAATCTCTCTAATTTTACATTCGTCATCTCCTCGGGAGGTATAAGTAGGGGGAAGCAATATACTCGATAGCTCATCCAGAAACGCTCCCTCTCGAAACCTGGACAGCAAGCTACACCGCGATGCAGAGCGCCTCTCTTGCTGAGTCTGCCTCTTGAGTTTGCTAAACATCTCCGTAACGCTATCACGCTTACCAAATAACCCTGTGACGAAACGCGAGGCTCTTCTTTGGATCTACTCTATCTCCTCTGTCAACCCGACCTGGTACGGATCCAACACTGATGAGCAATACTCAAGTATAGGTCCAACGAGTGTTTTGTAAGGCACCTCCCTTGTTGATGGACTACATTTTCTAAGGACTCTTCCAATGAATCTCAACCTGGCACCCGCCTTACCAACAATTAATTTTATATGATCATTCAACTTCAAATCATTCCGTACGCATATTCGCAGACATGAGTCGTGCTTCGGTAGCTCAGATGGTAGAGCACTTGCCCGCGAAAGACAAAGGTCCCGAGTTCGAGTCTCGGTCGGGCACACAGTTTTAATCTGCCAGGAAGTTACATACTCGCAGATATTTTACAGAAGTAACTGCTACCAGTGTTTGTTCCGCTATCATATAATCATACAATAAAGGATCCTTCTTTCTATGTATTCGCAATACATTACATTTGTCTATGTTAAGGGTCAGTTGCCACTCCCAGCACCATGTGCCTATCCGCTGCAGATCTTCCTGCATTTCGCTACAATTTTGTAATGCTGCAACTTCTCTGTATACTACAGCTTCATCCGCGAAAAGCCGCATGGAACTTCCGACACTATCTACTAGGTCATTTATATATATTGTGAAAAGCAATGGTCCCATAACACTCCCCTGTGGCACGCCAGAGGATACTTTAACGTCTGTAGACGTCTCTCCATTGATAACTACATGCTGTGTTCTGTCTGCTAAAAACTCTTCAATCCAGCCACACAGCTGGTCTGATATTCCGTAGGCTCTTAATTTGTTTATCAGGCGACAGTGCGGAACTGTATAGAACGCCTTCCGGAAGTCAAGGAAAATAGCATCTACTTGGGAGCCTGTATCTAATATTTTCTGGGTCTCATGAACAAATAAAGCGAGTTGGGTCTCACACGATAGCTGTTTCCGGAATCCATGTTGATTCCTACAAAGTAGATTCTGGGTTTCCAAAGACGACATGATACTCGAGCAAAAACAACAACAGATCGACGTCAGAGATATAGGTCTATAGTTTTGCGCATCTGCTCGACGACCCTTCTTGAAGACTGGGACTACCTGTGCTCTTTTCCAGTCATTTGGAACCTTCCGTTCCTCAAGAGACTTGCGGTACACGGCTGTTAGAAGGGGGGCAAGTTCTTTCGCGTACTCTGTGTAGAAACGAATTGGTATTCCGTCAGGTCCAGTGGACTTTCCTCTGTTGAGTGATTTCAGTTGCTTTTCTATTCCTTGGACACTTATTTCGATGTCAGCCATTTTTTCGTTCGTGCGAGGATTTAGAGAAGGAACTGCAGTGCGGTCTTCCTCTGTGAAACAGCTTTGGAAAAAGGTGTTTAGTATTTCAGCTTTACGCTTGTCATCCTCTGTTTCAATGCCATCATCATCCCGGAGTGTCTGGACATGCTGTTTCGAGCCACTTACTGATTTAACGTAAGACCAGAACTTCCTAGGATTTTCTGTCATGTCGGTACATAGAATTTTACTTTCGAATTCACTGAACGCTTCACGCATAGCCCTCCTTACGCTAACTTTGACATCGTTTAGGTTCTGTTTGTCTGAGAGATTTTGGCTTCGTTTAAACTTGGAGTGAAGCTCTTTTTGCTTTCGCAGTAGTTTCCTAACTTTGTTGTTGAACCACCGTGGGTTTTGCCCGTTCCTCACAGTTTTACTCGGCACGTACCTGTCTAAAACGCATTTTACAATTGCCTTAAACTTTTTCCATAAACACTCAACATTGTCAGTGTCGGAACAGAAATCTTCGTTTTGATCTGTTAGGTAGTCTGAAATCTGCCTTCTATTACTCTTGCTAAACAGATAAACCTTCCTCCCTTTTTTTATATTCCTATTTACTTCCATATTCAGGGATGCTGCAACGGCCTTATGATCACTGATTCCCTGTTCTGCACTTACAGAGTAGAAAAGTTCGGGTCTGTTTGTTATCAGTAGGTCCAAGATGTTATCTCTACGAGTCGGTTCTCTGTTTAATTGCTCGAGGTAATTTTCGGATAGTGCACTCTGTATAATGTCACTCGATGCTCTGTCCCTACCTCCCGTCCTAAACATCTGAGTGTCCCAGTCTATATCTGGTAAATTGAAGTCTCCACCAAAGACTATAATATGCTGAGAAAATTTATGTGCAATGTATTCCAAATTTTCTCTCAGTTGTTGTGCCACTAATGTTGCTGAGTCAGGAGGTCGGTAAAAGAAGCCAATTATTAATCTAGCTCGGTTGTTGAGTGTAACCTCCACCCATAATATTTCACAGGAACTATCCACTTCTACTTCACTACAGGATAAACTACTACTAACAGCGACAAACACGCCACCACCGGTTGCATGCAGTCTATCCTTTCTAAACACCGTCTGTGCCTTTGTAAAAATTTCGGCTGAATTTATCTCTGGCTTCAGTCAGCTTTCTGTACCTATAACGATTTCAGCTTCGGTGCTTTCTATCAGCGCTTGAAGTTCCGGTACTTAACCAATGCAGCTTCGACAGTTTACAATTACCATACTGATTGCTGCTTGGTCCCCGCATGTCCTGACTTTGCCCCGCACCCTTTGAGGCTGTTGCTCTTTCTGTACCTGCCCGAGGCCATCTAACCTAAAAAACCGACCAGTCGACGCCACACAACCCCTGCTACCCGTGTAGCCGCCTGCTGTGTGTAGTGGACTCTAGACCTATCCAGCGGAAACCGAAACCCCACCACCCTATGGCGCAAGTCGAGGAACCTGCAGCCCACACGGTCGCAGAACCGTCTCAGCCTCTGATTCAGACCCTCCACTCGGCTCTGTACCAAAGGTACTGTCGTCGATGGTGAGCTCTGCTTTCATCCCGCTAGCGAGACTGGCAGTCTTCACCAAATCAGATAGCTGCCGGAAGCCAGAGAGGATTTCCTCCGATCCATAGCGACACACATCATTGGTGCCAACATGAGCGACCAGCGACCACCTGCAGATGGGTGCACCCTGTACCCTTCATGGCATCTGGAAGGACCCTTTCCACATCTGGAATGACTCCCCCCGGTATGCACACGGAGTGCACATTGGTTTTCTTCCCCTCTCTTGCTGCCATATCCCTAAGGGGCCCCATTACGCGCCTGACCTTGGCGCTCCCTACTACCAGTAAGCCCACCCTCTGTGACCGCCTGTATCTTGCCGACTGAGGGGCAACCTCTGGAACAGGACAAGCAGCCATGCCTGGCCGAAGATCAGTATCAGCCAGAGACAGGGCCTGAAATCGGTTCGTCAGACAAACTGGAGAGGCCTTTCGTTCAGCCCTCCGGAATGTCTTTCGTCCCCTGCCACACCTCGAGACGACCTCCCACTCTACCACAGTTGAGGGATCAGCCTCAATGTGGGCAGTATCCCGGGCAGCCACAGTCGTAGTCCGAACGGGGGATGCGTGGGACGAGCTGGCTGTCTCCGACAAACCTCCATCCGGACCCCCACAGTAATGCCCATTGGCAACAGCCTCAAGCTGTGTGACCGAAGCCAACACTGCCTGAAGCTGGGAGCGAAGGAATGCCAACTCAGCCTGCATCCGAATACAGCAGTTGCAGTGCCTATCCATGCTAAAAACTGTTGTGCAAAGAACGTCTGAATTAATCTACAGAGAGCACAAACAAATCGACACAAAATTTAAACGGTTATTAAAATACAAGATTGCCTAGTAAATGCAGTAATGCTGCTAGTTGCGCACTGCTGACACACTGCTTGGCGGCGGAAGGAGACTACGCGATTTTACACTATTCAGGTATTAAACCCGATGCTACAACTCTCAAATACTATAATACGCCCGAAATTTATGAATTAAACAATGCCAGTACCAAAAACACGCAAAGAAATTAAGAATTAAATTATGTAACAAATGAGTGAGCTAGGAGTATACGACTTTCTGCTGGCAGCTGTTTATCCAACGGCGGCAGGGAGCACTACTGCAATACGGCGAGCGCTACTACTGCCAGCTAAATAAAAGATTCTAACTACTGAAGTCACTAACTACTGATAGTCATAGTCAGCAAATGAAATATTTTGATAGAGAACAAACAATGTATTTACCTTAATAATGTTCAAAAGTCATAATATAAATACGAGGGCAGTTCAATAAGTAATGCAACACATTTTTTTTCTGAAACAGGGGTTGTTTTATTCAGCATTGAAATACACCAGGTTATTCCCCAATCTTTTAGCTACACAACACTATTTTTCAGCGTAATCTCCATTCAGTGCTACGGCCTTACGCCACCTTGAAATGAGGGCCTGTATGCCTGCACGGTACCATTCCACTGGTCGATGTCGGAGCCAACGTCGTACTGCATCAATAACTTCTTCATCATCCGCGTAGTGCCTCCCACGGATTGCGTCCTTCATTGGGCCAAACATATGGAAATCCGACGGTGCGAGATCGGGGCTGTAGGGTGCATGAGGAAGAACAGTCCACTGAAGTTTTGTGAGCTCCTCTCGGGTGCGAAGACTTATGTGAGGTCTTGCGTTGTCATGAAGGAGGAGAAGTTCGTTCAGATTTTTGTGCCTACGAACACACTGAAGTCGTTTCTTCAATTTCTGAAGAGTAGCACAATACACTTCAGAGTTGATCGTTTGACCATGGGGAAGGACATCGAACAGTATAACCCCTTCAGCGTCCCAGAAGACTGTAACCATGACTTTACCGGCCGAGGGTATGGCTTTAAACTTTTTCTCGGTAGGGGAGTGGGTGTGGCGCCACTCCATTGATTGCCGTTTTGTTTCAGGTTCGAAGTGATGAACCCATGTTTCATCGCCTGTAACAATCTTTGACAATAAATTGTCACCCTCAGCCACATGACGAGCAAGCAATTCCGCACAGGTGGTTCTCCTTTGCTCTTTATGGTGTTCGGTTAGACAACGAGGGACCCAGCGGGAACAAACCTTTGAATATCCCAACTGGTGAACAATTGTGACAGTACTACCAATAGAGATGTCAAGTTGAGCACTGAGTTGTTTGATGGTGATCCGTCGATCATCTCGAACGAGTGTGTTCGCACGCTCCGCCATTGCAGGAGTCACAGCTGTGCACGGCCGGCCCGCACGCGGGAGATCAGACAGTCTTGCTTGACCTTGCGGCGATGATGACACACGCTTTGCCCAACGACTCACCGTGCTTTTGTCCACTGCCAGATCACTGTAGACATTCTGCAAGCACCTATGAATATCTGAGATGCCCTGGTTTTCCGACAAAAGAAACTCGATCACTGCCCGTTGTTTGCAACGCACATCCGTTACAGACCCCATTTTAACGCTCCGTACAGCGCTGCCACCTGTCGGAAGTCAGTGAAACTATACGAGACGAAGCGGGAATGTTTGAAAATATTCCACAAGAAATTTCCGGTTTTTTCAACCAAAATTGGCCGAGAAAAAAAATGTGTTGCATTACTTATTGAACTGCCCTCGTATATATATATATATATATATATATATATATATATATATATATATATATATATATATCAGTGCATGATATCCAGTATTACAAATTTACTCTTTCTGGCGGACACACGTCCAGATCGTCCGCTCTCAAAATTCTGCCATCTCTCACCCCACATCCACCACTGCTGGCGGCTCACTTCCAACTGCTCAACGCTACGCCCTGTTCACATCCAGCTGCCCAACACTATAATAGCGAATATTCCAACAATGCAAAACCAGCCACAGACTGCACACAGCACAGCCAGTGATTTTCATACAGAGCGCTACGTGGCGTTACCAACATAAAAAACTAAACAGCCTACTTACAAATGTGTTGTGCCTACATGGCGAACTGCAGAGCAGTAGTGGGCAGCGGCGTGAAGTCTGGGCCCGTGCTGCCGGCTAGGACTGTTAATATTTTGAAATACATCGCGAATCCGATGTATCGATTTTTAAAAAACGTCATTATCGGTTATAGATGTGTGGAGACAATGTATCATGTATCAACATATTGACGGAGAAAATATCGACTTACGTGCCTATAAAAACATCGGCTGCACATTGTAAATACACTGCTGATTTTAGAGCTGTATATTTAAGTATTGATTTATTATTAGATATTCTGTACATAAACAAGCTAGCAGCCTGCCTATCTGTCTTAGAGCAAGAATACAAAGGGAAACGGTGCGCGTTCACTCTTGGCGATAGCCACTTTGCTAACAATGGCAACTGCATGTAAGTGGCACAATCAAACGTCCCACCGATGGGTCGGTCATTCGGTTTCGTCGCTTATCGCATTTGTCCGGAACAATTTAACTCGACTGGGATACCAGTTCAATTTTACACAGAGTACGCGAAGGAACTTGCCCTCCTTCTTGCAGCGGTGTACCGTAGGTCTCTAGAAGAGCGTAGCGTTCCAAAGGATTGGAAAAGGGCACAGGTCATCCCCGTTTTTAAGAAGGGACGTCGAACAGATGTGCAGAACTATAGACCTATATCTCTAACGTCGATCAGTTGTAGAATTTTGGAACACGTATTGTGTTCGAGTATAATGACTTTTCTGGAGACTAGAAATCTACTTTGTAGAAATCAGCATGGGTTTCGAAAAAGACGGTCATGTGACACCCAGCTCGCGCTATTCGTCCACGAGACTCAGAGGGTCATAGACACGGGTTCACAGGTAGATGCCGTGTTTCTTGACTTCCGCAAGGCGTTCGATACAGTTCCCCACAGTCGGTTAATGAACAAAGTAAGAGCATATGGATTATCAGACCAATTGTGTGATTGGATTGAGGAGTTCCTAGATAACAGGACGCAGCATGTCATTCTCAATGGAGAGAAGTCTTCCAAGGTAAGAGCGATTTCAGGTGTGCCACAGGGGAGTGTCATAGGACCGTTGCTATTCACAATATACATAAATGACCTGGTGGATGACATCGGAAGTTCACTGAGGCCTTTTGCAGATGATGCTGTGGTGTATCGAGAGGTTGTAACAATGGAAAATTGTACTGAAATGCAGGAGGATCTGCAGCGAATTGACGCATGGTGCAGGGAATGGCAATTGAATCTCAATGTAGACAAGTGTAATGTGCTGCGAATACACAGAAAGATAGATCCTTTATCATTTAGCTACAAAATAGCAGGTCAGCAACTGGAAGCAGTTAATACCATAAATTATCTGGGAGTACGCATTAGGAGTGATTTAAAATGGAATGATCATATAATGTTGATCGTCGGTAAAGCAGATGCCAGACTGAGATTCATTGGAAGAATCCTAAGGAAATGCAATCCGAAAACAAAGGAAGTAGGTTACAGTACGCTTGTTCGCCCACTGCTTGAATACTGCTCAGCAGTGCGGGATCCGTACCAGATAGGGTTGATAGAAGATATAGAGAAGATCCAACGGAGAGCAGTGCGCTTCGTTACAGGATCAATTAGTCATCGCGAAAGCGTTACGGAGATGATAGATAAACTCCAGTGGAAGACTCTGCAGGAGAGACGCTCGGTAACTCGGTACGGGCTTTTGTCAAAGTTTCGAGAACATACCTTCACCGAAGAGTCAAGCAGTATATTGCTCCCTCCTACGTATATCTCGCGAAGAGACCATGAGGATAAAATCAGAGAGATTAGAGCCCACACAGAGGCATACCGACAATCCTTCTTTCCACGAACAATACGAGGCTGGAATAGAAGGGAGAACCGATAGAGGTACTCAAGGTACCCTACGCCACATACCGTCAGGTCGCTTGCGGAGTATGAATGTAGATGTAGATGTAGACTTCACTGTGTGTTCGTTCCTGCCAACACCAGTGACCTGGCAGCTGTAGTGTCAAATTTGCGTGGTGTAACTAAACGTTTCTGTTGGTGTTGGTACCGCCGAGCGCCGGTTACGTCAGAATTTCCCCTCGCATGTCTCCGCCCACTCTAAAGACCAATCTTATAACTTAGGTTTTTGCTCATCATTTTCACCATCTGTTTTTGAAGGCTGCCGATGTGAAGAAATAGCACACTAGTTGCGTTAAAAAATGATTTTTAACGTAACTGGTGTGCCATTTCTTCACATCAGAAATCTTATTCCATTCACACCGGCAAATCACAGTGCAATGGGACTTCTTCTTTTGTACCACATATACTTGCTTCACACAGTCAAATAGAAAGACTGGACGTGATGAAAGATCAAAAAATAGCAGGACTCCACACAGGGAAAGTAAAACTCCGCTCTACTACAATGCCAAAAGCACAATTTCAAATAGTTACCGAAAATTGTGAACAATTATAGTGTAAAATACGTGTGGGCACTCGATATTACCATTTTGATATAGATATATCGGGAAAAAAATATTGCCGATATACAGGGTGATTCAAAAAGAATACCACAACTTTAGGAATTTAAAACTCTGCAACGACAAAAGGCAGAGCTAAGCACTATCTGTCGGCGAATTAAGGGAGCTATAAAGTTTCATTTAGTTGTAATTTTGTTCGCTTGAGGCGTTGTTGCGTTGTTGACTAGGCGTCAGCGTCAGTTGATGCTAATATGGCGACCGCTCAACAGAAAGCTTTTTGTGTTATTGAGTACGGCAGAACTGAATCGACGACAGTTGTTCAGCGTGCATTTCGAACGAAGTATGGTGTTAAACCTCCTGATTGGTGGTGTATTAAACATTGGTATAAACAGTTTACAGAGAATGGGTGTTTGTGCAAAGGGAAAAGTTCTGGACGGCCGAGAACGAGTGATGAAAATGTAGCACGCATGCAGCAAGCATTTGTTCGCAGCCCAGGAAAATCGACTCGCAGAGCTAGCAGAGAGCTCGAACAAGAAGCACAACAATTCATATTTCAGCAGGATGGAGCGCCACCACATTGGCACTTATCTGTCCGTAACTACCCGAGGCGGTGGATCGGCCGCCAGACAGAGCACTTCATCACAGGCCTCCAAGAAGCCCTGATCTTACCCCCTGCGATTTTTTCTTATGGGGGTATGTTAAGGATATGGTGTTTTGGCCACCTCTCCCAGCCACCATTGATGATTTGAAACGAGAAATAACAGCAGCTATCCAAACTGTTACGCCTGATATGCTACAGAGAGTGTGGAACGAGTTGGAGTATCGGGTTCATATTGCTCGAGTGTCTGGAGGGGGCCATATTGAACATCTCTGAACTTGTTTTTGAGTGAAAAAAAAAACCTTTTTAAATACTCTTTGTAATGATGTATAACAGAAGGTTATATTATGTTTCTTTCATTAAATACACATTTTTAAAGTTGTGGTATTCTTTTTGAATCACCCTGTATATCGATATAATCGTGCGACGGCTGACGTGGTGCAGATCAGGACAAACTGTGTCGGGTCTGCCAGCGTGGAGCACTGAGTCGAAACTGCTGGTACAGCCAACTGGTAGCGCTGTGACTGAACTGCTGATGTGGCTGGACGAAACTGCTGAGGCTTAAGGTGTAACTCGCTTGGCACTGTCCGCTTGTGGCCTAAATAGATGGGCGCGGATGGATGTCGGTGTGGTGCTGCGAGGGCACGTGACCTGGCGTAGCAAAATAGTGCCCTGCTGACAGCGCCCTCTGCTGCGACAGGCACGCTGTCTGTCGGCGAGGAGGCGAGGTTGGCGCCCCCAGACGCTGTGGAGGCGACATCTAAATCCGCGGTAAACAGCCCAGGCCATATGGGGAAAGTATCTCGGCATTAATGAGAGCCGTTCACGCACGTCCCCCTCACGGGGCGGCTGCCCGCACGACCTACCTGATGTGCGGAGGAATCGACTGCCGAGCGCATACAACCAGGTTTTTGCTTACATATTTTGTATTGGATCGTCGCGTCTTATACGTATGTATGGAAATAAAGGTGTGAAGACCAGCAACTAATTAATTTTGCACTCCAAATGCGATCCTCCTTTTAGAGGTTGTGCCACAAATTTCTTTTTCCCAAATTCGATTCAGTTGACAGACTATGCATAGAACCACTTTCAGGCTGTTTCTCTAATTCTCTAGCATGTGACGAAAATAAACACCTAAAAATTATTCCGTGCGAGCACTGAGGACACTTCCGTTATCGCTGTGGTCCTGTATTTGTGTGTAGATGACAGATAACAAAATATTTGAGTCTTCAAGGGAGAATGTTGCCCATTGAAATTGGAAGGGGTTTCTTTCAATAAAATGACCCTAGGCGGGTCAGCCAAATGTCGGGGGAGGGGGGGGTTAAGTATGCTTTTACTTGTTCATTTTGCCTACTGGATCGGGTCGTTGGCTCTGGCTGAAGGCCTGTTATGAGACCCAACCTGTTAATTATAACTGCCCCTTCACTAATTTTGTTAATATTTAATAACTAAATAGTGGTCGGGGAACTGATCACTACTAAACAAACAAGAATAGCATTGAACCCATTTATTGAACAACAATCTTCCTAACGTGAAACTGAACAATGACATACATTTGTAAGTGATAAAATTAAGCTAGTAATGGCAATAGCCCTTACATTCCAAAACTAACTCTTAAGGTCGGATAACGCATCTACACTTGTTATTTTCTACTCTCTCCCCTTGTCAGACGGCATAAAATACGTCAGACAAACCTACTGCAATTAACAAATTCTCAATAAGAGCGTGGCTGGAAAACTGAGCTCTGGTAATCACAGGCGTGCGTAATATCGGATTAAATGCCGAAACGGAGCATCACGTTACCAAATGCAGCGTCGTGGACAGGTCAGCAAGCTGACGATGGCGTCTGCGTCGTCGAGGAGCCTCAATTGCAACAAAACGAATTTATTTTCGCGAACAGGCTTCCTGTTCGTAAACTCCTATTCAAAAGATGATTCTGCTTTCTTTCCAATCGTCTCGCACTCGTTAAGACGGGACTCACCAGCCCAACAGCGGAAACCAGTAACGTCTTTAATAAGGTGTGGCTCAAGGAAATTGCTCTGCTCCTGTATGCTTCCTGTGAGACAGTATTCCCAACCGTAATTAGCGGAATCATCCTGTCTCTAACAGTAAAACATGACAGTACCCCTAACTGAATACTAGTGTCAGTTGCAGCTGGCAGACTTATTCAAAGTTCTGCACAGCACACTGAAAAGAATTTACTCTCCTACAGCAGAGCCGAAAGAACGACGTCCGCTCGCTACAGGAGCCAAGACGCTTCTCCACGATAACAGCTCCAAAAGCTTCCGTCTGCAAAAATCAGCAACCCCATTGCACTAGCTTAACACGTTCACTGCCATCGGCGCACCAGCGCGTCCGGCCGATACTAGTGCATATGCCGTCGACGCGCCTGCGCGGCGAGACACTCAGCTGTTTCTCAGCGCCACAGTTTAGTCGGGCACAGCCATTCGGTGTGGTTCATTGCGCAGGCACTCTAAGAACGTATTGTTTTCAATTTTTGCGGGTGCGGTTCGTGTGTTTTCCCTACAGTTTTTCTCTGTTGTGGGACTGAAAATGGAAGACAATCGTGACACGGCGGGCCCTTCAGAACCTAAGAAACGTAAAACACAGGACACAAGAAACGTACAAAAACTAACGGATGCGGAATTATTACGAATATTAGAAGAAAGCGATTCGGAAACGGAACTGGCCAGTGAGGAGGACGGCGTGGAATCCAGTGAAGAGTCTGACGGAGCCGAGTTTGTTTTAGATGAGACTGTAGAAATGGCTGTGAATCCTAGCGACAGGGAAATGGCAGAAGGAGTGGTAACAAGAGATAACGCAGCTGATACAACTGTTGCGTGGGAAAGAGAGCCAGTTGGAATGATAAATTGCCCATTTATAAAAAATGAGGGACTGCTTATTCAACCGACGGAAAACACTCCCTTAGATTATTTTCGTCTTTTGCTGACGGACGAATTTCTATTGACAGTTGTAGAAGAAACAAATCGAAACGCGATTGAATTATTCCTTTCTGCGGGAACCAAAGGACAATCACGAATAAACTGTTGGAAAGATGTGACTGTTGGCGAATTGTTAGTGTTCTTGGGAGTTTTCCTGCACATGGGAAATGTAAAGATGAGGAATTTGCAGGACTATTGGAAAAAGGACGCTTTATTCAACGTGAAAGGAATTGCCGATAGTATTTCACGAAATCGTTTTCTGCTAATACTACGTGCATTACACTTTTCTGAAAATCCAAAACAGGGCAAACCAACACCATCCGACAGGTTGTATAAAATACGTCCCGTTATCAATTTTTTCAATGAAAGGATGTGCCAAGTTTACTACCCTGGACGGGAACTGTCTCTGGACGAATCAATGATCCTTTGGCGTGGACGATTACTTTTCCGCCAATACATCAAAAACAAAAAGCACAAATATGGCATAAAGCTATATATTTTGACAACTCCCACTGGAATGGTCCTAAAATTCGCGGTATACACTGGCATGCTGGACGATTTAGGAGGAAGAGGCCATGCGCAAAAAATTGTTCTTCATTTACTAGATGAAAAGTTGAATGCTGGTCACCATGTGTACATGGACAATTACTATAACAGCTTCGCATTGGCAAAGCTGCTCCTGGATAAGAAGACCCACTGCACGGGAACTCTGAGGGCGAATAGGAAGGATACACCCAAGGAAATACAGGAAGCAAAACTACGAAAAGGTGAAGCCGTTGCCAGATTTGCGGAAGGAGTTATGATAGGTAAGTGGCGTGATAAGAGGGAGGTTTGCTACATTTCTAATGCATTTACAAATGAAATGGTTGAGGTTGAAACCAAAAGAAAGGAGAAGAAATCTAAGCCCTTGGCCATTGTAAACTACAATAAATTTATGGCGGGAGTTGATCGGCACGATCAGATGTTATCATATTACCTCTCGGAACGCAAAACCATACGCTGGTACAAGAAACTTTTTATCCACGTTGTGGAAATGATACTGACAAACGCACATGCCCTACACAATAAATATTGTGGCACAAAAATGCCCCTCCAAGAATTTAGACTCAGTATTATAAGAGCACTATTGCCACGAAAGCAGGTAGAACGGCCAGTCAGAAATCCCCAACATGTTGTGGTAAAACGAGAATCAAATGGAAAATCAAAAACACCGCGAAAAAAGTGCAGATCATGCGCCAGCCGTGGACAACGAACAGACACGATTTACGAGTGCCTAGATTGCCCAAATAAAGCGGGATATTGTTTGAATTGTTGTGTTATTCACCACCTCTAAAGGCAGATAGCACTTTCGTTGCTCATTTATTTTTCGACAGTTATGTGTCGGTACTATACGTAAACTTTGTATTTATTTTATTTGTTTGAGAGTGTAATGGATAAAGCTCTAGATTGTATTTTTCTTAGATTTGACATACATTTTATTTCAGAAGTTTCTTCGAGATCTTGTGTTTGTATTTGAATGTTTCTACTATATTTTTTGTCCAATAAATATGTCGTTTGTCAGTAGGATGTTTCGTTTCATTTATGAATATAAAATGAAATTGTAGTAACCTAAACTGTCACACTAACCAGGAACAATACACTAGACGCATTGGCGCGTCCACGGCCACCCGCTACAGAATATGGCCTGATATGCCACTGACGCCTTAGTGCGCCCCAAAACAACTTTGATTCACGAGAGTAAATTTGATTGTGTACTTATAAAATAAATACATGTTATATTACTTTTAGCAATATATTTTCAGATTCTATTAAGAAAAATATTGGTTACGTGGCAAAGCAAGGCCAATTACAGTGGCAGTGAACGTGTTAACCGCGTTTCTTAGAAAGACCCAGAAAACGTTAAGATTCGTGGGAAGGCTCCCTTGGGGGCCAGCTCATCTCGACATAGTGGCGTCGGCGTAACGCCCAGCGCCAACGAGGCGCCGTCCGTGAATGGTTCCGTGCGATGGGTGCCTACCTGCTCCGGCGGCGCGTCTCCCCCAGTGGGACGCTTTCGCATGCCAACTCGTAATGGTCGGTTGTAAACTTCCGCATCCCTCTGCCCTGCCTTTGAGCAGTGTCGCTCGTCCGCTCCAGCCAAACTCCGTGAAAATATCAGCTGAACCACGACTTCATGCAACATGCGAATTTCTTAAAGTTAATACGCGTCTTATGCCGTCTGATATTCCCTATATTAATTTCAATAGGCTGATTGCCTGATAAATAACATAATAACCGATATCTAACTTGTCTTTGCAACAATTATTATATTACAGTAAGGTGCAAAATACTGCTACCTTACAAAATTACGAGAAAACATCTACTGATACCAATAAAAAGCGCCTTTCTTTTAGTGATAGACACCCCAACTCGTCATATCGTAATACTCTCTGCGCTATTTCGTGATAATACAAAAAGAGCTGCCCTTCGTTGAACTTTTTCACTTTCCTCCGTCGATCCTACCTGGTAAGTATCATTCCACGCAGCGTACTCTAGGCAGTCCATTTAGTAGATTTGTTGCGCGTTCCACGGATTCTGCCACGGAAACGCAGACTTTGGTTCGCTGTTCCCACATTTTCTATGTGATAGTTACAACTTAAGTTTTGTGTAAATGAAATCCACAGGCATTTTATTGGATCGACAAGCTTCAAATTTGAGTGATTCATAGTGCAACCGAAATTTAACTACCAGATGGTTATAGTTAAACTGTCCCTATTTAACACGTTATGACACGGAAACTAATTACCATACGGTACATCATATCATTACATGCCGGTACCATTACAGCTACAAAAGGGGCTCAATATGGCACCAATCAGTGCCCAGAACAGTCTTAAAGAGGAGGATTGCATTCCGCACAGCAGAACGGAGCATGTCCGTAGGTATGCTGGTTGCCTGTTGATATGCTGCACCTCAGAACAGCTCATGTGTGACTGCTCTCCTGGTAAATCCTGTCCATCAGGTAGCCCCACAACCAGAAATCACGAGTGAGATTGGGTTAACGTGCCGCCCAAGCATTTGTAAATGATTGACTGATAATTCGGTCATTTACAAATGTGTTTCGGAGAAGCAGGTGAACTTCGCGAGCGATGTGCTGTGGGGCCCCGGCTTGTACACAAACTGATGATTTCAATGCGTGTCTCTCGTGTACGGTGGGTATGAAGCATATCGCAGTAACGCTGTCCAATCGCACTGCACTTCTTTGGTTCTTAAGCGTCAACCGGTTGAAACAAAATGGGCCAATCGTGAACGTAGCCGTGAAGCCACACCGTACTGTGACACGTTCTCCATACAGAGGAACTTCATGCATATTGACAGGAGGAGAAGAGCCCCACACTCGGCAATTCTGTGTGTTCACTCCACAGAGAAAAATGATCTTCGTGTGTCCATGGGATGGTCCAGGACCAGCCCTCGTCAACTTCAGTCTTTGCGAGAAAGTGTAGAGCGAAGTCAACACGTCGTTGTGCGTCTTGCGGTGTAAGCTACTGTACGATGGGGATTTTGTACGGATACCATTTGAGAATGGTTCAAAGCACCTTCCACGGGATGTTCAATTCCTGTGGCACAGCAAGCGCACTGCCTGACGATCGGGAACTGCGCGCAGAGTTGCCTGCCATAGCAACAGCGATTTCATCAGCCACCTGTGGTACAACCGGTCGTCCGCCTCTTCTCGGAGCGACGCCCAGTTCTTCAGTCGATCCGAACTACTTCATTATGTTCCGCACTACAAGTGGAGCATGACGACTTTTCCGTGATCCTTTCAGCCGGCGACATCCTCATAGAGCAGCTGTATCATTACTGTTGTTTTGATAATAGATCTTCACGAATAATGTCTTGCTCCTTTTGTCCAAGCTCATGTTGACACATCAACAAGTGCACTGCTACTGGTTACATGTGTGAGACTATGACTCACAATGACTGATCACGGCATCTGGTAGCCATCGTTGGTACTGGACGGTGACACTGTGCCGCATGGAAATCATGCAACCCATACTCTGAACATTAATGCTACCAAGTCCGGTACTTGTACGGTAATTAGTTTCTGTGTTATAATGTGTTATGTTGTGTCTAGACAAGACAGTCTAGACACAAGGCGGAGATACCGAAAGGGCACGCGTCAACTCACGCCGAGTGGCGTGATTTCTGGAACAGGATACGTAATTAATGCTACACAGAAAAGTACATAGCTGAGTTAATACTTAACTTTTATTCCATTATTGTGGTACATCGCTCTTGGTTATACAAGTGAGACTATCTCCAGATATGGTTAATGGCGCCTTGCTAGGTCGTAGGCATGGGCTTAGCTGAAGGCTATTCTAACTGTCTCTCGGCAAATGAGAGAAAGGCTTCGTCAGTATAGTCGCTAGCAAAGTCGTCGTACAACTGGGGCGAGTGCTAGTCCGCCTCTCTAGACCTGCCGTGTGGTGGCGCTCGGTCTGCGATTACTGACAGTGGCGACACGCGGGTCCGACATGTACTAATGGACCGCGGCCGATTTAAAGCTACCACCTAGCAAGTGTGGTGTCTGGCGGTGACACCACATGTTAAATAGGGAAAGTTTAATTATAACTACCGTGTCTTGTTTTTACTACTCATGTAGAGTACCTGAACTTTTCAAACAAAGAAGAGTTTGACAGAGCACTGAAAGACCTGAGTCGAAACAAGGCCCCCGGAGTAGACAACATTCCACTGGAACTACTGACGGCATTGGGAGAGCCATTCCTGATAAAACTCTACCATCTGGTGAGCAAGATGTATGAAACAGGCGAAATACCCTCAGACTTCAAGAAGAATATAATAATTCCAATCCCAAAGAAAGCAGGTGTTGACAGATGTGAAAATTACCGAACAATCAGTTTAATAAGCCACAGCTGCAAAATACTAACACGAATTCTTTACAAACGAATGGAAAAACTAGTAGAAGCCGACCTCGGGGAAGATCAGTTTGGATTCCGTAGAAATACTGGAACACGTGAGGCAATACTGACCTTACGACTTATCCTAGAAGAAAGATTAAAGAAAGGCAAACCTACGTTTCTAGCATTTGTAGACTTGGAGAAAGCTTTTGACAATGTTGACTGGAATACTCTCTTTCAAATTCTAAAGGTGGCAGGGGTAAAATACAGGGAGCGAAAGGCTATTTACAATTTGTACAGAAACCAGATGGCAGTTATAAGAGTCGAGGGACATGAAAGGGAAGCAGTGGTTGGGAAGGGAATAAGACAGGGTTGTAGTCTCTCCCCGATGTTATTCAATCTGTATATTGAGCAAGCAGTAAAGGAAACAAAAGAAAAATTCGGAGTAGGTATTAATATCCATGGAGACGAAATAAAAACTTTGAGGTTCGCCGATGACATTGTAATTCTGTCAGAGACAGCAAAGGACTTGAAAGAGCAGTTGAACGGAATGGATGGTGTCTTGAAGGGAGGATATAAGATGGACATCAACAAAAGTAAAACGAGGATAATGGAATGTAGTCGAATTAAGTCGGGTGCTGTTGAGGGTATTAGATTAGGAAATGAGACACTTAAAGCAGTGAAGGAGTTTTGCTATTTGGGAAGCAAAATAACTGATGATGGTCGAAGTAGAGAGGATATAAAATGTAGACTGGCAATGGCAAGGAAAGCGTTTCTGAAGAAGAGAAATTTGTTAACATCGAGTATAGATTTAAGTGTCAGGAAGTCGTTTCTGAAAGTATTTGCATGGAGTGTAGCCATGTATGGAAGTGAAACATGGACGGTAAATAGTTTGGACAAGAAGAGAATAGAAGCTTTCGAAATGTGGTGCTACAGAAGAATGCTGAAGATTAGATGGGTAGATCAGATAACTAATGAGGAAGTATTGAATAGGATTGGGGAGAAGAGAAGTTTGTGGCACAACTTGACCAGAAGAAGGGATCGGTTGGTAGGACATGTTCTGAGGCATCAAGGGATCACCAATTTAGTATTGGAGGGCAGCGTGGAGGGTAAAAATCGTAGGGGGAGACCAAGAGATGAATACACTAAGCAGATTCAGAAGGATGTAGGTTGCAGTAGGTACTGGGAGATGAAGAAGCTTGCACAGGATAGAGTAGCATTGAGAGCTGCATCAAACCAGTCTCAGGACTGAAGACCACAACAACAACAACAATTCAGTTTATAAATTTTTACAAGGCTATACAGCCTGCGTGGAACGCAACTGCGTCGTCTCTACCTGCGGTGTCTTGAGTTAATGGCTTGGTTCAAATGGCTCTGAGCACTATGGGACTCAACTTCTGAGGTCATCAGTCCCCTAGAACGTAGAACTACTTAAACCTAACTAACCTAAGGACATCACACACATACATGCCCGAGGTAGGATTCGAACCTGCGACCGTAGCGGTCGCGCGGTTCCAGGCTGTAGCGCCTAGAACCGCTCGGCCACCCCCGCCGACTTCTTGAGTTAACGAGGAAGAATTTTCCATTGCTTACGTTCTGCAGGGTCGTAATTATTCTTCCTTTAGATAGGTCAGTTAGTGGACCGTGCAACTGGTCCACATAGAGATGACAGGGCAAACAGTGGTGCTACAAATAAACAAACACCGCCCGAACCGGCCGTGAAGGCGCAACGGTACCGACCGGTCGCCGTGTCATCCTCAGCCATTAGGCGTAACCGGCTGCGGAGCCGCGTGGGGTAGCCGCGCGTTCTGAGAGACGTCTTGCTACACTTCTCACCGCTGTCCCCGTCGGAGATTCGAGTCCACCCTCGGGCATGGGTGTGTGCGTGCGTAAGGTAGTTTGTTAGGTTAAGTAGTAGGGACCGATGACTTCAGCAATTTGGTTCCATAGGAACTTACCACAAATTTCCAACTTTTTTTCTGATGCGGATACAGAGAGGCATGTAGTCAGTCAGCACACTGCTCTCCCAGCCGTTGTCAGTTTTCGTGATCGGTGTCGCTACTTCTCACAAGGGTAGGCCACGACGTTAGACGTTGGGATCACGGATTTACTTCAACCTTTGTACACCTTTAGTAGGCCATTAAGATAACATGATGCGAAAGTACTAACGTGTACCATTCTGGCAATTCTGAGAAAATCGCAAAAGAAGTTTTACGAGTCTATTATGTAAATGACGTACGTGTGAAAAGGCACTGCCTGTAAGAATTCGTGGCACTGCCTGTAAGAATTCGTCGTGCTGATGGCGTTAGCGTTTGCACCTGGCAAGAGGGTCGGGGACGAGGCGACAGCTCGAATCCTGCAAACAAATATTTTTTTTTAATCTATGTTTCTTTCATCGACTGCCTCATTATTTAATTTATGTGACATTTGAGAGGTAATATACACTCCTGGAAATTGAAATAAGAACACCGTGAATTCATTGTCCCAGGAAGGGGAAACTTTATTGACACATTCCTGGGGTCAGATACATCACATGATCACACTGACAGACCCACAGGCACATAGACACAGGCAACAGAGCATGCACAATGTCGGCACTAGTACAGTGTATATCCACCTTTCGCAGCAATGCAGGCTGCTATTCTCCCATGGAGACGATCGAAGAGATGCTGGATGTAGTCCTGTGGAACGGCTTGCCATGCCATTTCCACCTGGCGCCTCAGTTGGACCAGCGTTCGTGCTGGACGTGCAGACCGCGTGAGACGACGCTTCATCCAGTCCCAAACATGCTCAATGGGGGACAGATCCGGAGATCTTGCTGGCCAGGGTAGTTGACTTACACCTTCTAGAGCACGTTGGGTGGCACGGGATACATGCGGACGTGCATTGTCCTGTTGGAACAGCAAGTTCCCTTGCCGGTCTAGGAATGGTAGAACGATGGGTTCGATGACGGTTTGGATGTACCGTGCACTATTCAGTGTCCCCTCGACGATCACCAGTGGTGTACGGCCAGTGTAGGAGATCGCTCCCCACACCATGATGCCGGGTGTTGGCCCTGTGTGCCTCGGTCGTATGCAGTCCTGATTGTGGCGCTCACCTGCACGGTGCCAAACACGCATACGACCATCATTGGCACCAAGGCAGAAGCGACTCTCATCGCTGAAGACGACACGTCTCCATTCGTCCCTCCATTCACGCCTGTCGCGACACCACTGGAGGCGGGCTGCACGATGTTGGGGCGTGAGCGGAAGACGGCCTAACGGTGTGCGGGACCGTAGCCCAGCTTCATGGAGACGGTTGCGAATGGTCCTCGCCGAAACCCCAGGAGCAACAGTGTCCCTAATTTGCTGGGAAGTGGCGGTGCGGTCCCCTACGGCACTGCGTAGGATCCTACGGTCTTGGCGTGCATCCGTGCGTCGCTGCGGTCCGGTCCCAGGTCGACGGGCACGTGCACCTTCCGCCGACCACCGGCGACAACATCGATGTACTGTGGAGACCTCACGCCCCACGTGTTGAGCAATTCGGCGGCACGTCCACCCGGCCTCCCGCATGCTCACTATACGCCCTCGCTCAAAGTCCGTCAACTGCACATACGGTTCACGTCCACGCTGTCGCGGCATGCTACCAGTGTTAAAGACTGCGATGGAGCTCCGTATGCCACGGCAAACTGGCTGACACTGACGGCGGCGGTGCACAAATGCTGCGCAGCTAGTGCCATTCGACGGCCAACACCGCGGTTCCTGGTGTGTCCGCTGTGCCGTACGTGTGATCATTGCTTGTACAGCCCTCTCGCAGTGTCCGGAGCAAGTATGGTGGGTCTGACACACCGGTGTCAATGTGTTCTTTTTTCCATTTCCAGGAGTGTAATTAAAAAACCCACAAACATTTTCATGAAGTTGTAGTGAATTTCATATGTCATTTGACTATTTGCTTTTTGTAATTAAATTTTCAAGGACGAGGGACAGACTTGGAAAGGCCAAGTCAAACCTCGATAAATAATGAGGCAATGGCGTTATTTACAATCAGCAATATAGTAAGTCACTATGTGCCAGACCAAATGGGTAATGTAGAACTACTTGTCGGATGTACTCTCGACGTCACACATTGCAGCATGTTATTTGCCATAGAGACATGGAAAACATAAATTGAAACTTCAAGCAATATACGTTTCCTTTGTTATTATACCGGGTGATCAAAATATCAGTATAAATTTGAAAACTTAATAAACCATGGAATAATGAAGATAGAGAGGTAAAAATTGACACACATGCTTGGAATGTCATAGGGTTTTATTAGAACCAAAAAAAACCATAGTTCACAAAATGTCCGACAGATCTCTTGCGCGCGTCGTTTGGTGATGACAGTGTGCTCAGCCGCCACTTTCGACATGCTTGGCCTCTTAGGCCCCCAGAGATCAGTCCGTGAGATTATTGGCTTTGAGGTTACCCGAAAATGGTTCAAATGGCTCTGAGGACTACGGGACTTAACTTCTGAGGTCATCAGTCCCCTAGAACTTAGAACTACTTAAACCTAAGTAACCTAAGGAGTTCATACACATCCATGCCCGAGGCAGGTTTCGAACCTGCGACCGTAGCGGTCACGCGGCTCCAGACTGTAGCGCCTAGAACCGCTCGGCTACCTCGGCCGGCGGTTACCTGAAGTCGCCAGTGTACCGTGATCGACCGACATCTCTAGGGATGCTGAAAGACAACATCCGACGCCAATGCCTCACCATAACTCCGGACATGCTTTACAGTGCTGTTAACAGAATTATTCCTCGACTAGAGCTGTTGTTGAGGAATGATGGTGGACGTATTGAGAATTTCCTGTAAAGAACATCATCTTTGCTTTGTCTTACTTTGTTATGCTAATTATCGCTATTTTGATCAGATGAAGCGCCATCTGTCGGACATTTTTTGAACTTTTGTATTTTTCGGTTCTAATAAAACCCCGTGTCATTCCAAGCATGTGTGTCAATTTATACCTCTCTATCTACATTATTCCATGATTTATTCAGTTTTCAAATTTATACTGACTTTTTGATCACTCGGTATTACCGCTCAAATGTCATATAAATTAAATAATGAGACCAGTGATGAAAAATGTATAACTAAAAAAATTGTGTTTGTAGTATTCGAACTGCCACCTTGTCCACAACCCACTCGCCATGCGCGGACTCTAATCACATCATCACAATGAAGTCTTACAACTAATACTTTTGCGCAGGTGGATGATGTACACAGTAGAAGTGTAAAACTTCTTTTGCAATTTTTTCGTAATTGCCAGAGTAGTGCACCTTACTACGTTCGCAGTATGTTGCTTTCAAATGGTTCAAATGGCTCTGAGCACTATGCGACTTAACTTCTGAGTTCATAAGTCCCCTAGAACTTAGAACTAATTAAACCTAACTAACCTAAGGACATCACACACATCCATGCCCGAGGCAGGATTCGAACCTGCGACCGTAGCGGTCACGCGGCTCCAGACTGAAGCGCCTAGAACCGTATGTTGCTTTAATGGCCTATTAACGGTGTACAGAGTTTGAAGCAAATCCGGGACCCCAACCTCTTGACCGCCCCATATTAGTCAAGTGGCTCCTCAGTTGGCCTCACAGGGGCTGAGTCCACCCCGCTTCCCAACAACACTCGCCAGACACGGACGGTGCCCTATCCAACTGCTACCCAATACTGACAGTGCTTAACTTCGGTGATCTGATGGGACACGGTGTTACCACTGCGACAAGACAGTTGCCTAAACAGTGACGCTGTATTACCTTTTTCAGCCTTCAGTACCACTATTTGAGACTGTCTCAGAGATTTATCAATGTACTCCTTCCTGCAGAAATTTTATTACACAGAGCTATCCTGTCCCCAAAATCCTGTCGATCATTACAAAGAGTGATTCTGTGATGCCGGCCGCGGTGGTCTAGCGGTTCTGGCGCTGCAGTCCGGAACCGCGGGACTGCTACGGTCGCAGGTTCGAATCCTGCCTCTGGCATGGGTGTGTGTGATGTCCTTAGGTTAGTTAGGTTTAAGTAGTTCTAAGTTCTAGGGGACTTATGACCTAAGCTGTTGAGTCCCATAGTGCTCAGAGCCATTTTTTTTTGATTCTGTGATGTTAAAAAAATTTCGGGAGTGATGGAAAAAGTTAAGCGTATCAATTTGAGGTAAGGGACCCTGGTCCTGAAGCGATAGAGTCTAACGGTATAAGAGAAAATCCACTCACGTTCCCCATTAGCCTCGCACAGAGCTCAAATTGAGGGCCCCTGGTCAGAAAATACGGTATTCTCGCTAAACAGCCTGTAATACCCTCAGGTAATTTCCCAAGTTGATGAATTAGTAACGGCGCACATAATTTAATATCAGGGAGGCCGAAAATCTTAAGTGTACGATTCAATAATAATGAATTCCATTTATCTGCACAAGTTTCACTAACTGCTCCATTTACAATAATCGGAGCCGCCCGGAGTGGCCAAGCGGTTCTAGGCGCGTCAGTCTGGAAGCGCGCAATCGCTACGGTCGCAGGTTCGAATCCTGCCTCGGGCATGGATGTGTGTGCTGTCCTTAGGTTACTTAGGTTTAAGTAGTCCTAAGTTCTAGGGAATTGATGACCTCAGATGTTAAGTCCCACAGTGCTCAGAGCCATTTGAACCATTTTACAATAATTGATCAAAATGGTAACCCAGCGTCAGTGCAGGCCTCGCAATGTCGCACAAAATTCTTTTGTACCTGTTCTAGTATCCCCAGTGTCGTCTGAATATTGTCACAAGCAGGAAGAATTTTTGCGAGAAAATCCTCTTCAGTTTCGACAGGCGTCTCGTACGCAAAGTCTTTGCCACACGTGACGAAATCAAGTGGGGCGAGATCAAGTGAACGTTCTGGTTCAGAATGGTTCAAATGCCTCTAATCACAATGGGACTTAACATCTTAGGTCATCAGTCCCCTAGACTTAGAAGTACTTAAACCTGACTAAGAAGAACACACAATCCATGCCCGAGGCAGGATTCGAACCTGCGACAGTTGCAGCAGTGCGGTTCCAGACTGAGGCGCCTAGAACCGCTTGGTCACACCGGCCGGCGAACGTTCAGGCCACACGCGGATTACACGACAGTTGGAGAGACGTCTACAGACGTTAAAGTAACTTCTGGCGTGCCACAGGGGAGTGTTATGAGACCATTGCTTTTCACAATATATATAAATGACCTAGTATATAGTGTAGGAAGTTCCATGCGGATTTTCGCGGATGATGCTGTAGTATACAGAGAAGTTGCAGCATTAGAAAATTGCAGCGAAATGCAGGAAGACCTGCAGCGGATAGGCACTTGGTGCAGGGAGTGGCAACTGACCCTTAACATAGACAAATGTAATGTATTGCGAATACATAGAAAGAAGGGTCCTTTATTGTATGATTATATGATAGCGGAACAAACACTGGTAGCAGTTACTTCTGTAAAATATCTGGGAGTATGCGTGCGGAACGAGTTGAAGTAGAATGATCATATAAAATTAACTGTTGGTTAGGCTGGTGCCAGGTTGAGATTCATTGGGAGAGTCCTTAGAAAATGTAGTCCATCAACAAAGGAGGTGACTTACAAAACACTCGTTCGACCTATACTTGAGTATTGCTCATCAGTGTGGGATCCGTACCAGCTCGGGTTGACAGAGGAGATAGAGAAGATCCAAAGAAGAGGTTATTTGGTAAGCGTGATAGCGTTACGGAGATGTATAGCAAACTCAAGTGACAGACTCTGCAAGAGAGGCGCTCTGCATCGCGGTGTAGCTTGCTGTCCAGGTTTCGAGAGCGTGCGTTTCTGGATGAGGTATCGAATATATTGTTTCCCCCTACCTCCCGAGGAGATCACGAATGTAAAATTAGAGAGATTCGAGCGCGCACGGAGGCTTTCCGGCAGTCGTTCTTCCCGCGAACCATACGCGACTGGAACAGGAAAGGGAGGTAATGACAGTGGCACGTAAAGTGCCCTCCACCACACACCGTTGGGTGGGTTGCGGAGTATAAATGTAGATGTAGATGTAGACAGTTCATTTACTGCATATAACAAAAGACGGTAATGATCAGTATTAGTCCCACGTAAACAACGATTCTTTAGATACTTTGAAAGTGTTTGAAACATATTAATTCATAAAACAACTGATGGCACTCAAGTCGACCGTACGTTGGCAGGTGATAGCGCTCAGCTAGTTTTCGTGAAAGAATCAGTCAACTTCTTCGTGCACAGCAAATCAGTAGTTCCATCAGTAGACATAAGTGTGCTATAATTCGACCGTAACATCTCGAAGCTACACTATTTTCCCATCTTATATATCTTCATAATACTTTAGATGAAGGAAGAAGATAAAGGGAGATCAGGAGCTCATAGCCACAGTGAAGAATAGGGGTAGCGATAAACATACACGAAAGTAAATAGAGACGCTACAAGAAAATACGAGAAAATATTGCAAAATTTTTACAGTACACTTTGTATGTAGACGCACAGTTTTTATTTATTTATTTATTTATGCATTTATTTTACGTGGCAAGATTAGGGCCTTCAGGCCCTCTCTTACACCTAACCAGGCATACTCAGATTCAACAAATTTCAGTTTCTACAGAACATTAAGGATATATAACATGTTATACAGTATTAATGTTACAGAAAAAAATTAGAGATTATAAAAGTAGTACAATGATAATTATAACAATCAAAAAATAATTATAATAATCAAGAATAATAATAATAGTAATGACTATGTATAGGAAAGTAAACATATTTTTTCTTTTATGAATGTCAGTCCTATTGCTAGTTGGGAATTTTCTGGTTATATTCTTGCAGCTTGTGAGTTATTCTCATCAAGCAGAGACATAAGACGAAAGAATGGGGTGAAAGAGATATAGAAGAGGTAGATAGGTTAGAGGAAGAGAAATAGAATGGTAAAATTCGAAGCTATGATGGAGAGGAGAAAGAAAAAATGAGAGAGGCACGACAATGGTGGCTATACCGTCCCTAATATGTAAGTCTTGAGTTCCCTCTTGAATGTTAAGTGGTTCTGGATAAGACGCAGATCACAGGGGAGCGCGTTCCATAGTCATATGGCTGAAATGGAGAATGACACAGAGAAAGATTTTGTGTTATGTAAAGGTACAGCCAAGATGCTAGACGTATTCGATCTGGTATTGCGGTTGTGGAGTGATGATAGGTGTTTAATGTGAGAAGATAAGTATTGGGGGCACCAGTGGCTAAGAAATCGATGAAGTAAGCATATCGTGTGGAGATCGCGTGCCGTATGTGGGCGTATCCAACCTAGCTGGGAGTATGAAGGACTGATATGATCATACAACCGTATATTGCATACGTATCTAACGCAAGCATTCATCACTAGCGCGAGGCATCTCGAATTTTCACTATTTGTGCCGTGTTGGACTACATCACAGTAGTAAAGATTAGGCAAGACTAGTGTTTGGACTAATTTTTGTTTAACATGGGTTGGAAATATTTATCTAAATTTTTGAATTGCATGTAGGGAGGAGAGCGATTTCCGGCAAGCTGTGACTGTTTGTTCTTCCCAGTTTAGGTGTTCATCCAAGATTATTCCAAGGTCTTTTACTGTTTTTTGGTATGGTAGTTGGGTACCATTGAGGAGTATTTGAGGGACTGTTTCGCGAAAGTACCGACTGATTAACTTTGGATGAGATATAAGTATGACCTGGGATTTCTTGGGGTTTAGTTTCAGACGTAGGTTCTGTGCCCATCGAGAAACAGAGCAAAGGACCATTCGCAACCGTCTCCATGAAGCTGGGCTACGGTCCCGCACACCGTTAGGCCGTCTTCCGCTCACGCCCCAACATCGTGCAGCCCGCCTCCAGTGGTGTCGCGACAGGCGTGAATGGAGGGACGAATGGAGATGTGTCGTCTTCAGCGACGAGAGTCGCTTCTGCCTTGGTGCCAATGATGGTCGTATGCGTGTTTGGCGCCGTGCAGGTGAGCGCCACAATCAGGACTGCATACGACCGAGGCACACAGGGCCAACACCCGGCATCATGGTGTGGGGAGCGATCTCCTACACTGGCCGTACACCACCGGTGATCGTCGAGGGGACACTGAATAGTGCACGGTACATCCAAACCGTCATCGAACCCATCGTTCTACCATTCCTAGACCGGCAAGGGAACTTGCTGTTCCAACAGGACAATGCACGTCCGCATGTATCCCGTGCCACCCAACGTGCTCTAGAAGGTGTAAGTCAACTACCCTGGCCAGCAAGATCTCCGGATCTGTCCCCCATTGAGCATGTTTGGGACTGGATGAAGCGTCGTCTCACGCGGTCTGCACGTCCAGCACGAACGCTGGTCCAACTGAGGCGCCAGGTGGAAATGGCATGGCAAGCCGTTCCACAGGACTACATCCAGCATCTCTACGATCGTCTCCATGGGAGAATAGCAGCCTGCATTGCTGCGAAAGGTGGATATACACTGTACTAGTGCCGACATTGTGCATGCTCTGTTGCCTGTGTCTATGTGCCTGTGGTTCTGTCAGTGTGATCATGTGATGTATCTGACTCCAGGAATGTGTCAATAAAGTTTCCCCTTCCTGGGACAATGAATTCACGGTGTTCTTATTTCAATTTCCAGGAGTGTAGATGGTAGTTGCAGGAGTTTTCTTGTTGTTCCTCCAAAGCGAATATCGAAATGGAAGGTGTGCAAGTTTTTAGATGTACGGTCTTCACAGTTCGGAATGTTGCGCCAAACAGAGTCAGCCAAACAGAGCCACTGAAGCAGCCTGGTGTCGGCCGCGCTGCAGCAGCCTGTCGCCACTTCCTTTCCTTCTTTTTGTAGGTCCGCTCGTTTCGCAGACAAACGACACGGATGTGAGGCGCGGCTGAGTGTTGACACAGAGCTCTCTCTCTCTCACACTAGACGTCCACTTCGCACCTAGCTGACGACGCGGTTCTCTCGAGTGGGCTCTTCATGTGAGTGACGACAGCAGGGAGACAAACCTGCTGCCAAAACACCGAAAGACGCATTTGCCGAAGCGGACAACACACTGTAACTGCGCAGTTAGTGACACAAGACGCTTCCCTGCTGTATGTGTACCCGGAACCAGTGACATCCAAGGTAGAGGGGCTGGGGGGAGCTGAGGCACTGACACCTCATTCACCACTAACCAGGAGCCGATCATAACGAGTACCATCACAGAATAGCAGTGACACCGATTACTGCTAGAGCCAGGTACGTTATACTGGACGAGAAACCTTGAACACAAACGAAAGTACAATTGGCGTTCAATAAGTAATGCAACAAATTATTTTCGTTGCCCAATTTAGGCTGAAAAAAAAATCAGAATTTGTCTTGGCACATCGTGGAATATTCCCGCTTCATATGACACTTGCCCGGGCCGAGACTCGAACTCGAGACCTTTGCCTTTCGTGGACAATTGCTCTACCATCTGAGCTACCCAAGCACGACTCACGCCCCGTCCTCACAGCTTTCCTTCCACCAGTACCTCGTCTTCTACTTTCCAAACTTAACAGAAGCTCTCCTGCGAACCTTGCAGAACTAGCACTCCTGGAAGAAAGGATATTGCGGAGACAGGGCTTAGCCACAGCCTGGGGGACGTTTCCAGAATGAGATTTTCGCCCTTACGTGATCAGATCGGAAGGAGTGGAGACTGTCTCTTAAAAACGCGTTAGGAGCATTTTTATCAGATTTCTTGAAATAGGTGTACTTTGGGTTCCTTTTTGATGGTTGTGGGTGTTACGGTATTGAGCCTAGCAGCTACTGCCTTGTGCTCGCTAATCTCTGTATCCGTCACGATACTTCCTATTTGTGCAGGATTATTTGTTGTTAAGAGGTCAAGTATGCTTTCGCCCCATCTATGCTCTGAGCATCTACATCTACATCTACATACATACTCCGCAGTCCACCATACGGTGAGTGGCGGAGGGTACCTCGTACCACGACTAGCATCTTCTCTCCCTGTTCCACTCCCAAACAGAACGAGGGAAAATTGACTGCCTATATGCCTCTGTACGAGCCCTAATCTCTCTTATCTTATCTTTGTGGTCTTTCCGCGAAATACAAGTTGGCGGCAATAAATTGTACTGCAGTCAGTGTCAAATGCTGGTTCTCTAAGTTTCCTCAGTAGCGATTCACGAAAAGAACGCCTCCTGTCCTCTAGAGACTCCCACCCGAGTTCCACCCGAGTTCCTGAAGCATTTCCGTAACACTCGCGTGATGATCAAACCTACCAGTAACAAAACTAGCAGCCCGCCTCTGAATTGCTTCTATGTCCTCCCTCAATCCGACCTGATAGGGATCCCAAACGCTCGAGCAGTACTCAAGAATAGGTTGCACCATCATTCTATACGCGGTCTCCTTTACAGATGAACCACATCTTCCCAAAATTATACCAATGAACCGAAGACGACTATCTGCCTTCCCTACAACTGTTATTACATGCTTGTCCCACTTCATATCGCTCTGCAATATTACGCCCAAATATTTAATCGACGTGACTGTGTCAAGCGCTACAATACTAATGGAGTATTCAAACAATACGAGTTTCTTTTTTCCTATTCATCTGCATTAATTTACATTTATCTATATTTAGTGTTAGCTGCCATTCTTTACACGAATCACATATCCTGTCCCAAGTCATCTTGTATCCTCCTACAGTCACTCAACGACGACACCTTCCCGTACACCACAGCATCATCAGCAAACAGTCGCACATTGCTATCCACCCTATCCAAAAGATCATTTATGTGGATAGAAAACAACAGCGGATCTACCACACTTCCCTGGGGCACTCCAGATGATACCCTCACCTCAGATGACCACTCACCATCGAGGACAACGTCGGGCTCATGAACATGAGCAGGGTCATGAACTAATCGTTCAAAATAGTTTTGTGAGAAAGCATTCAGTACAATTTCGTTTTATGCCTGCCGCGGGCTTTAAACGTATAATTTTTCCAGCATATTGAGGACAGATTTATGTCACCACCGATTATAATTGTGTGAGTGGAGTACCTATTTGAAATGAGATTCAAGTTTTCTTTGAACTGTTCAGCAACTATATCTTCTGAGTCGGGGGTCGGTAAAATGATCCAATTAATAGTTCTGTACAATTGTCGAGTATAACCTCTATCCGTACCATTTCGCAGGAACTACCCAATTTCACTACAAGATAAACTACATCTGACAGCAATAAATACTCCACCACCAACTGTATGTTCAGTGCTTTCTGTTAGGGCTTGGAGCTGGTTCTTTCCCAAGACAGCTATGACAATTTACAACTACAATACCGATCGTTTCTACAACTACCTTACTGCCTGCCCCCTTTTAGACGGACGCCCTTTCTGTGGTTTTCTGAGAGCAGCAGCAACCGATCTAACAACTGCGCCAGACACTTGTTGTCTTATATAGGCGCTGCCGACCCCACCGCCACATTCTGCCTGTTTACATACCTCTGTATTTGAATACGCATGCCTCTTCCAGTTTCTTTGGTGATTCAGTGTAATTAATAGTGTGTGAGAGTAGAGCCGCTTGCAATGTAGCAGCAGATGCTATAGCTTCTCAACTGTTGCAACAATAATACTCGTAAAAGTATTCGTTTTGGGATGTGCAGTCCCATTCCGAGGAAACATTTTAAAAAAGTCATTTTTATGTAACACTATGGGCAGCACAAGAGATAAGACGTTTACTCACTAACAGTTCAGATCCCGCCGATCATCATCAGGGAAGAAAAAATTATTACGGCGTCACTCCTGCCATGGCGTCGGTAATGAAAGTCATTCTGCGTCACTGTCGTCAAAGGTAAAATGCATTTAAGTAAGCTTAACACACTGTCGACTTGAAAGTGCGCTAATGTTACGTGAAGTGTACTCAACATACTGTGTATGAGAATATGCAGAGTGAGTGCCACGTAACAAGCCAGTGCGAGCACATCTGGGTCTCATTGAACCAGGCAGGTATTAAGGATGCAGGGGACCAACCGAGTTTGCTGCACGCCCTCCAAAATATACACCACTAGATTTTTTTTTCCTCCTTATGAGACACAGACGCAGAGGAAAAGGGCTGCCGTGGTCCACGCGACAAGGGAACACTTTGAGCTGAGATTCTAGTGGTGGGCGCAGTGTGGTGTCACCGCCAGACATCACACTTGCTAGGTGGTAGCCTTTAAATCGGCCGCGGTCCGTTAGTATACGTCGGACCCGCGTGTCGCCACTATCAGTGATTGCAGACCGAGCGCCGCCACACGGCAGGTCTAGAGAAACTTCCTAGCACTCGCCCCAGTTGTACAACCGACTTTGCTAGCGATGGTTCACTGACAAAATACGCTCTCATTTGCCGAGACGATAGTTAGCATAGCCATCAGCTACGTCATTTGCTACGACCTAGCAAGGCGCCATTACCAGTTACTATTGATACTGTAATCATGTACCGTCAAGAGCGACGCTCATCATTAATGGATTAAAGTTAAGTATTCCACCAGCTACGTCCGTTTTTCTAAAGTCTAATTTCCTTGTCCTGTTCCAGACCTCACGCCAGCCTGCGTGAGCTAAAACGCGTGCCTTTCGGCTTCCTCTAATAATACGGTGTTGGCTCTCCTGCCAACCCACAGCACGCAGAAATGCCATTAGATTCTGTGATGCGAGTTGCGAAATCCACCGCATCTCGTATTCAGAAATTTGTAATGCTGAAGGCCAAAGATGTCATTCGTTTTTACCACCATTTGTAACATCTACTTAATGGTACAGTTTCACCCACGAAAATAAATTTCCTAACACACTTGAAACTGTATTTAGACTCAACCTAGATTCTCTTAGTAGGCAGCATCACCATTCTTAGATATAAGTATTCCACATTTTTAATTTTCATTGACAACTAGCGGAGAAACCTGACGTTGCCAAGGTATTTATTTGTAGCTGTGGTTCCATGCACAAACCACGCAATGTACGGCCTTGTGCTTAATGTCTATGACGTGATATCTCCTGTAGTGCGAGTCGTACAATGATATACTACTGTAGGTACATTCAGCGGCATATGTGCATACTGTCTGCAAAATGTGTTGCCAATGGAATTAGTAACAGCGAAGTAACAAATCTAAACGTCATGCACGATGCGCCAGTTTGTCAGCCGTCTCCATATTTATGACGTCATAAGTTGGCAGCTCATGGTCTAGTGGTTAGCGTTGCTACCTCTGGATCACGGCATCCCGGGTTCGATTCCCGGCCAGGTTGGTGATTTTCTCTACCTCATCATCATTCGTCACAGTGGCTAGATTGGACTGTGAAACAAATTGGACTGTGAAAACATTGGGACTTTGTACGGTCGCTGATGGGCGCGCAGTTGAGTGCCCCACAAACCAAACATAATCATCATCATCAGATATATATAAACAGGCAGAAGACGTCGCTGAGGTCAGCAACGCCTATATGAGAGAACAAGTATCCGGCGCAGCTGCTACAATGGCAGATTATCAAGACTTAAGTGAGTTTCAACGTGGTGTTATAGATGGCGCACGAGCGATGGAACACAACATCTCGGAGGTAGCGATGAAGTGGGGATTTTCACGTACGACCATTTTACGAGTGTACTGTGAATATCAGGAATCCGGTAAAACATCAAATTTCCGACACCGCTGTTACCGAAAGAAGAACATGCAAGAACAGAAACAATTACGACTGAAGAGAATCGTTCAACGTGACAAAAGTGCAACCCCTCCGCAGATTGCTGCAGATTTCAATGCTGGGCCATCAACAAGGGTCAGCGCGCGAACCACTCAACGAAACTTCCTCAATATTGGTTTTCGGCGCCGAGGGCCCACGCATGTACCTTTGATGACTGCACAGCTCAAAGCTTCACGACTCGCCTGGGCCCGTCAAACCGACATTCGACTGTTGATAACTGGAAACATGTTGCCTGGTCGAACTAGTCTCGTTTCATATCGTATCGAGCGGATGGAAGTATGCAGGTATGGAGACAATCTCATGAATCCATGGACCCTGTATGTCAATAGGGGACTGTTCAAGCTGGTGGAGGCTTTGTAATAATGTGGGGCGTGTGGAGTTAGAGTAATATGGGACCCCTGATTCGTCTAGATACGACTCTGACAGGTGACACAAGTATCCTGTCTGATCACCTGCATCCATTCATGTCCATTGTGCATTCCCACTGACTTGGGCAATTCCAGCAGGACAATGCGATACCCCACACGTCCAGAATTGCTACGGAGTGGCTCCAGTGGCCACCAAACTCCCCAGATATGAACTTTATTGAGTGTATCTGGGATGCCTTGCAACGTGCTGTTCAGAAGAAATTTCCACCCCTCGTAGTGTTATGGATCAATGGACAACCCTGCAGTATTCATGTTGTCAGATCAGCACTAATTCAGACATCAGTCGAGTCCATGCCACGTCGTGTTGCGGCACTTCTGCGTGCTCACGGGGGCGCTACACGATATTAGGTAGGTGCACCAGTTTATTTGGCTCTCCCGTGTATTTCTTAAGTTTTTTACAAGTCGCTAAGTACTCTCATTCTCAACTACTGGATTACTAAAAGTCTGGGCGCCGCGGGCTACGTTTCGTTTTCACCCCCATACCCACCCCTTTGATAGGCAGCTACTTGTTTCCCTCGCAGTGACTTTCGCCTGACAGTAAGGTACATGTGTGCCAAGTTTACTGACATCAGGCCAGTGGTTTAGGATAAGACGTGCAGCACATACACACACACACACACACACACACATTTTTATAATATATATGGATTTAAGCCAAGTATTTTACAGTAATGTCTCTTTACAGTGAAAAAATGGGAAGAAAAACACTTTCTTCCTCGTGTACCAGTTCTATTGCGCCGGCCTGTGTGGCCACGCGGTTCTAGGCGCTTCAGTATGGAACTGCGCGACCGCTACGGTCGCAGGTTCGAATCCTGCCTCGGGCATGGCTGTGTGTGATGTCCTTAGGTTAGTTAGGTTTAAGTAGTTCTATGTTCTAGGGGAGTACGTAATTTGCGATAATTTCATTAACTTTATTCTTTAACTTGTGACGTAATACTGTAGCCCTAGAGTGTTTCCTTTCATGTCGTGCTTAAATTTTTATGGAATAACAAAGATCTTAGGACCACGTCAGTTGAGCCACAGCTTTTGTTAGCATTTGCCTGTCGCTTGCCTCAGAAAAGAAACCAAACCGGCAGTACCGGTTCTACCAAACGAATGGCGGAAATCTGAAATTTTGCGAGGGTCGTCGCTGGTGAGTACAAAGAGAAACTGTAGTTCAGTGCGGCCGAAACAAGTTGGTTATTGGTTCGCAAAAGTAAACACGATCCCACTCGCCTTGAATAACAATGGCGAACCCGTTTCTGGACACGGACGCGATCCAAAGTACGTCGCACACCAGTGGCCGTCCTTCGATAACATTGGCTGGTTTTACTTTCTCATTCCAAAAATGTGACTCGTTTTTCGAGCAGCATTTTATTCCCGATGAGCTGTATGTTTATCCAGCTCCCCTTTTTAGTACTGCGTCGTATTATTAAATTCTGTGTAAGACGTTTGTGATAAGCGAAGAACGTACATAATTATCTGCTCCTTCCGTAATACACTGTGTGTACAGTATTTCGCATACTACAACTAACAGCTGTAACAAAGACATTTCTTTTCTTCTCAGATATATCGGTACCCAACCTCGATGCTGTGTTCCTTGACTTAAGGAAGGATTTCATACAGTTCTGCAAGGTCGCCTACTGAATAGACAAGCAAAGAGTTTGCAGTGACGAGCTCCTACCAAATACAACACAGCATGTTGTTCTTAACGCACAGAAATCTTCAAAGTATCTTCAGGCGTGCTGCAATGGCGTCTTTTAGGACCACTGCTGTCCAGTAAATACTTTCTGATCAAAAGGTTTTGGACACTCATTCGTATTGCGAGACTGACCACCAGATGCCCCGAGACGCTGTCCTAGTAGTATAAGAGGAGGCTGACATGTCCATAAAGAAGGAAAATCGCACTTGGTGTTATACACTCGTGTGAAAAAAGGCACTGGATACCTCCTATTATGGTGTCGGACCACCGCATTGTCAACCACAAAAATTCCATCGTAGTTTGGGAACATGAAGTCTATGAATGGCTGCAGTTGGTCTCCAGCAGCCATTTCCAATCAATGCAGTTGGACCAGAAAATCTACTCCATTCCACGTAAACACAGCCCACGCCATTATGGCGCCATCACCAACTTGCACAGCGCCCTTTGACAACTTCGATCCATGGCCTCGCGGGATCTGTGCCACACTAGAACTCTACCCTCAGCTCTCAGCAGATGATATCGGAGCTCATCTGACCAGGCTACGGTTTTCCAGTTGTCTAGGGTCCAACTGATATGGTTACGATTCCAGGAGAAGCCCTGCAGGCGACGTAATGCTGTTAGGCTAGGCGCAAATTGAGACCCGTATAGCGCGTGTGGCGCGGCGCAGCGCAGGGCGCATTTTTGTAACTTTATCGATAGTGGAAGTACTGCCAGTCTGAAAAATACAGCCTTTCGGTATACTGACTTCTATTCTCACTAAGTAGTGTTTCGTTTTCCGCCGTTTAAGCGCTCCATCTCTTTTCGTTAATGTACTATAGTTTTCAGTTACATATATCTGTATACTTTTTTGTTTTGTTCATTCTTTTGTCAAGAAAACTGCACAGTTCAATAACTAGTGAGCCATTAGCCATTGGAATTACGAGTATATCTTCTGCCTCCACAATATTGTCAGATTGTGAGAAGGGGCAGACGATTCATCGTGAGGGTAGTGAATAAGGAAGTAAGGAATATCATAAAATCATGTGGTCTACAAGCAAGGCAGGGAAGTGAAACAAGGTTATCTACTTGCTACCTGTTATGCTGACGTACCTCTAGGATCTGTTAAAAAAGTCGAAAAGGCGTAATTTCCACAGGTATGACGGCTTTGCGCTCCTGGTAAAAAGCGTCCAAGATACGGACGCAAGGCGTTTGATACAGTTCCCCACAGTCGTTTAATGAACGAAGTAAGAGCATATGGACTATCAGACCAATTGTGTGATTGGATTGAAGAGTTCCTAGATAACAGAACGCAGCATGTCATTCTCAATGGAGAGAAGTCTTCCGAAGTAAGAGTGATTTCAGGTGTGCCGCAGCAGAGTGTCGTAGGACCGTTGCTATTCACAATATACATAAATGACCTTAGGGATAAGATCGGAAGTTCACTGAGGCTTTTTTGCGGATTATGCTGTGGTATATCGAGAGGTTGTAACAATGGAAAATTGTACTGAATTGCAGGAGGATCTGCAACGAATTAACGCATGGTGCAGGGAATGGCAATTGAATCTCAATGTAGATAAGTGTAATGTGCTGCGAATACATTGAAAGAAAGATCCTTATCATTTTACTACAATATAGCAGGTCAGCAACTGTAAGCAGTTAGTTCCATAAATTATCTGGGAGTAGGCATTCGGAGTGATTTAAAATGGAATCACCACATAAAATTAATTTTCGGTAAATCAGATGCCACACTGAGATTCATTGGAAGAATCCCAAGGAAAAGCAGTCCGAAAACAAAGGAAGTAGGTTACACTGCACTTGTTCGCCCACTGCTTGAATACTGCTCACCGGTGTGGGGTCCGTACGAGATAGGGTTGATAGAAGAGATAGAGAAGATTCAATGGAGAGCAGCGCGCTTCGTTACAGGATCATTTAGTAATCACGAAAGCGTTACCGAGATGACAGATAAACTCCAGTGGAAGACTCTGCAAGAGAGACGCTCAGTAGCTCGGTAGGGGCTTTTGTTGAAGTTTCGAGAACGTACCTTCACCGAGGAGTCAAGCAGTATATTCCTCCCTCCTACGTATATATCGCGAAGAGACCATGAGGGTAAAATCAGAGAGATTAGGGCCCACACAGAGGCATACCGACGATCTTTCTTTCCACGAACAATACGAGACTGGAATAGAAGGGAGAACCGATAGAGTTTCTCAAGGTACCCTAAGCAACACACCGTCAGGTGGCTTGCGGAGTAAGGATGTAGATGTTGCTGTAGACATAAGTTTGACTATCATTATTTCGATATGAATATAATGAGAGATAATATACCGCGTACATATGGATGTCACTTTTCGACTGCAAGCTATAAACAGTCGAGAAGCCCTCACGAATAACGATGTTTTAATCTGCTTATCTTGACGAGAAAAAGAATTTCAGTGGTTGCATATACACTAACAGTATTAATAAACTAATGACACAACAGGCTACACAAATGAGGTAGTGGTCGGTATTATTCAGAAAGTACGAGTATCCTGGATGAATGTGGTGATTTGATACAGTTAATTTGTTGAAATGTATTGCTGATAAAGACAGATCTAATTACATGACAATGTCTTTCGAACAACGTGAACTCTGCCTCTCACAAAGCACACTTGGCTAGCTTCCGCATTCCTGTCGCGCGCATTATTCTCAGGTGCTGTCGATTCACTGACCACTGTGTTGTGCCACGTATCGATTGTTTACTTTTCTCAATAACAACCATTTTATTCGCTAATCACACACTGTCCGGTTGGCGAGCCGTAGGTGAGTAACCAGCGTCTGGCCTGCGCGCCTCATGTTGCCCCAAGGGTACGCTCGTCATTATTTTAATACACTACTGGCCATTGAAATTGCTACACCACGAAGATGACGTGCTACAGACGCGAAATTTAACCGACAGGAAGAAGATGCCGTGATATGCAAATGATTAGCTCTTCAGAGCATTGACACAAGGTTGGCGCCGGTGCCGACACCTACAGCGTGCTGACATGAGGAAAGTTTCCAACCGATTTATCATACACAAACAGCAGTTGACAGGCGTCGTCTGGTGAAACGTTGTTGTGATGCCTCGAGTAAGGAGGAGAAATGCGTACCATCACGTTTCCGACTTTGATAAAGGTCGGATTGTAGCCTATCGCGATTGCGGTTTATCGTATCGCTACATTGCTGCTCGCGTTGGTCGAGATCCAATGACTGTTAGCAGAATATTGACTCGGTGGGTTCAGGTGGGTGATACGGAACGCCATGCTGGATCCAACGCCCTCGTATCACTAGCAGTCGAGATGACAGGCATCTTATCAACATGGCTGTAACGCATCGTGGAGCCACGTCTCGATCCCTGAGTCAACAGATAGGGACGTTTCCAAGACAACAACCATCTGCACGAACAGTTCGACGACGTTTGCAGCAGTATGGACTATCAGCTCGGTGATCATGGCTGCGGTTACCCTTGACGCTGCATCACAGACAGGAGCGCCTGCGATGGTGTACTCAATGACGAACCTGGGTGCACGAATGGGAGAACGTCATGTTTTCGGATGAATCCAGGTTCTGTTTACAGCATCATGATGGTCGTATCCGTGTTTGGCGACATTGCGGTTAACGCACATTGGAAGTATGTATTCGTCATCGCCATACTGGCGTATCACCCGGCGTGATGGTATGGGGAGCCGTTGGCTACACGTCTCGGTCACCTCTTGTTCGCATTAGCAGCACTCTGAACAGTGGACGTTACATTTGATGTGTTACGACCCGTGGCTCTACATTCCAACCCTGCAAAACCCTGCATTTCAGCAGGATAATGCATGACCGCATGTTGCAGGTCCTGTACGGGACTTTCTGGATACAGAAAATGTTTGACTGCTGCCCTGGCCAGCAAATTCTCCAGATTTCTCACCAATTGAAAACGTCTGATCGATGGTGGCCCAGCAACTGGCTCGTCACAATACGCCAGTCACTACTCTTGATGAACTGTGGTATCGTGTTGAAGATGCATGGGCAGCTGTACCTGTACACGCCATCCAAGCTCTGTCTGACTCAATGCCCTGGCGTATCAAGGCCGTTATTACATGACAGTTCTAGTATAATATATTTGTCCAATGAATACCCGTTTATCATCTGCATTTGTTCTTGGTGTAGCAATTTTAATAGTCAGTAGTGTACTACTCAGACGAAGAAAAGGAATAAATCCTTTGGTAAGTTTCCATTCCAGTCGCTCAGTGTTAAAAACAGGATGGGTTATAGGGTTCAACCAAAATTTCAACAGAATTGGCGATTTATTTTTGTATGAATTGTTAACTTTTTCTCATTTGAAGTAGTGTCACCATTAAAGAGTAACGGCCAAGTTTCCCTTCTTGACTGGTTTCATTGTACTTCCTTTGCCAAAACACAACATAATTTGTACGAATTCATTTTTGCAGCAGCTACTGTGACAGAATTCTGTAACAGTGTGTCTCTATAAACAAGTAATCGGCACCAGAAAGCTCAATAGCTAACGAAAAACCTCATTGTGTCGGTTTGTGGTAAAATGAGAGAAGAAATTTCATGTTTATTTTCACAGTAGGAAACTCTTTGTTTCACTAGCTGTCGATAACTCTTAAAGAATTTTAGTCACTGGAACGAAAAAAATAATATAGAAAACACAACTTCAGATATATCGACATAGATAAGAAAGTTCATTGTGTTTATGAATTGACAAAGGACTCTCCTCTTCGTGTGCCATCATTCGCCAAGCCCTCGTTTCGATGTCTCGAGCGGTTTAGCAGACATGAGGGATGTTAAAATATTTCATTCCCGCGGACGTGAGATCGGGAGTGAACGCGCTACATAGGGTCCATTTTCTCGAGATCTGAGGCAGGTAGAGACCTCCTCCCAAGTCTAAACAAATATTGAATACATTAGCTAAACTTCATACGCAGAAACACATGGTGTAATACGCACCAAACGCAAAATCATGGGGACCCGTATTTTTCATTGAAAACTTTTCGAATTTTGTGTAGCGTCTTACTAAAATGTATACAGGGTGGTCCATTGACCGCGACCGGGCCAAATATCTCACGAAATAAGCGTCAAACGAAAAAACTACAAAGAACGAAACTTGTCTTGCTTGAAGGGGGAAAACAGATAGCGCTATGGTTGGCCCGCTAGATGGCGCTGCCATAGGTCAAACGGATATCAACTTCGTTTTTTTTAAATAGGAAGCCCCATTTTTATTACATATTCATGTAGTACGTAAAGAAATATGAATGTTTTAGTTGGACCACTTTCTTCGCTTTGTGATAGATGGCGCTGTAATAGTCACAAACATATGGCTAACAATTTTAGACGAACAGTTGGTAACAGGTAGGTTTTTTAAATTAAAATACAGAACGCAGGTACGTTTGAACATTTTATTTCGGTTGTTCCAACGAGATGCATGTACCTTTGTGAACTTATCATTTCTGAGAACGCATGCTGTTACAGCGTGATTACCTGTAAATACCACATTAATGCAATAAATGCTCAAAATGATGTCCGTCAACCTCAATGCATTTGGCAATACGTGTAACGACATTCCTCTCAACGGCGAGTAGTTCGCCTTCCGTAATGTTCGCAAATGCATTGACAATGCGCTGAGGCACGTTGGCAGGCGTTGTAGGTGGATCACGATAGCAAATATCCTTCAACTTTCCTCACAGAAAGAAATCCGGGTACGTCAGGTCCGGTGAACATGCAAGCCATGGTATGGTGTTTCGACGACCTATCCACCTGTCATGAAATATGCTATTCAGTACCGCTTCAACCGCACGCGGGCAATGTGCCGGAAATCCATCACGTTGGAAGTACATCGCCATTCCTCATGCGGTGAAACATGTTGTAGTAACATCGGTAGAACATTAAGTAGGAAATCAGCATACATTGCACCATTTAGATTGCCATCGATAAAATGGGGGCCAATTATCCTTTATCCCATAATGCCGCGCCATACATTAACCCGCCAAGGTCGCTGATGTTCCACTTGTCGCAGCCATCGTGGATTTTCCGGTGCCCAATAGTGCATATTATGCCGGTTTACGTTACTGTCGTTGGTGAATGACGCTTCGTCGCTAAATAGAACGCGTGCAAAAATCTGTCATCGTCCTGTAATTTCTCTTGTGTCCAGTGGCAGAACTGTACACGACGTTCAGAGTCGTCGCCATGCAATTCCTGGTGCATAGTAATATGGTATGGGTGCCATCGATGTTGATGTAGCATTCTCAACACCGACGTTTTTGAGATTCCCGATTCTCGCCCAATTTGTCAGCTACTGATGTGCGGATTAGCCGCGACAGCAGCTAAAACACCTACTTGGGCATCATCATTTGTTGCAGGTCGTGGTTGACGTTTCACATGTGGCTCAACACTTCTTGTTTCCTTAAATAACGTAACTATCGGGCGAACGTTCCGGCCGCTTGGACGATGTTGTCCAGGATACCGAGGAGCATACATAGCACACGCCCGTTGGGCATTTTCATCACAATAGCCATACATCAACACGATGTCGACCTTTTCCACAATTGGTAAACGGTCCGTTTTAACACGGGTAATGTATCACGAAGCAAATACCGTCCGCACTGGCGGAATGTTAGAGTGATACCACATACTTATACGTTTGTGACTGTTACAGCGCTATCTATCACAAAGCGAAATAAATGGTCCAACTAAAACATTCATATTTCTTTACGTACTACACGAATATGTAATAAAAAATGGGGGTACCTATTTTAAAAAGGCACTTGATATCCGTTTGACCTATGGCAGCGCCATCTAGCGGCCAACCATAGCGCCATCTGGTTTCCCCCTTCGAGCTAGTCGAGTTTCGTTCTTTGTAGTTTTTTTCGCTTGATGCTTATTTTGTGAGATATTTGGCCCGGTCACTATCAACGGACCACCCTGTATAACGCTACAAGTAAGTCGAAAATCAAATATTTTGACTGAATCGTTTTTTTTTTTCCATCAGTCTACTGACTGGTTTGATGCGGCCCGCCACAAATTCCTTTCCATTGCTAACCTCTTCATCTCAGAGTAGCACTTGCAACCTACGTCCTCAATTATTTGCTTGACGTATTCCAATCTCTGTCTTCCTCTACAGTTTTTGCCCTCTACAGCTCCCTCTAGTACCATGGAAGTCATTCCCTCATGTCTTAGCAGATGTCCTATCATCCTGTCCCTTCTCCTTATCAGTGTTTTCCACATATTCCTTTCCTCTCCGATTCTGCGTAGAACCTCCTCATTCCTTACCTTATCAGTCCACCTAATTTTTAACATTCGTCTATAGCACCACATCTCAAATGCTTCGATTCTCTTCTGTTCCGGATTTCCCACAGTCCATGTTTCACTACCATACAATGCTAAACTCCAAACGTACATCCTCAGAAATTTCTTCCTCAAGTTAAGGTCGGTATTTGATATTAGTAGACTTCTCTTGGCCAGAAATGCCTTTTTTTGCCATAGCGAGTCTGCTTTTGATGTCCTCCTTGCTCCGTCCGTCATTGGTTATTTTACTGCCTAGGTAGCAGAATTCCTTAACTTCATTGACTTCGTGACCATCAATCCTGATGTTAAGTTTCTCGCTGTTCTCGTTTCTACTACTTCTCATTACCTTCGTCTTTCTCCGATCTACTCTCAAACCATACTGTGTACTCATTCGACTGTTCATTCCGTTCAGCAGATCATTTAATTCTTCTTCACTTTCACTCAGGATAGCAATGTCAATTGACTGAATAGTTTCTGTAAAATCGTTTGAGAAAGATTTCAGGGTGCGTGCGCTTCGGTTCTGTCAGCGCAGAGCGTCGCCAATCGGCGTTTGCAAAGTATGGTGTACGTGTCGCAATATGCGCTGGACTAGTGCGACATGTACGGAGCGCGCGCGCCGCGCCGTAATGTCATGTCACGTCACACGTGCTGTACGCGTCTCAGTTTGCCTTTAGGAAAGCGACCCGCGTGGGTCATCTGCTGCACAGCCCATTAACGTCAAATGTCCTAACAGATATGCTCCCCTACGCCACATTTCGATCCCTCTCTACGCAAACGCCGCTGCTCTCGGTCGTTAAGTGAAGGGCGTCGCCCACTGCGTTGTCTGTGGTGGGAGTGGCTGCCTGGAATTTGGTATTGTCTGCACGCTACACTGTACTACACTGTAGATGTCGGAAAACTAAATTCAATAACGATTTCGAAAATGGTACGTCTCATGCTTCTAGTTTCAACTACCATTCCGCATTCAAAGTCTGTTGATTCCGCTCGTGTGGCCATAATCACATCGGAAACCTTTTCACATGAATCAGCTGAGTAAAACTGGCAGTTCGCCCAGTGCACTGCCGCTTTATACCTTGTGTACGTGATACTATCGGCAGCTGTATATTTGCACTTCCCTATCCCATGATTTTTGTCACCTCAGTGCATTTAGTTGCACCTTTTACCAGAAAAGCCAGACTACCTATACCAATAACATACTTGTAAAATTGTTGTCTCTGTCTGTCTGAACACGCTTCTCCAAAACTAACAGACGAATTTACGGACAACTTGAGCATAGCTTGAGGCACCGTATAGACTTTATATCATCAAAATCGCATCACAGAAAAAGATATCGTGGTTTGAAGATATTTACAAACTAATATTACAAACGCTAAAGTAACTCTCTCTATTAATTTCTCATGACTAACCCGCTGAACCGATTCCGATGAAATTTGGTGCGGAGATAGCTTGAATCACGAAACACAACACTAGCTACTTACGAAAGGCAATTGATGTTACTGCTCGCACGGTAGCTTACTTACTCATTATCTCTCATCATAACAAAACTATTGATGTGCGAGCACAGCGGCGGGTAAAAACTAGTTTTAAATAGAAATACACTCAGTCCGGTAATTTCAATCGTTTATTGATAACCAGTTACAGTCAGTTTTCTGAGTGATCAACTTGAAAGGTGCTTATACAATAAAAAAATAACACTCAATAACAGTCTTATAATTTGACAATTTTGATAGCAACTAAGTGCTCAGTTTTCTTAATTGCTGTCATCTTTCGAAGATAATCTTCTGTCGTAATAAAACGAAAGATCTTCATCAAGCTAATTAAAAAAAAAGTAATTTCTATTCTTCTGGGACGAAAGCGAAAAGATATTCAATACCTTTGGTCATTTCCATTAGAATTACAAAGAACCAACAATAATCTTCTTTACCAAGAACGTTATTTTTCTTGGGAATCATTTCGTGGGACTCTCGACAGGACAATTTCAAATTACACAACAGCAAACATCTTTGTGCTTGTGTCGATTTGCAATTTAGAGCGCTCCTTTTTCCACTGGTCGCCTATGATAGAGAACAGCCTGTCGACTGTGGGATTGAGTCCTGGAACTACAAAGTATTATTCTGCCAGTTTCAGTCATTCCGAATAAAATTCTTCATTGTGCTATGATTTGAAAGAAGTTGACCACATGTCACGCGCCCCAAAGGCAAAATATTCTTCTTTTTTTGTTGGCTTAATTTCGTGATATTTTGCAACTTATCAAAACATTTTCTGCCATCAACTTACCTTCTTTTTTCAAGATAAAATAACTGTAGTTCCTGATGCTTGTTCCTACTTTGGAACATCAGCTAATGTGATTTAATTGGGTGCTAAATACACATGCTCGTGCCTTTAAGCAGTTTTTGGCATTTATGTGCATGTTATTAATGTCTCCTTTAAAATTTTCCACCTGATTTTGAAGCATTTTGGATAGTCGCCTTAATATTCCGAGAACTAGCATCTTCTATGAGATATTTTTCAGAAATACACTACTTTTTCCCAGAACTCTTCCAATAAATCCAAGCCTTTCATTAGCTTCGTAACACCGATTTAGTATTCTTTGTGCTACTCCTACATACTTATACGATGCGACGTGCTCACGATGTCCACCACTAATCACTCACAGGAAACAAGTAGAGTGACCGCACTGTCATAACAAACAGCCTGCAGAATCCGTGGATTCTCCATGAGTATTGTTCTCGTCTTTCAAGTTGTTATCAAATGGGCATTACAGTGAACTACGAAAGAATTCACAGACGCGTAGCTAGCATCGAAACAAATTCTTCTTTATGCTGATTACCAATACTGATGACTAGTCTCGCTTTAGGCGTAGCAAAAATGAAAGCTGGCAATGAATAGATCTGGTGAATACAAGTGAACATGTGCATGTGCCACGTTCCACAAAATCACGAAGTAATGGGTGCTGTTGACGGGGGATGTCGAATTGATTCCATATTTTTAAATTCCCGTATGGCTTTTGACACCATACCTCTCAAGCTACTTCTAATCTAATTGCTTGCCTATGGACTATCAGTTGTGCGGCTCGATTCGTGGTTTCCTCCCACGAAGATCACAGATCGTAATAACTGACGGGAAGTCATCGAGCAGATGTAAGTTATCAGATGATCCTAACATATTATATAACGATTTAGATGAGATATGTGTATAGTTCGAGAAGTGACAATTCACTCTAGATCATGAAATGTGTGAAGTCATCCACAAAAGGAATCCGCTAAATTTCAAGGAATCACACAGATCTAAAAACTGCACATTCGACTAAATGCTTACGGATTACAGTTACGAATAACTTAAGTTGGAAAGATCGCATACATTACGTCGTGCGTAAAGCAAACCAAAGATTTCGACTGACTGGCAGAACACTGCGAAAATGCAACAGGTCTACTAAAGAGACTGCCTGTTCTGCACTTGTACAGGGGGTAGGCAAAATACTGTGAACACCTGTATTTACTTGGGAATGGTTTATCAATAAGGGGTTGCACACCCATTTGCCCATAATACAGCTGCGATTCTTCTTGGAATACTGGCGTATAATGATTGCATAGTTTCCAGTGAAATATTATGCCACTCTTCGATCAGAACCTCTTCTAACTCGTGTAGTGACGAGGGAGGCGGGAAATTGCTCCGGACTGTGCTCTCCAATACCGTCCACAAGGTTTCGATTATGTTCAAGTCCGGGGACTGTGCTGACCAGGTAAGATGCTACAGTTCATTTGCATGCTCCTCATACCACGATTGTACTGTCCTGGCTGTGTGAATGGGTGCATTATGGTCTGAAATATGGCATCATTGTTGAATCACTGAGTGCACCTGATCACCTAAAATGTTCATATAATCGTCGGCTGTAACACGGCCTTTGAGAGTAATGATGGCACCAGCAGAATAGCTTGATATGGGCGTCCACAGCATCACACTGTCACCTAAATGCTTAACAGCTGGATCAAGCACTCACGACTGTAGACTTCTTTTGGCGTGCTCCGGACGTAAACTCGGCCCGATGTTGGAAATAACGAAAACATGGACTCGTCGGACCATATGACGTGTTTGCACTGATCATCCAACCAGGCTTTATGCTCCTGACACCATGTTTTACGCTTCTTTGCGTTGGTTTCGGCATAGCGATTCGTCCATGAATATTCGCTTCTCGGCGGACAACGTCGATAAATACGTGGTCTCGAATATGGCTATTGAGCTCTGCAGTCATTTTAGCAGCCGTAGTTTTGTGTTGTTTTGACACAATTCATGTTAGCGTACGACGATTTCTGCCATTTAGTTTTAATTTGCACCCACTACTACAGTGATGTCTTTCCATGTTTTGTGTAGGCTCTCATGACCGTTGAAATAGTTTCTCTTGAAACATCCAATAAATTGGATGTCTAGGTTACTGATGCTCCAGGTAATCAGGCCCGCACAATCTGCCCTCTTTGGAACTCTGTTGTCTTTCATTGTGTGGTGTCACCGCCAGACACCACACTTGCTAGGTGGTAGCCTTTAAATCGACCACGGTCCGTTAGTATACGTCGGACCCGCGTGTCGCCACTATCAGTGATTGCAGACCGAGCGCCGCCACACGGCAGGTCTAGTCTAGAGAGACTCCCTAGCACTCGCCCCAGTTGTACAGCCGACTTTGCTAGCGATGGTTCACTCTCTACATACGCTCTCATTGGCAGAGACGACAGTTTAGCATAGCCTTCAGCTACGTCATTTGCTACGACCTAGCAAGGTGCCATATTCAGTTACTATAATTACTTCAAGAATGTATTCTGAACAGATAATATTGTGAATCATGTACCGCCAAGAGCGACGTTCATCATTAATGGATTAAAGTTATCAAACTAATTACGTCCGCTTTCTGAATTCTCATTCCTTGTCATGTTCCAGACCTCATGTCAGTATAGTTCTTCCCTCCTCATGCCAGCCTGCGTGAGCTAAAACGCGTGCATTTCGGCCTCAACTCGTAACACGGTGTTGGTTGGCTCTTCTGGTCCACAGCTCGTGGTCGTGCGGTAGCGTTCTCTCTTCCCACGCCCGAGTTCCCGGGTTCGATTCCCAGCGGGGTCAGGGATATTCTCTGCCTCGTGATGACTGGGTGTTATGTGATGTCCTTAGGTTAGTTAGGTTTAAGTAGTTCTAAGTTCTAGGGGACTGATGACCATAGATGTTAAGTCCTATAGTGCTCAGAGCCATTTTTTTTTTTTTTTTTTTTGGCTCTTCTGCTAACACAAAACATTGTGCATCGACCTCGGCCTCTGAATGCAAATACGAAGTGGGCACTACTCGTAAACAACCTGGCACTGATGCATGGTCCGTACTGAAGACGCACTGTCCAGCAGCGTTGTTGACTGGCAATCACGACTGCGATTGTTCACAGTATTTCGCCTCTTCCCTGTACATCCTCAACTGGTGAATTGCTGTTGCGGTGTGCGATCCGCGTCAGATAGGATCGACGGAGGACATCAAAAAATTTCAAAGAAGTTGAGCTCGTTTCATACTATCGCTAAATATGGTAGAGAGCGCAACGGACATGATACGTGAATTGGAGTGGCAATCATTAAAACAAAGGCGGTTTTCGTTTCGGCAGTATCTCCCATTAAATTTCAATCACTAACTTTCTCATCAGAGCGTGAATACATTTTGTTGGAGTCCACACACATAGGAAGGAACTATCATTATAATAAGAGACCGCACTGAAAGGATTAAGTGTTTTTTTTTCCCACTCGCTATTCGAGAGTGGAACGGTAGAGAAATAGTTCAAAAATGGTACGATCAATCCTCTGACAGGCACCTCATGTGAATTGCAGAGCAATCATATAACTGTAGATGTACTAGTTCCTCAAGACACATATATTTTATATGTGTGTTTTGTGGTCTTCAGTCCAGAGACTGGTTTGACGCAAGCTTCTTCATCTCCCAGTACCTACTGCAACCTACATCCTTCTGAATCTGCTCCACTCTGCCCTCCAATACTAAACTGGTCATCCCTTGATGCCTCAGAATTGCCCTACCAACCGATCCCTTCTTCTAGTCAAGTTGTACCACAAATTTCTCTTCTCTCCAATTCTATTCAGTACCTCCTCATTAGTTACGTGATCTACCCATCTAATCTTCAGCATTCTTCTATAGCACCACATTTCGAAAGCTTCTATTCTCTTTTTGTCTAAACTATTTATCGTGCGCGTTTCAATTCCATACATGGCTACACTCCATACAAATACTTTCAGAAACGACTTCCTGACACTTAAATCTATACTCGATGTTAACAAATTTCTCTTCTTCAGAAACGCTTTCCTTGCAATTGCCAGTCTACATTTTATATCCTCTCTACTTCGACTATCATCAATTATTTTGCTCCACAAATAGCAAAACTCCTTTAGTACTTTAAGTGTCTCATTTCCTAATGTAATTCTCCAGCATCTCCCGACTTAGTTCGACTACATTCCATTATCCTCATTTTGCTTTTGATGATGTTCATCTTATATCCTCCTTTCAAGACACTGTCCATTCCGTTTAGCTTCTCTTCCAGGTCCTTTGCTGTCTCTGACAGAATTACAATGTCTTCGGCGAACCTCAAAGTTTTTATTTCATCTCCGTGGATTTTAATTCCTACTACGAATTTTTCTTTTGTTTCATTTACTGCTTGTTCACTATATACACTCCTGGAAATGGAAAAAAGAACACATTGACACCGGTGTGTCAGACCCACCATACTTGCTCCGGACACTGCGAGAGGGCTGTACAAGCAATGATCACACGCACGGCACAGCGGACACACCAGGAACCGCGGTGTTGGCCGTCGAATGGCGCTAGCTGCGCAGCATTTGTGCACCGCCGCCGTCAGTGTCAGCCAGTTTGCCGTGGCATACGGAGCTCCATCGCAGTCTTTAACACTGGTAGCATGCCGCGACAGCGTGGACGTGAACCGTATGTGCAGTTGACGGACTTTGAGCGAGGGCGTATAGTGGGCATGCGGGAGGCCGGGTGGACGTACCGCCGAATTGCTCAACACGTGGGGCGTGAGGTCTCCACAGTACATCGATGTTGTCGCCAGTGGTCGGCGGAAGGTGCACGTGCCCGTCGACCTGGGACCGGACCGCAGCGACGCACGGATGCACGCCAAGACCGTAGGATCCTACGCAGTCCCGTAGGGGACCGCACCGCCACTTCCCAGCAAATTAGGGACACTGTTGCTCCTGGGGTATCGGCGAGGACCATTCGCAACCGTCTCCATGAAGCTGGGCTACGGTCCCGCACACCGTTAGGCCGTGTTCCGCTCACGCCCCAACATCGTGCAGCCCGCCTCCAGTGGTGTCGCGACAGGCGTGAATGGAGGGACGAATGGAGACGTGTCGTCTTCAGCGATGAGAGTCGCTTCTGCCTTGGTGCCAATGATGGTCGTATGCGTGTTTGGCGCCGTGCAGGTGAGCGCCACAATTAGGACTGCATACGACCGAGGCACACAGGGCCAACACCCGGCATCATGGTGTGGGGAGCGATCTCCTACACTGGCCGTACACCACTGGTGATCGTCGAGGGGACACTGAATAGTGCACGGTACATCCAAACCGTCATCGAACCCATCGTTCTACCATTCCTAGACCGGCAAGGGAACTTGCTGTTCCAACAGGACAATGCACGTCCGCATGTATCCCGTGCCACCCAACGTGCTCTAGAAGGTGTAAGTCAACTACCTTGGCCAGCAAGATCTCCGGATCTGTCCCCCATTGAGCATGTTTGGGACTGGATGAAGCGTCGTCTCACGCGGTCTGCACGTCCAGCACGAACGCTGGTCCAACTGAGGCGCCAGGTGGAAATGGCATGGCAAGCCGTTCCACAGGACTACATCCAGCATCTCTACGATCGTCTCCATGGGAGAATAGCAGCCTGCATTGCTGCGAAAGGTGGATATACACTGTACTAGTGCCGACATTGTGCATGCTCTGTTGCCTGTGTCTATGTGCCTGTGGTTCTGTCAGTGTGATCATGTGATGTATCTGACCCCAGGAATGTGTCAATAAAGTTTCCCCTTCCTGGGACAATGAATTCACGGTGTTCTTATTTCAATTTCCAGGAGTGTAGATTGAATAACATGGGGGATAGGCTACAACCCTGTCTCACTGTCTTCCCAACCACTGCTTCCCTTTCATGCCCTATATGTCTATACCACAGAAAACCTGTCAAACGCAGTGCCATGTTGGAATCAATTGTTGTCAGATTCCCCCGAGAATACAATATTTCTGCTGTCCTCGACACGAGTGCAAACTGAGGTAATTCCTGAATTCAGAACACACGTTTAACACTAAACCTTTTCGAAATTCATTAAGATGATATCTCGCCGCCATTTCGCACGCCATTCCCAACTAAGCGATAGTCGGCCACAAGCATCGTACAATGTCGAAGGACGAGCGGTGCATTTGGAGTCCAATCCAGTCGTTTAGTCTGGGGAACGGCCAGGCCGGTCCATTTGCCGAATATCATCTAGTTCTAAGAAGAATGCAACATTATGTCACCCCACATCACAACACCTGGACCACCAAAACGATCATCTTCGGCAACGCTGGACGAACACTAATATGGCGAAAATTGGGCACACGTAAAGCAATCAGAAACCAATCCGACGGGCAGGCGTACTTTAGCACACCCAACGAACCAAAGACCGTCCAGCAGTCGTCAACCACGCTGGTGGACCAATGGAACGCCCTACCAGAGAACTCCTTACCAACCTTGTAGCCAACGTGGCACCACGCTCGAGAGCATTCATTCCCCTCCTTGTTGATTACGTACCCTTTTAAGAAACACGTCCCGCCTTTTGTAATACGCAGGCAACCATCATCAATATAGGTGACTTCAGTGTAATTATTGTCTTCGAATTTTATTTTAATTTTTTGGTTACACGTCTAGTTTCGTCGGACCAAATTGAGAAGCAAATCTCCAAGGTCATGGATCGTGTCAGTACATGAAAATACAACGTAAAAGCGATAACAGATGAAATGAAATGTTTATGAACCCAAAAAAAGTCAAGCCATAAGTTTAAGTAAACGCAGTCAACAATATAAGAATCAGCTTGATTTTTCAAGGAACTCCTCAACAAAATAGAAGGAGCTACCCATGAGGAAACTCTTCAGTTTCTATTTTAAAACGCGTGGATTACTACTAAAATTTTTGAATTTTTGCGGTAGCTCATTGAAAATGGGTGCAGTAGTATACGGCACACCGTTCTGTACGAGAGGTAAGAAAGTGCGATCCAGATGCAGATTGGGTTTCTGCCGAGTATTAACAGAGTGAAAGCCGCTTATTCTTCGGAATAAATTTATACTGTTAATAAGAAACGACCGTAAATTATATATATATATTGTTGTGTCTAGACAAGAGTCTAGACACAGGGTGAGGTTACCGATAGGCACGCGTACACACACGCCGGCTGGCGTGAGTTCTGGAACAGGATACTTGATGAATGCTATAGAGAAAAATATGCAGCTCCTTCAATACTTAACTTTAATTCATCCTTGTGGTACATCGCTATTGACGATACAAATGAGTCTATCTCCAGATACGGTTAATTACAATCACTGTAAGGCTAATGGCACCTTGCTAGGTCGTAGGCATGGACTTAGCTGAAGGCTATTCTAACTGTCTCTCGGCAAATGAGAGCAAGGCTTCGTCACTGTAGTCGCTAGCAAAGTCGTCGTACAACTGGGGCGAGTGCTAGTCCGCCTTTCTAGACCTGCCATGTGGTGGCGCTAGGTCTGCAAGTACTGACAGTGGCGACACGCGGATCCAACATGTACTAATGGACCGCGGCCGATTTAAGCTACCACCTAGCAAGTGTGGTGTCTGGCGGTGACACCACATTTATATATATATATATATATATATATATATATATATATATATATATATATATATATATATATATGTATATGTATATATGTATATATTGAGACGCCAATGTCAAAACACCCCGATTAGTGAGCAGGGCTCGACAAGAGGTTGACAAACTTACACGACTTATAGCCCGAACAGCCCGTTTCTGAGCCAAAAATGTCCATTTAGAATGGGAACATTTACCCCAAAATATAATACCATACGACATAAGTGAATGAAAATAAGCAAAGTAGACTAATTTTCGAGTCGAACGATCACTTACTTCAGATACCGATCGAATAGTAAAAATGGCAGCATTAAGTCTTTGACCAACATCCTCAACATGGAGTTTCCACGACAGTTTACTATCTATCTGAACATCTAGAAATTTCAACTGCTCAGTTTCACTAATCATATTCCCATTCTGTGAAATTAAAACGTCGGGTTTTGTTGAATTATGTGTGAGGAACAGTAAAAACTGAGTCTTACTGTGATTTAGCGTTAGTTAATTTCTACAAGCCATGAACTTATTTCATACACTACACTATTTGAAACATCATTTACTACCCTGATAGTGTAATCAGCAAACAGAAATATTTTAGAATGACCTGTAATACTAGAGGACATATTTATATAAATAAGGAACAGGAGTGGCCCCAGCACTGATCCCTGAAGCACCCCACATTTGGCCTTACTCCACTCGGGCCCCACTTTACAGCCTTTCCCAACACTGTGAATAATGACCTTTTGCTGTCTGTTGTTAAAGTAAGAGGTAAATCAATTGTGAGCTGCTCCCTGTGTTCCGTAATGGTTTAACTTCTGAAGCAATATTTTGTAATCAACACAACCAAACGCCTTAGTTAAATCATAAATATGCCTAGCGCTCGAAACGGTCAGGTGTCATTTCTGTTCGTCTCATTGCTTGTTTATTTCAGTTACCTCCCGTACTATACTGTAGCGGTTTTTTCTATGTATGGTCCAAAATTCATCGAGTTGTCTTACTTGGCAACTGTCGCATTAACCTGTGACGTATACCAAATGTCTTACTGAAGCATACATTTTGACAGGAATGACTCATGACAAGGTGTAGGACAGCTAAATGAATACAGAAATTTCAGATGAGTGGATGAGGAAACGGACTAATTCACAGCTGCAAAAACGTTTTTGTGATATTTCTAAAAAAGGGGGATGGAAATACGACGCACATGGCCGGTATGTCCACTTAATGAACGAATAGTAACCTCTGTGTGCTATGCAAATGATGCACTGTGATGAAAGCTACCCCGCTCTCCTTTTCATAATTTGGGTAATAAAGAGAACTCAATACCTGGAACGTTTCAGGATAAAATAAAATAGAATGAAAAAGAGACAGAAACGTCAGTTCCAGATTGCGCTTATCATTCTTAGTGCTACAGAACATCAGCCGCTGTAAGTCGCCAACAGATGTTTTCTGTGAAATATTCTCTTCTGCTTTACAAACTTGAGGTTTTCACAGGAATCTTTACGTCGGACAAAAATAGTTTCTCAAGACACCGAATTTCTTCACTGATTGCGATCAATTTTATGCGAGTTATCTTTCACCATAATACAAACACTGTTGAGTTCAGTGAAGATATAGAAACTCGAGCTGTAAGGGAGACAATGAAGCGTGACAGACACGTCTGTATTGCAGCTGTCTTCGTGTCAGTAACAAAGCTAAATTAAATGGAAACAGTACAGATAAATTGTTCAAAATGGGCTTATTTTTAGAGACCTCTACGCTTTTGGTTTTCAAAAACACCCAGTGAAACGACAAAGGTAACAAGATGGAAGACAGAATAAATTTTTGAAACACTTGTGAATTAATAAAAAATGGAGAAAACTAATTCTCCGAAACAATTATAGAAATAATTGTTGTCAGCGGCTTAAGATTGCTTTATTATGAAATAGTACGAAAATGTATGTACTACCGTCGCTATAAAAATGTATTCAGTGAATCTAAACTATTGTGTACACATAAATAAATCCCTGAACATGCGCGACGTATGTTACTAAACTCAAACGCTCCACTTACCACTTCCGTTGTATCATTAACATCACCAGTTTCCACTTAACACAAGTCATTTTCAGGTGTATCAAGTATTTATACCGATACTCGCAACGTACTTGAAAATACACGTAACTGAGTACGAACCACGTGTGTGAATAGCAGTAACTGATGAACTCTAGCACTATTTTGCCTGTTTGTGTTGCCACGTATTTCGGCGCAGTTTTGATTTTTTCCACTAATTCTGCTTCTCACCTCAACTTCTGATATGAGTTTTACTGACCATTCTATCCAAAAGATTGCTTTGAACAGCAGCTTCTGACAGCTTTCTGAAATTGTTGCAAAAATCACTTGGAAATGCTATACACTATATTAATATCACTCTGCTTCGTTCCAAGAATTATTTACGCAGTTTCGTGCTGTTTTAGCTCCAAATTTCACACCATTAGATTTTTTTTTATATAGCACAGTTAAAGCGTAAAGGGAATGAGTCATCTCCTGTTCGTACATCAATTTTTATTTCAAATGTGTTATCCTCGGTTGCAATATGTATATTTGAGTTCTACATTGTACGCATCTGGCATGGTTAGTAAAAAAAGCAATATATTATTCACATCGAACGTCATAAGCGCGTGACTGTGTGTGAGATCGCTCTCTAAGTTTTCATATATTTTTAGGTTTCAGATATATATTTTAACGGTTTTTGTGATAATATTTACTATATAAGTGACTTATTAGTGGTTTCTTCATTCACCTCTGCCTTTCTTGTGTTGTGACCTGAATTTTGTATTTCGTATCGAGCAACTTAACCTGTGTTTACATTCCGCGCTGACCAGTTGCAGCTGTAGCGGCGCATCGAAAGCTAAGTACTAATTAATTGTTTGTTATAGTGGTTTATTTAGGAACTTTAGTAGTCTTCAACCGGTGTTCTTGGTGTTTTATGGTGAAATATTTTCAGAATAAATTTTTGGAAACTGCTTTCAGTTTCGTTACTGTGTCATTAGACGTTCGATTTTCTTTCTGTCTTAGTCTTTTGTTATATTCTCATTTGTTGTTGATTAATACTGTCAATAATAGTAGTTACTTCCCCTTGTAGAGCAAGTTTGTGATTATTGTAGTCAGTTTTTTAACATCTTCTTATTGTAGTAGCGGAACTTAGATAAAGTAGTTTTCTTGTTTAAATAATGGTAAAATTTTACCATGAGTGAGAAGTGTGAGCTTTGCCGTAGGTTCGTGAGTAGTGGATTGCGGTGTGAGACTTGTTCGAAGTATTTTCACTGGGAGAATGCAGTGGTGAAGCCAGTGGGCATTCTGGTGAGATCCTCTCCTGGAACTGCAGGTTATGTAGCAAGAGTAAGTTGATAGAGCAGCAGGAGCGTAAGATCTGTGTCCTTCAGGTGCAGTTGAAAAACGCACAGAAGGAGCTAGATAGGATGAGGAGGGAGAAGGGTGTTGGGGAATGGGAGTTGGCTGTTGACAAGAGATCTGCTAGGAGAAGGAGATTTTCAGATAGTTTTACTATTGGTGTTTGCAATAGATATGACCAACTGTCAGAGTCTAGTGGAGAGGAATCTCTAATAGCTGTAGATGTAGGAAGTATGCAGTAGACCTCAGCAGTTACGGTGGCTAGGACATTTGCAAAGTCTAAGAGAAAGAAGAAGGTTCTGCTGTTAGGTAGTTCTCATGGTAGAGGTGTAGGCCAGCAGTTGCAGGTAGTGTTGGGGAGTGAGTACCAGGTCACCAGCATTGCGAAGCCAAATGCAGGATTGGCTCAGGTGACTGTTAACATAGGGGGGTTATGTAGGGATTTTACTAAAGACGATCAGGTAGTGATTGTGGGTGGGGCTGGTAATAGTATTGACAGGGATGGGAAGTATGACATAAATGGTGACCTGGAAAAGATAGCCACTCAGACTGGCAACACGAATGTGCATTTCGTGGAATTGTTTCAGCGTCACGATCGGAATCATCTTAATACAGCCGTCAGGCGTAATAACATGAGACTTGGGGGTGCGCTGATGACAGAAGGCATGGGTCACATTTCAGTGGTGTCGGTGGAGTCTATTAGCAGGACGGGTTTCACTAGACATGGCCTGCACCTCAACAGGTATGGAAAGGGGAGGTTGGCAAAGCTTATAGGTGACAGCATAGGTGGGGGTGGTGGGATCACTCATGGGAAAATTCCTGTAGTAGTGGGTGTTAGAGCTGTACCTTTTTTAGATTGAAGTCAGCTGATAGGTATTCCTGCTTAAGGGAAGTCTCTCTAACAAAGAAACCACTTTCGACAAAGCTTAGGTATCCGATTAATGAGGGAATTAGTATATTTCATCAAAATTTACAAGGTATTAGAGATAAAGTTAGTGAACTGCTTATAGATGTTGACTCTGAAATTATTGGTATATCTGAACACTTCTTAAATAAGGAGATAATTCAGAGGTTTCCTTTACCAGGATACAGGGTGGCTGGCAGCTTTCCTAGGAGCTCTTTGCGGTGTGGGGGAGTAGCCATGTATGTGAAAAACGGTATCCCATTTGAGTCTATTGATGTTTCAAAGTACTGCACTGAAAAGGTGTTTGAATGTTGTGCAGATGTGGTTAAATTTAGTGGAGCTTAACTTCTAACTGTTGTTGTTTATAGATCCCCAGACTCCGATTTCACAACATTTTTGCTAAAGCTAGAGGAGGTTCTTGGTTCACTTTACAGGAAATACAAAAAGTTAGTTATATGTGGTGACTTCAATATTAATTGTATAAGTGATTGTGCAAGGAAAAGGATGCTGGTAGACCTCATTAATTCATATAATCTTATGCAAACCGTATTTTTTCCAACGAGAGTGCAAGGGAACAGTAGAACAACCATAGACAACATTTTTGATCATTCCTCATTACTAGAAGGACATTCTGTTAGCAAAAAGGTGAATGGCCTTTCAGATCATGATGCACAAATTTTAACTCTAAAAGATTTTTGTGCTGCAACATATGTTAAATATAGTTATGAACGTTTTAGGAAAGCTGATCCAGTTGCTGTAGAGACCTTTGTAAACCTCATCAAGGAACAAGAGTGGCAAGATGTTTATAGTGCTGATACAGTAGACGATAAATATAATGCTTTCCTCAAGACTTTTCTCGTGCTCTTTGAAAGTTGCTTTCCGTTAGAACGTTCAAAACAGGGTACTGGCACAAACAGGCAGCCTGGGTGGCTGACTAGAGGGATAAGAATATCCTGTAGAACAAAGTGTCAATTATATCAAAACGTTAGAAATAGTCAAAATCTAAATGCAGCAGCCCATTACAAACAGTATTGTAAGGTGCTTAAAAAAGTTATTAGGAAGGCAAAAAGTAAGTGGTATGCAGATAGAATAGCTAAGTCTCAGGATAAAATTAAAACCATATGGTCAGTCGTAAAGGAAGTGGTTGGTCTGCAGAGACAGGTCGAGGATATAGAATCAGTGCGTAGTGGGAATGTCCGTCTTACTGATAAGACGCATATATGTACAGTGTTTAATAACCACTTTCTGAATATAGCAGGTGAACTAAATAGAAACCTAGTCCCAACAGGGAATCATATAGCGCTCGTAGAAAAAAGTGTTCCGAGACTGTTACCTGAAATGCTCCTCCATGATAGTGACAAGAGGGAGATTGAGTTAATAATTAAATCACAAAAGACCAAGAACTCTCATGGATATGACAGGGTATCTAGCATAATACTGAAGTATTGCTCTATGTATGTTACACCAGTACTAGCCATATCTGTAACTTTTCCTTTAGGAGTGGTCGGTTTCCTGACCGATTAAAGTACTCGGTAGTGAAGCCACTTTATAAAAAGGGAGACAGGGATAATGTTGACAATTATAGACCTATTTCTATGCCATCGGTGTTTGCTAAAGTTATCGAGAGGGTTGCATATACAAGGTTACTGGAGCATTTAAATTCACATAATTTGCCGTCAGATGTACAGTTTGGTTTTAGAAATGGTTTAACAACTGAAAATGCTATATTCTCTTGTCTCTGTGAGGTTTTGGATGGATTAAATAAAAGATTGCGAACGCTAGGTGCTTTCTTTGATTTAACGACGGCTTTTGACTGTGTTGACCACAAAATATTACTGCAGAAATTGGACCATTATGGAGTAAGGGGAGTAGCTTACAATTGGTTCGCCTCTTACTTTAAGAACAGAAAGCAGAAGGTAATTCTTCGCAATATTGAAAGTGGTACAGATGTTCAGTCCCAATGGGGCACTGTTAAGTGGGGCGTTTCCCAAGGGTCGGTGCTTGGGCCACTGCTGTTTCTTATTTATATAAATGATATGCCTTCTAGTATTACAGGTGATTCAAAAATATTTCTGTTTGCTGAAGGATCTTGTGTGTAATATTGAAACAGTATCAAATAATGTAGTTCATGAAATAAGTTCGTGGTTTGTGGAAAATAATTTGATGCTAAATCACAGTAAGACTCAGTTTTTACAGTTTCTAACTCACAATTCAACAAGAACCGATATTTTGATCAAACAGAATGGGCATATTATAAGCGAGACGGAACAGTTAAAGTTCCTAGGCGTTCGGGTAGATAGTAAGATGTTGTGGAAAGCCAATGTTCAGGATCTTGTTCAGAAACCAAATGCTGCTTTATTTACCATTAGAACAGTATCTGAAATAACTGACAGTTCAACAAGAAAAGTAGTCTCCTTCGCATATTTTCATACGCTTATGTCATATGGTATTATTTTTTGGGGTAATTCTTCTGATTCAAAAAGGATATTTTTGGCTCAAAAACGGGCTGTTCGAGCTATATGTGGTGTAAGTTCGAGAACCTCTTATCGACCCCTATTCAATTCAATTCTGACATTGCCTTCATAGTACATATTTTCTTTAATGTCGTTTGTTGTTAGCAATATTAGCTTATTCCCACGAGTTATCAGCTTTCACTCAGTTAATACTAGGCAGAAATCAAATCTGCATGTGGAATGCACTTCCCTGACTCTTGTGCAGAAAGGAGTGCACTATTCTGCTGCATCCATTTTCAATAAGCTACCACAAGAACTCAAAAATCTTAGCAGTAGCCCAAACACTTTTAAGTCTAAACTGAAGAGTTTCCTCATGGCTCACTCCTTCTATTCTGTCGAGGAGCTCCTGGAAGAGCTGAAAAATTAACCAAATTCCAGTGTTACATTGTTGATTTTCTTTATTTAAACTTACGAATTGTCGCCTGAATATGTTACTTATATTTCATTTTATTTGTTTCTACTATCGTGTTATAATTTCATGTATTGACCCGTTCCATGACCGTGGAGGCTTCTCCTTAATTTGGTCCCACGGAACAATAAATAAATAAACTAAAAAATCAGCATGCAATATATATGAAAAAAGTAATTTTTATTCTGGCTACGTTCAAGACTGACGCTCACTTAGGTTCGATCTCGTTGCCCATAGCTCTTAATCTCGGGGTTGCCATTGTTTGACAGAAACTACCAAATTAGTGTATTGGGGAAATGATTGCGCAGAAAAGACACCACTCAGTTGGAAAATTGTAGCTTCGAATCGTCTGACACACACTGTTCTCTACAAGGTAGTTCGTGGCACCGTCACAGCGGAAAAGCCGTTACAGTGCTGATAATTATGAACTGCGAAGAATTTATGGCTGATGTCAAGAATGATCTGCCGTGTACTTGTTGAACGATCAGGGTCGTTACATTTGATCAAAGCCAGCCGCTCTGGTTATTGACTCAGTACTCCGTCTGGCACACCAGTCTGGCGATAAAATCAAATACCTGGTATTTTCCAGTTAAGTTGTCAAGTGCAGCATGCTACTGTATCTGATGTCTGTTGTGCCTGCAGTGGAACGGGTTTTGCTGATAAGATCTGATAATATGAGTAGAATATTTTCTCACACTGAAATTTAGTTCCCATTGAAATACATTTTGGTATCTACGTTAACTTATCGGACTCAAGTCCGAATTACGCGATAATGAATCGCTCAGCAGCGGACACGTGTTTTGAGCACATGATGATGTTGGTCAGTAACAGTACTATACGTGCAGAAGGTCGGCTTATAGGACCGCTAATATGATAACAACGATTTAAGCGCCATTTTAAGTACGTATAAAGTTCTATACTTCAGAAAAATATATTTCAAAATAACGCGCATCTACACTCCTGGAAATTGAAATAAGAACACCGTGAATTCATTGTCCCAGGAAGGGGAAACTTTATTGACACATTCCTGGGGTCAGATACATCACATGATCACACTGACAGAACCACAGGCACATAGACACAGGCAACAGAGCATACACAATGTCGGCACTAGTACAGTGTATATCCACCTTCGCAGCAATGCAGGCTGCTATTCTCCCATGGAGACGATCGTAGAGATGCTGGATGTAGTCCTGTGGAACGGCTTGCCATGCCATTTCCACCTGGCGCCTCAGTTGGACCAGCGTTCGTGCTGGACGTGCAGACCGCGTGAGACGACGCTTCATCCCGTCCCAAACATGCTCAATGGGGGACAGATCCAAAGATCTTGCTGGCCAGGGTAGTTGACTTACACCTTCTAGAGCACGTTGGGTGGCACGGGATACATGCGGACGTGCATTGTCCTGTTGGAACAGCAAGTTCCCTTGCCGGTCTAGGAATGGTAGAACGATGGGTTCGATGACGGTTTGGATGTACCGTGCACTATTCAGTGTCCCCTCGACGATCACCAGTGGTGTACGGCCAGTGTAGGAGATCGCTCCCCACACCATGATGCCGGGTGTTGGCCCTGTGTGCCTCGGTCGTATGCAGTCCTGATTGTGGCGCTCACCTGCACGGCGCCAAACACGCATACGACCATCATTGGCACCAAGGCAGAAGCGACTCTCATCGCTGAAGACGACACGTCTCCATTCGTCCCTCCATTCACGCCTGTCGCGACACCACTGGAGGCGGGCTGCACGATGTTGGGGCGTGAGCGGAAGACGGCCTAACGGTGTGCGGGACCGTAGCCCAGCTTCATGAAGACGGTTGCGAATGGTCCTCGCCGATACCCCAGGAGCAACAGTGTCCCTAATTTGCTGGGAAGTGGCGGTGCGGTCCCCTACGGCACTGCGTAGGATCCTACGGTCTTGGCGTGCATCCGTGCGTCGCTGCGGTCCGGTCCCAGGTCGACGGGCACGTGCACCTTCCGCCGACCACTGGCGACAACATCGATGTACTGTGGAGACCTCACGCCCCACGTGTTGAGCAATTCGGCGGTACGTCCACCCGGCCTCCCGCATGCCCACTATACGCCCTCGCTCAAAGTCCGTCAACTGCACATACGGTTCACGTCCACGCTGTCGCGGCATGCTACCAGTGTTAAAGACTGCGATGGAGCTCCGTATGCCACGGCAAACTGGCTGACACTGACGGCGGCGGTGCATAAATGCTGCGCAGCTAGCGCTATTCGACGGCCAACACCGCGGTTCCTGGTGTGTCCGCTGTGCCGTGCGTGTGATCATTGCTTGTACAGCCCTCTCGCAGTGTCCGGAGCAAGTATGGTGGGTCTGACACACCGGTGTCAATGTGTTCTTTTTTTCCATTTCCAGGAGTGTATGAGTAGAATATTTTCTCACACTGAAATTTAGTTCGCATTGAAATATATTTTGGTACCTACGTTAACTTATCGGACTCAAGTCCAAATTCCGCGATAATGAATCGCTCAGCAGCGGACACGTGTTTTGAGCACAAGATGATGTTGGTTTGCCTTCGTCAGTAACAGTACTATGCGTGCAGAAGGTCGGCTTATAGGACCGCTAATATGATAATTACGATTTAAGCGCCATTGTAAGTACGTATAAAGTTCTCTACTTCAGAAAAATATATTTCAAACTAACGTACATCTATTACGGAAGGAAACACATTAATTACTGAATATAGGGTTATATTTGAGAATGTTTTAGCCGCGTAATTTTTCCTTTTTGGTTGATCTGTAATACCTTCTAGTATGAATCTCACATTATGTGACATGTTGGAAAATTTTTTTCCTGAAAAAATCTGCCGAGATAAGTATTCTATGTTTTTAAGCGATTTACAGTTTCGACGATTTGTCTCTAATTTATAGTACAGTATACACACATAACAGTACCGTTATGAAGTACTTTTCGCCATGAACCCCACAGTACACTACGAAGAGAGTGTGTGCGCGGTAGCACATGTGTGTGAGCGTGTGTGTATGTGTGTGTGTGTGTGTGTGTGTGTGTGTGTGTGTGTGTGTGTGTGTGTGTGTGTGCTTCCACTCGTCAAAAAAGCTCTCATGCTCTTTCACAAAAGATACCACTCTCTCTCTCGCGCAGTAATGTGTTGTGCTGAGAAGCTCACGGTAGGGATCTTCTGTAATTGAGCGAAGTGAGCAGCATGCTCAAATTTTCTTCTTGTCTACAGCAGTAGCTTCATGGCTTCCGGGTTTTCAACTTGTTAACAGTTTACTGAGTAGAATAACAGGACTGCTCTTTGAAATTTTCTGTGCTAAAACGGAATAAAATACAGACTTAGAAAATACGAAATGTGATGGTTATTGACATCTCACACAAAAGTGGTTACAGTTAAGACAGAAATAATTGTTAAACGTTACAAAAATTGATTGCAACTATCCTTTGTCAACTCATCTTTGCTCAGCTGAAACGCCATGACCTTCCATGAATCAGTTTCCTGGTCACTGCATTTTTTATGTCTGACATTTCGCATCTTCCTCGGTTTACTACGAATTTAACGATCACCTACTAAAATTTCCAATAAGAATGTCTTTTGTTACAAAATAATATAACTTTTTACTCTTACCAGTACTTCTTTCTACGATAGTGTTTCTGTCTTTGAAACTTATTTCTCCGCAACCTTAATGTTATTCATCAAACTGAATGAGACATTAGCGTCGAGATTCAGAAGTGTGATTGCGTTGTATAAATAACTACGGTACATAAGATATGAATTACCACAAAACTACTTTCAGCATTCCTCTAAAAAGTCTGTACAAACACTCTTTTTAACGACGGCGAAGATTGCTTTTGTCAAACGGAAGCGATAAGGGTGGTCAAATCCTCCCATGCATTTGTTGTAATCTTCAACAACGATGGGCAAGTAATAGCCAGTATTGACGTATCATTTTCTGTTCTGGACGGTGTTATTTGCTCAGTACCACACCTATGCTGTCTTTCAATTGAGAAGCTGATGATTCAATGTAGGATACTTGTGATCAGAGTCACCTTACCACAGCTTTGGGTTCTGCAATGTTTTGTGACATTTCGCTGCGAGTAGCCATAATTGTTCCACAAACTAAACTGCCTTAGTTTCATCTTACTAAAATTGGCAGGTATGGGAAAAAATTAACAGAACAAATTTTTCTGAGAGTATTCCAGAAACTCTTGCTCAATAGTATAACAGTCCTCCCTCCAGGTCCATACGCTGCAAAATTCTTCTCCTAGCTTTTCATTCCTTCCCCAATACACACCAAATCCCATTAGATGAGGGGCGTTCGGTACGTAAGGCAACACACTTGTTTCCTGAAGTAGGTTTATTTTATTCAGGATGCAAATACACCATGTTACTCCCCAATCTTTTGGCTAGAAAACCCTATTTTTCAACATAATCTCTGTTCAATGCGACGGCCTTCCGCCACCGTACTGGAAGGGTCTGTATGCCCGCATGGTACCACTCTACAAGTCGACGTCAGAGCCAGCGCCTTGTTGCGCCAACAACCTCCCCATCATCCGCGTCTCCTTCTTGCAGTGTGCGTTCCCACTGGGCAAAACAGATGAAAGTCCGAAGTTGCCAGGTCCGGGCTGTAGGGAGCACGAGCGAGGACACTCCAGTGAAGCTCTGTGAACTCCTGTCGGATGCGCGGACTTCTGTGAGGCGTTGCATTGTCACGGCGAAGAAGTTCGTATACATTTTTGTTGTGACGGGAAGACGCTGAAGTTTTTTCTTCAATTTCCTGAGGGTAACACAGTACACTTCAGAGTTGATCGAAAGGAGATGTGACGCCACTCATGAATTGCCGTTTTGTTTCAACTGTGAAGTGATGAACCCATGTTTCGTCGCCCGTGACGCTGTTCGACAAGAAATTGCTACGATGGGCCTCGTAACATACACGTAATTCCGCACAGACGGTCCTCCGTTGCTATTTGTGGTCTTCTATTGGGTGACAAGGACTCCAGCGGGCACACGCCTTCGACTACCACAACTAGTGGACGAGTGTGGAAGGACTACCAACAGAGACGTCCAGTTGAGCAGCGAGGTACACTCCTGGAAATTGAAATAAGAACACCGTGAATTCATTGTCCCAGGAAGGGGAAACTTTATTGACACATTCCTGGGGTCAGATACATCACATGATCACACTGACAGAACCACAGGCACATAGACACAGGCAACAGAGCATGCACAATGTCGGCACTAGTACAGTGTATATCCACCTTTCGCAGCAATGCAGGCTGCTATTCTCTCATAAAGACGATCGTAGAGATGCTGGATGTAGTCATGTGGAACGGCTTGCCATGCCATTTCCACCTGGCGCCTCAGTTGGACCAGCGTTCGTGCTGGACGTGCAGACCGCGTGAGACGACGCTTCATCCCGTCCCAAACATGCTCAATGGGGGACAGATCCGGAGATCTTGCTGGCCAGGGTAGTTGACTTACACCTTCTAGAGCACGTTGGGTGGCACGGGATACATGCGGACGTGCATTGTCCTGTTGGAACAGCAAGTTCCCTTGCCGGTCTAGGAATGGTAGAACGATGGGTTCGATGACGGTTTGGATGTACCGTGCACTATTCAGTGTCCCCTCGACGATCACCAGTGGTGTACGGCCAGTGTAGGAGATCGCTCCCCACACCATGATGCCGGGTGTTGGCCCTGTGTGCCTCGGTCGTATGCAGTCCTGATTGTGGCGCTCACCTGCACGGCACCAAACACGCATACGACCATCATTGGCACCAAGGCAGAAGCGACTCTCATCGCTGAAGACGACACGTCTCCATTCGTCCCTCCATTCACGCCTGTCGCGACACCACTGGAGGCGGGCTGCACGATCTACATCTACATCTACATTTATACTCCGCAAGCCACCCAACGGTGTGTGGCGGAGGGCACTTTACGTGCCACTGTCATTATCTCCCTTTCCTGTTCCAGTCGCGTATGGTTCGCGGGAAGAACGACTGTCTGAAAGCCTCTGTGCGCGCTCTAATCTCTCTAATTTTACATTCGTGATCTCCTCGGGAGGTATAAGTAGGGGAAAGCAATATATTCGATACCTCATCCAGAAACGCACCCTCTCGAAACCTGGCGAGCAAGCTACACCGCGATGCAGAGCGCCTCTCTTGCAGGGTCTGCCACTTGAGTTTGTTAAACATCTCCGTAACGCTATCACGGTTACCAAATAACCCTGTGACGAAACGCGCCGCTCTTCTTTGGATCTTCTCTATCTCCTCCGTCAACCCGATCTGGTACGGATCCCACACTGATGAGCAATACTCAAGTATAGGTCGAACGAGTGTTTTGTAAGCCACCTCCTTTGTTGATGGACTACATTTTCTAAGGACTCTCCCAATGAATCTCAACCTGGTACCCGCCTTACCAACAATTAATTTTATATGATCATTCCACTTCAAATCGTTCCGCACGCATACTCCCAGATATTTTACAGAAGTAACTGCTACCAGTGTTTGTTCCGCTATCATATAATCATACAATAAAGGATCCTTCTTTCTATGTATTCGCAATACATTACATTTGTCTATGTTAAGGGTCAGTTGCCACTCCCTGCACCAAGTGCCTATCCGCTGCAGATCTTCCTGCATTTCGCTACAATTTTCTAATGCTGCAACTTCTCTGTATACTACAGCATCATCCGCGAAAAGCCGCATGGAACTTCCGACACTATCTACTAGGTCATTTATATATATTGTGAAAAGCAATGGTCCCATAACACTCCCCTGTGGCACGCCAGAGGTTACTTTAACGTCTGTAGATGTCTCTCCATTGAGAACAACATGCTGTGTTCTGTTTGCTAAAAACTCTTCAATCCAGCCACACAGCTGGTCTGATATTCCGTAGGCTCTTACTTTGTTTATCAGGCGACAGTGCGGAACTGTATCGAACGCCTTCCGGAAGTCAAGGAAAATGGCATCTACCTGGGAGCCTGTATCTAATATTTTCTGGGTCTCATGAACAAATAAAGCGAGTTGGGTTTCACACGATCGCTGTTTCCGGAATCCATGTTGATTCCTACATAGTAGATTCTGAGTTTCCAAAAACGACATGATACTCGAGCAAAAGACATGTTCTAAAATTCTACAACAGATCGACGTCAGAGAGATAGGTCTATAGTTTTGCGCGTCTGCTCGACGACCCTTCTTGAAGACTGGGACTACCTGTGCTCTTTTCCAATCATTTGGAACCTTCTGTTCCTCTAGAGACTTGCGGTACACGGCTGTTAGAAGGGGGGCAAGTTCTTTCGCGTACTCTGTGTAGAATCGAATTGGTATCCCGTCAGGTCCAGTGGACTTTCCTCTGTTGAGTGATTCCAGTTGCTTTTCTATTCCTTGGACACGTATTTCAATGTCAGCCATTTTTTCGTTGGTGCGAGGATTTAGAGAAGGAACTGCAGTGCGGTCTTCCTCTGTGAAACAGCTTTGGAAAAAGGTGTTTAGTATTTCAGTTTTACGCTTGTCATCCTCTGTTTCAATGCCATCATCATCCCGGAGTGTCTGGACATGATGTTTCGAGCCACTTACTGATTTAACGTAAGACCAGAACTTCCTAGGATTTTCTGTCAAGTCGGTACCTAGTATTTTACTTTCGAATTCACTGAACGCTTCACGCATAGCCCTCCTTACGCTAACTTTGACATCGTTTAGCTTCTGTTTGTCTGAGAGGTTTTGGCTGCGTTTAAACTTGGAGTGAAGCTCTCTTTGCTTTCGCAGTAGTTTCCTAACTTTGTTGTTGTACCACGGTGGGTTTTTCCCGTCCCTCACAGTTTTGCTCGGCACGTACCTGTCTAAAACGCATTTTACGATTGCCTTGAACTTTTTCCATAAACACTCAACATTGTCAGTGTCGGAACAGAAATTTTCGTTTTGATCTGTTAGGTAGTCTGAAATCTGCCTTCTATTACTCTTGTTAAACAGATAAACCTTCCTCCCTTTTTTTATATTCCTATTAACTTCCATATTCAGGGATGCTGCAACGGCCTTTGATCACTGATTCCCTGTTCTGCACTTACAGAGTCGAAAAGTTCGGGTCTGTTTGTTATCAGTAGGTCCAAGATGTTATCTCCACGAGTCGGTTCTCTGTTTAATTGCTCGAGGTAATTTTCGGATAGTGCACTCAGTATAATGTCACTCGATGCTCTGTCCCTACCACCCGTCCTAAACATCTGAGTGTCCCAGTCTATATCTGGTAAATTGAAATCTCCACCTAAGACCATAACATGCTGAGAAAATTTATGTGAAATGTATTCCAAATTTTCTCTCAGTTGTTCTGCCACTAATGCTGCTGAGTCGGGGGGTCGGTAAAAGGAGCCAATTATTAACCTAGCTCGGTTGTTGAGTGTAACCTCCACCCATAATAATTCACAGGAACTATCCACTTCTACTTCACTACAGGATAAACTACTACTAACAGCGACGAACACTCCACCACCGGTTGCATGCAATCTATCCTTTCTAAACATCGTCTGTGCCTTTGTAAAAATTTCGGCAGAATTTATCTCTGGCTTCAGCCAGCTTTCTGTACCTATAACGATTTCAGCTTCGGTGCTTTCTATCAGCGCTTGAAGTTCCGGTACTTTACCAACGCAGCTTCGACAGTTTACAATTACAATACCGATTGCTGCTTGGTCCCCGCATGTCCTGACTTTGCCCCGCACCCGTTGAGGCTGTTGCCCTTTCTGCACTTGCCCGAGGCCATCTAACCTAAAAAACCGCCCAGCCCACGCCACACAACCCCTGCTACCCGTGTAGCCGCTTGTTGCGTGTAGTGGACTCCTGACCTATCCAGCGGAACCCGAAACCCCACCACCCTATGGCGCAAGTCGAGGAATCTGCAGCCCACATGGTCGCAGAACCGTCTCAACCTCTGATTCAGACCCTCCACTCGGCTCTGTACCAAAGGTCCGCAGTCAGTCCTGTCGACGATGCTGCAGATGGTGAGCTCTGCTTTCATCCCGCTAGCGAGACTGGCAGTCTTCACCAAATCAAATAGCCGCCGGAAGCCAGAGAGGATTTCCTCCGATCCATAGCGACACACATCATTGGTGCCGACATGAGCGACCACCTGCAGATGGGTGCACCCTGTACCCTTCATGGCATCCGGAAGGACCCTTTCCACATCTGGAATGACTCCCCCCGGTATGCACACGGAGTGCACTTTGGTTTTCTTCCCCTCCCTTGCTGCCATATCCCTAAGGGGCCCCATTACGCGCCTGACGTTGGAGCTCCCAACTACCAGTAAGCCCACCCTCTGCGACTGCCCGGATCTTGCAGACTGAGGGGCAACCTCTGGAACAGGACAAGCAGCCATGTCAGGCTGAAGATCAGTATCAGCCTGAGACAGAGCCCGAAACCGGTTCGTCAGACAAACTGGAGAGGCCTTCCGTTCAGCCCTCCGGAATGTCTTTCGCCCCCTGCCACACCTTGAGACGACCTCCCACTCTACCACAGGTGAGGGAGCAGCCTCAATGCGGGCAGTATCCCGGGCAACCACAGTCGTAGTCCGATCGGGGGATGCGTGGGACGAGCTGGCCGTCCCCGACAAACCCCCATCCGGACCCCCACAGTGATGCCCATTGGCAACAGCCTCAAGCTGTGTGACCGAAGCCAACACTGCCTGAAGCTGGGAGCGAAGGGATGCCAACTCAGCCTGCATCCGAACACAGCAGTTGCAGTCCCTATCCATGCTAAAAACTTGTGCAAAGAACGTCTGAACTAATCTACAGAGAGCGCAAACAAAACGACACAAAACTGAAGCGGTTATTAAAATACAAGATTGCCTAGTAAATGCAGTAATGGTGCTACTTGTGCACTGCTGACCCACTGCTCGGCGGCGGAAGGAGACTACGCGATTTAACACTATTCGAGTACTAAAACGTGATGCTACAACTCTCAAATACTATAATACGCCCGAAATTTATGAATTAAACAATGCAAGTACCAAAAACACGCAAAGAAATTAAGAATTAAACTATGTAACAAATGAGTGAGCTAGGAGTATACGACTTGCTGCTGCAGCTGCTTATCCAACGGCGGCAGGGAGCACACTGACTGTGACCAACCGACACTGGCCGTTCAAAACAAAAACAGATGACAGACGACTACGCGAATTTACACTATTCAGGTACTAAAACGCGATGCTACAACTCTCAAATACTATAATACGCCCGAAATTTATGAATTAAACAATGCAAGTACCAAAAACACGCAAAGAAATTAAGAATGTTGCGGCGTGAGCGGAAGACGGCCTAACGGTGTGCGGGACCGTAGCCCAGCTTCATGGAGACGGTTGCGAATGGTCCTCGCCGATACCCCAGGAGCAACAGTGTCCCTAATTTGCTGGGAAGTGGCGGTGCGGTCCCCTACGGCACTGCGTAGGATCTTACGGTCTTGGCGTGCATCCGTGTGTCGCTGCGGTCCGGTCCCAGGTCGACGGGCACGTGCACCTTCCGCCGACCACTGGCGACAACATCGATGTACTGTGGAGACCTCACGCCCCACGTGTTGAGCAATTCGGCGGTACGTCCACCCGGCCTCCCGCATGCCCACTATACGCCCTCGCTCAAAGTCCGTCGACTGCACATACGGTTCACGTCCACGCTGTCGCGGCATGCTACCAGTGTTAAAGACTGCGATGGAGCTCCGTATGCCACGGCAAACTGGCTGACACTGACGGCGGCGGTGCACAAATGCTGCGCAGCTAGCGCCATTCGACGGCCAACACCGCGGTTCCTGGTGTGTAAGCTGTGCCGTGCGTGTGATCATTGCTTGTACAGCCCTCTCGCAGTGTCTGGAGCAAGTATGGTGGGTCTGACACACCGGTGTCAATGTGTTCTTTTTTCCATTTCCATGAGTGTATTTGACTACAAAGTCTTTCGCGACGGAGTCCTTGCATAAAAAGTTCTCGGTTTACCTATCGCGTCAAATTTGGATAAAATCCCAAGCTTTCGATAACTACCTCTGTTATCTTCGGGTAAAATTAACTGTCGTGGACCGGTGAGGCTTCCGTTATTATAAGCAGTGGACGGCTTCTCATTGGCTGGATGACGTCACGGTGAAAACGGCGCGTACGGAAGTGGCGGCCTCAATGTCCATAGGTTTTCTTTGCGCGGTTTATCCATCGTTGCTTGCAGCGCCATCCATCGATTTAGCAGAGAACTGTGACGAATGTAAGAAGTCACCCTCTGCACTATTTCTTTATCAAGTGCTCGCTTTTATGCACTGCTGAGTGCATATCCGGGGTCTCTGTTGAAATTATTTTCACATAGTCTAATATAATTTCAACATAGTCCAATTTCGATTAAGAAAAATCAAACCTACGTTTCTAGCACTTGTAGACTTAGAGAAATCTTTTGACAATGTTGACTGGAATACTCTTTGAAATTCTGAAGGTGGCAGGGGTAAAATACAGGGAGCGAAAGGCTATTTACAATTTGTACAGAAAACAGATTGCAGTTATAAGGGTCGAGTGTCATGGAAGGTAAGCAGTGGTTGGGAAGGGAGTGAGACAGGGTTGTAGCCTCTCCCCGATACTACTCAATGTGTATATTGAGCAAGCAGTAAAGGAAACAAAGGAAAAGTTCAGAGTAGGTATTAAAATCCATGTAGAAGAAATAAAAACTTTGAGGTTCGCCGATGACATTGTAATTCTGTCAGAGACAGCAAAGGACTTGGAAGAGCAGTTGAACGGAATGAACAGTGTCTTGAAAAGAGGGTATAAATGAACATCAACAAAAGCAAAACGAGGATAATGGAATGTAGTCGAATTAAGTCGGGTGACGCTGGAGAATTAGATTAGGAAATGAGACACTTAAAGTAGTAAAGGAGTTTTGCTATTTGGGGAGTAAAATAACTGATAATGGTCGAAGTAGAGAGGATATAAAATGTAGACTGGCAATGGCAAGGAAAGCGTTTCTGAAGAAGAGAAATTTGATAACAGCGAGTAAAGATTCAAGTGTCAGGAAATCATTTCTGAAAGTATTTGTATGGAGTGTAGCCATGCATGGAAGTGAATCATGGACGATACCTAGTTTGCACAAGAACAGAATAAAAGCTTTCGAAATGTGGTGCTACAGAAGAATGCTGAAGATTAGATGGGTAGAGCACATAACTAATGAGGAGGTATTGAAGAGGATTGGGGAGAAGAGAAGTTTGTGGCACAACTTGACTAGAAGAAGGGATCGGTTGGTAGGACATGATCTGAGGCATCAAGGGATCACCAATTTAGTATTGGAGAGCAGCGTGGAGGATAAAAACCGTAGAGGGAGACCAAGAAATGAATACACTAAGCAGATTCAGAAAGATGTAGGTTGCAGTAGGTACTGGGAGATGAAGAAGCTTGCACAGGATAGAGTAGCATGGGGAGCTGCATAAAACCAGTCTCAGGACTGAAGACCACAACAACAACAACAGCATAAATTCATTGCAACTGTCCGTTATCAACTCTTCTTTGGTCATCTGAAACGCCATGACCTTCCATGAGTCAGTTTCCTGGTCACTTCAACAGAGAAATACACGACATTCCATTTTTTTATGTGTGACATTTCGCATCTTCCTCAGTTTACTACGAATTTAACGATCACCTAAAATTTCCAATAAGAATGTCTTTTGTTACAAAATAATATAACTTTTTACTCTTACCAGTTCTTCTTTTTACGATAGTGTTTCTGTCTTTGCGACCTTTTTTTCCCGCAACCTTAAAGTTATTCATCAAACTGAATGATACATTAACGTCGAGATTCAGAAGTGTTTTTGTGTTGTATAAATAACTGTGGTACATAAGATATGAATTACCACAGAAACTACTTTCAGCAATGTGCAAACACTCTTTTTAACGACGGTGACGATTGCTTTTGTGGAACACAGGCGTTAAGAGTTCCCAAATCCTCCCATGCATTTTTTGTAATCTTCAACAATGATGGGCAAGTAATAGCCAGTCTTGACGTATCATTTTCTGTTCTGAACTGTGTTATTTGCTCGTACCACAACTATGCTGTCTTTCAACTGTGAAGCGGATGATTCAGTGTAGGATACTTCTTACAATAGTCTTGGGTTTTGAAATGTTGTGACATTTCGTTGCGAGTAGCCATAATTTATCCACAAACTAAATTGCCTTCGTTTCATCTTACTAAAATTGGCAGCTATGGGGAAAAAATTAACAGAATAAATTTTCCTGCGAGTATTCCAGAAACTCTTGCTCAATAGTAGAACAGTCCTCCTTCCAAATACATACGCTGCAAAATTCTTCTTCTTGCTTATCAATCCTTCATCAGTACACATCAAATCCCATTAGATGAGGGGCATTCGATAAGTAAGGCAACACATTTGTTTTCTGAAAGTAGATTTATTTTATTCAAGATTCAAATACACTACTGGCCATTAAAATTGCTACACCACGAAGAAGACGTGCTACAGTCGCGAAATTTATCCGACAGGAAGAAGAAGCCGTGATATGTAAATGATTAGCTTTTCGGAGCATTCACACAAGGTTGGCGCCGGTGGCGACACCTACAACGTGCTGACATGAGAAAAAGTTTCCAACCTATTTCTCATAGACAAACAGCAGTTGACTGGCGTTGCCTGGTGAAACATTGTTGTGATGCCACGTGTAAGGAGGAGAAATACGTACCATCACGTTTCCGAATTGGATAAAGGTCGGATTGTAGCCTATTGCGGTTTATCGTATCGCGACATTGCTGCTCGCGTTAGTCGAGATCCAAGTGACTGTTAGCAGAATGTGGAATCGGTGGGTTCAGGAGGGCAATACTGAACGCCGTGCTGGATCCCAACGGCCTCGTATCACTAGCAGTCGAGATGACAGGCATCTTATCCACATGGCAGTAACGGATCGTGCAGCCACGTCTCGATCCCTGAGTCAACAGATGGGGACGTCTGCAAGACAACAACGATCTGCACGAACAGTTCTACGACGTCTGCAGCAGCCTGGACTATCAGCTCGGACACCATGGCTGCGGTTACTCTTGACGCTGCATCACAGAGAGAAGCGCCTGTGATGGTGTACTCAATGACGAACCTGAGTGCACGAATGGCGAAACGTAATTTTTTCGGATGAATCCAGGTTCTGTTTACAGCATCATGATGGTCGCATCCTTGTTTGGCGACATCGCGGTGAACGCGCATTGGAAGCGTGTATTCGTCATCGCCATACTGGCGTATACCGGGCGTGATGGTATGGGATGCCATTGGTCACACGTCTCGGTCACCTCTTGTTCGCATTGACGGCACTTTGACCAGTGGACGTTGCATTTCACGTGTGTTACCGTCCGTGGCTCTACCCTTCATTCGATCCCGGCGAAACCCTGCATTTCAGCAGGATAATGCGCGGCCGCATGTAGCAGATCCCGTACGGACCTTTCTGGTTACAGAAAATTTTCGACTGCTGCCCTGGCCAGCACGTTCTCCAGACCTCTCACCAATTGAAAACGTCTGGTCAATGGTGGCCGAGCAACTGGCTCGTCACAATACGCCAGTCACTACTCTTGTTGAACTGTGGTATCGTGTTGAAGTTGCATCGGCAGCTGTACCTGTACACGCCAAGCTCTGTTTGACTTAATGCCTAGGCGTATCAAGACCGTTTTACGGCCAGAGGTGGTTGTTCTGAGTACCGATTTCTCAGGATCAATGCACCCAAACTGCGTGAAAATGTAAGCACATGTCAGTTGTAGTATAATATATTTGTCTAATGAATACCCGTTTATCATCTGCATTTCTTCTTGGTGTTGCAATTTTAATGGCCAGTAGTGTACATCATGTTACTCCCCACTCTTTTGGCTAGAAAACGCTACTTTTCAAAATAATCTCTGTTCAATGCGATGGCCTTCCATCACCTTACTGGGACGGCCTGTATACCCGCATGGTACCACTCTACAAGTCAACGTCAGAGCCAACGCCTTGTTGTCGCGCCAACAACCTCCCCATCATCCGCCTTCTGATTCCAGCAAAGTGCGTTCCCCCCTGGGCAAAACAGATGAAAGTCGGAAGTGGCATGCTCCGGGTTGTAGGGAACACGAGAGAGCACACTCCGGTGAAGCTCTGACAACTGCTGTCGGGTGAAACGTTGGTGTGAGGCCTTGCGTCGTCACGGAGAAGAAGTCCGTATGCATTTTTGTTGTGGCGAGAAGACGCTGAAGTCGTTTCTTCAATTTCCTGAGGGTAGCACAGTACACTTCAGAGTTGATCGTTGCACCGTGACGGAGGACGTCGTACTGAGTAGCCCCTTCAAAGTCCCAGAAGATGGTCACCATGTTTCTGCCTACTGAGGCTGTGACTTTCAACTTTTCCTTCGGAGCAAAGGAAATGTGGCGACGCTCTATGTATTGCCGTTTTGTTTCGACTTCGACGTGATGAAACCACGTTTCATCACCGGTGACGATGTTCAACAAAAAATTGCTACGATGAGCCTCGTAATGTGCAAGTATTTCCGCCCAAATGGTCCTCCGTTGCTCTTTGTGGTCTTCTGTTAGGTGACAAGGACTCCAGCGGGCACACGCCTTCGGGTACCACAACTGGTGGACGTGTGTGGCAGCACTACCAACAGAGACGTCCAGTTGAGCAGCGAGGCATTTGTTTGTGATTTGTCGATCACCTCGAATGAGAGTGTGCGCACGTTCCAGCACTGCAGGAGTCACAGCTGCGTGCAGCCGGCCGGCACGAGGGAGGCTGGACAGGTCTGTGTAAACTTGTTGCGACAGTGACGGACACTTCGCCCAATTGCTCACCGTGCTTTTGATCACTCTCAGGGCTCCGTAGATATTCTACAAGCGCCTAAGAAACTCAGTAACAGCTCTCTGCTTGGAACGCATCTCAGTTACGGACCTCGTTTTGAAGGGTACATATAGTGCCGCCACCTATTGAAACTTCGTGAAGCTATAGAAGATGAAGTGAGAATACTACGCGATGTTCCACAAGAAATTCCGCATTTTCAACCGAAATGGGCCGAGAAAAGAGTATGTCTCGTTATTTACTGAACGCACATCATATATCCAACAGAGAGGCTTTGTAGGTTTAATGGAGTTACACCGGTTCGTGCTGGCTCCTTCCTTTGAACAGTGTCACAGATTCATCAACTCTTACGGGTGATGTTAACGAAACAACGCAACTGCTAACTGTGTAGTGATACAAGGAATTTTGGTTCATCATTTCGGAGTCTCGTCACATCAGTGATATTGGTGAGTCACAATTCTTGTTAATTAATTTTAATATTAGGTAATAAATGCATTTTAAGTGAAGTCCAATTTTATAAAAAGCTTTCAGTCGCGTATGTGTTCGCTTCTTCTGTTACTAAGTGAGAGCCGACGTCAATCTTCACCACTGCACGAGAGGTTCGCGTCTCTGGGTGTAATCTCGACCGAGTCGACAGCCGTCAAGAAGATGCCCGAACTTGCATTTAACTCCAATGTCAGCTGTTCTTAAACAATGTGAAATTAAAAGAAAATTATGTGCATACTGCTATATATTCATTTCTGTCTGAGACTTATGAGTCAAGATCTGTATTAAACTTTACTTTAATATACTGCTAATTAATGAATTTCAAATTATTATGTATCCAAATAATATGCAATAATATATGCAATAAAACTGTTGGTGACACCTAGGGTCATGCGCGCCCATGTCAGGACGGTAGAAAACAAAGACGAAAATAAGTTAAAGGAGACTACACTTTAAGCCCAATTGACGGAAGGAAAGACATCTGAAAAGAGGTACTTGGAGGAAGGTCCATAAAATACTCAATAGAGAAACAGAGGTCCTGAACTAAAGATTAAATGTCGACAGCCCGCCCGTCGTTCGCTAAAACGGCCGATAACTCAGACGGCAAACACAGAATCTCGACATTCTTCTGTCGGCCTGCGGTGTCCAGGACTGAAAAACTGTTGGTGGTGCGTACCGACGACACGGAGTTCTTGCTGGGCGAGGGCATCGCGTGGCGACACCGTCCAACCATCCAAGAAGACCACTTTTTGGTTCACCCGGATCTGCTGGACAGACCGCTCAGCACAATCGCTGGAGAAGGCCATTGCAGTTGATGCAGCGGGGAGGAAGAGGCGGACAATCGTCCTCGTGACCATCCCTACCGCAGGTTACTCATTTGGCTGGGTGTCGCAGGACTCTCGAATGTGGTTGTAACGATGATACTAATAGCAGCGCATCGGATTCGGAATGTACAGTCTGTCCCTGATAACTTCATAACCTGCTTTGATATTTGACGGAAGAACCTTTCTATCAAACGTGAGTGCGTGTGGGCACTGAGGAGAGGTCTACTTTTTTCTGATGGACTACCTGATCAGAGAGGTACGTTTGGATTTCTGACCCGATCAGACCATCGAACAGCCTAGCGTAAATAACACTGCGGGAAGAAGTCAGCATTCGATGGGCTTCGGCACAATCACGATAGCCATGGAGGAGCGAAGCTGCAGCAGTTGTTGTGCCTGAGAATGAGAAGAAGTCTTCAAAAGCAAAGTGCCATTGCGTAAACGAGAGCAGGATTTCACAAGGCAAGCAATTACATCAACACCTTTCTGAATAATAAACGAATTTACCGTGGCAAAGGACTGACCGTCTTCACTGTGTGAAACCTCGAGAAACCGTGGTGCAACTAGGAGGATCTCTGAATCGTTAGCCTCATTCCGTTTACGGTTCGTAGCCGTTGACTGAGAAGATGACTGGCTCATTGCGAGAAGATCGCCCATGACTGCCAGCGTCTCCGATGGTGCGAACCTTCCAACTGCGGGCCCTCTTCAGAACGGGGCGGACCCGCCTTCGGTGATTTTTCACACCTCTCCAACACCTGACATAGGGACCAATCGGCAATTTGGGAAGGTCGCAGCTCAGGCAATCAACCGCCGCTGAGCCTGGCCTGTACCTGAGTACCTGAGTACCTGAGAGCACGTGCGAACCTACCTGCCAACCAGGGGCTGGGAATACGCGTTATCCAGTCACCTGTTATGCGTCAGACGCTTCGGCCGGTCTTCAGGAGCGCACAGGGAGGAACAATAAAAAGAGGAACCTCAAACGCCGAAGCGAAGGAAGGACGGGAGAAGGAGAACAAAGAAAGAAAAAGGAACGAAAAACAACGGAGAATATGCTGATACTGACCACCGAAAATGTACAATACATTTCCAAAAACATCCCAGACAATGTATGAATGCAGAGTCTCGCGGCGATAACATTGAATAAAATGTTCTCCAGTTTCCAACCGCGTCAATTCCTTAAAACTACAGGAGGTTTCGACCAAGCACTCCTTGGCCATTGTCACGTGATATGACTGCCAGTGGGCTGTTGGTGCGCCCTTATATACGCTAGCTGCCGGCTGTGACGTCACTGGTGCCCGTGACAATGCCATGCACGGTGTTACAAAAAGGTACGGCCAAACTTTCAGGAAACATTCCTCACACACAAATAACGAAAAGATGTTATGTGGACATGTGTCCGGAAACGCTGAAATTCCATGTTAGAGCTCATTTTAGTTTCTTCCACCTACGCTCAGTGGAGTACGTTATCATGATTTCATACGGAATACTCTACCTCTGCTGCTAGAACATGTGCCTTTACAAGTACGATACAACATGTGGTTCATGCACGATGGAGCTCCTGCACATTTCAGCAGAAGTGTTCGTACGCTTCTCAACAACAGATTCGGTGACCGATGGATTGGTAGAGGCGGACCAATTCCATGGCCTCCACGCTCTCCTGACCTCAACCCTCTTGACTTTCATTTATGGGGGCATTTGAAAGCTCTTGTCTACGCAACCCCGATACCAAATGTAGAGACTCTTTGTGCTCGTACTGTGGACGGCTGTGATACAATACGCCATTCTCCAGGGCTGCATCAGTGCATCAGGGATTCCATGCGACGCACGGTGGATGCATGTATCCTCGCTAACGGAGGACATTTTGAACATTTCCTGTAACAAAGTGTTTGAAGTCACGCTGGTACGTTCTGTTGCTGTGTGTTTCCATTCCATGATTAATGTGATTTGAAGAGAAGTAATAAAATGAGCTCTAACATGGAAAGTAAGCGTTTCCGGACACATGTCCACATAACATATTTTCTTTCTTTGTGTGTGAGGAATGATTGCTGAAAGTTTGGCCGTACCTTTTTGTAACACCCTGTCTATGGGCATGTTTTGATTCTGCGTACGATGTGCACTCTTCAACCGCGCGATCGCTGGATCCCACGCAGCGCTGAGCTGCAAGCCACCGTCTCTATTCAGGGTGTTTGTGGTAATTTTTATTTCAATAGCTCGCTTTATTAAACTGTCCGAGAAGCCGTTAGTGAGAGCCACGACAGAAGTATCGTCAAATTTTAACTGGTGACCGTTTTCTAACGCTTACTCACCTAACTCAGATTTCTCTGGATAGCGTAGGTGATAATATCTCTCATGTTCTTCCCTGCGTTGTTGCACAATGCGCACTGTTTGTCCGATGTACTTCTGCCCACACTCACAAGGTATTTCGTAGACTCCAGGTGTTCTGAGACATACTGCGCCTTTAACTGGTCTCAGTAATTGACGGATTTTCGTTGGAGGCCTGAAGATCGATTTGATATTGTGTCTTTTCAACAGGCGGCTAATCTTGCCCGACAAAGAGCCACAGAATGGCAGAAAATCAAGTTTCCTCTTCTGCTCTTCGTCTGTGGTCTTATTCTGATATTTCCCAGAAATCACTCCTTTCACTTGATGGGCGCTGTGGCCATTATTCCTGAGAACCTTGCGTAGCTGGCTGTCCACTGGCAGTCATATGAGTTGACAATGGCCCAGGAGTGCTTGGCCGAAAGCTCGTGTAGTTTTAAGCAATTGACGCAGTTGGAAACCCTAGAACATTTTATTCAGCCCAGACAAGTTCCGCAAGGGGAAAAGAACAGCAAGAGGATAGACATGGGAAGGGAAAATACGCTACAAAGACTAGCTTCTCAGTGGAACAAACAACAATGACCAACTCTTAGAGGAAGAACACTCTTAAGTTCACTTTTTCAAACAAATAAGCACGACCCGAAGCACTGTCCAACGAAGCCTTCCTACGTGAAGATGCGAAGACCCCAATGACGACCTCATCGGCGTACGCCTATAGATCATTATCAGCTTCGCTTATCTTAAGATGGCTACCGACGCTGCCTGCAACGTGATTATTTAACAGACGCGCCATGGGTTAAAATTTCGACACTCCGACGGCAAAGTCGGGCCTGTGGATGTGGACTACGCTGGACTTGCCCTTCGAACGAACCGTGTTTTCGAACTGCCTTTCGAGCTGCATGAAGTCATCGCCGCGCCAGGCCCGTATAGAAAAGTTCACAGTCATGTAACTGAGACATGGGCAGAATGTACTACGTATCTGGTACTTAATACGAGGTGCATTCAAGTTCTAAGGCCTCCGATTTTGTTTCTAATTAACTACTCACCCGAAATCGATGAAACTGGCGTTACTTCTCGATGTAATCGCCTTGCAGACGTACACATTTTTCACAATCCTGACGCCATGATTCCATGGCAGCGGCGAAGGCTTCTTTAGGAGTCTGTTTTGACCACTGGAAAATCGCTGAGGAAATAGCAGCACGGCTGGTGAATGTGCGGCCACGGAGAGTGTCTTTCATTGTTGGAAAAAGCCAAAAGTCACTAGGAGCCAGGTCAGGTGAGTAGGGAGCATGAGGAATCACTTCAAAGTTGTTATCACGAAGAAACTGTTGCGTAACGTTAGCTCGATGTGCGGGTGCGTTGTCTTGGTGAAACAGCACACGCGCAGCCCTTCCCGGACGTTTTTGTTGCAGTGCAGGAAGGAATTTGTTCTTCAAAACATTTTCGTAGGATGCACCTGTTACCGTAGTGCCCTTTGGAACGCAATGGGTAAGGATTACGCCCTCGCTGTCCCAGAACATGGACACCATCATTTTTTCAGCACTGGCGGTTACCCGGAATTTTTTTGGTGGCGGTGAATCTGTGTGCTTCCATTGAGCTGACTGGCGCTTTGTTTCTGGATTGAAAAATGGCATCCGCGTCTCATCCATTGTCTCAACCGACGAAAAGAAAGCCCCATTCATGCTGTCGTTGCGCGTCAACATTGCTTGGCAACATGCTACACGGGCAGCTGTGTGGTCGTCCGTCAGCATTCGTGGCACCCACCTGGATGACACTTTTCGCATTTTCAGGTCGTCATGCAGGATTGTGTGCACAGAACCCACAGAAATGCCAACTCTGGAGGCGATCTGTTCAACAGTCATTCGGCGATCCCCCAAAACAGTTCTCTCCACCTTCTCGATCATGTCGTCAGATCGGCTTGTGCGAGCCCGAGGTTGTTTCGGTTTGTTGTCACACGATGTTCTGCCTTCATTAAACTGTCGCACCCACGAACGCACTTTCGACACATCCATAACTCCATCACCACATGTCTCCTTCAACTGTCGATGAATTTCAATTGGTTTCACAGCACGCAAATTCAGAAAACGAATGATTGCACGCTGTTCAAGTAAGAAAAACGTCGCCATTTTAAGTATTTAAAACAGTTCTCATTCTCGCCGCTGGCGGTAAAATTCCATCTGCTGTACGGTGCTGCCATCTCTGGGAGGTATTGACAATGAACGCGGCCTCATTTTAAAACAATGCGCATGTTTCTATCTCTTTCCAGTCCGGAGAAAAAAAAATCGGAGGCCTTAGAACTTGAATGCACCTCGCAGTGTGACACATGTCGGAACAGATTTTAAACGGCATGTCCCATCACACATTTCTATAGGCGGCTGCCGAGCAGTGGTCATTTACGACGGGCCATCCTCGAACATGTTACGGTTGTGGCAAAGAAGGGCACGACCGTAATGAATGCCTGCAACGACGCATCGCACGACTAGGACACGACGAAACGAACACTGGCAGAACCATAACCGCCCTTCCAATCACCTATGGGGCGACACTGCACGCCTGGCCCTTGCAGTTCATGAGCGTCTCTCAGGACCGATACACCCGGAGACGTCACAGCAGCTTTCCGCATGCAGTGCCCCCCGCGAACATCACTTACAACCGGACACACCCGCGCTAGAAGTCCACAAGGATACCAGCGAGAGTCTTATGGTGACTGAATACCGCATGATAGCGCCCGCTGCTTTTGTACCGGAACGGCGCGAATCTCTTCCTCCCACTGAGCCACCTCGGCAGGACGAAATCTGACGGCATACACGATAATTTTCTTCCGCGGCACGGAGATACGACCTCCACAACACGGTGAGCCGTCCGACAGATACTGTGAGCGAGCCCCACATCCAGAAGGTGCGGAACGTAGCACATCGCTAAAGCAATTGAGCCGACTCGGCCAGCGCTGTCACCTTTCACCAATGTTGAAACTGACGGGCCTATTTTATGGGCGGATGGCGAGGATTTACCTTCTCCACCCGATGCAGAAATAGCCAACACTAAAATGGGGGATGTTCCTATGACAACTCCTGCGACCACAGTCCTCCACGGCAAACACCTATGAGCATATCGGCAACACGGATCCCGCACCAGGCATGCCGAATAGCTACCGTCAGCACCGACAATATCGGCTCCCACGTTAAACTTCAACTGCTTCGCGACACGCCAAGAGCAGCGGACATCGACATCGCCCTACTACAAGAACTGAGGACAGCAACTTGATTTGGATCTTATGGATAACAGACGTACGCCGCCCTGGCGGCTATGGAACACACACAGGTGCAGCCATCCTCCTCCGCTAAGGGGTTGCCGATGTCGCATATCCCCCAACGGCGCGAGGGGTGGCCATAACAGCTGAGGGAATCAGAATCATAAATCTCCAAGCCCCATCGGGCACAGATAAACGGAGGGATCGCTCCCTGTTCTACGTAGAAGATACCACGCCTTCTCGGCAGATACGATAACCTCATCGTGGGTGGAAACTTTGCTTCCTCGTTCGACGCCTTCGTCTCGTTGACACGAGGAGAGCGGCACACGGTGACCCCCCGGGGCAAACACACATCACGAGCCACTCCGCCAGCCGACTCGGTAGAATATATATCTCTGACACTCTGAAACCCGTTCTTTCGACGCGCAGGCGTTGGCCGTCTGCGTTTTCGCATCACGACGTCTACATCTGTACCATCAACCTACGTAGAGCTTCTACACTACTGGCCATTAAAATTGCTACACCAAGAAGAAATGCAGATGATAAACGGGTATTCATTGGACAAATATATTATACTAGAACTGACATGTCATTACATTTTCACGCAATTTGGGTGCATAGATCGTGAGAAATCAGTACCCAGAACAACCACTTCTGGCCGTAATAACGGCCTTGATATGCCTGGGCATTGAGTCAAAGTTTGGATGGCGTGTACAGGTACAGCTGCCCATGCAGCTTTAACACGATACCACAGTTCATCAAGAGTAGTGACTGGCATTTTGTGACGAGCCAGTTGCTCGGCTACCATTGACCAGACGTTTTCTATTGGTGAGAGATCTGGAGAATGTGCTGGCGAGCGCAGCAGTCGAACATTTTCTGTGTCCAGAAAGGCCCGTACAGGACCTGCAACATGCGGTCATGCATTATCCTGCTGAAATGCAGGGTTTCGCAGGGTTGGAATGAAGGGTAGAGCCACGGGTCGTAACACATCTGAAATGTAACGTCCACTTTTCAAACTGCCGTCAATGCGAACAAGAGGTGGCCGAGACGTGTAACCAATGGCACCCCATACCATCACGCCGAGTGATACGCCAGTATGGCGATGACGAATACACGCTTCCAATGTACGTTTACCGCGATGTCGCCAAACACGTATGCGACCATCATGATGCTGTACACAGAACCTGGATTCATCCGAAAAAATTACGTTTTGCCATTCGTGCACCATGCAGCTGCAAACGTCGTCGAACTGTTCGTGCAGATGGTTGTTGTCTTCCAAACGTCCCCATCTGTTGACTCATGGATCGAGACGTGGCTGCACGATCCGTTACAGCCATGCGGTTAAGATGCCTGTCATCTCAACTGCAAGTGATACGAGGCCGCTGGGATCCAGCACGGCGTTCCGTATTACCCACCTGAACCCACCGATTCCATATTCTGCTAACAGTCATTGGATCTCGACAAAGGCGAGCAGCAATGTGGCGATACGATAAACCGCAATCGCGATAGTCTACAATCCGACCTTTATCAAAGTCGGAAACGTGATGGTACGCATTTCACCTCCTCACACGAGGCATCACAACAACGTTTCACCAGGCAACGTCGGTCAACTGCTGTTTGTGTATGAGAAATCGGTTGGAAACGCTCCTCATGTCATCACGTTGTAAGTGTCGCCACCGGCACCAAACTTGTGTGAATGCTCTGTAAAGCTAATCATTTGCATATCACAGTATCTTCTTCCTTTCGGTTAAATTTCGCGTCTGTAGCACGTCATCTTCGTAGTGTAGCAATTTTAATGGCCAGTAGTGTATATGGCTCAGCGCAGGACCTTTGAAGCTCAAGGTCACGCTACTGCGGGATCCCGCATGTCGACAGCAGGTCACTGACACGTGGCACACTGTTGGTAAACGCATCATGCGTTACGTGACCACTCTTCACTGTTTACTGTGCGGCAAACGGGCTATCCGGCGCACCTTGACACACTTTGGCAGAGCCGAATCACCACACAACAGATTTCTACTACAGCGACCTACGTGAGCTCATGGACCATTCACCGTCCCCGGACCGCCTAAAACATGCTCAACGAATCAAGGCAAAAATTTTACTCTTGACCAGGTGCCGTGTGGAAGTAGCCATCATACGAGCACGAGGCCAAGATAGAATTAATTGTGAAGAACCTTCTATGTATTATATCGTTCAAAATGTTCGCCAACGCCGACAGGCCCTAATGTCAACTTTAGACCTACCTGATGGATGACGACTGACATTCCGAACTCCCATCGCCGATGCCTTCGCAACGCAGTACAGACTTCTCTATTAAGAAGTACCGGTCAGTGCAGAGGCTATTGCTGAGGCTCCCCAGGAGATCCATTGTACGAGGGCAGTTCAATAAGTAATGCAACACATTTTTTTTCTGAAACAGGGGGTGTTTTATTCAGCATTGAAATAACCCAGGTTATTCGCCAATCTTTTAGCTACAAAAAACTATTTTTCAACGCAATCTCCATTCAATGCTATGGCCTTACGTCACCTTGAAATGAGGGTCTGTATGCCTGCACGGTACCATTCCACTGGCCAATGGCGGAGCCAACGTCGTTCTGGATCAATAACTTCTTCATTATCCGCGTAGTGCCTCCCACGGATTGCGTCCTTCATTGGGCCAAACATATGGAAATCCGACGGTGCGAGATCGGGGCTGTAGGGTGCATGAGGAAGAACAGTCCACTGAAGTTTTGTGAGCTCCTCTCAGGTGCGAAGACTTGTGTGACGTCTTGCGTTGTCATGAAGAAGGAGAAGTTCGTTCAGATTTTTGTGCCTACGAACACGCTGAAGTCGTTTCTTCAATTTCTGAAGAGTAGCACAATACACTTCAGAGTTGATCGTTTGACCATGGGGAAGGACATCGAACAGAATAACCCCTTCAGCGTCCCAGAAGACTGTAACCGTGACTTTACCGGCTGAGGATATGGCTTTAAACTATTTCTTGGTAGGGGAGTGGGTGTGGCGCCACTCCATTGATTGCCGTTTTGTTTCAGGTTCGAAGTGATGAACCCATGTTTCATCGCCTGTAACAATCTTTGACAAGAAATTGTCACCCTCAGCCACATGACGAGCAAGCAATTCCGCACAGATGGTTCTCCTTTGCTCTTTATGGTGTTCGGTTAGACAACGAGGGACCCAGCGGGAACAAACCTTTGAATATCCCAACTGGTGAACAATTGTGACAGCACTACCAACAGAGATGTCAAGTTGAGCACTGAGTTGTTTGATGGTGATCCGTCGATCATCTCGAACGAGTGTGTTCGCACGCTCCGCCATTGCAGGAGTCACAGCTGTGCACGGCCGGCCCGCACGCGGGAGATCAGACAGTCTTGCTTGACCTTGCGGCGATGATGACACACGCTTTGCCCAACGACTCACCGTGCTTTTGTCCACTGCCAGATCACCGTAGACATTCTGCAAGCGCCTATGAATATCTGAGATGCCCTGGTTTTCCGCCAAAAGAAACTCGATCACTGCCCGTTGTTTGCAACGCACATCCGTTACAGACGCCATTTTAACAGCTCTGTACAGCGCTGCCACCTGTCGGAAGTCAATGAAACTATACGAGACGAAGCGGGAATGTTTGAAAATATTCCACAAGAAATTTCTGGTTTTTTCAACCAAAATTGGCCGAGAAAAAAAGTGTGTTGCATTACTTATTGAACTGCCCTCGTACACTAGCAGCCGCGGCAGCAACCCTCCTTACGGCGGAAGTGTCCACCGACGATGTGCTTGGCGCTGTGGCCAAAGGATCACTTAATCGGTCTCCGGGCCCGGACGGTTTACCGATCGAATTTTACAGAACCTTCCAAGATTTGGGACATGTTCTCGGAACTTTTGTCCAGCACGGCGAACCTGCCATCATCGTTCATGGAAGGCTTGCAAGAGGAACTCGATAGTTATCTGCCGATCACGTTACTCAATTCCGATTTCAGGATTTTCACACACTTTCTAGTTGTGCGACTCAAACATGTATTACGAGAAAGTGTTCCCCACGAACAAACATCCTTAGTCGGAGATAATAAAATACAGTGAATATCAAGATGTGATCGCTGTGACAACACACTCTTTTTTTTTTTTTTTTAATAAGAGGTGGAGCCCCTCCACGCCCACACCGGCATGATGGCCAACACAATAGATCTACTGCCATCTCTGCATAAGGGTTAGTATTCACTAAAGTGAGGTGTCGCAGGATGTGGGTACTGCGATGTTTGCGTACGTCTGGTTAGGATTAACCATTAATGCGCGCTCATCTGGAGACAGATTGGTCGAAATCTGACGAAGGGTAGAGGTTTGAAGGGCAGAGGAAAAAAAGTGCCAAGGCAAGAGCCAAGGGAAAAAAAAAACCTCTGCGATAGTTAGGTCGGGTGGTAAGAGCAGTAGCGGGTGTCTTGTTGCCTGCGGTAGGTCGTGCAAGGATAGGCTTTGTTAGTAGTGGGTATCATGCATGTCGATACCTTGACGTTGTGCGTTTGTGCTGCTCGGCGGCTGGCGCTGGGTGCTGGTACAGAGTCCTCGTTCAGCGTCAGCAACCTGCAACAGTTAGGTTTGTTATCGATCTTGTGTCCGATAGGTCATATACCGGAGGCACAGTGTGAGGGAATGTTGGCAGATTGTTTGTGCGTCTGTGGGCGAGCTCGTCGGTGTCCCTGCTGTGGCCTGTTGGTCGGCTCTAATAGCAGCTGGTAGTTGCCAGTCAGTGTTGCTGATATGCAGGGGCTTGCCGACGTTTGTCGCTGTTTGCGTTAGTTTACCATAGGTGGCTATGCCCTAGCTAGCAGTGTCTTTGGCCGCTTGTGCTCCCACCTGTGGTTGTGATCGTAGTTTCCCAGAGTGAGGATGAAAGGATTGTTCGAGTGTCTCGAGTTCCTGTATAGTGGCGTGTGGCGTGTTTTTTGAATACTTCCTTGAGGGTATCAAGGCGGTATTCCTGGTGAAGATCCACGGTGCGTGTGTAGCGTGGAGCGTTGCTAATGATTCGTAGCACCTTGTTCTGTATGATCTGCAGGCGGCGCAGTCGTGTAGGAGCTGCATATCCCCAGACGGGAGCTGCGTACGTCATCAGAGGTCTAATCAGTGTCATGTTTATGGACCTCGACACCCTCCTATTCAGTGTGCTTTCCCTGTTGAGCATTGGGTAGAGCTGTTTGAGCCTCGCGTGCGCTCGGTTGGCTACGTATTCGATGTGGTCCCCCCATGTAAGTTTCCGGTCCAGCCAGACACCAAGGTACCTTACTTTCTCTCGGAAACGTATTGGGCGTGTATGTAGTGTTATTGGTCTACAGTGTTGGTGTTTGCGCAGTAGTTTCGGTCTGCGTGTGAACAGAACTGCTTCGCACTCGTCGACGTTTACTTTAATACGCCATAGCTCCAACCAAGGCTCAGCTGTTCTGAGTGCTGTCTGTATTCGTGAATTGATGTTCGACGGTTTCCAGTCTTGCGCGAGGATGGCTGAGTCATCCGCGTAGACGGCTAACGTCGTGTTTTGTGTCGCTGGGAAGTCATAAATGTACGGGTTAAACAAGATGGGCCCTAGGATCCTCCCTTGGGGTACTCCAGCTTGAATACCGTGTTGTGTTGATTGTTTATCCTGCACGATAGTGTTGAAACATCTGTTCGTGAGATATGAGTGTATGAGACGTACGAGTCCGTCCGGAAAACCAGCTTCGCTTAGTTTGCGTATGAGTCCGTTGTGCCAGAGACGATCGAAAGCCTTTTCGACGTCTAGGAACACGGCCCCTGTGGCTTTGTTCATGTTGTAGCCGTGTGTTATACACACCTGGAAATTCAAATAAGAACACCGTGAATTCATTGTCCCAGGAAGGGGAAACTTTATTGACACATTCCTGGGGTCAGATACATCACATGATCACACTGACAGAACCACAGGCACATAGACACAGGCAACAGAGCATGCACAATGTCGCCACTAGTACAGTGTATATCCACCTTTCGCAGCAATGCAGGCTGCTATTCTCCCATGGAGACGATCGTAGAGATGCTGGATGTAGTCCTGTGGAACGGCTTGCCATGCCATTTCCACCTGGCGCCTCAGTTGGACCAGCGTTCGTGTTGGACGTGCAGACCGCGTGAGACGACGCTTCATCCAGTCCCAAACATGCTCAATGGGGGACAGATCCGAAGATCTTGCTGGCCAGGGTAGTTGACTTACACCTTCTAGAGCACGTTGGGTGGCACGGGATACATGCGGACGTGCATTGTCCTGTTGGAACAGCAAGTTCCCTTGCCGGTCTAGGAATAGTAGAACGATGGGTTCGATGACAGTTTGGATGTACCGTGCACTATTCAGTGTCCCCTCGACGATCACCAGTGGTGTACGGCCAGTGTAGGAGATCGCTCCCCACACCATGATGCCAGGTGTTGGCCCTGTGTGCCTCGGTCGTATGCACTCCTGATTGTGGCGCTCACCTGCATGGTGCCAAACACGCATACGACCATCATTGGCACCAAGGCAGAAGCGACTCTCATCGCTGAAGACGACACGTCTCCATTCGTCCCTCCATTCACGCCTGTCGCGACACCACTGGAGGCGGGCTGCACGATGTTGGGGCGTGAGCGGAAGACGGCCTAACGGTGTGCGGGACCGTAGCCCAGCTTCATGGAGACGGTTGCGAATGGTCCTCGCCGATACCCCAGGAGCAACAGTGTCCCTAATCTGCTGGGAAGTGGCGGTGCGGTCCCCTACGGCACTGTGTAGGATCCTACGGTCTTGGCGTGCATCCGTGCGTCGCTGCGGTCCGGTCCCAGGTCGACGGGCACGTGCACCTTCCGCCGACCACTGGCGACAACATCGATGTACTGTGGAGACCTCACGCCCCACGTGTTGAGCAATTCGGCGGTACGTCCACCCGGCCTCCCGCATGCCCACTATACGCCCTCGCTCAAAGTCCGTCAACTGCACATACGGTTCACGTCCACGCTGTCGCGGCATGCTACCAGTGTTAAAGACTGCGATGGAGCTCCGTATGCCACGGCAAACTGGCTGACACTGACGGCGGCGGTGCACAAATGGTGCGCAGCTAGCGCCATTCGACGGCCAACACCGCGGTTCCTGGTGTGTCCGCTGTGCCGTGCGTGTGATCATTGCTTGTACAGCCCTCTCGCAGTGTCCGGAGCAAGTATGGTGGGTCTGACACACCGGTGTCAATGTGTTCTTTTTTCCATTTCCAGGAGTGTATGTTCGACTACGCGGAGGAGTTGTTGTGTTGTCGAGTGGTGATTCCTAAAGCCGAATTGCTCCGGTCTTAGGGTGTGTGACAACACACTCGCGACTGCCTGGCACTTTAATCTCCATAGACTTCAATCAAGCCTTTGAGGGTTGCATTCGACAACGCAGTGATGGACCGGATGGCGATTCCCCCGACGATCACGCACGTGATTATTCGGCTTCTACGAGGGGCAACGTCCAGCCTTCTCGCCAACGGCAGACTTACAGAACCGACACGGATCGAACGCTCAGTACGGCTGTGTTCCCCACTGTGGACGATGCTTTATGCCATAGCGATGGAACCACTCATACGTGGATTACAGAAACGCTTAAGAGGTATTCCACTCCGGGACCACGTGTTCCGCTGCCGGGCCTACGCGGACGACTTGGCCGCCATAGAACGTTCAGCTGCCGACGTACAAGCTACGAGGCAATGGATTATTCATTACAGTGCAGGCGCTGGGAGCGCTATGAACGTCGCAAAATCTAGCGCCATGAATACTGGTCGTGGCCTTCACACAGACAGTGTAGCCCCCTTTCAATGGGTGGACACCCTCCACTGTCTCGGTTTGGTGTACACGCGAGACATTCGCCGCACCTCGGCAACCAATTTTCGGGCGCTACTGCGACGCATCCTGGCAAGCGTACAGAATCACCTGCTACGCCCGCTGAATATGTGCCAGAGAGTCACCTTCGTCAATCCCTGGCAGCCCCGATAACCCACATCGTGCAGATTCTGTCCATCACTGCGACAATGGTGGCCAGACTACAGGCGGCTTTCGGGTATTTTATATGTTCCGGACACATCTTCAGAGTCCAGTACGATGCCCTCACTTTACTAGAGCGGGATGGTGCCCTCGATCTTGTTTACGTGAAAGGCATGGCCACGGCACTTTACACCAATTAGTACGCTCTGGCTATGCAAAAGCCAAAATACTAGTTCCACTGGAATGTTGATCACCGAGTTCGCAACTTTTCGAGACGTCTTTGGCACACATCCCACCTCCGACGTCGCACATCGGCCGTTTGTTTTTGGAATACAGATACAAATGCCCCGAGCTCCCCACGACCAGGAAGACGAGCACCCGCGACATATACAACCTTCTCTGACCGTACCCACCCCGAAACCCCGTAGAAGGTTTCATGGCCTACAGTGTGGAAAACGATCCATCAACCATAGCACACGGCTGACACTACCGCGACGTGGTACCTGCTCGTCAACGGCAAATGTACTATCAGACGGAAACTGCATCGCGTTGTGGTGGTGGGGTCACCTCTGTGCCTCAAGTGCAATGTCCAGACCAGATAAGGATCCCGCAGAAGCGAAATCCTACAGGCCGATTTGCCTACTGGATATATTTGACAAAATACTGGAAAAATTGCTAGCTGACAGACTGACAGCACACCGAGTGTTGTGCGGGATGAGTAGCAGGCCGTTCGGTTTCAGGCCGGGGCAGTCGGCATCTGATGCAATCGCCCTGGCGGCCGAGGTCTGTGGCTCGACCCCGCACAAATACGTGGTTGGCATCATGGTTGACATCAGTGGCGCCTTCGACAACCTGTGGTGGCCTTCGCTCTTCTCCTGCCTGCGGGAGAAAGAGTGTCCAGGGCCGCTATATGGTTGCCTGAGGAGCTATTGCGAGGATCGGGAGGTCTGGCTATCATCCTCTAGCGAAAGAGTTGGCAAGACAATCACTAAAGGATGTCCCCAAGGCTCCGTCTTAGGACCCCTCTTCTGGGACATCCACATGGAGCCTTTGTTAGATAGATTACAACAGAGTGAAGAGGTGCTAGAGGTGATAGCTTTCGCGGATGACCTCCTCCTGTTGGTTGGCGGCCGCAGCCGCGAAGACATTGAACCAAAGATAGCGACAGCACTAGACAAACTTCAACAGTGGTGCCATGCGACCAAAATGACGATATCGCCCAGCAAATCTACTTACCTCCTGCTAAAAGGACATCTCATTAGAAATCCGACTGTCAGAATAGACGGTTCACCAGTTCTCAGACGACACGAGACACGCTACCTAGGAGTCATCATTGATGAGAGGTGAAGTTTCGGTAAGGACATTGATACCGTCACCCAGAGAGCCCTACAGATACTAAACAATCTCATCTCAATAGGTCATAAAAGATTCCATCTCCCTCCACACTTAATCAGGCTATATCACAACAGCATCCTAACTTCAGTCGTGGGCTACGGCTCGGGAGTCTGGGCGCACAGGCTCACGAGGGTAGTGCCCGCCGTGGCAGTGAGAAGGGTCCAAAGAAGCATGCTGCTAAGAGCTGTGGGTGCTTACAGAACGTCTCCAGGGGGGGCCCTATTAGTCATAATGGGGCTCTGCCCTCTGGACATCAAAATAAGGGAACAGGCGGCCTGGTATTGGGCCAAAAGGGATAATTACGAAAAGATTGTAGATATTATGGGTATCAGAGTGGGGGACAAAAGAGAAATAAGGAGAAGAGGGGAGGAACTCTGGCAGGAGACTTGGGCTGCAGAAGAGGCTGGACGACGAACCTTCCAGTTTCTACCTGATGTGAGGGAACGCCTGGGTATGAAATACTTCGAGCCTACACGAGGTCTGATTCACTTCCTCACTGGCCATGGACCCTACCCGACATACTTATGTCGATTTGGGAAAAGGGCAACACCAGCGTGAGACTGTGGCGATCCGGACGGTACACCCGAACATGTTGTTTACGAATGTCCCCTCTTCAATGATGTCGCAAACACATTACGAGACAGACTTCCTAACCATGACACATATCAACTACTTAGACGAGAGGAAACTTTTCAGACTCTAAATACCTTGGCAAACGAGGTATCACGAAAAGTTTTAACTGAATATTTAAGAGAGAGACAGTAATAACAAGGATAATAATTACCGATTGTGACCAAGAGCCCTAGTCCCATACCGCCTGTGCGTGGACTGGCTGACTTCACCCGAGTTAGAATCCGCCATGCGCAGGACTAGGGGGAGTAGGGACCAACCACCGATTAAGACACACCAGATATGACGTAGGATAAGTTAGTTTGTAGGACTTAGTTTTTAGGAAATTAGAATAGGTACTGCAGCGAATTACAAAGTCGAGGCCTGCCCAGTGCCAGGGGCATGTTCTTCGGGGTTAGCTCGAAGAACAAGGCATATTAAGTAGGTTTATATTCTTACTGGCACACATGTGACGCTGCAGAATATACATAAGATCAATTAGTTATAGGAATTAGGCATAAACAGTAGATATAGATATTAAGTGCCCATTGTTGTTAATGTAACTGTAGCTCACTATAAAACCAATAACTAGCTGCACAATTCAATATAAATGTATAACTATTAGGACCCACTAATGAGCTTAAGGAAGTGGGTTAATTTGTATAATTATAATGGTTATTAATAAAGAATTCTTTTTTTTTCAAAAAAAAAAGTGCAATGTCGAAGATACAGATTTACACTATTTCGAGTGTGGGGCAGCAGCACCTGTCCGGACCCTCGTACGGAAGATTGTGGCTTTCTACCTCCGAGCACCTCGACATCAAGTCTCTCCTACCACGCCAGTATATCCTGACACGACCTACTTTCCCTCGTCTAAGTGGCACGCCATCACATGTATCAGTGGCATGGCTACCAACTACCTCTTCCGGGACGACATCGTCGATCCGGCGGACTTCTGGATACGTCTCCAGGTACACCACAATACCCTTCGTCGACATCGCAAGTAGAGGACCACTTTCGCGAACTATTTACAGAATATTTTCGCCAACCCGCCTCGGAGCTGGAATCTCGACGAAACGTGCTAACCAAGAGTGGGCGATTCCACGTTCCCCTCACAACGATAGAATGGACGCTTCTCTGACGGCGCGACATGTCGAGCATGGCGCAGCAAATCTTTCTAATCTCTTTCAATTTCCTTTTCTCTCCATCTTCTTTTCCTTACTCATCCTTATTCACGGATGGCTCTGGATCTGCAGCGTATTCGTTTTTCTTTATCATGCGCTCCGCTTAAAAAAATAAAAAATAAAAACAAAGAAAAATGATGTTGATAAAGTATATTTATTTAAGTTAAAAAAATGAGGAAGTATACTTTTTATGTCAAAAAAGTGATGTTGATCAAGTATACTTATTTACGTTTTCAAGACATATTGTTTATTTTATGAAGAACGTCGTCTTTTGTTTTCAAACAATAAAGATTTTTATTTGTCTTCTCATTACCTGCAACATCTTGCTGATATAGTAGGTGTTTATTTTTTCGTTGTATACAAGGAAGACATTATTTAAAGAAAAATTTAAAAAAAACAACAGTCAGTACAGCAATTTCCCGTGAAAGGCTAAGGTCTCGAGTTCGAGTCTCGGTCCGACACACAGTTTTAATCTACCAAGAAGTTTCATACCAACATACACTCCGCTGCATTGTGAAAATTTCATTCTGGAGTTAATAAGTTATTAATAACTTTGTATCAAGAGAAAGCCATTTCCGTCAGGAGACAGATGATGGTCCATACAATCTTCCAACGGACACGCGTTGACAACAGTTCAACAGGATTGGGGCAAACGATCCCTCTCCACGAGCACACAGGAACTGTGGTGTCCCCCAGATAACTTACCCGAAAATAAAATTCTCGAGCGAGATATACAATTTCCAATGAATGTGACCTACGTCTAAAAGCGAATCAAAACTCATTGGCAGTACGAGAGTAAAGAGTCGTGACGTGATAGTATGCAGTTCATGGTTAACAAACGATCAGTATCATGCGACGGACATACAGAGCAGACGTGCGCAGCTTCGTCAGGATCTCGTAACGTAGTTTACATACAACTATATCGACTTCCCATTACAATCGTCAAGAGAGTTTCCGCAATTTCGTCGCTGCCGTTTTGGTAATAGGAAACATCTGCGCTGTATAATGTGCCTTAGACAAAACATACGTATCCAACATTCGTACTTTCTGCAAGTGAGGGTCGTTCTTGGTTGCAGTACGGCACACTGTATTTTATCTGTAACAGATTTCCAACTCAAAGCCGCCATCTACAGTGGGCAATGATGAACGGCAACTGCCAAAGGTGTTTGCTGATATGAAAAAGTGCACAAAAAAGGACTGCGTCCTCATAACGGCGTAGGGTGAGGAATTTTTACTTCTTTTCATTTAAGCGAGCACGTGCGATAGAAGCCAAGAATGATTGGTTTTAACAACGGGACTTCCTCACTTCAACGAAGGAGGACCACTACGTCAGTGGTATACGCCCTAATTGTGAGGTTATAACGTTGTTGCTTTATTTTGTGGTGTAAGCGGTGCTGCTAGACAATAAAAGCGGTTTAAAAGCTGTGAGCTGTCTGGGGAAGTTAACCTTGCATTACTGAGCAACTGTTTCACCAGGTATCCAGTCTAGCTTACCAAATTCCCTACCAGACTAACATTAATTATAATCTTTTAATAGTCATACGACAACCGGTGATATGTATATAAAAAAGAGAATTTAAATAAAAAGAAATAAATCAGTTTACATTTGGAAATTTATTTTAACATTGATCATTGAAATTTCAGCATATTAAACTCGATTCATAACTAAGCTGGTGGTGCCTTATTTAGGATTGTGAAAATGTGAAATTGTAATCTTACGGAACACATCAAATATGGAGCCAAGATTGGGAGTCTGCATACAACACTGCATTCATAAAATAACACACGAAGAACGTTGAAACATATGCAAGAGGAAATTAACCACAACCAACCGATTCAATTTTCACCCAAAGAAGTTACGTTCGTAGCGCAATCCTGTCCGTCATGAAATTACCACACACTGGTATACTAAATTCATACTAACTCTCTGTGAAATCTTCCCGAAAAGAATAGCTGAGGGCTACTTTGATGCTTACACCACATGCTTCACGTGGTCAACTTGGTTTACACAAAGAGTGTAACTCCACAATAATTTTGATAATTAAAATAAATTAGATCGAAAAGCAATTTACAAAAGAAAAACCTCAAACTGGTTGCTGTCGTCTTACTATTAACCTGATGGGTCAAACCATTGTATGAGCACGTGGTACTGGTCTCACAAAGTACACCCCACGTGGGTTGAACATAAAGAAAAGTTGCTATATTGAAAAATATTGTGAAGACGAGACGTTATAATCTCACGCATATTCGCATTTAAGATTGATGATATTAGTTAGAGTTAATGATCAACACGTGGTTCCACTTTACTCACAAAGTGGTGACAAAGCAACTACCGGAATATATTCTGAACTTCACACGAGAATTACACTGCGCTGCAATTTAAGATAACATTAGATATTTTAGAGCTAAACCTGAAATAAAGGTGATTAAATTTTCATTTAGGCTGAACTTAAGAAATCCATTGTCCTACGCGCTTAGCCGGAGATCTTACCACTTCAGACGCTCGCCACGGACAGACTGCCCCGGTCCCTCCTTGAGGGTGGCTCACAAATACAAACGGAAGTGGCCAGAGGGGCAGCTTCCTATACCAACATGACAAGGGACGGACAGGACCACACTAAGGATAGAAACCTCTTTGCTTTTAGAAAGCGTAGCTATCTGTTCCGACGTTGGTCCTACTGTTCTCTAGCAGACAGGCTTGTCTGCTACCCTCAAGCATGCAACTAGAAATACGTTTGCTCATTCATCCTCTCACACAGAAGGGAAGGGGGATGACAGTATCTTATCATATACAGTACATAAAAGAAAGCGGATGTAGGTTCCGTATGAGACTGTGTGACATGAATTACATATAAACTGTGTTTTAAAATGTAGTAGTGTGACAGATCGTTCTTGTTTATGTGTAAAAGTAACATGTTCCACTACTCAGTCTCCACCCAGATAGTCAGAAACGCCACAGTAAATTTAGAAAAGGAATTTATGCCGTAAATGACAATTTAAGAAATTAACATGAAAGGAATCCAACAGAGACCTTTCAAGGTTCCCCCGCGAGAGTTTTGAACCTGACAGGCGATTAGCAACTTGACGCAACAACGTTTCATGAGACAGGACAAGCAAAGACGTAGAGAGGACTACCCTCAGTGAGGGACTTCCTAGCAGAACAACCAGTAGCGTCAGCGGCCCATTGACCACCAATAAAATTGCAGTGTTTTCTTGTACAAGTGAGGAAGAACGACATGTGCAGGTGCAGCAAAGATAACAATCACGAACACGCGATCCAGCTACGTGTGATCAACGCAATCAAATGCCTTAGAAAAATCAAAGAAGGCAAAAGCACAATGAATAAATTTAATAGTCACCACAAAGTCAAATTCAAATGGTTCAAATGGCTCTGAGCACTATGGGACTTAACATCTATGGTCATCAGTCCCCTAGAACTTAGAACTACGTAAACCTAACTAACCTAAGGACAGCACACAACACCCAGCCATCACGAGGCAGAGAAAATCCCTGACCCCGCCGGGAATCGAACCCGGGAACCCGGGCGTGGGAAGCGAGAACGCTACCGCACGACCACGAGATGCGGGCCCACTGAAGTCACAGCCCTGTATTCTGACACCGGATTCGAAATTGTATGGCCAGGAAGCCAACTGGATTTTTATAAATCACACTACTAAGCTACCACCTGTCGACATTTCGTGCAGTGGTTTCGTAGTCAAAACTTAGTACCGCGAAGGGACGAAAATCGGCCGCTGTTAAACGCTCATGATGCTTCGGAATGAGAATAATTTTCCCGACCTTGATGATTGCGGATACAGCTCTCTGCCGCAAAATATCGTTTAAAATTGAGGTAAAAGTAGAGGCCAAGAGATGCCAAAACGCAAATACAGTCAAACACGTCATCCTCCTGAAAATGCGCTGGAAGTTCAACAATCTGGTCTCGCAGAGGGTCGCAAAAACTAGCATCAGAAGAGGGGCTAACGGTGTCATCCGCAGCGTACAACTGTCTATCATATCCATGTAAAGCTTGAGTCACCTCACCTTGAGTAGTCAATTGACGTGTGGTGAGGGAAGAAATAAGAAACCAATAGCGACGAATCTAATGAGGAAGCAGGTGGTCCAAGGAAGTCAGTTCCTTGTTAATGAGAGAACGTGGCTTAGACTTCACCCTCAACACTTCCATGAGTTTCTTCTTAACCAGCAGCAACTTAGTCTTGATCCGCCAAACGTAAGCGATCCTCAGATTGAGAGGTGGCATGAGCCACCATCTTACGATTTTCCTCTCTATTTGCATGCGGTGAAAAGTTACTGTTCGTTCACACGCGGACTTCCCACGCAGCGTCTCTCGTCACCCGGGTGGTCCGGTGACAGGCGGGCACTGCTGATCTTGAAAGGGTAAGCTGACGGGTGTGAGGGAGTCGAGTGAATGCTTTCCAGACGCCGACATTGTAGAATAGCGGCGGAGACACGCTCGCTGGGGCCTGAAGTAGTGGCTGGGCTAGAGGTTCCGTTACTTCGCAGAAACTTAGCGAAAACACTTTCTGGCGGGCTACCAGCGAGGCGTGGGAATGACTTGTGTACCCAGGCAGTTGTGGCGGGCAAATTCCCGCGCTTTCTGCAAAATGATTGGCTTGCTCAGGGCATAGCTCCGTGACGTAGCAAAATCAGCGCAGAAATTGGCGCCAAGAATCTCCATTGGTGGAATGGTAGTGCTCCGGCAATAGAGTGGAATTTTCCACCGGTTTTCGAGTTGCTGATTGGAACGGTTAACCACGGCCACTGTCGTGGGGGCGGGAATGTTCGGTTTTCGGTTTGTACGGGTGCTCTTGTGGGGAGTCAGTCTCGGCTTTCGGTCAGGGTAGGTTACAAGACTGAGCTCCCGCTGCTCTAGACAGCCTGCCTTCCGTTGGCTGTCTAATATACTTTTATTTGATTGTAACTGTTTAACGAAGTTGCTGAAGTTTCGACTTCAATGTAACTTTCCGAGTACAGTTGGCAATTGAGCGTTCTGCGTACAAGCGGCCTATGTTGTCTGTCTTGAGCAGTTTTGGCTAAAGTTGACTGTATCGGAGTTACTGTGTGACTTTGCTTGTTAAAATCAATCACTGTACCGTCAGTGATTGTGTGGCGAGCCTTCTTCGTCTACCTCAGAGGCGCATTTGTATTGCTAGGAAGTCTTTAGTCTGGAACAACCAGACCAGGACAATTTGTTTCGGACTATACTCGCGACATTATCATCACCACGACGGGACGTCGAAGCATCCAGCCATCGCCTCCAGTACGCCAGATCGTGTCCGTGCAGTTAAGAAGACAGCTTGGTAATGTACGTCTGCAGCACCAGCAAAGCAGGCAATTTTGCTAGGTGATAATCAGAGCTCAGCAGGGCGCGCCTGTTTGTCTTTTCTAACTTTGTTCTGTCTTGGGTGTTCATTGTCTAAGTTCTCACTAATGTAGCAGCAATTAATGTTGGGTTAGCTGTGTGTCTCTCTTAAGATTTGAGTTGCAAGTAATTGGCTCCACATACCACTTCGTCATAAACGTCACAATCTAGTTTAGGGACAACTTCACCTTCACAGCATTTATTTGAGTATCCAATTTGAGCCAATTTGATGTATTGTAAATGTTTCATGTGTTTTTGTTTATTATTTTGTGTTTAGTCTTAATAAATCATATTGTTATTTTGGACAGAACTTTCATTCTGTTAATCGGCAGAGCAATCCTATCATTTCTCACTACGTTAATGAAACCTTCCTTTATTTAACTTATTTATCAAATTAAAGTATTGCAGGTGCCAAACTCTTTTTCTACTCCACTTGCAGGGTTTGTTACAGTCAGTTCGCGTATCTTTTTAATCCATGTGCAGCAGCAAAAGTCGGAGTTAGAATAGGGGGGCTTAGAGCATCATTTACATATGTAGATTCTAGAAGAATTTAGTGTTAAATACACTGCTAGCCCCGGCACCTCGCAAGATGGGCATCAACTACTCGTGCATGTAGTTCACGAAGAACAGTATAAGAAAACTCAAAGCCGCGGATCCGAAAGACTGATATGTCACTTTGCCTTTGCAGCACACTAACATATGAGCGGCTTTGCATGCTCGTACCAGCGTCCCACTAACGATGGGTAACGGAGGCAAAACTCCCACTCAGCACCAGTCACGGCGTCGACAGACCCATCAGCAAGATGGCAAATGTCGGGAACCCACAAAGCACGACAGTATTTCGTGGGCTGTCGGGCAAAGTTGATAGTCAGTGCAACAGCATAGTGATCAGTGAAAGGAGCAAGAATCTGATGATACAAAACATCAGACAGTTAATATCTGTCAAGTCTGCCGTCAGACGTCGCAATAAAAATGGAGAACTGCACCCACAGTGGAAATTTGCGTTCCCAAGGCGTGCCTCAAACACATCCTATGAACCATTTCATGAAGGTCACGACTAAAAAAGAGGGGACTGGTCAAAGCGGCGCAATACACAATTGAAGGCCCCATCTAGCACAGACTCCCGAGGATTCTTGCGCAAAAGATAAGGGAGCTACTCCCTCTAAAATGTCAAGCGCGCCATCTTTTTGACCCTTGCGAGATGGTGCATAAAGCAGAGCCGGGGTACGCTGCAAAAGATGAAAACCGATCCCGCGACTCGAATCGACAACTTCAATGTCAGTGACGGGAATAGCTTCACGATAAAACAGAGCAGTATCGATTGTATCTCCAGGTATGAAAGCCGGGAAGAGAAACGGTGATACAAAATACTTCCTACAATAACGTAGAATCACAAATAACGTGACGGAGAGCAGTGAGACGTAACTCAGATTCAACGCGACTTACATTCGAAGTAACGAGGGCGTGTCACCTACCTAAAAAAATTAATGTCCCTCTAGGCACCATCCCGACCATCAGTCCATTAGCGAGTGCGTCAGCGAGTCCGAGGGAGGGAGACCAGCCCCACCCCCTGCAGAACCCCTTACGCCGTGATTTCTTGCCCAACCCGTTTCAACACGCTGCGTACGTCGACGGCGAGGCAAAACCACCCAAGCAGCCGAAAGAGTAGAGAGTTCAAGCACGAGATCTTAAATTGCCCGGGAAAAGTAACCCTTTCAGTAGGGGGATCGTGTGTTACTAATAACTGTAGTAATAATAGAAAGCGTTATGATGTTTCAGATTGCATCAACCTGTTCTTTGACAGTTCTGATTATAAGAGTAGTAGAGATATGTAGCACGCCATTTGAAATGCTGACTGTTCCCCTAGAACGTAGAACTACTTAAACCTAACTAACCTAAGGACATCTACACACATCCATGCCCGAGGCAGGATTCGAACCTGCGACCGTAGCGGCCGCGCGGTTCCAGACTGTAGAGTTTTTTGAAATCTTCGCCAAAAATAGCATAAAAATTCTCATACTTTGCACGTATTGCAACATATTTTGCTATTATACTATTTTTTTTATTACTGTCACTATCGCTGATTGAGCTGTCAGTGTGGGATTCCGTAATACTGGCTTTCTTTAAATGAGTTGTTCCCGACTGGAAACACAGTAGTGTACAGCAGTTTATGCAGGGTACGTACTCAGCAGACTCGCTGTTTTGCCACAACCAACATAAATTTGTTTCAGTTAGTTTTGTACACCTTCCCGCTTCTTTAATGTCTACGCATTGGTTTCAGTCTTACTGCACTGGCTCCATCACGCTGCTTGATTACGGACAGACACACCACGAATGAAAAGGCTGTCCTGGCGAAGCTGCGCGCAGATAAAGACAAGTCTATCTCCTTCGGAGCCAGACTTTACCTGAGACTGGTTACGGTTTCTATGCTCGACCACAATTACTGATGAAGACCGCTTGTCCAGTTAGACAGTTCAGGTAAATTATTTTTATGTTCAATATACTGGCTTTCGGGACACACCCATTCAGACATCTCAGTAGTGGAATGTCAATTATGACGATTCCAACATAAGGTCCCGCGTCCGGCCATCCTGATTTAGGTTTTCCGTGATTTCCCTAAATCGCTCCAAGCAAATGCCGGGATGGTTCCTTTGAAAGGGCACGGCCGACTTCCTTCCCCATCCTTCTCTAATCCGATTAGACCGATGACCTCGCTGTCTGGTCTCCTTCCCCAAAACAACCAACCAACATAAGGACGATACGTCACTCAGTCTTCGAGCGGAGGAAAATCCCCGACCCAGCCGGCAATCGAACCTGCGCCCCTTCACTGGGTAATCAGTCTACTGAGGCGGACGAGTTGGTCTGTGCTCGCCACATCTGTCATTTTGCGCTCGTTAACGCCGCCATGCAGTCACAAAAGTTTCTTTTCTCGACCTCTAGCAAAATAAGCATTTGTGGACTTAATGTTTCATGAAAAATGCTTAGTTTTCAATTATCTATCGATTGCGCCAATTTTGAGTCTATTACACGACATGAAATTTAGATGCGGTTTTCTCGAAAAGAGACGGGGGTTGAAGCAATATACCTTAGACTTTTCAGTTTTAGATTGTTCACAAACAACTTACTAAATATAAGGCGAATCCCATGGCGGCGTCTGATCTCTTCCTCCTGTGAGCGTTGTTGTTGTTGTGGTCTTCAGTCCTGAGACTGGTTTGATGCAGCTCTACATGCTACGCTATCATGTGCAAGCTTCTTCATCTCCCAGTACCTACTGCAGCCTACATCCTTCTGAATCTGCTTAGTGTATTCATCTCTTGGTCTCCCTCTAAGATTTTTACCCTCCACACTGCCCTCCAATACTAAATTTGTGATCCCTTGATGCCTCAGAACATCTCCTACCAACCGATCCCTTCTTCTAGTCCAGTTGTGCCACAAACTCCTCTTCTCCCCAATTCTATTCAATACCTCCTCATTAGTTATGTGATCTACCCATCTAATCTTCAGCATTTTTCTGTAGCACCACGCCGGCCGGAGTGGCCGTGCGGTTCTAGCCGCTACAGTCTGGAACCCAGCGACCGCTACGATCGGAGATTCGAATCCTGCCTCGGGCATGGATGTGTGTGATGTCCTTAGGTTAGTTAGGTTTAATTAGTTCTAAGTTCTAGGCGACTGATGACCTCAGAAGCTAAGTCGCATAGTGCTCAGAGCCATCTGAACCTTTTTTTTTTTTTTTTTTTTTTTGTAGCACCAAATTTCGAAAGCTTCTATTCTCTTCTTGTCTAAACTATTTATCGTCGACGTTTCACTTCCATACATGGCTATACCCCACATAAATACTTCCAGAAACGACGTCCTGACACTTGAATCTATACTCGATGTTAACAAATTTCTCTTCTTCAGAAACGTTTTCCTCGCCATTGAAAGTCTACATTTTATATAGTCTCTACTTCGACCATCATCAGTTATTTTGCTCTGCAAATAGCAGAACTCCTTTACTACTTTAAGTGTCTCATTTCCTAATCTAATTCCCTCAGCATCACCCGAGTTAACTCGAGTTCATTCCATTATCCTCGTTTTGATTTTGTTGATGTTCATCTTATATCCTCCTTTCAAGACAATGTCCATTCCGTTCAACTGCTCTTGCAAGTCCTTTGCTGTCTCTGGCAGAATTACAATGTCATCGGCAAACCTTAAAGTTTTAATTTCTTCTCCATGGATTTTAATATGTACTCCGAATTTTTCTTTTGTTTCCTTTACTGCTTGCTCAATATACAGATTGAATAACATCGGGGAGAGGCTACAACCCTATATCACTCCCTTCCCAACCACTACTTTCCTTTCATGTCCCTCGACTATTATAACTGCCATCTGGTTTCTGTAAAAATTGAAAATAGCCTTTCGCTCCATGTATTCTAACCTACCTGCCCGATTAAGGGATCTGACATTCCATGCTCTGATCCGTAGAACGCCAGTTTCCTTTCTCCTGATAACGATGTCCTCTTGAGTAGTCCACGCCCGGAGATCCGAATGGGGGACTATTTTACCTCCAGAGTATTTTACCCAAGAGGACGCCATCATCATTTAATCATACAGTAAAGCTGCATGCCCTCGGGAAAAATTACGGCTGTAGTTTCCCCTCGCTTTCAGCCGTTCGCAGTACCAGCGCAGCAAGGCGGTTATGGTTAGCGTTACATGGCCAGATCAGTGAGTCATCCAGACTGTTGCCCCTGCAACTACTGAAAAGGCTGCTGCCCCTCTTCAGGAACCACACGTTTGGTCTCTCAACAGATACCCCTGCGTTGTGTTTGCACCTATGGTACGACTATCTGTATCGCTGAGGCACGCAAGCCTCCCCACCAACGGCAAGGTCTGTAGTTCATTGGGAGGAGGGGGGGGGGGGGGTCCTGCGAGCATGAAATTAAAATCATACAATTGCATTTGTGTGAACATACTTATTTCGCTTACCAGAGATTGTGGTCGATAATATACCGCAGGTAGGACATTACCGCCTGTTTTGAGTTTCTCATTTGAGTTTGGACATTTACGAAAAGACGTGCAAAGGTTCGCATTTCTGTGAACTTTGTTCTGATTTGTCAAATCTAAAGAGATCTTCCAGGGTATCGACTTACAATAATATAACGAAAATGACTGGAACATGTATGGTACATAATCAGTGACTTACTGCAAGCTAATACGCGGCAGTTGCTAGTGAGCTCTGGTCGACATAGGAACCAAATCAACTAAGCGAATTAGTGGCACTTCAATTTATGAAACTGTGTTTCCTTCAGGAGACCATAAAAAATTTACTGTCCGCATTTCGAGCGCAAGAGCGACAAAGAACCCGCTTAAGGGGGATGTTCATGAAAAACGCACAGTATTAAGATGCACCAAATCCACAATTTTGAAGATATGGAAATGAAATTTTGTACCATGCTTTACGTGATATTAACACAATTACCGTTGAGTTACTTGGATTAAACATATTTAACTTCTTTAGGGAATTTAAAAATTTTGTTTTCAAAAATAATATATGAATATTTTCTTAGAAACTATTCAAGAGATTTCTACAAAATTTGCTCTATTTAATCTGTTTGTATACAGTAAGTTTCTCTCATGAAGTTTTTTTTTAATATATTGAATAAAAGAAAATTTATAATTTTCTTAATTATAATTCTGTAAGTATAACATAAAATTCATGCAAAAATCCAAGTACTTTGCCCGATATCTCAGCTTACATTCAGAATTTCAAAATTTACTCTTGAGAAAAGATTTATTCAGTATATGGAAATAAGTATACAAAAATAATCCTAGCCGTCATAGATTCTAAGAAAAGCCTACACAAACACCAGAAAACAAAATTTTCGGGAAATGCAATTTAAAGTTCAATCAGGTTTGCAATCAGCGCCCCCTTTCCCTTCAAGGCTTCTCTCTAGTTTTTCGTTTTCTCCCTCGTATCCTTTAACAGATCTTCAACCAACTTTTCAGCTGCAGTGAGGCACTGTAAATACTATTTATCTCTAGACGTCTTGATTGAAATTTCCTGCCTTGAAAACCACTCTATTTAATACCTTCAACCTCGCTACGTTCCCGTCATTAAATACAAGAACTGCATCACGAGTTGCAACTATGGGAACTGTAGCAGATGAAAATGTGGTTTTGGGGCATCGTTTCCATATGAGTGAATTTAGAGAGTCATTTGGATTCTGGGTTTTGCCAAGAACACACTTTTTTACAAGTTCAGGATCGACCAGAAAGCTGTAAATGGTCTTGACAGCATCCACAATACAATTTGGCAGCCTCTACTTGTGAAAATAGGGGTTGTTATCCCTCTGAACCTCTAGGTATTTACACCAGCTAATGTGGCTGATGAATGGGATGTTCATCTGTTGACACCAGAGGAAATAGGTAGCCCATTGCTGCATTTTTCGTGCCACTTACACTGGATAGATTCTGTCTAATAGTTTTGCCATAATACACTTGAAGGGTGTCTATAATCTTTGTGAGTGTGTTGTGCCCACCAATGCTCTTTCCGTCTTCCAACTTTGTGCCCTTCATATCACTGAGTTACAGATGATGTATAAAACCAAATAACTTATATCACAGCCTTCGAGATGCACCCTGTGCAAGTTTGCTTGAAAGACATCCACAGAATAGTTGTTCACTGTTCGCTTTAGAAAGTGGGTGTGACAGGAAGGCTGCGTCACACATTTAATTCTTTTTCAGGCACTTCGCATCCGATTCCAACACTGCGACTTTGAGAACTTATTCTTCACACGTTCTACTAATAAACAAAAAATAAACTGAAAATAGGTATTTTAGGTCAATTTCACGAACGTCCTCCCTTAAGTAAGCAAGAAATTCTTCGGACGTCATTACGGGCTTTCTCCAAAGTGGAGTAGGAAATTGTAAAATGGAGCGGCGATATGAATCCTACGCACTTACAGTAAGTTGGAACACTGCTGTTCCACGATGTAAAGCCGACAAACTATAACATAAACGTTTGATTTCAGTAGAATTTGTCACCCCACTTCGAAAGTTTATTTACGTACATACAGTGCTGTAATTGTGATTTATTGAATAGAATTTTGTAGCGACAGTAGTAAATACATTTTCGAACTGTTTCATAATAAAAAAATCTGCAGCCATTGTACAACACTTATTTCTACTGCGTGTTTGGGAGAATTATGTCCTCATCGTCAGACCTTTATTTTCTGTTTTTTTTTTGTGTTTTAAAACAATGTTTGTTTTCCAACTTGTTTGACTAGAATCACGGCAAATAATTGTTGTAAAAGTGAGCAGGTAGATAATTTATCCTGAAGTAGTACGCGGTATATCGATCTTTACAGCCTCTCAAACATCGAATCTAAAATTGCAGTACAAGGCGAAAATGCATTTCACCTTATATACAGTCTTCTATCGGCACTACCGCTAGTGACAAGATGTTAGTGTAGATGATAGAAAAACTCTGGTTCCAGGGAATGATTGAACGAAGAGTTAATAATTTTCCCATCTGTACTTCTGAATGTAATAGTTTGGTTGTTGACAGTTACACGAAGTAAGTTTTTTACCACATAACGCTACACGAATAACAAAAATATAGCCAGTTTTCCGATATAGATAGATAAACACCGAACATTGTTGGGAATTTTGCCATCACTAATGTAATATGAGTTATTCGATATAAGAAGGAGTAATTCTTCAAGTAGCAAGGTCAGCACCGGCCTTATCTCACAGCTGACCGATAAAACATATTTGAACATTCCATCGTGCTGGAAGGCGGTAATGCAGATGCACGTGTACACACTTGTGTAGAGACAACTGTGGTAAATTTCCCCATTCGGTACAGGGAGAAGTACCAAGTGAGTAGACGAGACGATGTTGAGTAATAACGCTTTTTTGCGACAGAATGCAATGTCGCACATGCACATTACATGATGTCCTAGACAGAACTGTCTTTGCCGCTATGAGCTATGTCATGTTTAGGTTTAAGTTACTGCTGTTTGCCAGGCATAGTGTTACTGAATTTGACTTTGTGTTAGTCTTCTAAGCTAGTTTTACTACTGATTTATTTTTCTTGTTTGCTGCACAGTGCCTTATATTAGTTGTAGTACTGTAATTGCTTTGCCTATTTAAATTTTTTGTCATTGATGTTTGTGTTAATTGTTTTATGCTGCTGCATTGCCTCGTCCCTTAGTTTAGCATCTGAGCTCAGTAGATTTAAGTTAGCTTAAGAGGGGGTAGCCTATAAGAGAATGAGTTGCGATGAATTTGAAGACATGCACTGAGAGGTTATACGAGAAGAATACAGAAAGCATGCTTGGATAGGATTTTTTTGGTGGAAGCAAAGGTTGAAATAAGACGAAAGATCTATGGAATGAAGTTTTGGGATGGACTGCAGTACCAAATGTTACACTGAAAACGAACCCTGTCCTTTCCTTTTGTGTTATCCCACTATGTGTTTGTGTACCCTTGTGTAGTTGTTTTCTTCCTGTCTCTGTGTAGTTTCATAGAATTTTTTCTTCTTCTAATACTAAGCTATATTCACTATGATGAGGAATACTGTTATCCTCAAATATAATTGGCATTAATAATATGTTATTTACCTTGTAAAGATGCTTAGACATTATTTATTCTGTTTTGTTTTAATGCTCATGTGTAAAGTTGATGTTTCAAAAGTTATTCTGATCGTTTATGTATCTACTTATCTCATAATTCCTGTAACATTGATGTATATGTTTATTTCTATTCTGTTGTAAAGCCTGTACTACAAATGTTATCTGTATTGTTATGTTCTTTAATGATGTATTTTGTACTTTTGTTATTGTATTCTTATGTTATAAAATTGAAATTGACACCAGTTCATCAAATTAAGTAACTTGTAAGCATTCATTTCACTACACACATTTCTGTTGGTCATAGTATATGGACAATATGTGAGAAGTAGGGACTGATAGTGTGTGCACATGTGTTAATAATTCAGCAAGGGACTGGATAACAGCATTGCTGGTTCTAAGGACAATTCCAAAAAAACTTTGTGAGTGCACAAGTGGTGGTTCATGGACTTGCTATATTATCAGCAAGACTCTTCAATGGTGATTTTGCACCTGCACAGTCACAACAGATGGCTGCTGGCTATCTCTAGAAGGACTGCAGTGGGTCTGCATCTTTGATGACTCACCAATACCATTATTTCTACAAGGACTACAGTGGGTCTACACCTTTGCTGACTCACCAATACCATTATTTCTACAAGGACTGCAGTGGGTCTGCACCTCTGGTGGCCCACCAATACCACAATCTCTACCAGGACTACATTGGGTCTACTCTGTGATGACCTACCTACCAATATTCATCAACTTCGACTTACTCTGCTGTGGGTTTGCTCTGTTGTGGGCCATTACCTGTCAGCATGTCAAGAGTCAGCACTGTCTTTCTGTTGGAAGGACAACACTACTTCTTCAAGACTGCATGGACATCCACTACTTCCGTGTGCATTGTCTTTTACTGCTCAGACTTTGATAAAAGAAACGGCAGTTTTACTGTGATGAATGATCAGGACTGTCTTTATGCACTGTGAGAAAATTTTAGCTTTTGACCACCATTGTATTAATAAGTGTGTGCATTTGATATCTTTGTTATTGTAATTATGAAAAATTTTATCAAATCATTATTGGCCACTGGCCAAAACAATTTTTAAAATTTTTTGTGGGGAGCATGGGGGCTATGTAAGTAGGCTGTTTATGTTTTCTTTATGTAAGTAGGCTGTTTATGTTTTCTTATTGGCAACGTTACGTAGCGCTCTATATGAAAATCACTGGCTGTGCTGTGTGCAGTCTGTGGCTAGTTTGCATTGTTGTCTGCCATTGTAGTGTTGGGCAGCGGCAGCTGGATGTGAACAGCGCGTAGCGTTGCGCAGTTGGAGGTGAGCCGCCAGCAGTGGTGGATGTGGGGAGAGAGATGGCGGAGTTTTGATAATTTGTAATACTGGATATCATATATTATGACTATTAAGGTAAATACATTGTTTGTTCCCTATTAAAATCTTTCATTTGCTAACTATCCCTATCAGTAGTTAGTGCCTTCAGTAGTTTGAATCTTTTATTTAGCTGGCAGTAGTGGCGCTCGCCATATTGCAGTAGTTCGAGTAACGAAGATTTTTGTGAGGTAAGTGATTTGTGAAAGGTATAGTTTAATGTTTGTCTGGATATCATATATTATGACTATTAAGGTAAATACATTGTTTGTTGCCTATTAAAATCTTTCATTTGCTAACTATCCCTATCAGTAGTTAGTGCCTTCAGTAGTTTGAATCTTTTATTTAGCTGGCAGTAGTGGCGCTCGCCATATTGCAGTAGTTCGAGTAACGAAGATTTTTGTGAGGTAAGTGATTTGTGAAAGGTATAGTTTAATGTTTGTCTGGATATCATATATTATGACTATTAAGGTAAATACATTGTTTGTTCCGTATTAAAATCTTTCATTTGCTAACTATCCCTATCAGTAGTTAGTGCCTTCAGTAGTTTGAATCTTTTATTTAGCTGGCAGTAGTGGCGCTCGCCATATTGCAGTAGTTCGAGTAACGAAGATTTTTGTGAGGTAAGTGATTTGTGAAAGGTATAGTTTAATGTTTGTCTGGGCCATTCTTTTGTAGGGATTTTTGATAGTCAGATTGCGTTGCGCTAAAATTATTGTGTGTCACTTTAAGGACAGTCATGTAAAATTGTTCTAAGGGGACGTTTCACATGCATCAGCACGGCTTTAGAAAGCACCGCTCCTGCGAAACACAACTCGCCCTTTTTCACATGAAATCTTGCGAACCATGGATGGAGTGTATCAGACGGATGCCATATTCCTCGACTTCCGGAAAGCGTTTGACTCGGTGCCCCACTGCAGACTCCTAACTAAGGTACGAACATATGGGATTGGTTGCCAAGTATGTGACTGGCTCGAGGACTTCTTAAGTAATAGAATGCAGTACGTTGTCCTCGATGGTGAGTGTTCATCGGAGGTGGGGGCATCATCTGGAGTGCCCCAGGGAAGTGTGGTAGGTCCGCTGTTGTTTTCTGTCTACATAAATGATCTTTTGGATAGGGTGGATAGCAATGTGCGGCTGTTTGCTGATGATGCTGTGGTGTATGGGAAAGTGTCGTCGTTGAGTGACTGTAAGAGGGTGCAAGATGACTTGGACAGGATTTGTGATTGGTGTAAAGAATGGCAGCTAACTCTAAATATAGATAAATGTAAATTAATGCAGATGAATAGAAAAAGAATCCTGTAATGTTTGAATACTCCATTAGTAGTGTAGCGCTTGGCACAGTCATGTCGATTAAATATTTGGGCGTAACATTGCAGAGCGATATGAAGTGGGACAAGCATGTAATGGCAGTCGTGGGGAAGGCGGATAGTCGTCTTCGGTTCATCGGTAGAATTTTGGGAAGGTGTGGTTCATCTGTAAAGGAGGCCGCTTACAAAACACTAGTACGACCTATTCTTGAGTACTGCTGGAGCGTTTGGGATGCCTTGTTCTTGTTGTGGTCTTCAGTCCTGAGACTGGTTTGATGCAGCTCTCCATGCTACTCTATCCTGTGCAAGCTTCTTCATCTCCCAGTACCTACTGCAACCTACATCCTTCTGAATCTGCTTAGTGTATTCATCTCTTGGTCTCCCTCTACGATTTTTACCCTCCACGCTACACTCCAATACTAAACTGGTGATCCCCTGATGCCTCAGAACATGTCCTACCAACCGATCCCCTCTTCTAGTCAAGTTTTGCCACAAACTTCTCTTCTCCCCAATCCTATTCAATACTTCCTCATTAGTTATTTCATCTAATCTTTAGCATTCGTCTGTAGCACCACATTTCGAAAGCTTCTATTCTCCTCTTGTCTAAACTATTTATCGTTTACGTTTCACTTCCATACATGGCTACACTCCATACAAATACTTTCAGAAACCAGTTCCTGACACTTAAACCTATACTCGATGTTAACAAATTTCTCTTCTTCAGAAATGCTTTCCTTGCCATTGCCAGTCTACATTTTATATCCTCTCTACTTCGACCATCATCAGTTATTTTGCTCCCCAAATAGCAAAACTCCTTTACTACTTTAAGTGTCTCATTTCCTAATCTAATTCTCTCAGCATCACCCGACGTAATTCGACTACATTCGATTATCCTTGTTTTGTTTTTGTTGGTGTTCATCTTATATCCTCCTTTCAAGACACTGTCCATTCTGTTCAACTGCTCTTCCAAGTCCTTTGCTGTCTCTGACAGAATTACAATGTCATCGGCGAACCTCAAAGTTTTTATTTCTTCTCCATGGATTTTAAAAGCTACTCCGGATTTTTCTTTTGTTTCCTTTACTGCTTGCTCAATATACAGATTGAAAAACATCGGGGAGAGGCTACAACCCTGTCTCACTCCCTTCCCAACCACTGCTTCGCTTTGATGTCCCTCGACTCTTATAAGTGCCATCTGGTTTCTGTACAAATTGTAAATAGCTTTTCGCTCCGTATGTTTTACCCTGCCACCTTCAGAATTTGAAAGAGAGTATCCCAGTCAACATTGTCAAAAGCTTTCTCTAAGTCTACAAATGCTAGGAACGTAGGTTTGCCTTTCCTTAATCTAGCTTCTAAGATATGTGTGTGTCCCTATCAGGTCGGATTGAGGGAGGACATAGAAGCAATTCAGAGGCGGGCTGTTAGATTTGTTACTTTTAGGTTTGATCATCACGCGAGTGTTACGGAAATGCTTCAGGAACTCGGATGGGAGAGTCTCTAGAGGAAAGGAGGCGTTGTTTTCGTGAATCGCTACTGAGGATATTTAGAGATGATGATGTGATGATGTTTGGTTTGTGGGGCGCTCAACTGCGTGGTTATCAGCGCCTGTACAATTACCCAATCTTTGCTCAGTCCAATTTCGCCACTTTCCTGGATGATGATGAAATGATGATGACAACACAAACACCCAGTCATCTCGAGGCAGGTGAAAATCCCTGACCCCGCCGGGAATCGAACCCGGGACCCCGTGCTCGGGAAGCGAGAACGCTACCGCGAGACCACGAGCGGCGGACGAGGAGGATATTTAGAGAACCAGCATTTGAGGCTGACTGCAGTACAATTTTACTGCCGCCAACTTACATTTCGCGGAAAGACCATAAAGATAAGATAAGAGAGCTTAGGGCTCGTACAGTAGCGTATAGGCAGTCATTTTTTACTTGTTCTGTTTGGGAGTGGAACAGGGAGAGAAGATGCTAGTTGTGGTACGAGGTACCCTCCGCCACGCACCGTATGGTGGATTCCGGAGTATGTATGTAGATGTAGATGTATATGTATATGTAGGTCGGTGACAGTCTAGTTAGTATTTTCAGATTTGTAGCATTACACTACCCAAAAATATAACGATATATTAATCAAAGTAAGTTGTGCAGATACACTGATCAGCGAGAACATTACGACAACCGACGTACTGTCGATGTAAGTCCGTCCAGCCAATAGCAGCGGCACCTGGCGAGGAGTGACTGCTGGTCGACACACGCACGGTGCTTGCAGTACCATTGAGCCTGCTGTCCATGTGTAGAATGGGGAACGCGCGCGATCTGTTCGCCTTTGTCCGAGGGGAGATTACGGTGGCCCGGAGGCTCGCCACGAGTATTTTGGAAACTGCTCGACTTGTCGGCTGTTGTTCGAGGAGTGCTGTGGTGAGTGTCGTCAACACGTGGCGAAACCAAAGGGAAACCGTGTCCAGGCGTTTTGAGGTTGGGTGACCACCCGTCATTACAGATGGCACACGTCGTAGGCTGGCAGACTGGTAAAACAGGACAGGTAGCGAATTGCGCCGGAACTAACATCAGTCTTTAACGCTGAGCGGAATACTAGTGTGTCTGAACACACAGTGTACCGAACACTGCTGAAGATGGCCCTTCGCAGCCGACGACCCATGCATGTGCCAATACTAACACCACGACATTTGCAACTGCGACTGAAATGGGCTCGTGACTATCGCCACTGGACATTGGCGCGATGGCAGAGCGTTACATGGTCTGATGAATCCCGATACCTTCTTCATCATGCCGATGGGAGGACGCCAGTCTGTCGTCTTCCATGGCGCAGCTCCTTGACACCTGTACTGCGGGAGGTAGACCGCTGGCGGTGGCTCCATTATGCTCTGACGAACAATCACGTGGGCGTCCATGGATCCAGAGGAGCTGGAGCAAGGCACCGTGACGGCCGAGGAGTATAGTACACTATTTGCAGACCACATACACCCCTTCGTGACGATCATGTTTCCCGACGGCAGTGGATTTTTCAACAACAAAATTGCGCCATGTCACAACGCCAGGAATGTCATGGAGCGGTTCGAGGAACACAGTCGCGAGTTCCAGTTGATGTGTTGGCCCCCCAACTCGCCAGATCTGAACCCGATCGAAGACATCTGGGATATGACTGAACGTGCCGTAAGAATTCATTACCCCCCTCCGCGGAATCGCATGCACGGCATATGGTTAACGACGTAGGGAAGTTTTGGTGTGGCCGTAAATCGTGCACGGATAGCTAAATGGTAAAGCGACCTCTAGAGATAAGTGGGAATCCGGGCTCGAGTCCCGGTCCGCCACAAATTTTCATTGTCGCTACTCCATTCTGCAGCTGTGGGTTGTCCACATTCGCAATTGCGAATACATTTAATGTAGTTCAAAATGGCAGTAGCCGCTTCAGTGACTGTTGCTTTGGACATGCAACTTTTGATAGTAATTCAGAATACGACAGACACTGCAGTATCGTATACATCGTCTTGCAGCCTTGTGAACTACACTACTAGCCATTAATACTGCTACACCAAGAAGAAAAGCAAATGATAAACGGGTATTCATTGGACAAATATATTATACTACGATTGACATGTGATTACATTTTCACGCAATTTGGGCGCATAGATCCTGAGAAATCAGTACCCAGAACAACCACCTCTAGACGTAATAATAGCCCTGATACGCCTGGCCATTGAGTCAAACAGAGCTTCGATGGCGTGTACAGGTACAGCTGTCTATGCAGCGTCAATGCGATACCACAGCACATCAAGAATAGTGACTGGCGTATTGTGACGAGCCAGTTGCTCGGCCACCATTGACCAGACGTTTTCATTTGGTGAGAGATCTGGAGAATGTGCTGTCCAGGACAGCAGTCGAACATTTTCTGTATCCAGAAAGGCCCGTACAGGACCTGCAACATGCGGCCGTGCATTATCCTGCTGAAATGTAGGGTTTCGCAGGGATCGAATGAAGGGTAGAGCCACGGGTCGTAACACATCTGAAATGTAACGTCCACTGTTCAAACTGCAGTCAATGCGAACAAGAGGTGACCGAGATGTGTAACCAATGGCACCCCATACCATCACGCCGGATGATACGCCAGTGTGGCGATGACAAATACACGCTTCCAATGTGAGTTCATCGCGATGTCGCCAAACACGGATGCGACCATCATGATGCTGTACACAGAACCTGTATTCATCCGAAAAATGACGTTTTTCCATTCGTGCACCCAGGTCCGTCGTTGAGTACACCATCACAGGCGCTCCTGGCTGTGATGCAGCGTCAAGGGTAACCGCAGCCATGGTCTCCGAGCTGATAGTCCATGCTGCTGCAAACGTCGTCGAACTGTTCGTGCAGATGCTTGTTGTCTTCCAAACGTCCCCATCAGTTGACTCAGGGATCGAGACGTGGCTGCACGATCAGTTACAGCCTTGGAGATAAGATGCCTGTCATCTCGATTGCCGGTGATATGAGGCCGTTGGGATCCAGCATGGCGTTCTGTATTACCCTCCTGAACCCACCGATTCCATATTCTGCTAACAGTCATTGGATCTAGACCAACGCGAGCAGCAATGTCGCGATACGATAAACCGTAATCGTGATAGGCTATAATCCTTTATCAAAGTCGGAAACGTAATAGTACGCATTTCTCCTCCTTACACGAGGCATTACAACAACTTTTCATCAGGCAACGCCGGTTAACTGCTGTTTGTGTATGAGGAATCGGGTGGAAACTTTCCTCGTGTCAGCACGTTGTATGTGTCGGCACCGGCGCCAACCTTGTGTGAATTCTCTGAAACGTTAATCATTTGCGTATCACAGCATCTTCTTCCTGTCGATTAAATTTCGCGTCTGTAGCATGTCATCTTCGTGGTGTAGCAATTTTGATGGCCAGTAGTGTATATGTCTCCAGTGCTTTCTACCCTGGTATGGTTTTTCTCTGTTCTCTGATTCCCGCGTTACTCCTTTCCTCCTGAGGTGTTCTATAACCTGGTCTGCCCATCTCTTGCTAGGAAGGTGGTGGAAGAAGCCGGATCGTCTTGCTACTCTGTTTAAAACTTCTAGTTTGGCATTTCCATCACTTGATATGATACTTCCCAGGTAACTGACACTTTTCACAAATTCAGCTTTCTCTGCTGCTAGTATGATGTTAAAGTTGTTGGTGATCTATTCATTTCTATTGACACTGTCTTGCTCTTACTCACAGTCAGCCTGCAGTCCTTACAGTTTTTATTCGAGTAATCTAATTTCCTCGGAACATCCGTTTCCACCGAGCGAGGTAGCGCAGTGGTTAGCACACGAGACTCGCATTCGGAAGGATGATGGTTCAAACCCGACCATCCCGATTCAGGTTCTCCGTGATATTCCTAAATCGCCTCAGGCAAATGTCGGGATGCTTCCTTTCAAAGGGCACAGTCGACTTCCTTCCCCATCCTTCCCTAATCCGATGGGACCGATGACCTCGCCCCCCCCCCCCCAGATCAACCAATCAACCATCCGTTTCCGTCTCTCCCCAAATGGCGATGTCATCAGCAAAAGCTCAACCACTGAGAACTTCGTTCCCTACTTCCTCGATTCCTTTAATCTACATACACAAGGTGGTCAGAAACCGTATTAAAAGCTTGTAAGGGCGTTGCACAATAGGATACTCCGAGAAATAATTGTTAAGAAAAAAATTTTATACGTTGCGCCGTCTCTTATTTAATTAACATTGACGTTAGCCAATCAGGTCGCTGTGCCCGCAACTTCAGCCACTTGCAATCGCTAAAATGTGGCAATGCACATCCATCCGTGAGTTCCTCATTACCTGTTAAAATATTCCATTTTAGCAAGTGACAAATGTAAGCTAGTTGAGCAAAACTAACTTAGTTCGACTTGATGAAGCTAAACGAAGAACAAGTTTGGCGACACTGTCCCTGGTAAGGCGTTTGAATTGGCTAACTTCAAAGCTAGTTAAATCGGAAACGACACAACGTATCGAATTTCTTTCTTAACAATTATCTTTCAGCACAACCTATCCTGCAACACCCAAATTTTTCTTTTGTTTCCTTTACTGCTTGCTTAATATAGAGATTGAATAATATCAGGGAGAGGCTACAACCCTGTCTCACTCCCTTCCCAACCACTGCTTCCCTTTCGTGCCCCTCGACTCTTATAACTGCCATCTGCTTTCTGTACAAATTGTAAATAGCCTTTCGCTCCCTGTATTTTACCCTTGCCACCTTCAGAATTTCAAAGAGTATTCCAGTCAACATTGTCAAAAGCTTTCTCTAAGTCTACAAGTGCTAGAAACGTAGGTTTGCTTTTCCTTAATCGAAATTGGACTATGTTGAAATTATATTAGACTATGTGAAAATAATTTCAACAGAGATCCCGGATATGCACTCAGCAGTGCATAAAAGCGAGCACTTGATAAAGAAATAGTGCAGAGGGTGACTTCTTACATTCATCACAGTTCTCAGCTATTGCGATGGATGGCGCTGCAAGCAACGATGGATAAACCGCGCAAGGAAAACCTATGGACATTGAGGCCGCCACCTCCGTACGCGCCGTTTTCACCGTGACGTCATCCAGCCAAAGAGAAGCCGTCCACTGCTTATAATAACGGAAGCCTCACTGGTCCACGACAGTTAATTTTACCCGAAGATGGAAATGAGCGTTTGGCGTCAATGGCCGGGAGGCCCCTCGCGGGGCAGGTCCGGCCGCCTTGGCGCAGGTCTTATTACATTCGGCGCCACATTGGGCGACCTGCACGCCGGATGGGGATGAAATGATGATGAACACAACACAACACCCAGTCCCTGAGCGGAGAAAATCTCCGACCCAGCCGGGAATCGAACCCGGGCCCGGAGGACGGCAATCCGTCACGCTGACCACTCAGCTACTGGGGCGGACTACCCGAAGATGACGGAGGTAGTTATCGAAAGCTTGGGATTTTATCCAAATTTGACGCGGCAGGTAAACCGAGAACTTTTTATGCAAGGACTCCGTCGTGAAAGACTTTGTAGTCAAATACCTCGCTGCTCAACTGGACGTCTCTGTTGGTAGTCCTTCCACACTCGTCCACTAGTTGTGGTAGTCGAAGGCGTGTGCCCGCTGCAGTCCTTGTCACCCAATAGAAGACCACAAATAGCAACGGAGGACCGTCTGTGCGGAATTACTTGTACGTTACGAGGCCCATCGTAGCAATTTCTTGTCGAACAGCGTCACGGACGACGAAACAGAATAAGGCCAATTATACACCGCTTAGAACGCAAGCCTATGGTACGATCTGTTTCTTCTTATCTTCCCAGAATTTCTTGATGTTTTTGGCCGATGGCCTACCTCCGTTCATTTGACATTGCCCTCCTAGGTTGTGTTTTTTTACTTTTTTTTAGGTAGCAATTTTTTTTAGTGTTGATCAGTAGCCTGAAATTTTTCCTTGTCCTGTATGGTATCTTCTGCGACGTTAAATTTTGTCAGATTCTTCCTTTTGCCCATACTGTGGTGTTTTTTAATTCGGAAACGAAATTTAAAAAATCTTTGTTATCCTATTGTCATTGTGAGCGTAAAACTTTAATCTGCTCTTCCTTACCGTGTCTGTGATCATTTCTGTTTCTGTATACGTCTTCAGTTCTCCTCCTCGTCCAGTAGTTATCTTTGTCCTTTCGTGGATCTAAAAATTTTTCTGAGTATTTTCCGTTCTTTGTTTTCCACTTCTTCTTGTTCACTTCCTTTATTCAGCGTTAGGCACACAGATACCGTACACCATAGTGCTTCCCGTTTAAGTACCGTTGCTTACTGCTTAATTTTTACTTGGAACTGTACTGATCTTTTATTACATCGATTTAGGGTGACTTTTAAGTTACACTATTGGCCATTAAAATTGCTACACCACGAAGATGACGTGCTACAGACGCGAATTTTAACCGACAGGAAGAAGATGCTGTGATATGCAAATTATTAGATTTTCAGAGCATTCACACAAGGTTGGCGCCGGTGGCGACACCTAGAACGTGCTGACATGAGGAAAGTTTCCAACCGATTTGTCATACACAAACAGCAGTTGACCGACGTTACCTGGTGAAACGTTGTTGTGATGCCTCGTGTAAGGAGGAGAAATGTGTACCAACATGTTTCCGACTTTGATAAAGGACGGATTGTAGCCTATCGCGATTGCGGTTTATCGGATCGCGACATTGCTGCTCGCGTTGGTCGAGATTCAATGACTGTTAGCAGAATATGGAATCGGTGGTTTCAGGAGGGTAATACGGAACGCCGTGCAGGATCCCAACGGCCTCGTATCACCAGCAGTCGAGACGACAGACGTCTTATCCGCATGGCTGTAACGGATCGCGCAGCCACGTCTCGATCCCTGAGTCAACAGACGGGGACGTTTGCAACTCAACAACCATCTGCACGAACAGTTCGACGACGTTTGCAGCAGCATGGACTATCAGCTCGGAGACCATGGCTGAGCCTACCCTTGACGCTCCATTACAGACAGGAGCGCCTGCGATGGTGTACTCAACGACGAACCTGGGTGCACGAATGGAAAAACGTCATTTTTTTGTATGAATCCAGGTTCTGTTTACAGCATCATGATGGTCGCATCCGTGTTTGGCGACATCGCGGTGAACGCACATTGGAAGCGTGTATTCGTCATCGCCATACTGGCGTATCACCGGTCGTGATGGTATGGGGTGCCATTGGTTTGGTCTCGGTCACCTCTTGTTCGCGTTGACGGCGCTTTGAACAGTGGACGTTACATTTCAGATGTGTTACGACCCGTGGCTGTACCCATCATTCGATCCCTGCGAAACCCTTCATTTCAGCAGGATAATGCACGACCGCATGTTGCAGGTGCTGTATGGGCCTTTCTGGATACAGAAAATGTTCGACTGCTGCCCTACCAGCACATTCTCCAGATCTCTCACCAATTGAAAACGTCTGCTCAATGGTGACCGAGCAACTGGCTCGTCACAATACGCCAGTCACTACTTTTGATGAACTGTGGTATCGCGTTGAAGCTGCATGGGCGCCTGTACCTGTACACGCCATCCAAGCTCTATTTGGTTCAAATGGTTCAAATGGCTCTGAGCACTATGCGACTTAACTTCTGGGGTCATCAGTCGTCAGAACTTAGAACTAATTAAACCTAAGGACATCACACACACCCATGCCCGAGGCAGGATTCGAACCTCCGACCGTAGCGGTCGCTCGGTTCCAGACTGTAGCGCCTAGAATCGCACGGTCACTCCGGCCGGCAAGCTCTGTTTGACTCAATGCCCAGGCGTATCAAGGCCGTTATTACGGCCAGAGGTGGTTGTTCTGGATACTGATTTCTCAGGATCTATGCACCCAAACTTCGTGTAAATGTAATCATATGTCAGTTCTAGTATAATATATTTGTCCAATGAATCCCTGTTTATCAGCTGCATTTCTTCTTGGTGTAGCAATTTTAATGGCCAGTAGCGTAATTCCATTTTCTCAGATTTTTGTTTAGTTGTAGCATTATCTAATCTATTTAGGTTTATCCGTTCTCTCAAATACTTAAACACATCGGCTCTCTTGATATTTCCGTGTCGTATAAATGGAAGAATGAAGCCGTCAATCACGAATAATCTGAAATTAATGCAGACAGATTTCGAGTGTATAATATTCGTCGTCAGTCCTTCCGTCACACAGGGTGGTCACGTCAAAATTCTACTTAAACATGTATAGGTTGCAAATGTCATTACATAGTGACACCGCTAAACAAGCTGGAAAAAAAGAAGCAGCGTATCTGACAGAAAACGAACACTGAAAAGAAAGGAGTCTTTTTCATCCATATTGTGAATGATTTACGTATTATAATTTCGAGTTTCACAAAGTCGGGGAAGTCGCAGTGAGGGGGCCGAAATTTCCGCGACGGATACCACAATTAGGACGTATATCCAGTTCCCACACGTATTCAGCACTTGTTAAGCAAGTCCAGTACAAGTTCAGACTGGAAACTCCTGACTTACCGCGCTACGACGCGTAGGCAGCACCAGACACTTGATCCTACCAGAGCAGATCTCTGCAAACCAGCCCGGGCAGCCGCTTCTACGGAGAGACGGGGAATCCCGGCCTGGTGGCTCGAGACGCCCAACACCGGCTGATTCCGCAGCGCACCCGGCCCGCAGGCAGGTCCGCCGCCTCGTCCACACCGGAAAGTTGCTTGGCGGAGCTGCCGAGCGGAACCCATGCGGTTTGCCCTGTTCTCGACACGTGTGCGCGCAGTAGCGAGTAAACTTCCGCAGGTCGCTTGCAGAAGGTGCTCGACGCCGAAACATAAGCAAGTCCACTTTCACCAACTTCCGAAAGTAGCTCCCCCATCTAGCCCCAAGCACCTCCCGAACTTGCCAGTCGCTCGATGCTTTTCTCGAACTTGCGTAAGTTCCGTGCCTTCGACACTGGTGTCAAAATGTCCGTGTCGAAAACGAGAATGATACGAAGATTGTCGGGCCGAAAGAAATGTACCATTAGAAGCCGTAACTTACACGGTGACAGCCGGCCGGGATGGCCGAGCGGTTGTACGCGCTACAGTCTGGAACCGCGGGACCGCTACGGTCGCAGGTTCGAATCCTGCCTCGGGCATGGATGTGTGTGATGTCCTTAGGTTAATTATGTTTAAGTAGTTCTAAGTTCTAGGGCACTGATGACCTCAGATGTTTTGTCCCATAGTGCTCAGAGCCATTTGAACCACTTTTACAGGATGACAATCATTGAACTTCATGAAATCAAATAGTCATCACCTCTGAGCAGTCTGCGTTAGGACGTTCAAAATGCACCGTTGGCCGCGAAGGCTTGATAGCAATTAGTATGCGCTGTATGGTTTGCTTTAGCGGCGAAGCCCACTTTCATTTGGATGGGTTCGTCAATCACCAAAATTGGTTTACGGAATCTTCCGTCGGTTCTTGGTAGAACAACATTATAATAAATGAAAATCACCAGTTTGCTTTTGTTCTAGAATATTACTTTTATTGTCAAACGGTTTTCGGCTTACAAGGCCATCTTCAGACATTTACGATGGATGGCTCTGAGCACTATGGGACTTAACATCTCAGGTGATCAGTCCCCTAGAACTTAGAACTACTTAAGACTAACTAACCTAAGGACATCACACACATCCATGCCCGAGGCAGGATTCGAACCTGCGACCGTAGCGGTCGCGCGGTTCCAGTCTGAAGCGCCTAGAACCACTCGGCCACCAGAGGCTTGGAGACATTTACGAGTATTATCACTAAAGAAGTTACTCGTCCAATGTTTCCAAACAACATTGGAAGTAACACATCTAGACTGAAGTAGAAACATACAGTAAGTAACATCTTTGACAGTGTGGTGGTAATGCAACGAAAAAATAAAAATTGAACAGTACATAAATAACAATTGAGTAGACAGGAAAACCTTTAACACAAAATAGGAATAGCATGGCTACATAACAGTGTCTATTAATAAACAAAACTAATAAAATAAAATAAAATTATTACTAGTCAAGGCTACATCAGGAGATATGAAACATGGAGAGTGATAACCAAACCAATTAAAAGATGGTTCAAATGGCTCTGAGCACTATCGGACTCAACTTCTGAGGTCATCAGTCCCCTAGTACTTAGAACTACTTAAACCTAACTAACCTAAGGACATCACACACAGCCATGCCCGAGGCAGGATTCGAACCTGCGACCGCAGCGGTCTCCCGGTTCCAGACTGTAGCGCCTAGAACCGCTCGGCCACTCCGGCCGGCCAATTAAAAGAAGAGACAATTATCAGTTTGTCTACAGAATACATAACGAATTGATGCAATATCAATAACATAAACAGCAATAAATAAAAGCAGGAAAATGGATGCGTTTGAGAGAACCCACAGTAAATGCATATTGACATTAACATTACAATCAAAACAGTGGCTGTGTAACAGTTTGTATTAAATAAATCAACAAAGTAAAATATGAGCAATCTTTGGTCGACAACTGCAAGAGGTGTTAAACATGGACAGTAATACAAGTACCAGGTAAAAGAAAGGCTTAACTATTGAAATTACAGTCTATATGGAATACAAAGACTACTTCAACAAAACAAAAGAACTTAATGAATACAGGAGAATGGGAATATGTAGGAAGAGACAGTGTGGGATGTGGTGTCACCGCCAGACACCACACTTGCTAGGTGGTAGCCTTTAAATCGGCCGCGGTCCGTTAGTATACGTCGGACCCGCGTGTCGCCACTATCAGTGATTGCAGACCGAGCACCGCCACACGGCAGGTCTAGAGAGACTTCCTATCACTCGCCCCAGTGGTTCAACCGACTTTGCTAGCGATGGTTCACTGACAAAATACGCTCTCATTTGCCGAGACGATAGTTAGCATAGCCTTTAGCTACGTCATTTGCTACGACCTAGCAAGGCGCCATTACCAGTTACTATTGATGCTGTAAAACATGTACCGTCAAGAGCGACGTTCACCATTTATGGATTAAAGTTAAGTATTCCACAGCTACGTACTTTTTTGCTAAAGTCTAATTCCCTTGTCCTGTTCCAGACCTCACGCCAGCCTGCGTGAGCTAAAACGCGTGCCTTTCGGCTTCCTCTCAAACCGGTGTTGGCTCTCCTGCCAACCCACAACGGGAAGTAATGAACAACAGAGATCATTATATGAATTTTAGGAGAGGTGAAGTGTTCAGCTGTGTCTGGTCTAGACGTGTTACTTCTCGTCCAATGTTGTTTGCAAAAATCGTAACTTCTTTGTTGATAATACTCAATAAATGTCTGAAGATGGCCTTGTAAGCCGAAACCAGTTAACAGTAAAAGTAATAATGTAGAACAAAAGCAAACTGGTGCTTTTCATTTATTATCAAAATTGGGTCAGTTGAGAGACTGAGAATTCGCATTTCGCGATCGAGAAGTCTCTTCACCCACAACGAGTGACTGTGTGGTGTGCAGTGTCCAGTCACGGAATAATCGGTGCGATATTCCTTGATGGCACGGTGACTACCGAACGGTACGTCAAGGTTTTGGAAGACGCCTTCATCACCATTATCCAAATTGACCCTAGTTTAGGCAAGACGTGGTTCATGCAAGACGGAGCTCTCTCCCATCGAATCAGAGGAGTGTTTTATGTTCTGGGGGACCACTTTCGGGACCGCATTCTGGCCTCGATTGGCCACCATATTCTCCGGATCTGAACCCATGTGACCCCTTTTTGTTCAGCGGGTCGTGTAGAATTTCGCATTCGTCAGCGACACACCATCGCCAATGATGGCAGGCATATAGAACATGTCACAACCTAAATCCGAATGTTTTTACCAACGTTTACGTGTTGAATAAAGTATGTACACGCCGTAGTTTGTAACTAGTTTACTTTTCTTCATGTTGTTTAATAATTGTCACCCTGTATGTAACCGACCACCTGCAGGCGAGGAAGTGTGAAATGAAGTAACAATTACACTCCTGGAAATGGAAAAAAGAACACATTGACACCGGTGTGTCAGACCCACCATACTTGCTCCGGACACTGCGAGAGGGCTGTACAAGCAATGATCACACGCACGGCACAGCGGACACACCAGGAACCGCGGTGTTGGCCGCCGAATGGCGCTAGCTGCGCAGCATTTGTGCACCGCCGCCGTCAGTGTCAGCCAGTTTGCCGTGGCATACGGAGCTCCATCGCAGTCTTTAACACTGGTAGCATGCCGCGACAGCGTGGACGTGAACCGTATGTGCAGTTGACGGACTTTGAGCGAGGGCGTATAGTGGGCATGCGGGAGGCCGGGTGGACGTACCGCCGAATTGCTCAACACGTGGGGCGTGAGGTCTCCACAGTACATCGATGTTGTCGCCAGTGGTCGGCGGAAGGTGCACGTGCCCGTCGACCTGGGACCGGACCGCAGCGACGCAAGGATGCACGCCAAGACCGTAGGATCCTACGCAGTGCCGTAGGGGACCGCACCGCCACTTCCCAGCAAATTAGGAATACTGTTGCTCCTGGGGTATCGGCGAGGACCATTCGCAACCGTCTCCATGAAGCTGGGCTACGGTCCTGCACACCGTTAGGCCGTCTTCCGCTCACGCCCCAACATCGTGCAGCCCGCCTCCAGTGGTGTCGCGACAGGCGTGAATGGAGGGACGAATGGAGACGTGTCGTCTTCAGCGATGAGAGTCGCTTCTGCCTTGGTGCCAATGATGGTCGTATGCGTGTTTGGCGCCGTGCAGGTGAGCGCCACAATCAGGAATGCATACGACCGAGGCACACAGGGCCAACACCCAGCATCATGGTGTGGGGAGCGATCTCCTACACTGGCCGTACACCACTGGTGATCGTCGAGGGGACACTGAATAGTGCACGGTACATCCAAACCGTCATCGAACCCATCGTTCTACCATTCCTAGACCAGCAAGGGAATTTGCTGTTCCAACAGGACAATGCACGTCCGCATGTATCCCGTGCCACCCAACGTGCTCTAGAAGGTGTAAGTCAACTACCCTGGCCAGCAAGATCTCCGGATTTGTCCCCCATTGAGCATGTTTGGGACTGGATGAAGCGTCGTCTCATGCGGTCTGCACGTCCAGCACGAACGCTGGTCCAACTGAGGCGCCAGGTGGAAATGGCATGGCAAGCCGTTCCACAGGACTACATCCAGCATCTCTACGATCGTCTCCATGGGAGAATAGCAGCCTGCATTGCTGCGAAAGGTGGATATACACTGTACTAGTGCCGACATTGTGCATGCTCTGTTGCCTGTGTCTATGTGCCTGTGGTTCTCTCAGTGTGATCATGTGATGTATCTGACCCCAGGAATGTGTCAATAAAGTTTCCCCTTCCTGGGACAATGAATTCACGGTGTTCTTATTTCAATTTCCAGGAGTGTATTTTGTTTCGCCAGAAGAGGAACCTGAATGGCGCTACAGAGGCCTCTAAATTTTACCTGACTTCTTAATTTCAAAACATAAATGCATTACATTCCTAACAAAAGTAATAAATACTACTGATAGCCTGACACACCAAGGTAAAAAAAATAAATAAATAAAAAATGACGCACTTCGAAGGAATTATCAGAATAGGACGGACATCGGTAGTTGTGATGAACATGCGCAAACAAATGATTACAATTTCAGAAGAGTTAGATGCTTTATTCAAGAAAAAGAGCTTCACAAATTGAGCCCACCTCTGGTCCTTACGCAAGCAGTTATTCGGCTTGCCATTGATTGGTAGAGTTGTATGATGTCCTTCTCAGGGGTATCGTCCAAATTCTGTACAACTGGCACGTTAAGTCGTCAAATCTGCAGCTGGTTGGAGGGCTCTGGTCATAATGCTCCAAACCTTCTCAACTGGGGAGCGATCCGGCGACCTTGCAGGTCGAGGTAGGGTTTGGTAAGCACGAAGAGGAGCAGACGGGCATTATCTTGCTGGAATAGCTAGCCATGAAGGGTAACAAAACGGTGCTTGGAATACCGAAGACGTACTGCTTTCCTGTAATGGTGGCGTGGATGACAACCGAAAGGGTCAAGCTACGAAAAGACATGGCAGCCCAAACCAAAACTCTTCGTTGTTTGGTCGTACGGCGGGCGACAGTCACGTTGGTGTCCCACCACTCTTCAGGGAGTCTCCAGACGTCTTCGCTGGATATCGGGCTCTCATTTCTAAATGGGACTCATCCTGAAGACAATTCAGTCAATACGATTCCAGGTAGAAGACGTGTCGGGCGACGCCACAGTGCTAGGATACCAACCCAACTATCGCCCATCCATACAGCCTGACAACCAGGAGTGATGGTCTGGGCTGTCATCTCATTTTACAGCACGACCCCTTTGGTGTCATCCGGGGAACCCTTACAACATAGCGGCTTCTCGAAGATATTCTAGGCCTTGTTTTGTTGGCCGTCAAGGCAAGTCTCCTGGGCTTACACTTCAGCAAAATAACGCCCACCCACACAGGGAAAGAGTTTCTAATGCACCTCTTTGTGCTTGTCAAACCCTACCTTGACGCCGGCCGCTGTGGCCGAGCGGTTCTAGGCGCTTCAGTGTGGAACCGAGCTACCGCTACTGTCGCAGGTTCTAATCCTGCCTCGGGCATATATGTGTGTGATGTCCTTAGGTTAGTTTGGTTTAAGTAGTTCTAAGTTGTTGGGGAGTGATGACCTCAGATGTTAAGGCCCATAGTGCTCGGAGCCATTTGAATCAGCCCTACCTCGGCCAGCAAGATCCCCAGATCCCTCCCCAGTCGAGAAAGTTAGGGTTATTACGGATAGCGTCCTCCAACTGTCTGGAGATTTTGACGATTTAACGCGCCAATTGCACAGAATTTGGCACTATATGCCTCACGACGACTCCTAACCATTCCATCAATCAATGCCAAGCCGAATAACAGCTTGAATAAGGGGCATAGCTGGACCAACGCGTTGTTGACTTGCTCAGTTTGTGAAGCTGTTCCTCCTGATTTAGTCCTCATATTGTTCTGAAATTTTAATGATTTGTTTGTCTACACATTTACATCACATCTAACGATTTTCGTACCATTTGGATAATTGCTTCGTGATGCGTCGTTTATTTTTTATTTCTTTATTTTATTTTTGTCTTAGAGGGTGTGAGCAATGCTTGCAAAAATTGAAAGGTCATTAAAAATCATTTCCGGGTGATACAGTTTGCCACTTTGTGTCCTGTATTCGAATATTTGATGGCACAATAGACAGGAGATTTTCGAAACCTGCATACATTTGAAACGTCCCCTTAGAAAATTTATAAATTACTGTGCTGGTAAACTTCTACGTTATTTGATACAGAGACGTCTGAGTAAAACTGAATGTACTCAGCCATTGCTCTCTTTACTTATTCTGATCATCAATTAACAGACACACAATATTTTCAGCGCAACGCAATCTGACTTTCAGTAATCCCTACAAAAGAATGGCCCTGACTAACAATAACCTATACCTTTAATGAAACACTCACCTCACCAAATTCTTCGTTACTCGAACTACTGCAATACAGCGAGCGCCACTACTGCCAGCTAAATAAAAGATTCTAACTACTGAAGGCACTAACTACTGATAGGCATAGTTAGCAAATGAAAGATTTTGACAGAGAACAAACAATGTATTTACCTTAATAATATGCAAAAGTCATCATATATGTATCAGTTCATGATATCCAGTCTTACAAATTTCCTCTTTCTGACGGACACACGTCCAGATCATCCGCTCTCAAAACTCTGGTATCTCTGTTCCCACATCCACCACTCCTGGTGGCTCACCTCTAAGGGCCCAGCACTACACTAGCAAATATTCCAACAATGGCAACCAGCCACAGACTGCCCACAGCACAATCAGTCATTTTCGTACAGAGCGCTACATGGCGTTACCAAAACGATAAACCTAAACAGCCTACTTACATCAAAAAATTTAAAAAAATTAGCAGATTAGTCTTAGCCATTGCCCAAAACAAGTTGTAAATTTTTTTGTGGGGAGCATAGGGGCTATTTAAGTGGGCTGTTTAGCTTTTTTTATATTGGTAATGTCACGTAGCGCTCTCTATGAAAATCACTGACTGTGCTGTGTGCATTCTGTGGCTAGTTGGCATTGTTGGAATATTCACTATTGTAGTGTTGGGCAGTTGGATGTGAACAGCGCGAAGCGTTGCGCAGTTGGAGGTGAGCCGCCAGCAGTGGTGTATGTGGGGAGAGAGATGGCGGAGTTTTGAGAGCAGATGATCTGGAAGTGTGTTCACCAGAAAGAGTAAATTTGTAAGACTGGATGTCATGAACTGATATATATAGTATGATTTTTGAACACTATTATGGTAAATACATTGTTTGTTCTCTATCAATATCTTTCATTTGCTAAGTATGCCTGTCAGTAGTTAAGTGCCCTCCGTAGTTAGAATCGTTTATTTAGCTGGCAGAATTGGTGCTTGCTGTATTGCAGTAGTTCGAGAAACGAAGATTTTTGTGAGGTGAGTGATTCATGAAAGGTATAGGTTATTGTTTGTCAGGGCCATTCTTTTGTAGGGATTACTGAAAGTCAGATTGCGTTGCGCTAAAAATATTGTGTGTCTGTTTATTGATGATCAGAATAAGTAAAGAGAAAACTGTCTGAGTACGTTCAGTTTTACTCAGCTGTCTCCGTATCAAATAACGTAGAAGTTTACCAGCACAGTAATTTATAATTTTTCTAGGGGCACGTTTCACATTCTCAGGTATTTTATAATCTGAGCGAAGTTCTGTGGTGTTAATTGATTCAATAGCGTTTCTTGACACATTGAATATGAACGTCTCTGTATCCACTTCTTCACCGATACGTTTCTCTTTTTCGTCATGATTTTTCTTCAGTACTAATAACGCAACAACGTTGACGGCTGCTGTGATTTTTAAGCACGACACTGTGAATTTTCATATGCCTATCAGACTGCGTCACTTTGGTGGAAACACTTCTGCAAGTACATACTTGCAGCAGGTTCCTGAAAGGAACTTGCACAACCGACTTGCAGAGGGAAACTTGCACAGGTTTTTGTTCTAGCGTAAACGCCTTAGCAAGTCCTTGAGAAGTTACTTGCTAGAGGACACACGTCTTTAAAGCTGTCTCTAGACTGTCAATAATATTGGACGATATTTCATATTTTTCAATCTGTACACAAGATTGAAAATCGTGCATGCGCAATCTACTGAAATTAGAATTTATCGAGCAAAGTATTTAGATTGTACAGTCTCTGACTAATATTCTGTGTTAGCTCATTCTCATACAATGTAAGCTTTCATGGCCGGTACTGTCTTCACTTAAAACTTCCGGGCTGATAGGCCGTGGTCGAAGTATAAAACACTCTCCTGACGTTTCGTCTCCGACTGCGGGAGACATCCTCGGAGGCAGTTCGCCGCTTTACCTCCGAGGATGTCTCCCGCAGTCGGAGACAAAACGTCAGGAGAGTGTTTTATACTTCGACCACGGCCTATCAGCCCGGAAGTTTTAAGTGTTAGCTCATTCTCGTCCGCTAAACTATTTACTTTGCGCCAATTGTTGTGTTGGGAAGCGGAAAAATGTTCGAAATCAGTGCACCGGACCCTCATTTGAGAATTATTGCAAGTATTCAGGGGTTTGCCAGCGTTGTGGTGTGTTAAATGAAACAAACATAGTAATCGGCAAAAGAAAATGAAGAATACGATCGGTTGTTGTCGAAATATGGGGAAATGTATCCGGAAGCGGATAAGCCTCAATTAGCAAAGAAACTAAATTCATTGCAGGCAAATTACAAGGAAGAACTGAAGAGTATTCTACATCTAGATCTACATCTACATTTATACTCCGCAAGCCACCCAACGGTGTGTGGCGGACGGCACTTTACGTGCCACTGTCATTACCTCCCTTTCCTGTTCCAGTCGCGTATGGTTCGCGGGAAGAACGACTGTCTGAAAGCCTCCGTGCGCGCTCTAATCTCTCTAATTTTACATTGGTGATCTCCTCGGGAGGTATAAGTAGGGGGAAGCAATATATTCGATACCTCATCCAGAAACGCACCCTCTCGAAACCTGGCGAGCAAGCTACACAGCGATGCAGAGCGCCTCTCTTGCAGAGTCTGCCACTTGAGTTTGTTAAACATCTCCGTAACGCTATCACGGTTACCAAATAACCCTGTGACGAAAGGCGCCGCTCTCCTTTGGATCTTCTCTATCTCCTCCGTCAACCCGATCTGGTACGGATCCCACACTGATGAGCAATACTCAAGTATAGGTCGAACTAGTGTTTTGTAAGCCACCTCCTTTGTTGATGGACTACATTTTCTAAGGACTCTCCCAATGAATCTCAACCTGGTAGCCGCCTTACCAACAATTAATTTTATATGATCATTCCACTTCAAATCGTTCCGCACGCATACTCCCAGATATTTTACAGAAGTAACTGCTACCAGTGTTTGTTCCGCTATCATATAATCATACAATAAAGTATCCTTCTTTCTATGTATTCCCAATACATTACATTTGTCTATGTTAAGGGGCAGTTGTCACTCCCTGCACCAAGTGCCTATCCGCTGCAGATCTTCCTGCATTTCGCTACAATTTTCTAATGCTGCAACTTCTCTGTATACTACAGCATCATCCGCGAAAAGCCGCATGGAACTTCCGACACTATCTACTATGTCATTTATATATATTGTGAAAAGCAATGGTCCCATAACACTCCCCTGTGGCACGCCAGAGGTTACTTTAACGTCTGTAGACGTCTCTCCGTTGATTACAACATGCTGTGTTCTATTTGCTAAAAACTCTTCAATCCAGCCACACAGCTGGTCTGATATTCCGTAGGCTCTTACTTTGTTTATCAGGCGACAGTGCGGAACTGTATCGAACGCCTTCCGAAAGTCAAGAAAAATAGCATCTACCTGGGAGCCTGTATCTAATATTTTCTGGGTCTCATGAACAAATAAAGCGAGTTGGGTCTCATACGATCGCTGTTTCCGGAATCCATGTTGATTCCTACATAGTAGATTCTGAGTTTCCAAAAGTGACATGATACTCGAGCATTACTAGTGCACCGAAAATTGGTGCTACAGCTGACGAGCTATTGGAGCCAACACTTCGGTTCTTTTACGGCATCGGTTTTTTGCAAAGGTAAGACTCTTTTAGAGCAATTTAAATAGAAAATTGTGTACCTTTCTTTAATGAAATAATTTCGGGTAATAGGCCTCGTCAGTATAAAACACAGAAGCCTCAAAATAGCCGACGTTTCGACCGACTTGCTGCGGTCCTCTTTAGACCAATTGTAACGACGCGTTCTGATAACTGAAATTATTTTATTCAAAATTACACTTGTCGTGGAAGCCTACGGATTTACACTGATAAACGAATGCGTTATGACCACTGCCCTCCGTGACAGTGGGTGCCGCCTGGAAGCTTTGCGGGCACGTGACATGGTAACTAAAGTATGTAAGCGGAGCAGACACGTACTGGGGATCACCCCAGCAAAAATGTAGGAAGTAAATGGGGTAATCCATTGAGATAAATGACGGAAGATTATTATTATCCACAGGCTATGAACGGGTGTCTCGAAAACGCAAAACTGGTCTAATGGTCGCGTACTACTGTCGTGAGACTCTACGGAAAAAGATAGGACAGTGAAACTACTACTAGGCGCTAAATGGTTGGACGTCCATAACTCTTCACAGAACGTGGGGTTCGGAAACTTGTCTGCTGTGTAAAGCAGGACAGGTGGTGACCTACGGCATCTCTGCAAGTGTTTCGGACCACACTGTTCATCGTACGTTGTTGAACATGGAGCTCCGCAGCAGACCACCCTTACGTGTTCACATGTTGACACGACGATATCGTCAATTACCAACTGCATTGGGCACGGGACCATCGGGAGTCGAGCGTCGATCAACGGAACGTGTCACCTGTTCGGGTTAATCACATTGTGCTATACTAGGTCGCTGATCGTCTCCACAAACACTGTCATCGAGGTCAGCGGCGGCTCAAAACATGCAGCGCTCCAAGGATGCAGGATGGTGGGAGCGGCATTATACACTCCTGGAAATTGAAATAAGAACACCGTGAATTCATTGTCCCAGGAAGGGGAAACTTTATTGACACATTCCTGGGGTCAGATACATCACATGATCACACTGACAGAACCACAGGCACATAGACACAGGCAACAGAGCATGCACAATGTCGGCACTAGTACAGTGTATATCCACCTTTCGCAGCAATGCAGGCTGCTATTCTCCCATGGAGACGATCGTAGAGATGCTGGATGTAGTCCTGTGGAACGGCTTGCCATGCCATTTCCACCTGGCGCCTCAGTTGGACCAGCGTTCGTGCTGGACGTGCAGACCGCGTGAGACGACGCTTCATCCAGTCCCAAACATGCTCAATGGGGGGACAGATCCGGAGATCTTGCTGGCCAGGGTAGTTGACTTACACCTTCTAGAGCACGTTGGGTGGCACGGGATACATGCGGACGTGCATTGTCCTGTTGGAACAGCAAGTTCCCTTGCCGGTCTAGGAATGGTAGAACGATGGGTTCGATGACGGTTTGGATGTACCGTGCACTATTCAGTGTCCCCTCGACGATCACCAGTGGTGTACGGCCAGTGTAGGAGATCGCTCCCCACACCATGATGCCGGGTGTTGGCCCTGTGTGCCTCGGTCGTATGCAGTCCTGATTGTGGCGCTCACCTGCACGGCGCCAAACACGCATACGACCATCATTGGCACCAAGGCAGAAGCGACTCTCATCGCTGAAGACGACACGTCTCCATTCGTCCCTCCATTCATGACTGTCGCGACACCACTGGAGGCGGGCTGCACGATGTTGGGGCGTGAGCGGAAGACGGCCTAACAGTGTGCGGGACCGTAGCCCAGCTTCATGGAGACGGTTGCGAATGGTCCTCGCCGATACCCCAGGAGCAACAGTGTCCCTAATTTGCTGGGAAGTGGCGGTGCGGTCCCCTACGGCACTGCGTAGGATCCTACGGTCTTGGCGTGCATCCGTGCGTCGCTGCGGTCCGGTCCCAGGTCGACGGGCACGTGCACCTTCCGCCGACCACTGGCGACAACATCGATGTACTGTGGAGACCTCACGCCCCACGTGTTGAGCAATTCGGCGGTACGTCCACCCGGCCTCCCGCATGCCAGTTCAAGTTCTAAGGTCTCTGATTTTTTTTCTAATTAACTACTCACCCGAAATCGATGAAACTGGCGTTACTTCTCGACGTAATCGCCCTGCAGACGTACACATTTTTCACAACGCTGACGCCATGATTCCATGGCAGCGGCGAAGGCTTCTTTAGGAGTCAGGTGAGTAGGGAGCATGAGGAATCACTTCAAAGTTGTTATCACGAAGAAACTGTTGCGTAACGTTAGCTCGATGTGCGGGTGCGTTGTCTTGGTGAAACAGCACACGCGCAGCCCTTCCCGGACGTTTTTGTTGCAGTGCAGGAAGGAATTTGTTCTTCAAAACATTTTTGTAGGATGCACCTGTTACCGTAGTGCCCTTTGGAACGCAATGGGTAAGGATTACGCCCACGCTGTCCCAGAACATGGACACCATCATTTTTTCAGCACTGGCGGTTACCCGAAATTTTTTTGGTGGTGGTGAATCTGTGTGATTCCACTGAGCAGACTGGCGCTTTGTTTCTGGATTGAAAAATGTCATCCACGTCTCATCCACTGTCACAACCGACGAAAAGAAAGTCCCATTCATGCTGTCGTTGCGCGTCAACATTGCTTGGCAACATGCCACACGGGCAGCCATGTGGTCGTCCGTCACCATTCGTGGCACCCACCTGGATGACACTTTTCGCATTTTCAGGTCGTCATGCAGGATTGTGTGCACAGAACCCACAGAAATGCCAACTCTGGAGGCGATCTGTTCAACAGTCATTCGGCGATCCCCCAAAACAATTCTCTCCACTTTCTCGATCATGTCGTCAGACCGGCTTGTGCGAGCCTGAGGTTGTTTCGGTTTGTTGTCACACGATGTTCTGCCTTCATTAAACTGTCGCACCCACGAACGCACTTTCGACGCATCCATAACTCCATCACCACGTCTCCTTCAACTTCCGATGAATTTCAATTCGTTTCACACAACGCAAATTCAGAAAACGAATGATTGCACGCTGTTCAAGTAAGGAAAACGTCGCCATTTTAAGTATTTAAAACAGTTCTCATTGTCGCCGCTGGCGGTAAATTTCCATCTGCCGTACGGTGCTGCTGTCTCTGGGATGTATTGACAATGAACACGGCCTCATTTTAAAACAATGCACATGTTTCTATCTCTTTCCAGTCCGGAGAAAAAAAGTCGGAGGCCTTAGAACTTGAATGCACCTCGTACACCCTATCGCTGTTTCCATGCACACGTTAAATCAGCCTTTTATTCTTTTTAATAAGTTAGCCAGACGCTGATTTAAGTGCGTGAGCGGTAAATCACACACTGGTACCTTACACACTCCTAAATACGCAATGTGTTGTAATATGAGAGCCGTCTTACCGTTGGCTCAAGTAAACTTATTTACATATTTTAATTAATTTAATACAATCATTTTATTCCTAAATCCAACCCAATGTAACGTCCCTTCCACATTCCGTAGATCACCTTCAATACATATTACGTAGATATAATCAAAATTATAGGTGTAACCATTTGCATAAATGCATCTAACGATCGAACGTTCCGTCCTCGGGAAGTTACGATGACCATTAGGCTTGTTTATCGTCAAATCACTTGGTAAATTTTCGTGCGTCAATCTTCCTCTCTCCTTATACCATTTCTTCATCCTTCTACGGTTCCTCTTTCCCTTACCTGAGCGCAAAACCAACCCGAGAGTCAAATCAACAGCTGGCGCCTGTAGCCACCATGTTCGCATGTCCGAGATCTGACGCTAATGTCGCGCTATATCGATCGCAGTCTTGATCTAACCTTGCGTACACTGCACAGTATAATTGCCCAGTATTACTGATGATCTCAGGACCTCTTAAGGCGAGTGCCCACCTGGGCGCCTGCTGCTGCGATACGCCCACTGCTGTCCACTGCTGCCCATTGCTGCCCGGTCGCTCCAGAGAAGGACGCCCTGGTGCGAGGCTGGTTCTCCGCCTGCCGGTATTCCACCCCAGCTGCATTCCATCCACTTGTCGGCCTCAGCTCGGGCCGTCAGCTGCGAGAGCAACTTGTCTGCCGTCGGACTGCATTACCGCGGGAAAGGCGTCAACACGCATCCGGCTATGGGCATCGTACCAGTACTCTGCCGCTTAGGAAAAATTCCTCCTGACTCCTGCGTTCCAGGCAGTCGTAGCCCTGACGTCAGTAGCGGCGACGCCTTGCAGCTTGTCGCTTACGAAATACGAGGTGCGCTAGACGAATTTTCGTAATTTCGCTTGGTATATTGTCCGATTCACGTAACTATTTGTAAGTAGGCTGTTTAGGTTTTTATATTGGTAACCCCACGTAGCGCTCTGTATGAAAATCACTGGCTGTGCTGTGTGCAGTCTGTGGCTGGTTGGCATTGTTGGAATAGTCGCTATTGTAGTGTTGGGCAGTTGGCTGTTAACAGCGCCTAGCGTAGCGCAGTTGGAGGTGAGCCGCCAGCAGTGGTGGATGTGGGGAGAGAGATGGCGGAGTTTTGAGAGCGGATGATCTGAACGTGTGTCCATCAGAGACAGTAAATTTGTGAGACTGGATGTCATGAACTGCTATATATATTATGACTTTTGAACATTATTAAGGTAAATACATTGTTTGTTCTCTATCAAAATCTTTCATTTGCTACCTATGCCTATCAGTAGTTAGTGCCTTCAGTAGTTTGAATCTTTTATTTATCTGGCAGTAGTGACGCTCGCTGTATTGCAGTAGTTCGAGTAACGAAGATTTTTGTGAGGTATTTTTGAAAGTCAGATTGCGTTGCGCTAAAAATATTGTGTCAGTTTAGTATTGATCAGAATAAGTAAAGAGAGTAACGTCTGAATACGTTCAGCTATGCTCAGCTGTTTGAAAAGCAAATAATGTAAGAGGTTTATCAGCACAGTAATTCATTAATTTTTCCAAGGGGACGGTTCATATTATGATGTCGTGTCGCTAAACGTGCATGAAAAGTTAGCTATATCAAATATTTATTCTTGTCAGCCGTCAAAAAGGATGCTTATATTTTGATAGTAGGACGGTTATCTATTTTGTATAATAATTACGGATCAGAGAATTTGTATTAAACTACTTTAGAAACATGGCGTTGCCCGGGTCACGGTATATGGAGTGGGAAAAGACATGAGTACCATCTAGCTATGAGATGTATATAGGCGTATATTTCATTAAAGATATTATGAATGCAGTTATCCTGTTAGTAAGGTAGTTTGGTCACGATGCATGGCTGAGTGTGGTGGGTGACGTTGGTTGACTGATATGTCAATACCACGCGCAGTGTGGAACAATTAGTTCTCTTAGAAAAACCTACATTTTCTACTTTTCTACGACTTTTGCACTTTACCGTATTATTGAGTATAATCCCTTATACAATCCTCACCCTGTTCCAGCCATACAGGTGAATATTATTTTATGCAGACATATTTGATCGCCGGTAACATCATTGGGCCAATACTAGTTTAGTAGTATTGTCTTAACATAATAGTATTTAAATGAAGTTGAAAAGGAATGGAAGTTACTGTATTGTTTTAGGCATTTACTTCTTATTGCATAGACATAAGTGTAATTTCTTGTTTTCACAACACATGTTATAGTCTATATTTTCAGTTTCCTTGTTCGGACTGTAAACGAACAAATGTGCAGGAGATCCAACTCGTGACCACCCTATACAGGGTGTTACAAAAAGGTACGGCCAAACTTTCAGGAAACATTCCTCACACACAAAGAAAGAAAATATGTTATGTGGACATGTGTCCAGAAACGCTAACTTTCCACGTTAGAGCTCATTTTATTACTTCTCTTGAAATCACATTAATCATAGAATGGACATACACAGCAACAGAACGTACCAGCGTGACTTCAAACACTTTGTTACAGGATATGTTCAAAATGTCCTCCGTTAACAAGGATACATGCATCCACCCTCTGTCGCACGGAATCCATGATGCGCTGATGCAGCCCTGGAGAATGGCGTATTGTATCACAGCCGTCCACAATACGAGCACGAAGAGTCTCTACATTTGGTACCGGGGTTGCGTAGACAAGAGCTTTCAAATGCCACCATAAATGAAAGTCAAGAGGGTTGAGGCCAGGAGAGCGTGGAGGCCACGTAATTGGTCCGCCTCTACCAATCCATCGGTCACCGAATCTGCTGTTGAGAAGCGTACGAACACTTCGACTGAAATGTGCAGGAGCTCCATCGTGCATGAACCAAATGTTGTGTCGTTCTTGTAAAGGCACATGTTCTAGCAGCACAGGTAGAGTATCCCGTATGAAATCATGATAACGTGCTCCATTGAGCGTAGGTGGACGAAACTAAAATGAGCTCTAACATGGAAATTAAGCGTTTCTGGACACATGTCCACATAACATATTTCCTTTATTTGTGTGTGAGAAATGTTTCCTGAAAGTTTGGCCGTATCTATTTGTAACATCCTGTATACGACTGTCCGTGAGAGAAACACTATTCTATGAAATTAACGCCTCAGTATTCGAATGTTTGCCTCTGGGATTTGCTGATAGTCATACTGTATGCTAATTTAACTGGATATTGCATTCGTCTTAAGGTGACAATAATTGTTTAATTTCGAAGAAAAGGAGTGCCGAATGCTAGTTAATTGAGTGTCACTAGATGAAGTGAACAGTGATGCAGAACTACTGAAATCTGTTACAACAGGAGATGAAACGGAGTTTACGGATATAACGTCGAAACTAATGCTCAGTCTTTCCAGTGGAAGCAATATGGATCGCCACGCCCGAAAAAAGCTCGATAGGTGCGGTCAGATGTGAAGGCTCTTGAATGTTAACGGCGTACTGCACCATGAGTTCTTGCCACAAGGATTAACGATCAACAAGTACTTCTACATTTACATCCATCTACATCCATACTCCGCAAGCCACCTGACGGTTTGTGGCGGAGGTACCTTGAGTAACTCTATCGGTTCTCCCTTCTATTCCAGTCTCGCATAGTTCGTGGAAAGAAGGATTGTCGGTATGCCTCTGTGTGGGCTGATTTTATCCTCATGGTCTCTTCGCGAGATATACGTAGGAGGGAGCAATATACTGCTCGACTCCTCGGTGAAGGTATGTTCTCGAAACTTCAACAAAAGCGCGTACCGAGCTACTGAGCGTCTCTCCTGCAGAGTCTTCCACTGCAGTTTGCCTATCATCTTCGTAACGCTTTCGTGATTACTAAATGATCCTGTAACGAAGCGCGCTGCTCTCCGTTGGATCTTCTCTATGTCTTCTATCAACCCTATCTGGTACGGACCCCACACTGCTGAGCAGTATTCAAGCAGTGGGCGAACAAGCTTACTGTAACCTACAATCTTTGTTTTCGGATTGCATTTCGTTATGATTTTTCCAATGAATCTCAGTCTGGCATCTGCTTTACCGACGATCAACTTTATATGATCATTCCATTTTAAATCACTCCTAATGCGTACTCCCAGATAATTTATGGAATTAACTGCTTCCAGTTGCTGACCTGCTATACTGTAGCTAAATAATAAGGGATGTTTCTTTCTATGTATTCGCAGAACATTACACTTGTCTATATTGAGATTCAATTGCCATTCCCTGCACCATGCGCCAATTCGCTGCAGATCCTCCTGCATTTCAGTACAATTTTCCATTGTTACAACCTCTCGATGTACCACAGCATCATCCGCAAAAAGTCTCAGTGAACGTCCGATGTCATCCATAAGGTCATTTATGTATATTGTGAATAGCAACGGTCCTACGACGCTCCCCTGCGGTGCACCTGAAATCACTCTTACTTCGGAAGACTTCTCTCCATTGAGAATGACACGCTGCGTTCTGTTATCTAGGAACTCTTCAATCCAATCACACAATTCGTCTGATAGTCCATATGATCTTACTTTGTTCATTAAACGACTGTGGGGAACTGTATCGAACGCCTTGCGGAAGTCAAGAAACACGGCATCTACCTGGGAACCCGTGTCTATGGCCCTCTGAGTCTCGTGGACGAATAGCGCGAGCTGGGTTTCACACGATCGTCTTTTTCGAAACCCATGCTGATTCCTACAGAGTAGATTTCTAGTTTACAGAAAAGGCATTATACTCGAACATAATACGTGTTCCAAAATTCTACAACTGATAGACGTTAGAGATATAGGTCTATAGTTGTGCACATCTGTTCGACTTCCCTTCTTGAAAACGGGGATGACCTGTGCTCTTTTCCAATCCAACTTCTTACAAGGTCGAAGCCATCTGCGTGAAGCAATGCGGGAGAAAAACGGATTTAGGGTTTAACATTCATAGCTTTGCACCCCGATAATGCACATGCTCACATTTCGTTTCTTCTGAGCACGCGTCATTCTTTTACGGTGACACAGAAAGCTGCTTTTGTGTCTCACAGTCAACTGTGTTAAGCGATTAATGTATGACTGAGCCGATGCATACATTCAACTGCGATGGCGGAACAACGGAACAGAAATGCGAAAAATTCTGACGTCTATTTGGGAGAGTTCTGAGGTCTTGGAGACAAACTTGTAAGTCTACTGCTCAGTTTAAGATTGGATTAAAAGTATGAGTAGATCCGTATATGTACTGGTTTAAGAAACTATACCCTTTCGTACACAAGGTTTTTTTACTCACTCATCAAATATAGGAACGCAGTGTGATTGCAAAAGATTTAAAGAAAGTTACCCAAGCAGGTGATATATTATGAGTGCATTGGATTTAAGTGAACATGAGAAATCACGTGCAGTACCTGAGCGAACATAGAAAAGAGTTTAATCAACGTGGCTTGTAGCCAGCTGGGAGTGATGTTGAGGATGTGAACTCCAGACTGCTATACCGTAATAAAGCTCCAATATAATGCATAATACATGTATACGTTTTGCATATAATGAGTTAATACCACTGCCCCACCTGTGTCAACAATAACACCTATCTTTTTGGCTGAAAATCATGCAAAGAATGGGGTAGGTGATGTTTATAGCAATGGATGCTAGCGTTGATGTAACGTGCAGTAACAAAAGTACACTCCTGGAAATTGAAATAAGAACACCGTGAATTCATTGTCCCAGGAAGGGGAAACTTTATTGACACATTCCTGGGGTCAGATACATCACATAATCACACTGACAGAACCACAGGCACATAGACACAGGCAACAGAGCATGCACAATGTCGGCACTAGTACAGTGTATATCCACCTTTCGCAGCAATGCAGCCTGCTATTCTCCCATGGAGACGATCGTAGAGATGCTGGATGTAGTCCTGTGGAACGGCTTGCCATGCCATTTCCACCTGGCGCCTCAGCTGGACCAGCGTTCGTGCTGGACTTGCAGACCGCGTGAGACGACGCTTCATCCAGTCCCAAACATGCTCAATGGGGGACAGATCCGGAGATCTTGCTGGCCAGGGTAGTTGACTTACACCTTCTAGAGCACGTTGGGTGGCACGGGATACATGCGGACGTGCATTGTCCTGTTGGAACAGCAAGTTCCCTTACCGGTCTAGGAATGATAGAACGATGGGTTCGATGACGGTTTGGATGTACCGTGCACTATTCAGTGTCCCCTCGACGATCACCAGTGGTGTACGGCCAGTGTAGGAGATCGCTCCCCACACCATGATGCCGGGTGTTGGCCCTGTGTGCCTCGGTCGTATGCAGTCCTGATTGTGGCGCTCACCTGCACGGCGCCAAACACGCATACGACCATCATTGGCACCAAGGCAGAAGCGACTCTCATCGCTGAAGACGACACGTCTCCATTCGTCCCTCCATTCACGCCTGTCGCGACACCACTGGAGGCGGGCTGCACGATGTTGGGGCGTGAGCGGAAGACGGCCTAACGGTGTGCGGGACCGCAGCCCAGCTTCATGGAGACGGTTGCGAATGGTCCTCGCCGATACCCCAGGAGCAACAGTGTCCCTAATTTGCTGGGAAGTGGCGGTGCGGTCCCCTACGGCACTGCGTAGGATCCTACGGTCTTGGCGTGCATCCGTGCGTCGCTGCGGTCCGGTCCCAGGTCGACGGGCACGTGCACCTTCCGCCGACCACTGGCGACAACATCGATGTACTGTGGAGACCTCACGCCCCACGTGTTGGGCAATTCGGCGGTACGTCCACCCGGCCTCCCGCATGCCCACTATACGCCCTCGCTCAAAGTCCGTCAACTGCACATACGGTTCACGTCCACGCTGTCGCGGCATGCTACCAGTGTTAAAGACTGCGATGGAGCTCCGTATGCCACGGCAAACTGGCTGACACTGACGGCGGCGGTGCACAAATGCTGCGCAGCTAGCGCCATTCGACGGCCAACACCGCGGTTCCTGGTGTGTCCGCTGTGCCGTGCGTGTGATCATTGCTTGTACAGCCCTCTCGCAGTGTCCGGAGCAAGTATGGTGGGTCTGACACACCGGTGTCAATGTGTTCTTTTTTCCATTTCCAGGAGTGTATATTAGCAACTGCTGAAGACAAATGCTACGATTCGCAGCCTTCGATCGTATACTGGCTGCCGAGGAGAAGTCATGCTAGGGCGTATAAATAGAAAATAAGTGACCAGGGAAACTGAAATAAGAGAGAGTATTTAAATACAACATCATATAACTGACTTCAAAAGGCAAGTAACTCGTAGTAGGTTATGTGTGGTGTCACCGCCAGACACCACACTTGCTAGGTGGTAGCTTTAAATCGGCCGCGGTCCATTAGTACATGTCGGACCCGCGTGTCGCCACTGTCAGTAATTGCAGACCGAGCGCCACCACACGGCAGGTCTAGAGAGACGTACTAGCACTCGACCCAAGTTGTACGACGACTTTGTTAGCGACTACACTGAAGAAGCCTTTTCTCTCAGTTGCCGAGAGACAGTTAGAATAGCCTTCAGCTAAGTCCATGGCTACGACCTAGCAAGGCGCCATTAACCATTTCTAGAGAGAGTCTCACTTGTATCATCAAGAATGCTGTATACAAATGATGGATTAAAGTTAAGTATTCCAGCAGCTACGTACTTTTCTTTATAGCATTCATTACGTATCCTGTTTCAGACCAAACGCCAGACGGCGTGTGTACATGCGTGCCTTTCGGTTACCCGTCACTGTGGACTGGCTGTCTTGTCAGTCCACAACAGTATGTACTACTGGTGTACAAGGAACAAGTGGCATGCAAAGTTCCGATACGCAGTAGTAGCAAATAAAGTGCAACATAAATTGAAAATAAATTTATTGATAGGATGAGTGACTCAGTTTACTGTAATATCATCCGAATTAATTGATTAAACGTAAATTTTGCATCCTCACAAAGACATAACGAAGCGATAGCCACCTAGAAATGCAAGTTCAACACGCGAATGCCATTATTATTTCGTAGCGTCTATCAATAAAAACTTAACCGCGAAATTCATGTATGTCGTGAATGATAAACAAAATCGTTTTGCAGACGTGCATTCCCTACACACAACGCACCTGCATGATACCACATCACCATACAGCAACGAACGAAGGTAAATAAGTAGCTTGTAGTCGATACTAAGCAGATAACTGCAATAGTTAGTACACAAAAATGGCCAAATTGTAGAACAGCGAAACTGAATATTGAAAAATGGAAATTATTAGCAAATTTTCACGTCATAATTATTCTCACAACGATATCTGAGCGGGAAGAAGTGCTGTCTATGGGACACAGAATGCCACGCAAACGCCTAAACAGTGTACGAGCTTCACGACTTCAGGAAAGTCATTACATAGGAGGAGGCAGTCTTTTCTACAACATCAGTGAAAGGAAAACATTTTTATGTAGTGGCCGAGCGGTTCTAGGCGCTACAGTCTGGAACTGCGCGACCGCTACGGTCGCAGGTTCGAATCCTGCCTCGGGCATGGATGTGTGTGATATCCTTAGGTTAGATAGGTTTAAGTTGTTCTAAGTTCTAGGGGACTGATGACCTCAGAAATTAAGTCCCATAGTGCTCAGAGCCATTTGAACCATTTTGAACCATTTTTATGTACAAATCGTTTTATTGTTTCTCAAAATAGTAGCCTTTACAAATTATATAGATGTGGTAGTCCTGAAAACGCCTTTTCCACTCCAATGTTCCTCAAAAACAAGGTTTTGAAGGATCGAATGACCTCTTGAGTAGGTCAAAATCGCAGTTCACGCATTTTTTGTTCTTTGACCTAACTACTGATAATCTTGAGAGAACGAATGCTGATAATCTTGAGAGAACGAACGGTAACAAGACTATTCCACGTGATGGCAAGATGTATGAGAGCGACGAACTACCTGCAGACTACAGAAGAAGGGAATAATTCTAATTCCAAAAAAAACTGGTGCTGAAAGGTGTGAATACTGCCGAACCATCAGTTTAATTAGCCTCGTTTATTAAATACTGACACGAATTATTTAGACGAGAATGGAAAGGCTGGTAGAAACCACCTCGAAGAAGATCAGTTTGGACTCCGGAGAAATGTAGGAACACGCGAGGCAGTATTGACCGTAGGATTTATCTTAGAGGATAGGTAAAGGAAACAAAAACCTATGTTTACATATTTTGTAGGGTTATGGAAAGCTTTTGATAATGATGACTGGAAGACGCTTTGAAATTCTGAAGCTAGCAACAAAAGAATATTTACATATTGCACAGAAACCAGACGGCATTTACAGGAATCGAATGGTATAAAAGGGATCACTGGTTTGGAAGGGAGCGAGGAAGGTTGTAGTCTGTCTCGATGTTATCCCAGCTATTCAATCAGCAAGTAATAAATGAAGCTAAAGAAAAATTTAGGGACGGAATTATGGTTCAAGGCTTAGAAATAAAAATTCTGAAGTTTTGCTAATGGCATTGTAACTGTCAGAGACTTGGAAGAGCAGCTGAACGGAATGAACAGTATCGTGAAAGAAGGATTTAAAACGAACATCAGTAAAAGCAAAACAAGGGTAATTCCTAAGGGAATTTGATTAGAAAGTAAATGAGTGTTGATATTTGAGCAGAAAAATAACTAACGAAGATCAATGTAGAGAGGATATAAAGCGTAGACTGACAACGACAAAAAAAATGGTTTCTGAAGAAGAGAAATCTATGAACATCGAATATAAGTTTAACTGTTAGGAAATTTTTCCTGGTAACCGTGTATGAATCTGAAACGTCGATGATAAACAGTTTAGACAGGAAGAGGATAGAAGCTTTCGAAATGTGGTACTGCAGGAGAATGCTGGAGGTTAAATACGTAGATCACGTAAGTAATGATAAGGTACTGAACAGCATTGGGAGAAAAAAAACTGTGGCGTACATTAAAAAAGGGTTCGGTTGGTAGGAGAGATATTGAGACAGTAAGGAGTCATCAATTTAGTATTGGAGAGGAGTTTGGAGGGATAAAATTCTAGAGCGAGACCAGAAGATGAATGCAGAAAGCAGGTTCAGAAGAATGTGAGTTGTAGTAGTTATTTGGAGAGGGAGAGGCTTGCGCGTGTTAGTGGGGTGGAGAGCTGCATCAAAGCAGTCTTCGGAATGAAGACCACAAAAACAATAACAATAACTTAAGGTAACAAAAAACAAGTCACTAGGAGCTAAATCAGGTGAATACGGGACATGATGCATCAATTCGACGTCTTTTCCGCCAAATAATCAATTACTTGAAGTTATGTGTGACAGCCGCTATGGTAGAGATGAACCACGACGCGACTTTTCCGGTTGTTTTTCCTGATTTCGCCGACTCAGTGTGGTAAACAAATTTCTGTACACTAATCAGCATCGACAGTTCTTCGACAGTCTGAAGGAATGGTCGCGACATGTCTAATGTAACCAACGATATGTGACATCATATGTTATAGGAATCGCTTCGCGAACGAACCCCATCTGCAGGTTTTGGTTCGCTTTGTAAGCCCCAAACTACTAATCAGTGTGATATTTCCAGCTGGTAACGATATATCTAAGACTTATTCTTCTACGACGCCGTATACCAACTTGGGTTTCCTTGGTCCAACTTTTTGAGAATTTTCTTGTTCCAGATGACACTATTTTTGAGCCTCGATCAAATTGTTCCTAATCCACTGGGAACATAGTCTTTCACCGTCAAATCGAATAAAGTGTAATCTTTTGTGTGCCTGAGGAAACCTCTGTCCTGCAGTAGGTCACATAACGATGATGCGCACGTACGTTTGGAATAAGAACCGATTTTGATCGACCTTCATTGGTGGAAGTACGATCGTGACGAAGATCTGCAAACCAAAGTATTTTGTGAAGTACCTGTTCTTTCGGGAACAGATACTACCTTCATATATAGTTAAAATACGGCTACCCGGCCATTGACCATCTTGTGCGAACGCACACGGTATGCCCCAACTCCTATGGGACTTGGTAGATTAATCTGCCACGATTAATGAGTGTGATGGGCAAACGTCTATTAGGCGCACTACGAATGTAGTGGTGTGGACATGTCGGGAATGTGGGTCTCACGGGGTGCGTGCAAGGGATAAGTCCCTGCATGCGCACTATCCTCTGTGGCCTCGGTGGATCAGATGGATATGCCGGCACGGTAGCTCAGCGTGTTCGGTCAGAGAGCTGGTTGGCCTCTGTAATAAAGTAACTGAGTGGAAGGATCAACTAACGAACTTTAACGGATGTCATGTGACGTCCGCAACGACTAAACCCAAAAAAAAAAAAAAAAAAAAGATGGATAGAGCGTCTGTCATGTAAGCAGGAGATCCCGGTTTCCACTCCCGGTCGGGGCACATATTTTCAACATGTCCCCAGTGATGTATATCAACGTCTGTTTGCAGCTAGGGTGTCGATATAATTATCATTTCTTTTGTGAACGTAGAAAGAAAACTATCGCATCAAAAGTATGTAATGCAGAACTGTCCGCTATATATAATATTTTAAGAAAGCCGGGAGTTCTCTGTCGTCAGAAGAGCAGCAAAAACAGCAGAATGGGTCGGTCAGGATAGGTGAGTGACTTTCAGCGTGGTTCACATGAGTAGCAAACCCATTAGGAATATTTCAACTCTCCTGAATCTGCCAAAGTCGACATCACCACGTGGTGATGAGATTATGAAGTGGAAACTCGAATAACTACCACAGCTAAAGCAAGAACAGGCAGGTCTCACATAATGTCCGACAAGGGCAGTCGAGCATGCGGAGATTGGTTATGGAAAAACGTATGAAATCAGCGGAAGGAATCATTCGTGAGCTTCAAAGTGCTGCCGACAGTCCAGCTATAACCGAGACTGTGCTCAGGAATGTGAGCGGGCTGCAATGATCTAATAGCTTCTCATAAGCCATACATTTAGGTATGCCTGAAAAGGAGAGATTTGGAGTCACGAATCACGCTATAGCCTTGGCAGTCCGATGGAGAGGCTTGGGTTTGGCGAATTCCTGGAGAATACTACGTGCCATCATGGGTATTGCGAACAGTGAAGTACGAAGGAGGTTGCGTTACCGTGTGGGCGTGTTTTTACTGGTTAGGTTGTGGTCTCCCTATTGCGATGGAGAAAACGCTGAATGCGGAATGATATGAACATATTCTACAGCACTGTGCACTGCATACAACAGAAGACCAGTCAGTCAGTATGAAAATGCACGCTGTCATGAAGCAATAACTGTGAGGCAGTGATGTGTGCACGAGAACATTGCTGGAAGTTACTGACCAGCCCAGAGTAGCGGTCTGAACCCAGTGGAACACCTCTTGGATGCGTTGGAACGTCCACTTCGCTCCAGATCTCACCGTCCGACATCACAACATGCTATGGCTTCCAGAATGATATTTTCACTCTGCAGCGGAGTGTGCGCTGATATGAAACTTCCTGGCAGATTAAAACTGTGTGCCGAACCGAGACTCGAACTTGGGGCCTTTGCCTTTCGCGGGCAAGTGCTCTATCATCTGAGCTACCGAAGCACGACTCACGCCCGGTACTCACAGCTTTACTTCTGCCAGTATCTCGTCTCCTACCTTCCAAACTTTACAGAAGCTCTCCTGCGAACCTTGCAGAACTAGCACTCCTGAAAGAAAGAATACCGCGGAGACATGGCTTAGCCACAGCCTGGGGGATGTTTCCAAAATGAGATTTTCACTCTGCAGCGGAGTGTGCGCTAATATGAAACTTCCTGGCAGATTAAAAGTGTGTGCCGGACCGAGACTCGAACTCGGGACCTTTGGCTTTCGAAGGGCAACTGCTCTACCGACTGAGCTACCCAAGCATGATTTACGCCCCGTTCTCACAGCTTTACTTCTGCCAGTACCTCGTCTCCTACCTTCCAAACCTTACAGAAGCTCTCCAGCAGGAGGGTTTCTGTAAAGGTCCTGTGTTCGAGTCACGGTCCGGCACACAGTTTTAATCTGCCAGGAAGTTTCATTCTATGGCTTCAGCTGTTGATGTAGAATGGCTGTCACTCCTCCACAGACATACAGACGCGTCACTGAAAGTGTCCACAGCGCCATAAAGGCGAGGGGTATACACAACTCATATCAGTGTCCACTAAAAGCTGTCTGGATGCTTTTTATCAGGTGGTGTATTTCTTTTCTTGTCATGCTAGCCTTGATTGTGTGCACCCTATTACTCCAAGTTAGTAATTATACACTTTAAAACCAATAACGAATAGCCCCTCAGAACATGACATGCAACTCCTTCTCCGAAATGTTAATACTAATCAGGATATAAAATGTACTAAATTCAAAAGGGTAGTGGGTAAGCCAAAAATTGATTGTTTTAGGAAAATTCTCAAAGGCATGAACTGGAGTTATATGTACAATGCTCATAGCATGAATTAGAAGTACAACACTTTTATTAATAATATCTTTAGCTTATTTGAAAACTGACCCAGATTAGACCAAAGTGTACAAAAATCCATGGATTACTCGAGGAATAAAGGTATCCTGTATGACAAAAAGGAAAACTATATCTATAAGTCAGAAACACCTCTCATGTAAATGTTATACATTGTTACAAACATATTACAAAACTGCAGTTGTTTCAAAGAAAATGCCTTTTGCATGCTGCACATCGAGATTTTTTATTTTTATTTATGCATCCTGACGCGTTTTGCCTTTTTTACAAGGCATCTTCAGTGGGTGTCCTGAAATATTACATGATTTGTCCTTTTTACACATAGGTTATGGTTTCACATCTAGGTTATAGATTTAAAAACAGTTCCTTAAAGTTTTTTACGAAACGGAAAGGTACTTACAGGTAACTTCTAATTCACTGCATCTAAGCAAACTGCTTTTTCTCATCTGGCAACCAGGTGGCCATCTTACAGTTCACTTTCAGTTCACTGTTTTCGTTACATAACACTGTATAGGACACACCAGCAGAACATTTGACACCCGTTACAGAGAACATATCAGAGCATGGAAGTATGGAACGAGCCACTCAACTTTTGCAGAACATTTGAGAGAAAATAACCACAAACCTACTACAAGAGAAAATTATATGAAAATAATTAGAATAAATAATGAAAGACATCTCCTAACATTACAGGAAAATTATCATGTATACAAAACAAAGGCTGAAAAAAAATGCCTCTGAGCACTATGGGACTTAACATCTGAGGTCATCAGTCCCCTAGAACTTAGAACTACTTAAACCTAACTAACCTAAGGACATCACACACATCCATGCCCGAGGCAGGATTCGAACCTGCGACCATAGCGGTTGCGCGGTTCGAGACTGTAGCGCTTAGAACCGCTCGGCCACCCCGGCTGGCAAAGGCTGAAAAGAAACAACTACTAAATGTCCAATAAATATGACTAACAACTCTCTGTTTACACTGACTGATCATATAATATACAGAAATCCCAACAAATGATTACACATCTGATTCCTCTCATAAGTATATACAGGAAAATATAATAATAATAATTATTATTATTATTATTATTATCTTCTTTCCTTTCTCAGACCTTAGGTCTGGTTAAAAATGGAAAGTGACGCGGACCTTGATCAAGTGTGACTTCCTTTTAACTGTATGGTATATGTTATATTGCATTTAGGAACTTTCGGGTGATTGAACATGTATCAATAATTACGGATTTCTGTAGTTGTATATATAAGTTTGGATGTAGCTGTATTGCATTGATGTACTGGTGGATATTGTGTGGTATGACTCCTGTTGTTGATAGTATAATCGGTATAATGTCAACTTTATCCTGATGCCACATGTCCTTGACTTCCTCAGCCAGTTGGATGTATTTTTCAATTTTTTCTCCTGTTTTCTTTTGTATATTTGTTGTATTGGGTATGGATATTTAGATTAGTTGTGTTAATTTCTTCTTTTTATTGGTGAGTATGATGTCAGGTTTGTTATGTGGTGTTGTTTTATCTGTTATAATGGTTCTGTTCCAGTATAATTTGTATTCATTATTCTCCAGTACATTTTGTGGTGCATACTTGTATGTGGGAACGTGTTGTTTTATAAGTTTATGTTGTAAGGCAAGCTGTTGATGTATTATTTTTGCTACATTGTCATGTCTTCTGGGGTATTCTGTATTTGCTAGTATTGTACATCCGCTTGTGATGTGATCTACTGTTTCTATTTTCTGTTTGCAAAGTCTGCATTTATCTGTTGTGGTATTGGGATCTTGAATAATATGCTTGCTGTAATATCTGGTGTTTATTGTTTGATCCTGTATTGCAATCATGAATCCTTCTGTCTCACTGTATATATTGCCTTTTCTTAGCCATGCGTTGGATGCGTCTTGATCGATGTGTGGCTGTGTTAAATGATACGGGTGCTTGCCATGTAGTGTTTTGTTTTTCCAATTTACTTTCTTCGTATCTGTTGATGTTATGTGATCTAGAGGGTTGTAGAAGTGGTTATGAAATTGCAGTGGTGTAGCCGATGTATTTCTATGCGTGATTGCTTTATGTATTTTGCTAGTTTCTGCTCGTTCTAGAAAGAATTTTCTTAAATTGTCTACCTGTCCATAACGTAGGTTTTTTATGTCGATAAATCTCCTTCCTCTTTCCTTTCTGCTTAATGTGAATCTTTCTGTTGCTGAATGTATGTGATGTATTCTATATTTGTGGCATTGTGATCGTGTAAGTGTATTGAGTGCTTCTAGGTCTGTGTTACTCCATTTCACTACTCCAAATGAGTAGGTCAATATTGGTATAGCATAAGTATTTATAGCTTTTGTCTTGTTTCTTGCTGTCAATTCTGTTTTCAGTATTTTTGTTAGTCTTTGTCTATATTTTTCTTTTAGTTCTTCTTTAATATTTGTATTATCTATTCCTATTTTTTGTCTGTATCCTATATATTTATAGGCATCTGTTTTTTCCATCGCTTCTATGCAGTCGCTGTGGTTATCCTATATGTAATCTTCTTGTTTAGTGTGTTTTCCCTTGACTATGCTATTTTTCTTACATTTGTCAGTTCCAAAAGCCATATTTATATCATTGCTGAATACTTCTGTTATCTTTAGTAATTGGTTGAGTTGTTGATTTGTTGCTGCCAGTAGTTTTAGATCATCCATGTATAGCAAATGTGTAATTTTGTGTGGGTATGTTCCAGTAATATTGTATCCATAATTTGTATTATTTAGCATGTTGGATAGTGGGTTCAGAGCAAGGCAGAACCAGAAAGGACTTAAGGAGTCTCCTTGGTATATTCCATACTTAATCTGTATTGGCTGTGATGTGATATTATTAGAATTTGTTTGGATATTAAGTGTGGTTTTCCAGTTTTTCATTACTATGTTTAGGAACTGTATCAATTTAGGATCTACTTTGTATATTTCCAATATTTGTAGTAACCATGAGTGGGGTACACTATCAAAAGCTTTTTGGTAATGAATTTATGCGTAGTGTAGCGACCTTTGTTTAGTTTTAGCTTGATATGTCACCTCTGCATCTATTGTCAGTTGCTCTTTACATCCTCGTGCTCCTTTGCAACAGCCTTTTTGTTCTTCATTTATAATTTTGTTCTGTGTTGTATGTGTCATTAATTTCTGTGTAATGACGGAAGTTAATATTTTGTATATTGTTGGTAGGCACGTTATGGGGCGATATTTAGCTGGGTTTGCTGTGTCTGCTTGATCTTTAGGTTTCAGATAAGTTATTCCATGTGTAAGTGTATCAGGGAATGTGTATGGGTCTGCAATGTAACTGTTAAATAGTTTAGTTAGATGTGAATGTGTTGAGGTGAACTTCTTTAGCCAGAAATTTGCTATTTTATCTTTTCCAGGGGCTTTCCAACTGTGAGTAGAATTAATTGCTTGGGTGACTTCATGTTGCAAAATTATCACTTCAGGCATTTGTGGTATCATCTTGTATGTGTCTGTTTCTGCTTGTATCCACCGTGCATGCCTGTTATGTTGTACCGGGTTTGACCATAAGTTGCTCCAGAAGTGTTCCATGTCTGTTATGTTTGGTGGATTGTCTATTTTAATGTGTGTGTTATCTATTGTCTGGTAAAATTTCTTTTGGTTTGTGTTGAATGTTTGGTTTTGTTTCCTTCTATTTTCACTTTTTTGTATCTTCTAACTCGTTTGGCCAATGCTTGTAATTTCTGCTTCTTTTCATATAATTGCTCTATCGCTTCTTGTGAGATTTTACCTAACCTTTTTCGTTTTTTTTCTGACATTTCATTTCTTATAAATTGTGTTAGCTGTCCGATGTCTTTTCTCAGTTTTTCTATTCTGATCTGTAGCCTGTGTAGCCATGCTGGTTTTGTGGGTTTCTTCTGTGTGTTGGTTTGTTCTGATCTCTGCCTAGTGTGTATGTTTAGTGTAGTGAGTGCTCCTATATAAACCAGTAGTTGTAACTCTTCCATAGTTGTGTTTTCATTTATTTTGTTGTGTATGATTGTGTTGATAGTTTTTATTGTTGTTTCGACTTGTGGGTTATTTGGTGGTCTATGCAAGAATGGTCTAATGTCTGTATTTGTGTCTTTGTATTCTATATATGTCAGCTGAAATTTCTCTTCTATATCTAATGTGTGTGTTACTTTGAGTTCTATTTGTGCTTGTTCTGGTGGCTGTCTTAAAATTTCGTTTTCCTCTGATTGTTTAATTGATGCGTGTTGGTCTTTGTTTGTTTGCTCTGCGATGTTTGAGTCCATTACTGTATTTTCTTCTTCTTCTGATTGCACATTATTTTGTTCCAGTATTTGTTGTACTTGTTGTTCGATGTTTTCTAATTCTGACTGGGGTATCCTGTTATTTTTTATTATTACACGAAGCTGATCAGCTAGACGTTGTTCTGTTAAAAATTTTAATTCTGAGTATCTGGTAATAAATGTTGTGTATACTTGTGATCTGTATCCAGTTGTGTTGCTTCCTAGGTTTGTTGATTGGTAATAACAGAACATGAGGTGTCGATTAACTTCATCTGACCATCTCATCCTCTGTCTTTGTTTTCCTTCTAGGGTGGTTGCAGGAAGCATATCCTGCAAAACACCTCTATTTGGATTTAAATCATTTTCCAGTTGGCTAGCAGTGTCGTTACCATTGTGGGCGGGCATAGGGTTCAAGCGTCGTCCCCGACCATGATGGCTCTTGTCCGAGGTTTCTTTAGTTCTGTCCTGAACCAACTAATCACACTAATAGGGGGATAGCCCTATTAGTGGTTTGTTCTTTTCGTCGCCTTTTACGACTGGCAGAACATACCGGAGGCCTATTCTTTTCCCGGGCCTCCACGGGATTTATTATTATTATTATTAAGAATAAAAAAAATAAGAAATCTCTCTCCCTCTCTAATACACACACACACACACACACACACATTCACAAAACAGTTGGTAACACTTAGAAAAACAAATGAATCTCTGTATTAAAAAGATGGCAGATGCAGTGTTGTGTAACGAAAACAGTGAACTGAAAGTGAGCTGTAAGATGTCCACCTGGTTGCCAGATGAGAAAAAGCAGTTTGCTTGGATGCAGTGAATTAGAAGTTACATGTAAGTACCTTTCCATTTCGTAAAAAACTTTAAGGAACTGTTTTTAAATCTATAACCTAGACGTGAAACCATAACCTACGTGTAAAAAGGACAAATCATGTAATATTTCAGGACACCCACTGAAGATGCCTTGCAAAAAAGGCAAAACGCGACAGGGTGCATAAATAAAAATAAAAAATCTCGATGCAAAAGGCATTTTCTTTGAAACAACTGCAATTTATATACAGCTGCTTCGAAAATGGCCACTACAAGAAACGTGTTAGATTACAAAATATTGAAGACTGTAACATCGACATCAAAGCAGATGCATTATCAGGAAAAGATAGTCACGTCAGATAACAAAATAAAGACAATATGGGATATGGTGAAGAAAGCGTCTGGAAGAACCAGAGATGAAGAGGAGCACATAGCATTAAGAGTATATGATACATGGGTAACAGATGTGGGCAGTTTGCTGAACTTTTCAGTAAGCAATTGATACCTGTTACTAGGTTTGTGAGGTTCAGTAGATATTGCCATGGAATAGCTCAGAACAGTACTACAAATACTGCAAAAATATGAGTATGACCCTCAGCATATCAGTAGAAGTAATGTCCACCGTAAAATCCTTAAATCAAAAAATTCTATTGGCTATTATAATACATCAACGAAGTTGATTAATCAGTGTGCCTCTGAGTTTAGTGACATTTTAAGTTAACTTTGTAAGCACTCTTTTATCAGTGAAACATTTCCTGAATGGTTGAAATATGGTGATGTTAAGCCTTTGTATAAGAAGGGAGAAATTGCAGTTTTGCTCGCATTCTCAAAAATTTCCAAAGATAGTACACAGTCGTCTAGTACATGTTATCCGAGTCACAATATCGAATTGTAAAGGGTTCTGATACTGAGAAGGCTATCTAAACATACATTGATAATGTATTTAATTCATTAATCAATAAATTAGAGGTTACTGACATATTTTGTGATCTGTCAAAGGCATTTGACTGTGTAAATCACAATATACTTTTACGTAAATTAGAATATTACAGTGCAACATGAGCTGCTGCACAATTCTTTGGATCCTATGTCTTTAATAGAAAACAAAGCGTCTCAATAGAAATGAGACATGTACTAAGGTATCAGCCGTCATCCAACTGGGAACCAATGACATGTGGTGTCCCCGAAGGTTCCATCTAAGGACCCTTACGTTTTCTTGTGTGTATCAATGACCTTTCATCAGTAACATTACCAGATGCAAAATTTGCTTCGTTTGCAGATGATACAAACAGTGGAATAAATAATAAATCACGTACAGCCTTAGAAAGATCGGCTAACGAATTTTCATGGGCATTAATAAACGGTTCCTAACCAATTCTCTGCCACCAAACCATGAAAAACCATACTATATGCATTAAGACCTTGTAAAAGATTTGCTGGTAGTATATGCCTAAAATATGATGACAAGCAGATAGAAGTTGACAGGGTTTAATTCTTGGATTACAGATTGACAATAAATTTAACTAGGAAAAGCATACCACAGAAATGAAGTGCTTAAACAAATCTCTGCTGTGCCAATATTGTCAGATATAATTGATACAAAAATAAACAAAACTAGCGCACTATGCTTACTTTCATTCCACAATATGAGATTTTTTTACTGGGGTAAATTATCAAGCCAAGCTAAACTTTTCAGAGCCTAAAAACATGCAATACGAATTATTTGTGGTGTGAACTCAAGAAAGTCCTGCTGAGAGCTGTTTAGGGAACTGGGGATACTGATTGTTGCATCCTTAATGAAAATTTTGCGTAAAATATATCCTTTTTTTTTCAAAACAACAGCTCAGTTCATAGAACCAGTACTAGAGAGAAGAATAACTTTCACAAAGATTTGGTTCAGAAAGGTGTCCACTGTTCAGCAATACACATTTTCAATAACATGCCAGAATCCATGAAAAGTTTAACTAATGATAAAGTTCAGTTTCAGAAGAGTGTAAAAGATTTACTGCTGGCTAACTCCTTCCACTCCACTGATGAGTTTCTTAGCAGAACCGATTGATGTGTGTATGTTATCAATAATATCATATAATGTGAATATTGTGTACAGTTTGACTTCTGTACAAATTTTGGTAGTAATGCGATCATTGTAAATAACTGCTGTAAAATATTTTTTTTTATTTGATGATGCGTGGCTACAATAGCCTGAGAATTATATGCACCTAAGTGTCCGGAACATTTAGTATTTGGTGACAAATTTTATATTGTTTTAAAGGTAAATATGCTCAGTTATTTGTTTACCGATTCCACACCCACAAGGGCAATTTCATTTGTTCCACGTCCCTGAGGGTCTTCTATGTATCGATTGGAACGAAAAGTATATCTAATTTAATCTAATTAGTGATCATGATGTTGTCTTTACGACTATGGTTACGGAAGTTAAAAAGTCGGTCAAGAAGGCTAGGAAAGTATTCTTACTAGAAAGAGCACATAAGCAGTTGTTAGCAACCCACTTAGTAAATGAATCGACTTCATTTACTTCTGGTACGATGGACGTGAAAGAATTACGGGCAAATTTTAAACACATTGTAAATCACGCATTGGACAGGTATGTGCCGAAAAAGTGGGTTACGGACACAAAAAACCCACCGTGGTTTAACAGCGCAATTCGAAGAATGCTCAGGAACCAAAAAGTTGCACTTGCAGTACAAGAAAGGTCGGGAGGATAAGGACAGGCAAAAGTTAGTAGAGATTCGTGCTGCTGTAAAAATAGCAATGCGCGAAGCATTCAACCACTACCACCGTCATACCTTAGCAAAAGATCTTGCTTAAAACCCAAGGAAATTCGGTCTTACGTAAAGTCGGTAAGCGGGTCGAAGGCTACCATCCAGTCACTCACTGATCAGTTTGGCCTGGCAACGGAAGACAGCAAAACGAAAGACGAAATTTTAAATTTAGCATTTGAGAAATCTTTCACGCAGGAGGATCGTACAAACATACCGCCGTTTGAGTCTCGTACAGATTCCCGTATGGAGGACATAGTGATAGACATCCCTGGGGTTGTGAAGCAGCTGAATGAGTTATTAATAAATCGCCAGGTCCTGATGGGATTCCAATTCGGTTTTACAGAGAGTACTCTACTGCATTGGCTCCTTACTTAGCTTGCATTTATCGCGAATCTCTTGCCCAACGTGAAGTCCCGAGCGACTGGAAAAAAGCGCAGATGACGCCTGTATACAAGAGGGGTACAAGGACGGATCCTCAGAATTACAGACCAATATCCTTAACATCGGTTTCTTGCAGGATTCTCAAACATATTCTCAGTTCAAATATAATGAATTTCCTTGAGACGGAGAAGTTGCTGTCCATGCATCAGCACGGCTTTAGAAAGCATCGCTCCTGCTATACGCAACTCGCCCTTTTTTCACATGATATCTTGCGAACCATGGATGAAGGGTATCAGACGGATGCCATATTCCTTGACTTCCGGAAAGCGTTTGACTCGGTGCCCCACTGCAACTCGTAACTAAGGTACGAGCATATGGGATTGGTTCCCAAGTGTGTGAGTGGCTCGAAAACTTCTTAAGTAATAGAACCCAGTACGTTGTCCTCGATGGTGAGTGTTCATCGGAGGTGAGGGTATCATCTGGAGTGCCCCAGGCAAGTGTGGTAGGTCCGCTGTTGTTTTCTATCTACATAAATGACCTTTTGGATAGGGTAGATAGCAATGTGCAGCTGTTTGCTGATGATGCTGTGGTGTACGGGAAGGTGTCGTTGACTGTATGAGGATACAAGATCACTCGGACAGGATTTGTGATTGGTGTAAAGAATGGCAGCTAACTCTAAATATAGATAAATGTAAATTAATGCAGATGAATAGAAAAAAGAATCCCATAATGTTTGAATACTCCATTAGTAATGTAGCGCTTGACACAGTCACGTCGATTAAATATTTGGGCGTAACGTTGCAGAGCGATATGAACTGGGAGAAGCATGTAATGGCAGTTGTGGGGAAGGCGGATAGTCGTCTTCGGTTCATTGGTAGAATATTGGGAAGATGTGGTTTGTTGTGTCTAGACAAGACAGTCTAGACACCAGGTGAGGTTACCGAAAGGGCACGCGTCAACTCACGCCGACTGGCGTGAAGTCTGGAACAGGATACGTAATTAATGTTATAAAGAAAAGTACGTAGCTGATGTGATACTTAACTTTTAATCCATCATTTGTATACAGTATTCTTAATTATACAAGTGAGACTCTCTCCAGATATGGTTAATGGCGCCTTGCTAGGTCGTAGCCATGGACTTAGCTGAAGGCTATTCTAACTGTCTCTCGGCAAATGAGAGAAAGGCTTCGTCAGTGTAGTCGCTAGCAAAGTCGTCGTACAACTGGGGCGAGTGCTAGTCCGTCTCTCTAGACCTGCCATGTGGTGGCGCTAGGTCTGCAATTACTGACAGTGGCGACACGCGGGTCCGACATGTACTAATGGACCGCGGCCGATTTAAAGCTACCACCTAGCAAGTGTGGTGTCTGGCGGTGACACCACATGGTTCATCCGTAAAGGCGACCGCTTATAAACACTAATACGACCTATTCTTGAGTACTGCTCGAGCGTTTGGGATACCTATCAGGTCGGATTTAGGGAAGACATAGAAGCAATTCAGAGGCGAGCTGCTAGATTTGTTCAAAAATGGTTCAAACGGCTCTGAGCACTATGGGACTTAACTGCTGAGGTCATCAGTTCCCTACAACTTAGAGCTACTTAAACCTAAGTAACCTAAGGACATCACACACATCCATACCCGAGGCAGGATTCGAACCTGCGACCGTTGCGGTCGCGCGGTTCCCGACTGTAGCGCCTAGAACCGCTCGGCCGCTAGATTTGTTACTGGTAGGTTTGAGCATCTTGCGCGTGTTACGGAAATGCTTCAGGAACTCGGGTGGGAGTCTCTAGAGGAAAGGAGGCGTTCTTTTCGTGAATCGCTACTGAGGAAATTTAGAGAACCAGCGTTTGAGGCTGACTGCAGTACAATTTTACTGCCGCCAACTTACATTACGCGGAAAGACCACAAAGATAAGAAAAGAGAGATTAGGGCTCGTACAGAGGCATATAGGCAGTCATTTTTACCTCGTTCTGTTAGAGAGTGGAACAGGGAGAGAAGATGCTAGTTGTGGTACGAGGTACCCTCCACCATGCACCGTATGGTGGATTGTGGAGTATGTATGTAGATGTAGATGCAGATGTAATATTCAGAGGAACCATACTAGGAGTCGCTTCGAGCTATTTAGGGAAATCGTGCAAGCCCAAGCGTGGACGCTCGCACGGGAATTTGAACCAAGGCCGCAGCTTGTACAGTGGAAGCCTCGTGGATGCAGCATCAAGGTTAGGTGGAATATCAGAGTGGAAATTCTTGCAGGTCTGGCTCACCTACCAGTTCCATAGGACAGCACGGAAAGCATTTCAGAGTTCAAGCATGTCCTCCTCCGTAAGGTCTGCTGGTGAAGACGGAATGACCTGTCTCCTCAAAGTCACTGTCTGTAGCTGCTTGTACCTTCACCTCGTCATCTATATAGCATAGAGTGTAGAATGTACGGCAGTATATATATACAGCGTGTTACAAAAATGTACGGCCAAAGATTCAGGAAACATTCCTCACACACAAAGAAAGAAAATATGTTATGTGGACATGTGTCCGGAAACGCTTACTTTCCATGTCAGAGCTCATTTTATTACTTCTCTTCAAATCACATTAATCATGGAATGGAAACACACAGCAACAGAACGTACCAGCGTGACTTCAAACACTTTGTTACAGGAAATGTTCAAAATGTCCTACGTTAACGAGGATACATGCATCCACCCTCCGTCGCATGGAATCCCTGATGCGCTGATGCAGCCCTGGAGAATGGCGTATTGTATCACAGCCGTCCACAATACGAGCACGAATAGTCTCTACATTTGGTAGCGGGATTGCGTAGACAAGAGCTTTCAAATACCCCCATAAATCAAAGTCAAGAGGGTTGAGGTCAGGAGTGCGGGGAGGCGACGGAATTGGTCCGCCTCTACCAATCCGTCGGTCACCGAATCTGTTGTTGAGAAGCGTACGAACACTTCGACTGAAATGTGCAGGAGCTACATCGCGCATGAACCACATGTTCTGTCGTACTTGTAAAGGCAAATGTTCTAGCAGCACAGGTAGAGTATCCCGCATGAAATCATGATAACGTGCTCCATTGAGCGTAGGTGGAAGAACATGGGGCCCAATCAAGACATCACCAACAATACCTGCCCAAACGTTCACAGAAAATCTGCGATGATGACGTGATTGCACAGTTCAACATTAGCTTCCTTCAATTGGGCGAACTGGCGGTGAATCGATGAAGCACACTACATACTGACGAAACTAAAATGAGCTCTAAGATCGAAATTAAGCGTTTCCGGACACCTGTCCACATAACATCTTTTCTTTATTTGTGTGTGAGGAATGTTTCCTGACAGTTTGGCCGTACCTTTTTGTAACACCCTGTATATACAGTATATATATATATATATATATATATATATATATATATATATATGTATACTGTCTATCACGTTAATGTGATCACCGCCTACGTTCGGTGCGAACGTGCAAAAGCCGCTCACAAACGGCAGATGGCAGCAGTAGCAGTTCGATTGCCGGGGCGGGAGGGGGGGGGGGCGTATGGGTATGTATAGAGTGTCGGGAGGACGCGGAAAATAGTGCACTCATTGCAGTAATAAGCAAACGGAGCGATTTGTCTTTTGTCTGACATCCAAGAGGGCATTATCACTGGCTTTTGGGCCAAGGGTGGAAGTGTTTCCGAAGCGGCTAAGTTCGTGATGTGTTCACATGCTTCCGTGACTAAAGTATACTCTGCATAGCAAGATGGCGTTATGCAGAACCGGCTCCAAGAAAATTGTCATGCGCCAGGGGCCGTAGATGACAAGGGTGAACGACGCTGTGGAGATGTATACGTGTGAATGGACGTGCAACTGTTGAGCAACTGATCGCCCAGACGAACCAAGGGGCTACCAGAAGTGTCTCCTCAACGACCTGTCAGCGACCGCTGTCCTTTGTGGACTCCCACAGCAGGCGCCTGGTTCGTGCACCCACGCTGACTGCTGTTCGTCGGCAACGATGGCGAGAACTTTCACGCCAGTACAGCAACTGAGCGTCCACGACAGGTGTTCGCTTCAGGTGGATCACCTTTTGTGCTCCGTCCGACAGATGGCCGTTGGCGTGTGAGACGTGAAACATTCGAAAGGCACAGTGCTCATTTCAAGTATGCCTCTATCTTTGGGGCCCATGTCCACCCCCACATACAGTTTGTTTTCTCTTTCTGTGACGTTGTAATGTTGATGCCTCAATTTGTTCTGAGAGCGGTGCTGATATTCAAGATAATAAAAGCGGGTTAAAAGCTGTGATCTATCTGGGGAAGTTAACCTTGCATTACTGAGCAACTGTTTTATCAGGTATCCAGTCTAGCTTACAAAATTCCCAACCAGACTGACATTAATTACAATCTTTTAATACTCATCTTACGACAACCGGTGATACATATATAAAAACAGAATTTAAATAAAAATAAATAAATCAGTTTATATTTAGACATTTGTTTTAACATTGATCATTGTTCCGTTAAAATTTCAGCATATCAAACTTGATTCATAACTAAACTGGTGCCTTATTTAGGATTGTGAAAATTTGAGTTTGTAATCTAACGGAACACATCAAATATGGAGCCAAGATTGGGAGACTGCATAAAACACTGCATCCATAAAATAACACACGAAAAACGTTGAAACATATGCAAGAGGAAATTAACCACAACCAACCGATTCAATTTTCACCCAAAGAAGTTACGTTCGTAGCGCAATCCTGTCCGTCATGAAATTACCACACACTGGTATACTAAATTCATACTAACTCTCTGTGAAATCTTCCCGAAAAGAATAGCTGAGGGCTACTTTGATGATTACACCACATGCTTCACGTGGTCAACTTGGTTTACACAAAGCGTGTAACTACACAATAATTTCGATAATTAAAATAAATTACATCGAAACGCAATTTACAAAAGAAAAACCTGGAACTGGTTACTATCGTCTTACTATTAACCTGATGGGTCAAACAATTGTATAAGCACGTGGTAGTGGTCTTACAAAAGAACACCCCACGAGGGTTGAACATAAAGAAAAGTTGCTATATTGAAAAATATTGTCTAGACAAGACATTATAATCTCACGCACTTTCACATCTAAGATTGATGATCTTAGTTAGAGCTACGGAATATCAACACATGGTTCCACTTTGCTCACAAAGTAGTGACAAAGCAACTAGCGGAAGATATTCTGAACTTCACACTCGAATTACACTGCATTGCCATTTAAGATAACATAAGATATTTTAGATCCAAACCTGAAATAAAGGTGATTAAATTTTCAGTTAGGCTGAACTTAAGAAATCCATTGTCCTACAGACTTAGCAGAGGCGCGTTTAGCCGGAGATCTTACCACTTCAGACGTTCGCCGCAGACCGACTGCCATGGGTCCCTACCAAGGGTGCTTCACAGATACAAACGGAAGTGACCAGAGAGGCAGCTTCCTATACCAACATGACAAGGGACGGACATGACCATACTAAGAATAGAAACATCTTTGCTTTTAGAAAGCGTAGTAACCTGTTCCGACGTTCGTCCTACTGTTCTCTAGCAGACAGGCTTGTCTGCTACCCTCAAGCATGCAACTAGAAATACATTTGCTCATGCATCCTCTCACACAGAAGGGAAGGGGGATGACAGTATCTCATCATATACAGTATACAAAAGAAAGCGGATGTAGGTTCCGTATGAGACTGTGTGACATGAATTACATGTAAACTGTGTTTTAAAGTGTAGTAGTGTGACAGATCGTTCTTGATTATGTGTAAAAGTAACACGTTCCACTGCTCAATCTCCTCCAAGATAGTCATAAACACCACAGTAAATTTGGAAGTGGAATGTATCCCGTAAATGACAACAGTTTTAAAAAATTAACATGAAAGGAATCCAACAGAGACCTTTCAATGCCATCTACTAGCAGAGCAATGCAACATGTCACACAGCTCGCAGCGTATGTGTGTGGTTGAAAGGGCACCAGGATGAAACTTCGTGGCAGATTAAAACTGCCGCACGGGATTAGCCCAGCGGTCTGAGGTGCTGCAGTCATGGACTGTGTGGTTGGTCTCAGCAGAGGGTCGAGTCCTCCATCAGGCATGGGTGTGTGTGTTTGTCCTTAGGATAATTCAGGTTAAGTAGTGTGTAAGCTTAGGGACTGATGACCTTAGCATTTAAGTCCCATAATATTTCACTCACATTTGAACATTTTGAAGATTAAAACTGTGTGCCAGACCGAGACTCGAACTCGGGAGCTTTGCCTTTCGCGGGCAAATGCTATCCCATCTGACCTACCCAAGCACGACTCACAACCCGTCCAAAGTCTCATATTAGCGCACACTCCGCTTCAGAGTGAAAATTTCATTCTGGAAACATCCCCCAGACTGTGGCTAAGCCATGTCTCTGTAATATCCTTTCTTCCAGGAGTGCTAGTTCTGCAAGGACCGCAGGAGAGCTTCTGTAAAGTTTGGAAGGTAGGAGACGAGATACTGGCAGAAGTAAAGCTGTGAGTACCGGGCGTGAGTCGTGCTTGGGTAGCTCAGATGGTAGTGCAGTTGGCCTCGAAAGGCAAAGGTCCCGAGTTCGAGTCTCGGTCAGGCACACAGTTTTAATCTGCCAGGAAGTCTCATTCTAACACCAAGATGAGTTTACCATACTCCCCTGGCAACCAAACTCCTTAGACTTAAACCCAGTCGAGAATCTGTAGTAGCACCTCTATAGCGCTGTTCGCGCGATGGAGCCGTAACAGAGAAACCTATCGCAGCTCGCCACAGCACTGGAGCCAGCATGGCTCCACATCCCTCTCATTACCGTCCAGAGCCTCATTGACTCTCTTCGTGGTGCACGTCTCGCATCAACACCGTATGAGCTTTAGTTGTTTAGAATTTTTATAATTCTGTTAACTTCAGTCAAGGATGTTGGCGCTGCTTCTCGTTGCTTAAAGTTTTGCGGAATGACTTTTTGGATGCATTCTCTTGCTTCTTCAGCTGAATCCTATTTTGTCTACTATATTTAGAAAGTGATTGTTCAAAGTACTTGCAACTTGCGAATTATCAGTTACAACATTGCCATTTAGTTTAATTGTTATGGTATCTTGTACACTCATTGGTTGGTCTGTCTCCCATTTGACAATATCCTATACAGTTTTAATCTTATTCTGTGCATTATTTATTTCTTCAAAAGGTGGTTATTCCAGGTTTTGAGAGGTGATCACATTAACATGACCGGACAGTGCAGAACGGGATGCTAATGTAAAATTCAATTTATTCCATAGTAAATCTGCACCAGTATTTGAAAGTTGGTTTCTTAAAAAATTATGCAGAAGATCCACCAAAAAACAGGTAAGTTGTAGATAACAAAGGGAACTAAAATCTCACGTAAGAAGAAGAGGGAAATTTATATAATCGCCAGAGTGTCAAGATCCGATATTATTTGCACATTACAAAAATTTTAAGAAAACTCCTTAAAAAATGCAGAAGTATGCACGTCTTGACAGAAATAAATAATGCAGAGAATGAGATTAAAACTATGTGGGATATTGTCAAACGGGAAACAGAACAGCCAGTTCGCGCAGAAGATACTATATCAATTAAACTAAACGGCAATGTTGTGACATAATTCACCACTTGCTAGTATTCGCCTAGTATGCCAGAAAGGTTGCTCGACTCGCAAAGCATTCACTCACCAAATATTAGAAGCCCTAAATGATATCTTTCCCAAGCGTTTGATTCTGTAGATCAAATTACTCTACCAGAAAAACTCAAGTTTTATGACACCGATGGCTTTGCGACAGCGGGGTTTGATCATACTTAACAAACAGAATGCACAAGATCATGTTAAATAATTCAAGAGATTTAGAAGGGTAGAAATCACACAAGAAATCCCATACAATTCAATTTCAGGTCCACTCTTATTCCTTGTAAATGTGAATGACTTTCCACTTAACATTCAACAAGCAGAATTAGTATTTTCTAAAAGGGATACTAGTGTTGCAATAAACCCCATTAGTGAAGAAGCAATAGAAGAGCTGATAGGAGAAACAAACTCATAATGTTCGAATACAGTATATTAGTAGTGTCCTGCTTGACGTAGTCACGTCGATTAAATACCTGGCCTTAACGTTGCAAAGCAATATGAAATGGAATGAGCATGTAAGACCTGTAGTAGCGAAGGAGAATGATCGACTACTGTTTAATGGCAGAGTTTTAGGTAAGTGTGGTTCATCTCTAAAGGAGACTGCACAGAGGACAGTAGTGTGACCTATTGTTGAGTATTATTCGACTGTTTGGGACCGCACTATGTCGCATTAAGGGGATCACACCGTGGTTCAGGTGGAAAAAAATCGATTTTCGGTTTCCATCATATTTCGATATATTAAGGTTTTATTTAAGTACTCTGAAAAGGATTTGGCAGAAAAATTTGTTTTCGAGCATTTAAAGAGCATTTAATTACCACGTGTATTTATGTGCCACGCCCAATTTTTTGTCACCCACTTTTCTGCATATATTTAGATCTTCATATACCCTACATTGCACGGTAGAGATTTTTTTTCTTCCGATTGTGTTGGCTATCCTTGAAATGCAACGGTCGGTATTCTTTTGTTTCTGCTGTTTGTAAACAACACGCTTTCAAACACACGGTTAGCTTTGTTGAAGTGTGATTGCGAGTAGTTGTTACAGAAAACTTTCAGGTATACTATGGGCAGGCAATTAGGAGAAATAACGAAAATCTGGAGGCAATGAAGAGAGATGTTTGGGCGATATTCTTCCGTAAGTTCTCTACTGATGATAAGTCATGTCATGGATTGTGTCCATCAGGAGAAAATTCTTGGTGCAAATACAATAGGGCTCAAGCAACTGGAGAATCTTTTTATCACCATCATTTTCTTCCTGATGCTGTTATTACAGCAATTAAACCTATTTTCGGAGACTTGGCTCATCCTGACCTTCTAAGGAAATGTCTGCATGGACAGACACAGAACCCAAATGAATGCTTCAACAACATAATTTGGAACCGCCTTCCTAAAACTTCATTTGTAGGCAAGCATACAATGAAACCAGGAGTTCATGATGCTGTTATTACATTAAATTGTGGTAATATTGGAAAGCGTTGGGTACTCAAAAAGCTGGGAATTAATGCTGGAGAAAATATGATCACTGGGCTGCAACAGCATGATAAAATGAGGATAGCCGATGCAGACAGGCCTGCATCTATATGGCCAAGAAAGCAAGACAAACATCCAGCAAGGCGAAAAAGAAGCTGGAAGACCTACTAGAGGATAAAGAAGGGGCATCATATGCAGCAGGACAGTTTTAATTAACTATAAGTAACAAATTTCAAAAGTTTTTCTTTAAAGTCAGTTTCCTGCAAACTAAAATTTTCAGTAGATATGCCCCATTATATCAGAAACTAATATAGATAAATGAATGAAATTTTCAGAGACTCCGCATAACATAAAACGCCACATCTGGTACTACATTCATTAATATTCCCCCACTAGGAAGTTCACAAAAAATATTTTCTGCAGAAAAACCTAATATTTTTTGTTAATAAATTTAAAAACGTATTTCTTAAAAACTACACTCCTGGAAATGGAAAAAAGAACACATTGACACCGGTGTGTCAGACCCACCATACTTGCTCCGGACACTGCGAGAGGGCTGTACAAGCAATGATCACACGCACGGCACAGCGGACACACCAGGAACCGCGGTGTTGGCCGTCGAATGGCGCTAGCTGCGCAGCATTTGTGCACCGCCGCCGTCAGTGTCAGCCAGTTTGCCGTGGCATACGGAGCTCCATCGCAGTCTTTAACACTGGTAGCATGCCGCGACAGCGTGGACGTGAACCGTATGTGCAGTTGACGGACTTTGAGCGAGGGCGTATAGTGGGCATGCGGGAGGCCGGGTGGACGTACCGCTGAATTGCTCAACACGTGGGGCGTGAGGTCTCCACAGTACATCGATGTTGTCGCCAGTGGTCGGCGGAAGGTGCACGTGCCCGTCGACCTGGGACCGGACCGCAGCGACGCACGGATGCACGCCAAGACCGTAGGATCCTACGCAGTGCCGTAGGGGACCGCACCGCCACTTCCCAGCAAATTAGGGACACTGTTGCTCCTGGGGTATCGGCGAGGACCATTCGCAACCGTCTCCATGAAGCTGGGCTACGGTCCCGCACACCGTTAGGCCGTCTTCCGCTCACGCCCCAACATCGTGCAGCCCGCCTCCAGTGGTGTCGCGACAGGCGTGAATGGAGGGACGAATGGAGACGTGTCGTCTTCAGCGATGAGAGTCGCTTCTGCCTTGGTGCCAATGATGGTCGTATGCGTGTTTGGCGCCGTGCAGGTGAGCGCCACAATCAGGAATGCATACGACCGAGGCACACAGGGCCAACACCCGGCATCATGGTGTGGGGAGCGATCTCCTACACTGCGCCGTGCAGGTGAGCGCCACAATCAGGAATGCATACGACCGAGGCACACAGGGCCAACACCCGGCATCATGGTGTGGGGAGCGATCTCCTACACTGGCCGTACACCACTGGTGATCGTCGAGGGGACACTGAATAGTGCACGGTACATCCAAACCGTCATCGAACCCATCGTTCTACCATTCCTAGACCGGCAAGGGAACTTGCTGTTCCAACAGGTCAATGCACGTCCGCATGTATCCCGTGCCACCCAACGTGCTCTAGAAGGTGTACGTCAACTACCCTGGCCAGCAAAATCTCCGGATCTGTCCCCCATTGAGCATGTTTGGGACTGGATGAAGCGTCGTCTCACGTGGTCTGCACGTCCAGCACGAACGCTGGTCCAACTGAGGCGCCAGGTGGAAATGGCATGGCAAGCCGTTCCACAGGACTACATCCAGCATCTCTACGATCGTCTCCATGGGAGAATAGCAGCCTGCATTGCTGCGAAAGGTGGATATACACTGTACTAGTGCCGACATTGTGCATGCTCTGTTGCCTGTGTCTATGTGCCTGTGGTTCTGTCAGTGTGATCATGTGATGTATCTGACCCCAGGAATGTGTCAATAAAGTTTCCCCTTCCTGGGACAATGAATTCACGGTGTTCTTATTTCAATTTCCAGGAGTGTATAAAATGGATAAAGAAGATTTTTGTACAGTTGACTCTATTAGCATCATGTAACATACAGTACAAATATTAAGGTCCTGCATCAAATAGTTTTTTTCAGAAATGGGTCAAATACTTGCCTAAATTAACACGGGTTAGATAGGCAAGGTGTGGTCCCCTTAAAGAAAGACAGGCTGCTAGATTTGTTACCGGTAGTCTCGAACAGTACGCAAGTATTATTGAGTTCTTTGCGAACTCAAATACGAATCACTGAAGGGAAGGCGATGTTCCCTTCTAGGAGCACTCTTGAGAAAATTTAGAGAAGCAGCGTTTTAAACTGACTGCAGAACGATTCTACTGCAGCCAACACACATTTCGCGTCAAAACCACGTACATGAGATTATAGAGATTAGGTCTCGTATGGAGACATGTACACAGCTGTTTTTCCCTCGCTCTACTTGGGAGTGGAACAGTAAATGAAATACCTAGTAGCGACACGAGCTACCATCCGCCACGCGCCATACTGTGGCTCGCGCAGTATCTATATCGATGAAGGTACACTACTGGCCCTTAAAATCGCTATTCCAAGAATAAATGCATATGTTAAACGGCTATTCATTGGACAAATATATTTTACTAAAACTGACATGTGATTACATTTTCACGCAATTTGGGTGCATAGATCCTGAGAAATCGGTACCCAGAACAACCACCTCTGGCCGTAATAACGGCCTTGATACGCCTGCGCATTGAGTCAAACAGAGCTTGGATGGCATGTACAGGTACAGCTGCCCACGCAGCTTCAACACGATACCACAGTTCATCAAGAGTAGTGACTGGCGTATTGTGACGAGCCAGTTGCTCGGCAACCATTGACCAGACGTTTCCAATTGGTGAGAGATCTGGAGAATGTGATGGCCAGGGCAGCACTTGAACATTTTCTGTATCCAGAAAGTCCCGTACAGGACCTGCAACATGCGGTCGTGCATTAAACTGCTGAAATGTAGGGTTTCGAAGGGATCAAATGAATGGTTGAGCCACGGGTCGTAACACATCTGAAATGTAGCGTCCACTGTTCAAAGTGCCGCCAATGCGAAGAAGAGGTGACCGAGAAGTGTAACCAATGGCACCCCATACCATCACGTCAGGTGATATGCCAGTATGGCGCTGACGAATACACGCTTCCAATGTGCGTTCACCGCGACGTCGGCAAACACGGATGCGACCATCATGATGCTGTACACAGAACCTGGATTCATCCGAAAAAATGATGTTTTGCCATTCGTGCACGCAGGTTCGTCGTTGAGTACACCATCGCAGGGGCTCCTGTCTGTGATGCAGCGTCAATGGTAACCGCAGCCATGGTCTCCGAGCTGATAGTCCATGCTGCTGGAAACGTCGTCGAACTGTTCGTGCAGATGGTTGTTGTCTTGCAAACGTCCCCATCTGCTGACTCGGGTATCGAGACGTGGCTGCACGATCCGTTACAGCCATGCGGATAAGATGCCTGTCATCTCGACTGCTAGTGATACGAGGCCGTTGGGATCCAGCACGGCGTTCCGTATTACCCTCCTGAACCCACCGGTTCCATATTCTGCTAACAGTCATTGGATCTCGACCAACGCGCGCGGCAATGTCGCGATACGATAAACCGCAATCGCGATAGGCTACAATCCGACCTTTATCAAAGTCGGAAACGTGATGGTACGCATTTCTCCTCCTTACGCGAGGCATCACAACAACTTTTCACTAGGCAACGCCGGTCAACTGCTGTTTGTGTATGAGAAATCAGTTGGAAACTTTCCTCATGTCAGCGCGTTGTAGGTGTCACCACTGGCGTCAACCTTGTGTGAATGCTCTGAAAAGCTAATCATTTGCATATCACAGCATCTTCTTCCTGTCGGTTAAATTTCGCGTCTGTAGCACGTCATCTTCGTGGTGTAGCAATTTTAATGGCCAGTAGTGTATTTTCCAGAGAATTGGACAGTGGTTCTCACAAAGTGGATTTTCCCTACATTTCGAAAAAAACACATCGTATTTACTTCTGTACAAGATATAGAGGCCTGCCGACAATTGATATAGCACATGAGCAGGAGCCAGTAAACAGCGTAGAATGCTCCCTATTTTCGGGTGTGCATATTGACGGAAACTTGAAGTGCAAGAACCATATTACCGAACTTCTGAAACAGTTCAGTTCAGTTACCACTGCTCTTCATACAGCTGCTAATTTTTGAAACAAAAGAATCAAACCGCTGATATATTTTGTACGTTCCAACTCAATAATGTCTTGTGGAAGATCCCGGTAGAGGGTCGAGTCCTCCCTCGGGGATGGGTGTGTGTGTTTGACCTTAGGATAATTTAGGTTAAGTAGTGTGTAAGCTTAGGGACTCATGACCTGAGCAGTTAAGTCCCATAAGATTTCACACGCATTTTCTTATGGAATAATTTTCTGGGCTAACTCATCAATTAGAAGGAAAGTATTTGTAGCACAAAAGCAAACAGTAATCATCGACAGATGTCATGTAGGTACTACTTCGTGAAGGAGCTAGACACAATATATACATTCGCTACCGAAATTGATCATAAATAATTCATCACAATTTGACAAAATAGTGGTATCCATAACTGCAACACTAGAGGAAAAAATTACCTTTGCCACCCATTAATAAAGCCGTCATTGGCTCAGAAAAGAGTTCAAAATACAGCAACGAAAATTTCTGAAAAAGAAAGTATAGTTGCATGAGTAGGACAAATAATGGTGTGTTAACACCAATCGTGTATACAATGAGGTGGCAAAAGTCATGGCATGCCTTCCAGCATCGTGGCGGACCTCCTCTTGCCCAGCACAGTGCAGCAACTCGACCTGGCATTCACTCAACAAGTCGTTGGAAGTCCCCTGCAGAAATATTGAGCCATGCTATAGCCGTTCCTCATTGCGAAAGCGTTGCTGGTGCAAGATTTTGTGCACCAACTCACCTCACGATTATGTCCCATAAATACACTCCTGGAAATTGAAATAAGAACACCGTGAATTCATTGTCCCAGGAAGGGGAAACTTTATTGACACATTCCTGGGGTCAGATACATCACATGATCACACTGACAGAACCACAGGCACATAGACACAGGCAACAGAGCATGCACAATGTCGGCACTAGTACAGTGTATATCCACCTTTCGCAGCAATGCAGGCTGCTATTCTCCCATGGAGACGATCGTAGAGATGCTGGATGTAGTCCTGTGGAACGGCTTGCCATGCCATTTCCACCTGGCGCTTCAGTTGGACCAGCGTTCGTGCTGGACGTGCCGACCGCGTGAGACGACGCTTCATCCAGTCCCAAACATGCTCAATGGGGGACAGATCCGGAGATCTTGCTGGCCAGGGTAGTTGACTTACACCTTCTAGAGCACGTTGGGTGGCACGGGATACATGCGGACGTGCATTGACCTGTTGGAACAGCAAGTTCCCTTGCCGGTCTAGGAATGGTAGAACGATGGGTTCGATGACGGTTTGGATGTACCGTGCACTATTCAGTGTCCCCTCGACGATCACCAGTGGTGTACGGCCAGTGTAGGAGATCGCTCCCCACACCATGATGCCGGGTGTTGGCCCTGTGTGCCTCGGTCGTATGCAGTCCTGATTGTGGCGCTCACCTGCACGGCGCCAAACACGCATACGACCATCATTGGCACCAAGGCAGAAGCGACTCTCATCGCTGAAGGCGACACGTCTCCATTCGTCCCTCCATTCACGCCTGTCGCGACACCACTGGAGGCGGGCTGCACGATGTTGGGGCGTGAGCGGAAGACGGCCTAACGGTGTGCGGGACCGTAGCCCAGCTTCATGGAGACGGTTGCGAATGGTCCTCGCCGATACCCCAGGAGCAACAGTATCCCTAATTTGCTGGGAAGTGGCGGTGCGGTCCCCTACGGCACTGCGTAGGATCCTACGGTCTTGGCGTGCATCCGTGCGTCGCTGCGGTCCGGTCCCAGGTCGACGGGCACGTGCACCTTCCGCCGACCACTGGCGACAACATCGATGTATTGTGGAGACCTCACGCCCCACGTGTTGAGCAATTCGGCGGTACGTCCACCCGGCCTCCCGCATGCCCACTATACGCCCTCGCTCAAAGTCCGTCAACTGCACATACGGTTCACGTCCACGCTGTCGCGGCATGCTACCAGTGTTAAAGACTGCGATGGAGCTCCGTACGCCACGGCAAACTGGCTGACACCGACGGCGGCGGTGCACAAATGCTGCGCAGCTAGCGCCATTCGACGGCCAACACCGCGGTTCCTGGTGTGTCCGCTGTGCCGTGCGTGTGATCATTGCTTGTACAGCCCTCTCGCAGTGTCCGCAGCAAGTATGGTGGGTCTAACACACCGGTGTCAATGTGTTCTTTTTTCCATTTCCAGGAGTGTATTCAACGTTCATGTCAGGCGACCTGGGTGGCCAAAATCATTCGCTCGAACTGTCTAGGCTGTTTTTCAAACCAGTCGCGAACAATAGTGGCCTGATGACATGGTGCATTGTCATACAAGAAAATTCCATCGTTGTTTGGGAACACAAAGTCCATGAATGGCTGCAAATGGTCTCCGCGTAGCCGAACATTACCATTTCCAGTTAACGATCGGTTCCGTTGGACCAGATGACCCACACCAATATGGAGACACGAGCATCTTGCACACTGCCTTGTTGACAGCTAGGATCCATGGCTTCGTGGGATTTGCACCACGCTCGAACCCATCCATCAGCTCTTATCAATTGAATTCGGAACGCATGTAACCAGGCCACTGTTTTCCAGTCGTCTAGGATCCAACCGATATGGCCACGAGCCCACGAGAGGTGCTGCAGGTGATGTCGTGTTGAAGGCAAAGACACTCGCGTCGGTCGTCCCGGTGCCATAACCCATTAGCTCTAAATTTCGCCGTGCTGTCCAAACGGAAACGTTCGTCGTACGTCCCACATGGATTCCCGCGGTTATTTCGCGCAGTGCTGATTGTCTGTTAACACTGACAACTCTTAAGCAAACGCTGCTGCATTCGTTCATTAAGTGAAGTCTGTCGGCCACTGCGTTGTCCATGGTGAGAGGTTGTGCATTAAATTTGGTATTCTCGGCATGCTATTGTTCTGTGCCTCTCAGAATACTGAATTCCCTAACGATTTCGGGATGAAATATGCTGTTCGTCTAGTTCCAGTTATCTTTACTCGTTCAAGTCTGTTAATTCCCATCTTGCGGCCATAATTACGTCGCACACGATTTCACATGAATCACGTGAGTACAAATGACAGCTCCCCCAATGTACTACCCTTTAATGTCTTGTGAACACGATACTGCCGCCATCTGTATTTCGCTTTTCCATGACTTGTCATTTCAGTCTACCTAGCCTCGAAACTGACTCGTTCAACATCGTTTCGATAGAACAGTGGTTCAAATTATCTATCGAACATGTAAATAATAATTTTATTAGGTTATGTTACGGTGTAGGATAGACATAAACCTCGGCGACCCCTTGCTGTAATTTGGGGAGAACAGGCTACGTGTTTTACTCTGGCCATTCTCTGATGATGACAATCACACTATGCATAGATTCATGGCAGTCATCTACGCCTGACACATACACTTAAGAAACAACTTCGCAGGGAAAGAAAACTCTGTCCACGTAGGCGGCTGGACCTAAGGCTCGGGTTCTCGCGTCCAACAGCGACATCCAACTCTTCCTTTTTTCTTTTGTGGAAGTTTTCAGGGCAGTTAAGGCGCGATGTCAACCCTGGCACAAGGTTGCAGCTGGTGGTCATCTTTTCCTTCCACACAGCCGCAAAATGATAAGTTTCTAGAATTTCGCTCACAGTCAGGCCGAGAACTGCCGGAATTGGATCCATTCAACTCCTCTTCCATTCACATGTGACTACGGTTGACCGCCAGTCTGCTAACGACCTGGCCACGCACATCATTATCTGTCGGCTGTACCATCCTGCTTCCCTACGTCTGAGATACGAGGTGCATTCAAGTTCTAGAGCCTCCAATTTTTTATCTCCGGACTGGAAAGAGATAGAAACATGCGCATTGTTTTAAAATGAGGCCGCGTTCATTGTCAATACGTCCCAGAGATGACAGCACCGTACGGCAGATGGAATTTTACCGCCAACGGCGAGAATGAGAACTGTTTTGAATACTTAAAATGGCGACGTTTTCCTAACTTGAACAGTGTTCAATCATTCGTTTTCTGAATTTGCGTGGTGTGAAACCAATTGAAATTCATCGACAGTTGAAGGAGACATGTTTTGATGGATGTGTCGAAAGTGCGTTCGTGGGTGCGACAGTTTAATGAACAGAACATCGTGTGACAACAAACCGAAACAACCTCGGGCTCGCACAAGCCGGTCTGACGACATGATTGAGAAAGTGGGGAGAATTGTTTTGGGGGATCACCGAATGACTGTAGAACAGATCGCCTCCAGAGTTGGCATTTCTGTGGGTTCTGTGCACACAATCCTGCATGACGACCTGAAAATGCGAAAAGTGTCATCAAGGTGGGTGCCACGAATGCTGACGGACGACCACATGGCTGCCCGTGTGGCATGTTGCCAAGCAATGTTGACGTGCAACGACAGCATGAATGGGACTTTCTTTTCGTCGGTTGTGACAATGGATGAGACGTGGACGCCATTTTTCAATCCAGAAACAGAGCACCAGTCAGCTCAATGGAAGCACACAGATTCACCGCCACCAAAAAAATTTCGGATAACCGCCAGTGCTGAAAAAATGATGGTGTCCATGTTCTGGGACAGCGAGGGCGTAATCCTTACCCATTGCGTTCCAAAGGGCACTACGGTAACAAGTGCATCCTACTAAAATGTTTTGAAGAACAAATTCCTTCCTGCACTGCAACAAAAACGTCCGGGAAGGGCTGCGCGTGTGCTGTTTCACCAAGGCACCGCACCCGCACATCGAGCTAACGTTACGCGACAGTTTCTTCGTGATAACAACTTTGAAGTGATTCCTCATGCTCCCTACTCACCTGACCTGGCTCCTAGTGACTTTTGGCTTTTTCCAACAATGAAAGACATTCTCCGTGGCCGCACATTCACCAGCCGTGCTGCTATTGCCTCAGCGATTTTCCAGTGGTCAAAAAACTCCTAAAGAAGCCTTCGCCGCTGCCATGGAATCATGGCGTCAGCGTTGTGAAAAATGTGTACGTCTGCAAGGCGATTACGTCGAGAAGTAACGCCAGTTTCGTCGATTTCGGGTGAGTAGTTAATTAGAAAAAAAATCGGAGGCCTTAGAACTTGAATGCACCTCGTACTGTGCCGGCCCGTGTGGCCGAGCGGTTCTAGGCGCTTCAGTCTGGAACCGCGCGACCGCTACGGTCGCAGGTTCGAATCCTGCCTCGAGCATGGATGTGTGTGATGTCCTTAGGTTAGTTAGGTTTAAGTAGTTCTAAGTTCTAGGGGACTGATGACCTCAGGTGTTAAGTCCCATAGTGCTCAGACCCATTTGAACCATTTTTTTGAGATACTGTGTAGTCAGACTATCACACCCATGCTGCGCCACATTTAAATATGCTAGCCATTCTCCTACTGGTGGGCTTTCTATGTCACATTTTCGCCACAGTTTACCCTGCAAACTGTAGCCGTGACGCAGAGTTTCTTTGTGGGTCTCTAAGATGCTCTGATTTGTGAACATCAGTGTGTTACCAGTGTGTGCAACTTCACTTTTCCTTAATTTGTATAATAATAATAATTACCAGTAGATTATACTGCATGAAGCTCTGATGGATAGATTATTGGTGAGAGCCACGAAACACAAGAGATTATTACTTTTCAGAATCAGATTGTAATCTGTATCTGTATTGTATCTGGTGTTGTAATTTAGCACTAGCAGAACGACTACTAGTGAATTCTTTAGTGAAGTGATTCCGCTTTAGGCTGTTAAAATAATATTTCAACAGCCTGAAGGGGAATGACTCCATTCAAATACACTCCTGGAAATTGAAATAAGAACACCGTGAATTCATTGTCCCAGGAAGGGGAAACTTTATTGACACATTCCTGGGGTCAGATACATCACATGATCACACTGACAGAACCACAGGCACATAGACACAGGCAACAGAGCATGCACAATGTCGGCACTAGTACAGTGTATATCCACCTTTCGCAGCAATGCAGGCTGCTATTCTCCCATGGAGACGATCTTAGAGATGCTGGATATAGTCCTGTGCAACGGCTTGCCATGCCACTTCCACCTGGCGCCTCAGTTGGACCAGCGTTCGTGCTGGACGTGCAGACTGCGTGAGACGACGCTTCATCCAGTCCCAAACATGCTCAATGGGGGACAGATCCGGAGATCTTGCTGGCCAGGGTAGTTGACTTACACCTTCTAGAGCACGTTGGGTGGCACGGGATACATGCGGACGTGCATTGTCCTGTTGGAACAGCAAGTTCCCTTGTCGGTCTAGGAATGGTAGAACGATGGGTTCGATGACGGTTTGGATGTACCGTGCACTATTCAGTGTCCCCTCGACGATCACCAGTGGTGTACGGCCAGTGTAGGAGATCGCTCCCCACACCATGATGCCAGGTGTTGGCCCTGTGTGCCTCGGTCGTATGCAGTCCTGATTGTGGCGCTCACCTGCATGGCGCCAAACACGCATACGACCATCATTGGCACCAAGGCAGAAGCGACTCTCTTCGCTGAAGACGACACGTCTCCATTCGTCCCTCCATTCACGCCTGTCGCGACACCACTGCAGGCGGGCTGCACGATGTTGGGGCGTGAGCGGAAGACGGCCTAACGGTGTGCGGGACCGTAGCCCAGCTTCATGGAGACGGTTGCGAATGGTCCTCGCCGATACCCCAGGAGCAACAGTGTCCCTAATTTGCTGGGAAGCGGCGGTGCGGTCCCCTACGGCACTGCGTAGGATCAAAAAATTGTTCAAATGGCTCTGAGCACTAGAGGACTCAACTTCTGAGGTCATTAGTCCCCTAGAACTTAGAACTAGTTAAACCTAACTAACCTAAGGACATCACAAACATCCATGCCCGAGGCAGGATTCGAACCTGCGACCGTAGCGGTCTTGCGGTTCCAGACTGCAGCGCCTTTAACCGCACGGCCACTTCGGCCGGCTTGCGTAGGATCCTACGGTCTTGGCGTGCATCCGTGCGTCGCTGCGGTCCGGTCCCAGGTCGACGGGCACGTGCACCTTCCGCCGACCACTGGCGACAACATCGATGTACTGTGGAGACCTCACGCCCCACGTGTTGAGCAATTCGGCGGTACGTCCACCCGGCCTCCCGCATGCCCACTATACGCCCTCGCTCAAAGTCCGTCAACTGCACATACGGTTCACGTCCACGCTGTCGCGGCATGCTACCAGTGTTAAAGACTGCGATGGAGCTCCGTATGCCACGGCAAACTGGCTGACACTGACGGCGGCGGTGCACAAATGCTGCGCAGCTAGCGCCATTCGACGGCCAACACCGCGGTTCCTGGTGTGTCCGCTGTGTCGTGCGTGTGATCATTGCTTGTACAGCCCTCTCGCAGTGTCCGGAGCAAGTATGGTGGGTCTGACACACCGGTGTCAATGTGTTCTTTTTTCCATTTCCAGGAGTGTATATCACGAAGGCTGTAAACCCAGTTCCCGTCAAAACTAATATTACAGTTATAACAATTACATAATGCCAGAAAACTCTCCACGAATTGTGACTGCATAAGGTGCATGAAGACGTATAATTCCTTGGGGGGAGAGGGGAGGGAAGGAGGGATGCTATTGGACTTTTAATAAAACCTACAGAAACAGCAGGTGATGTACAGGTACCTGCCAACAATGTTCTTTTATTAATTCATTCTGTTTACACCTCGTCTTCCATTGGCCACATTGCTTAATAGAATCTTAATATCTGTTGGACGATTCATGGCATAGATGAAACCACAGTAGCAGGTATAAAAGACTACGAGTATTTATGAGGGTTGTGTTAGCAACTGATCATCATTAATTTCTTAAATGCTATTGTAGCTAAAACCTTACAAATAGATTAGGGGAGCAAGGGAAAAGTTGCTGCTTTGACGAAACTTATTGTTTTCCTGGTTATACTAAGTGTTCGCTGTTTAATTGCGTCTTCTATTTAACTCTTACACAATACCAGTGATAATGTCGCCTAAGATAACGGTTATCTGAAGCTCTCAAGAATACAAGGACCGTTTGCGTTTAATACTGTGTTTTCTCGTACTAGAAGCAGAAATTTCCAGTTATCAAGATAATCAGATAGATTGCAGCAGGAACGGCTAATAAGATAAAGTTTCCTTTCTTTTATAATATGTAGGGATTCCCAGTTGTTTGTGTCATGTTTTAGAAGAGTTCGAAAAACGTGTTTGTACCTGAAAATGGAACCCCAAGTGGAAATGTTGAAGACGATAAAAATTATACAAGCAATTTATTTTTGTTATATTATATAAACTTACCGACGGGATGTTTTGGGGACGCAAGCCTATAAGGTAATCGAAGAGGTGGCAGCAATTTGTGTGTTTTTCTATTTTTACCTATAATTATTATTTCCCATTTCAACTCAAAATACTTTACTTCCTTTATCAGTATTAGAGGACAAATAATTTCCACGGGGCCACTGCGTGGGAAAGAGTGTCTGTAGACCAGCACAAAGAGCGGTACTTTGTTCTGGAAAACTTGTCAAAGTTAACATTGAGAACTACTTGACGTGTACTAATACTCAGATCGTCAGAAACTGAGGAGGGTAACTCGAAGTCTATAATAGCCTCGAATGCAGTAGAGTTCCATTTTTATTTCTGTCAAGTTCATATGTTAAGTATCACAATCAATTAAGGAAGTCCTCCGTTTTGCAAATATACCATTTTTTTTTGTTTAAACACCCTAACATGTTTCACTTCAAAAAATGGCTCAAATGGCTCTGAGCACTATGCGACTTAACTTCTGAGGTCATCAGTCGCCTAGAACTTAGAACTACTTAAACCTAAGTAACCTAAGAACATCACACACATCCATGCCCGAGGCAGGATTCGAACTTGCGACCGTAGCAGTCGCTCGGCTCCAGACTGTAGCGACCAGAACCGCACGGCCACTCCGGCCGGCTTTGTTTCACTTCAGTTGTGGCATCTTGAGTGGCTTTTTATTTTATTTTTCTGAAATACATACATAGATATGAGACTATGTTACATCTAATTTTGTTATTATTTAACTTTTATATGCATTTTACCTCTTATTTTACGTTCTGCGTTCTGTGGCTCCCAACCTACATCAGCCGTAGGTCTGAGTTAGTACGCCATGTCGTCTGCAAACATAAGGGATATTACGACATCGTCTGAATTTAATTTTTGTTTATAGTCCTATTTTTAAAAATGTAGGTCCCGGTAAAAATCGTGGCATATGCCCGTTTTGGTCTCTCCAATGTAATATTTGGCTAGCCCTGAGCAATGACAAGTTGTTTTTGGTTGCCAAACTCCGCAAAAACATGTTCATGTCCCATCTTAATTAACTGGTATTTCGAAATTTTTGGCTTATACTATGTTCGAATTGGCGATCTTTATGATAACGCTATAGAAATAAACGACTGTGGCAGTAAGCCGCCTACTAAACGGCAAACCTGTCCGTAACAAGCTGGTTGTGCAATTGGATACTGACGAACGAAACCCAGAGTGTCTTATATGTACAGTACATGTTATTAAAACCTCGAGTATTACTGTAAAGGGTGTACACTATGTAATTCAGACGCACAAATATAAACTTTTATAGCGAATGTTATGAACAGATGCAGACGCCAGAGAGTATCAATATACAGTTTCATCTGTCACATAATATGAGAACCCCTGCACTAGACCGTTGTTGCTAGTGACCAATCAAAACACACGATACTAGATCTTCGAAACAAAATCGAAGTAACTTAGAATTCAGTTACATAAATCTCTCAGTTAAGCAACGCAGGGAATGAATGAATGAAAATAATCGATCATCAATTTTTTCAGACATCACTGACGTCTCCACCACGACCAAAATCGCCTTCTTTCCAATCAGCAGAATACCTGGAGCATTAATTCGATGTGCCATCAGCAAATGTGTCAGTGGCCCCACAATCTTCTTCCTTCCCTTCTTTAGATATACAGGAATAAAAGAGGGGGGACCGCAGAGCATGACGGTGTTATATGACCCACAGATCACCACGGACACCGTCATAGGCCCTCAATGCACGGGCAGTATCCAGATTTAGGACTGAACCAAGGACACTGGCGTACAGTCTTGTGGCGGGGAAATGCACGCTATCATCTCGTCTCTCCTTGACGGCCTAACGCTGGTAGTGAAAATTTCTTTCTCTACCAGGAGTCTAACAGTCTTCGGCGATGAGCCCCGCTTCGAACTGAGCCCTGATGACCAGCTAAGTTTTGTCTGGAGACGCCCCGGGCAGCGCTGGGATACCAGCCTCACCGCCGCTTTCCATCAGGCCCAACAACTAGGAGTGATGGCCTGTGGTGCCATCTCCTTCCATAGCAAGACGCTTTTGGTTGACATCCGCGCCATCCTTACAGCACAGAGGTACGACGACGATTTCTGCGCCCCGTTTTGTTGTCCTTCAAGGCAACCCGCCCTGGGCTTACATTTCAGCAAGATAATGCCCGCCCGCACACGGCGATAGAATCTACTGCTTGTCTTCGCGCTTACTAAACCCCACCTTGGCCAGCAAGACTGCCAGATCTCTTCGAATCCGAGAACGTTTGGAGCATTATGAGCGGGAACCTCCGACCAGCTCGAGATTTTGATGATCTAACTCACCAGTAGAGGGCAAAAACTGTAGAGGAAGACAGAGATTGGAATACGTCAAGCAAATAATTGAGGACGTAGGTTGCAAGTGCTACTCTGAGATGAAGAGGTTAGCACAGGAAAGGAATTCGTGGCGGGCCGCATCAAACCAGTCAGTAGACTGATGACCAAAAAAAAAAAAAACTCACCAGTTGCACAGAGTTTGGCACGATGTCCCTCAGACGCACATCCAAAAGCTCTGACAATTAATGCCAAGCCGAATAACTGCTTCCACACGGAGCAGAGGTGGACCTACACGTTACTGACTTGATGGAATTTGTGAAGCTCTTTCTCTTGAATCAATCATCTATTTTTCTAAAAGTTTGATCATTTGTTTGTCCGTACATGTACATCACACCGATCTCCGTCCCATTCGGATAATTCATTCGTGGTGCGTCGTTGATTACGTGTGTGTGTGTGTGTGTGTGTGTGTGTGTGTGTGTGTGTGTGTGCGTGTGCGTGTCTGTGTGTTTTTATATTAGTGTCTATGCAGGACGACTAAGTACATCGAGGTGTCCTTTCCGCAAAGTTATATAGCGGGCAATGAGAACACCTCTTATGTACACCTTCATATCTTTAATTCTGCGTCCCTGGAAAGAACTTTACAAGAGGACTTCACTGACCGAGTGGGAGTGAAACTTACTGAAATACTAACAGCATAAAATCGCCACAAACCACTGTCCGCCACCATATGAAGAAGTTCTGTACCTAATGTAAGCCAACTCGTAATTCAGATATATCTCGTATGTTTACTATCATGTCTGTTCAAAAAAGTGTTCAAATGTGTGTGAAATCTTATGGGACTTAACTGCTAAGGTCATAAGTCCCTAAGCTTACACACTACTTAACCTAAATTATCCTAAGGACAAACACACAAGTCCGCAGCTCGTGGTCGTGTGGTAGCATTCTCGCTTCCCACGCCCGGGTTCCCGGCTTCGATTCCCGGCGGGGTCAGGGATTTTCTCTACCTCGTGATGACTGGGTGTTGTGTGATGTCCTTAGGTTAGTTAGGTTTAAGTAGTTCTAAGTTCTAGGGGACTGATGACCATAGATGTTAAGTCCCATAGTGCTCAGAGCCATTTGAACCACAAACACACACACACCCATGCCTGAGGGAGGACTCGAACCTCCGCCGGGATCAGCCGCACAGTCCATGATTGCAGCGCCTAAGACCGCTCGGCGAATCACGCACGGCACTATCATGTCTGTCATTTCGAGTCATTCCCGCCGTGGTACATTATTGCGTCAACCATGCTAATACCGTAAGTTGTCCCTTGATTGAAGCTGATACCGCAGATGAAATGTTCTCCCCTGACATCAGATTCTTAGCGAACATACACTATGTGACCACAAGTATTCGGACACCTGCCTGAAAATGACTTACAAGTTCGTGGCGCCCTCCATCGTATATGCTGGAATTCAACATGGTGTTGGCCCACCCTTAGCCTTGGTGACAGCTTCCATTCTCGGCAGGCATACGTTCAATCATGTGCTGGAATGTTTGTTGGGGAATGGCAGCCCATTCTTCACGGAGTGCTGACTGAGGAGAGGCATCGATGTCGGTCGGTGAGGCCTGGCACGAAGTCGGCGTTCCAAAATATCACAAAGATGTTCTACAGTATTCAGGTCAGGACTCTGTGCAGGCCAGTCCATTACAGGGATGTTATTGTCGTGCAACCACTCCTCCACATGCCGTGCATTGTGAACAGGTGCTCGATCGTGTTGAAAGATGCAATCGCCATACTCAAATTGCTCTTCAACATCTGAAGCAAGAAAGTACGTAAAACATCAATGTCGGTCTGTGCTGTGATAGTGCCACGCGAAACAACAAGGGATGCAAGCCCCTCCAGGAAAAACACGACCACACCGAACACCAACGCCTCCGACTTTTACTGTTGGCACTACACACGCTGGCAGATGACATTCACCGGGCATTCGCCATACCCACACCCTGCCATCTGATCGCCACATTGTGTACCGTGATCCGTCACTCCACACAACGTTTTTGCACTGTTCAGTCGTCCAATGTTTACGGACCTTACACCAAGCCAGGCGTTGTTTGGCATTTACCAGCGTAATGTGTGGCTTACGAGCAGTCACTAGAGCATGAAATGCAACTTTTCTCACCTCCCGCCTAACTGTCATACGACTTGAAGTAGTCCTGATGCAGTTTGGGATTCCTGTGTGTTGGTCTGGAGAAATGTCTGCCTATTACACTGTGAGCGTAGGGTTGCTATTCTGTTATTGTGCACAACAGATTAATCTGAGATGTACCCTTTACCCTGTGGCTCCTGCAAGATGCAATTTCCACCCCCACACTACTACAGAAGTCAGACAGAGGCTCCTAACGTTCTAAAGAGAAATGCCTGAAAAACTTTCAGCAATAAATATCTTCTGGAGTCGTCCGCTGTAAGGAAATGACACAAAAATTCACATAATTTCTTACGTAACTAGTGGGATACTTGGGTACTGGAGTAGTGCTAGTTAGTGTAAGAAAAACATGAAACTAACGAAAATTATTATTTATTTTGCAAAAATTCTGAGAAATCACAATGGCACTTTTATTTATGAATTGAACAAGTTCAAAAATGGCTCTGAGCACTATGCGACTTAACATCTGAGGTCATCAGTCACCTAAAACTTAGAACTAATTAAACCTAACTAACCTAAGGACACCACACACATCCATGCCCGAGGCAGGATTCGAACCTGCGACCGGAGCGGTCGCTCGGCTCCAGACTGTAGCGCCTAGAATCGCACGGCCACTCTGGCCGGCATTGAACAAGTTATATGTTGGTTCTTTTCGGAATGTGAAGTTACCTCTCAAGCATAGGATTGGCTAATGAAATTTCTATACAATTATTGACTTGGCAGAATGGCTGAGAGCTGCACCTACTCAACTTGAATAATTATCCATTAGAATGTTGCTACGTATGGTCGAGGCTGTCGCGTCTGAAATGCAGTGAAGGGTACTGTTGTGGAGGGAATATGGGGCTCGCAATAGCTGTAGCGCACAATAAGTGTGGTGGCCAACACAGTGAACAACACTTAACCGCAAGGACTCAATATAGAGTCGCACTTCAATTCGCTCTCGACAGAGGTTCCCTCCCAGAGAAGTATGGCTCTGAGCACTATGGGACTCAACTTCTGAGGTCATTAGTCCCCTAGAACTTAGAACTAGTTAAACCTAATTAACCTAAGGACATCACAAACATCCATGCCCGAGGCAGGATTCGAACCTGCGACCGGAGCGGTCTTGCGGTTCCAGACTGCAGCGCCTTTAACCGCACGGCCACTTCGGCCGGCCCAGAGAAGTACTGAGGAGAGACTTGTTCCTCGCTCTTTGAGTACACGTACGAGCGCCCACGCTCTCGTTACGTGTTCTCGCTCCAAGAGCGAGAACGGAACGGCCCCTCTCCACGCCAGACGTGTAGGGGTATATCTTTCGGTCTCTTCCATTACTCCTTCAGCTCATGGCGTCAGAAATATCGTCTGCCAATCAGTATTGCTCTTCTAAAACGGGAGAATGACTTTCGTTTAAGGCGACCAATCCGGAAATCTGTAGTATCGGCGTTTGGCGTTTGCTGTCTCCCGTGAAAATCTCTGAAACTACATGCTATATTTGTAAAGAATGCGTAGGTTGAGCGCTCCCACACAATGTAGCGGAATTTGCTTTTAAGCCGAACACGGGGTCGTTCTTGCTTTCACTCGAGCAAACGCTGTCCGCTCCACTTGCGGCCGCCAGCCGACGTAGATAGCTCCCTCTGAAAACCTCTGATGGGACCGGCCCCCTGGCGTGCAGTCTGCCTCTCTCGAACTAAAAGCTCCTGTAACCGTCGTGTCTGGAATGTGTGTGTGTACGCCAGCCTCGAGTATTTCAACCACGGAGCGCACTTGCGATTTATTAGTTATTTGCATATGATTTACATGAATTCATACAACATTGAGTTTATCTTATCGAGTTTGGGTTCGAATGCAGCGTCTTGATGTGCGGAATGTGATTGTGAGGGTGGAATATGTAAGCAATGAAGGTCAGGAGACCATGACATCTTACATACATTACGACCGTCTTCAATTGTCGATGGTCTCTGTCAGTCTACAGATGAGGTCGGCTTGTACACTTTTGTGCTGTACGTGTCCCTTCACGTTTCCACTCCATTACCATATCGGAAACAGCGGTCCTAGGAATGTTCAGGAGTGTGGAAATCTTGCGTACAGGCGTATGACACAAGTGACACCCAATCACCTGGCCACGTTCGAAGTCTGTGAGTTCCGCGGAGGGTCCCATTCTACTCTCTCGCGATGTCTAATGTCTTCACTGATATGGAGTACCTGGCAGTAGATGGCAGCACAATGCACCTAATGTGAAAAACGTATGTTTTGGGGGGTTTGTGGATACTTTTGATCACATAGCGTACAAACAGTGAAATCTAGAGTGGTAATAAGGATCACGAATTCTGCCTCGAATCATGTGCTCCAAGTCTTCTGATTCAAAAGAAGGGATGCCACTTCATTTTATTTGTGTAATGAGAAAACATGTGTGTCACAGCAAGATATTTCCGATCTACAGCCACTAAAATCAAGAGCACAATGTATATTCACAGTTGCGGGCACCACATCAAATGACACAGAAATCACAGATTTTGCACATATTAAATCTTTCATTGTCACTCTAATGAATGTCCGAGGCAGTTTTAACACTAAAAGATTCATAGCAGTAGACGAATTTCAAAGAACACAAAATATTGCCAGTCGTCTGCGACATGTGGCTACAGCGGGCTCCTTCTTTCTTGTGGTTGTGGCACAGTTTCTCGCGCCGCGCGCAGTGCGAGCACCGTTGGAGGGGTGAGGCGGGGAAGGGAATGCAGAACTGCCATAGGCTCACTTCGACATGGCGCATATGGGCAGTGGAAGTATTGCCCGTCTGAGAAATACAGCCTTCCAGTATAATGAATTTTATTATCACTGAGTAGCATTTCGTTTTTCGCCGTTTAAGCTCTCCATCTCTTTTCGTTAGTACATAACAGTTTTCAGTTGCATATACACTCCTGGAAATGGAAAAAAGAACACATTGACACCGGTGTGTTAGACCCACCATACTTGCTCCGGACACTGCGAGAGGGCTGTACAAGCAATGATCACACGCACGGCACAGCGGACACACCAGGAACCGCGGTGTTGGCCGTCGAATGGCGCTAGCTGCGCAGCATTTGTGCATCGCCGCCGTCAGTGTCAGCCAGTTTGCCGTGGCATACGGAGCTCCATCGCAGTCTTTAACACTGGTAGCATGCCGCGACAGCGTGGACGTGAACCGTATGTGCAGTTGACGGACTTTGAGCGAGGGCGTATAGTGGGCATGCGGGAGGCCGGGTGGACGTACCGCCGAATTGCTCAACACGTGGGGCGTGAGGTCTCCACAGTACATCGATGTTGTCGCCAGTGGTCGGCGGAAGGTGCACGTGCCCGTCGACCTGGGACCGGACCGCAGCGACGCACGGATGCATGCCAAGACCGTAGGATCCTACGCAGTGCCGTAGGGGACCGCACCGCCACTTCCCAGCAAATTAGGGACACTGTTGCTCCTGGGGTATCGGCGAGGACCATTCGCAACCGTCTCCATGAAGCTGGGCTACGGTCCCGCACACCGTTCGGCCGTCTTCCGCTCACGCCCCAACATCGTGCAGCCCGCCTCCAGTGGTGTCGCGACAGGCGTGAATGGAGGGACGAATGGAGACGTGTCGTCTTCAGCGATGAGAGTCGCTTCTGCCTTGGTGCCAATGATGGTCGTATGCGTGTTTGGCGCCGTGCAGGTGAGCGCCACAATCAGGACTGCATACGACCGAGGCACACAGGGCCAACACCCGGCTTCATGGTGTGGGGAGCGATCTCCTACACTGGCCGTACACCACTGGTGATCGTCGAGGGGACACTGAATAGTGCACGGTACATCCAAACCGTCATCGAACCCATCGTTCTACCATTCCTAGACCGGCAAGGGAACTTGCTGTTCCAACAGGACAATGCACGTCCGCATGTATCCCGTGCCACCCAACGTGCTCTAGAAGGTGTAAGTCAACTACCCTGGCCAGCAAGATCTCCGGATCTGTCCCCCATTGAGCATGTTTGGGGCTGGATGAAGCGTCGTCTCACGCGGTCTGCACGTCCAGCACGAACGCTGGTCCAACCGAGGCGCCAGGTGGAAATGGCATGGCAAGCCGTTCCACAGGACTACATCCAGCATCTCTACGATCGTCTCCATAGGAGAATAGCAGCCTGCATTGCTGCGAAAGGTGGATATACACTGTACTAGTGCCGACATTGTGCATACTCTGTTGCCTGTGTCTATGTGCCTGTGGTTCTGTCAGTGTGATCATGTGATGTATCTGACCCCAGGAATGTGTCAATAAAGTTTCCCCTTCCTGGGACAATGAATTCACGGTGTTCTTATTTTAATTTCCAGGAGTGTATCTGTATAGTTTTTTGTTTTGTTTATCCTTTCGTCAAGAACAATGCACAGTACAGTAGCTGGTGAGCCAGTAGCCATTGAGATTATATCTTCTGCCTCCACAATGTACAAGTGGCAGACGATTCAAAAATGGTTCAAATGGTTCTGAGCACTATGGGACTTAACTTCTAAGGTCATCAGTCCCCTAGAACTTAGAACTACTTAAACCTAACTAACCTAAGGACATCACACACATCCATGGCCGAGACAGGATTCGAACCTGCGACCGTAGCGGCCGCGCGGTTCCAGACTGTAGCGCCTTTAACCGCTTGGCCACCACGGCCGGCGGCAGACGATTCATCATGAGGGTAGTGAATAAGGAAATAAGGAATGTTATTAAATCAAATGTTCTAGAAGCAAGGCAGGAAAGTAAACCAAGTCTATCTACTTGCTGCCTGTTATGCTGGCGTATCTCTACGATCAGCTACAAAAATCAAAAAGGCGTAATTTTTGTGCTCCTGATGAAAAGCGTTCAAGCACTGAAATCATTACTTGCAGATGGATGCAATAAGACATTATACTAGGTACGTGAGGACGTCACATTTCCACTGCAAGCCAGAAACAGTAGAGAAGCCCTGACGAATAACAATGTTTTAATTGGCTCGTCGTGACGAGAAAAAGCTTTTCAGCAGTTGCATACACACTATCGGCATTAAGAAACTAATTATACAACAGGCTACACAAATGAAGAAGTGGTCCGTATTATTCCGATAGTATGAGTATTCTTAAAGAGTGTGGTGATTTGATATATTTTATTTGTTGAAACGTGTTGCCTATGAAGGCAGATCTACTTCCATGACAATGTTATTCGATCGATGTGAATTGTTCCCTTCACACATGGCTAACTTCCGCATTCCTGTCACGCGCATTATTGTCAGTTGCAGACAGTACACTGACCATTTTGTTGTACGACAGATCAATTGTTTACTCAATTACAACTATTTTATTCGCGAATCACACATTGTCAGTTTGGCAAGCAGTAGGTGAGTAGCCAGCATCTGGCGTGTGCCTGTCATCATTGTTTTAATGTTGCTCAGATAAAGTAAATGAATAAAATCCTCTGGTAAGTTCCATTCCAGTCGCTCAATGTTAAAAATACGATGGGTCACAGGGATTCAACCAATATTCCAACAGAATTGGCGATCTATTTTAGTGTGAATTGTTAACTTTTTATCATTCGAAGAAGCATCACCATATATAGGTAATGGCTCCATTTCTCTTGTTGACAGGTTTAATCGTACTTCTTTCGGCAAAACACAGTATAATTTGCACAAACTCATCTTGTTGCAGCTATTGCGACAGACTTCTGAAATAGTGTGTCTCATTAAACAAGTAATTGGCGACCAGAGAGCCCAACAGAAATCTCGTTGTGTCGGTTTGCATTAACATGAAAAAAGACATTTCATTTTTATTTTCATACTTGGAAAGTCTTGTTTCACTAGCTGTTGGTAAGTTTTAAAAAAAATACACTCACTGAAGTGAAAAAAATAAAATGGAAAGTATGACTTCTTATAGATCGCCAAAGGTAAGAAAGTTCCGTGTGTTTACGAACTGGCAAAATACTCTCCTCTTTGTATGCTCTCATTCACCAATTACGAGATATGAGGAATGTTGTGAATATTTCATTGTCGCGGGCATGAGATCGGGTGTGAACGCGCTACAAAGGATCGATTCTCTCGAGATCGGAGACAGACACAGACCTCTGAAAAGAAAAATTCAATTTGTAAGCTAAATTTCATACACAGCAACATATGGTGTAATACGCACCAAACGCAAAATCATAGTGACCCCCATTTTTCATTACAAACTTTTCAAATTTTGTGTAGCATCTTACTAAAATGTGTGTATCACAACAAGTATGTCCATCAACACGGTGATGGCCACTTCACCACAAAGCTGACATATAACGCCACAAGTAAGACAAAACTGAAATATTTTTAATGATTAGTTTTTGTAAAATCGTCTGAGAAAAATTACAGGGTGCGCGCGCTTCGATTGTCAGAGCGCAGGACGTAGCCAAACGTCACGTGCGAAGTATGTGTTCGGGTCTCAGTATGCGCAACACCAGCGCGACATGGGCGGAACATGTGCGTCGCGCTGTAGTGTCGTGTCACGTCACACGTGCTATACGGTCTTAGTTTGCGCGTAGCCTAAACACGACGGTGGAATCATTTGGAAGACTATAGCATACCCCGTGGCCCATGTCAACCAAACGATAAAATACTTGTGTGACTATGGCTTCCAGCAAGGACAGCTTGATATTTCAGTGTTTTAAACATTAATTCTTAACTTGACCCAACAAGCAGCTTTCATAGAGGGGTTTAAAACCCTTTAAGTGAACTGGTAAATATACGTAAGACGTGTAAGTCTGTAAATGTCTATACATCGAATTACTTTATTTTTGTTGTTCTTAAATTGTAATAGCAAGACATGTCCAGCATCCTTGCAAAAGACGTACATATAAACAAAACAACTGTCGCTGCAATGACTACCATTACAGATGCAGCAACCGGCCGTAGTGGCCGTGCGGTTCTAGGCGCTACAGTCTGGAACCGCGTGACCGCTACGGTCGCACGTTCGAATCCTGCCTCGGGCATGGATGTGTGTGATGTCCTTCGGTTAGTTAGGTTTAAGTAGTTCTAAGTTCTAGGGGACTGATGACCTTAGAAGTTAAGTCCCATAGTGTTCAGAGCCATTTGAACCATTTTGCCAACAGATGCAGACTTTTTATCTGTGCTTGAAGAAGCTTTTCATGAAATTTTCAGACAACTTATGGAAATTCAGCCAGGTAATGTTTACAGCGGCCGCCGATATTTCTGCGGGAGTACACCCCGCCATATTCAACGCACAAACTGTTTTGCCTTGAAAATGGCGGGGTGCACTCTCGCCGAAATGTCGGCGGTCGCTGTAAACATTACCTGGCCGACTTTCCATAACTTGTTTGAAAATTATATACGCCAGGAAACTCAGGCCTCACATTTCGTGAAAGTTGCTGAGGTGACGGCAAATATAAATAACCTCAAGTATTAGGGTATTATGAGGCAGGCAGTATGAGCCATTTCGGTCCATTACCTGTCGACAGACACTACACCTCAACTCGGCATATGTTCTAATGAATGGTCCAAATTTCTGAAAAGCGAGGAAAGTGGGGAAGCTGACAGCCATAAAAATAATCTTCCTTGTGAGGTTGCAATGGTCATTATACCAACTTTTCGAGCAGTGGGTTGGTTCACCAGAACTAGCAGAAAAATGTCTGCATGGCAAAACGCAGAACCCAAATTAAAGTTTCAATGCTCTTATTCGGAACAGATGTCCAAAGACAGTGTTTGCTTCCAATTTGGCAGTGAAGATTTCTGCTTGAGAAGCTGCAGCAGTGTTTAATGATGGGGATGCTGCAAGACCTCACATCCTCAGCAGGTTGGGCTTTACACCTTGAGTCTTTACTGTGGAGATACTACGGACGATCGGTGAGCAACGAATCGCGAAGGCGGAGACTTCAGTACAGGATGTAGGAAAAGATGCTAGGCAAAGGAGCAGAGGAGCCAAAACAGCCGCAGAAGATAATGAGGAAGAAGTGAAATACGGATATGGGCAGTTTTAGCTAAGATATGATTAAAAATTTTTTTTAACATTGCACCCAGACTTAAAATCTCAGTCCTCTGGGAGATATCTTACCCCAGACGCATACGGTTACTAACAGAAGTTGATTCTGCTAATTTTCTGCTGATTTTTTTTAAACGTCTCGAGCACAGATTTTGTGGTCGTGTTTCATTGATACGTGTATTTGCCGGCCACTACTCACGGTGGTCTTAACATACGTAACAAATTGAGCAGTTTTATGTATTACTATTCCCAAACAATACATGCAGACATATAGGAGGCGTGTTTTTTAAGTAAGTACTGTTTTGAATTTAAAAAAAAGACGTGCTAAGATATCGCAATAATTTTATTTTTACATGAAAGCACTATCCGAAAATTACCTCGAGCAATTAAACAGAGAACCGACTCGTGGAGATAACATCTTGGACCTACTGATAACAAACAGACCCGAACTTTTCGACTCCGTATGTGCAGAACAGGGAATCAGTGATCATAAGGCCGTTGCAGCATCCCTGAATATGGAAGTCAATAGGAATATAAAAAAAGGGAGGAAGGTTTATCTGTTTAGCAAGAGTAATAGAAGGCAGATTTCAGGCTACCTAACAGATCAAAACGAAAATTTCTGTTCCGACACTGACAATGTTGAGTGTTTATGGAAAAAGTTCAAGGCAATCGTAAAATGCGTTTTAGACAGGTACGTGCCGAGTAAAACTGTGAGGGACGGGAAAAACCCACCGTGGTACAACAACAAAGTTAGAAAACTACTGCGAAAGCAAAGAGAGCTTCACTGCAAGTTTAAACGCAGCCAAAACCTCTCAGACAAACAGAACCTAAACGATGTCAAAGTTAGCGTAAGGAGGGCTATGCGTGAAGCGTTTAGTGAATTCGAAAGTAAAATTCTATGTACCGACTTGACAGAAAATCCTCGGAAGTTATGGTCTTACGTTAAATCAGTAAGTGGCTCGAAACAGCATATCCAGACACTCCGGGATGATGATGGCATTGAAACAGAGGATGACAAGCGTAAAGCTGAAATACTAAACACCTTTTTCCAAAGCTGTTTCACAGAGGAAGACCGCACTGCAGTTCCTTCTCTAAATCCTCGCACAAACGAAAAAATGGCTGACATCGAAATAAGTGTCCAAGGAATAGAAAAGCAACTGGAATCACTTAACAGAGGAAAGTCCACTGGACCTGACGGGATACCAATTCGATTCTACACGGAGTACGCGAAAGAACTTGCCCCCCTTCTAACAGCCGTGTACCGCAAGTCTGTAGAGGATCGGAAGGTTCCAAATGATTGGAAAAGAGCACAGGTAGTCCCAGTCCTCAAGAAGGGTCGTCGAGCAGATGGACAAAACTATAGACCTACATCTCTGACGTCGATCTGTTGTAGAATTTTAGAACATGTTTTTTGCTCGAGTATCATGTCGTTTTTGGAAACCCAGAATCTACTGTGTAGGAATCAACATGGTTTCCGGAAACAGCGATCGTGTGAGACCCAACTCGCTTTATTTGTTCATGAGACCCAGAAAATATAAGATACAGGCTCCCAGGTAGATGCTATTTTTCTAGACTTCCGGAAGGCGTTCGATACAGTTCCGCACTGTCGCCTGATAAACAAAGTAAGAGTCTACGGAATATCAGAACAGCTGTGTGGCTGGATTGAAGAGTTTTTAGCAAACAGAACACAGCATGTTGTTCTCAATGGAGAGACGTCTACAGACGTTAAAGTGACCTCTGGCGTGCCACAGGGGAGTGTTATGGGACCATTGCTTTTCACAATATATATAAATGATCTAGTAGATAGTGTCGGAAGTTCCATGCGGCTTTTCGCGGATGATGCTGTAGTATACAGAGAAGTTGCAGCATTAGAAAATTGTAGCGAAATGCAGGAAGATCTGCAGCAGATAGGCACTTGGTGCAGGGAGTGGCAACTGACCCTTAACATAGACAAATGTAATGTATTGCGAATACATAGAAAGAAGGATCCTTTATTGTATGATTATATGATAGCGGAACAAACACTGGTAGCAGTTACTTCTGTAAAATATCTGGGAGTATGCGTGCGGAACGATTTGAAGTGGAATAATCATATAAAATTAATTGTTGGTAACGCGGGTACCAGGTTGAGATTCATTGGGAGAGTCCTTAGAAAATGTAGACCATCAACAAAGGAGGTGGCTTACAAAAGACTCGTTCGACCTATACTTGAGTATTGCTCATCAGTGTGGGATCCGTACCAGATCGGGTTGACGGAGGAGATAGAGAAGATCCAAAGAAGAGCGGCGCGTTTCGTCACAGGGTTATTTGGTAACCGCGATAGCAAACTCAAGTGACAGACTCTGCAAGAGAGGCGCTCTGCATCGCGGTGTAGCTTGCTGTCCAGGTTTCGAGAGCGTGCGTTTCTGGATGAGGTATCGAATATATTGCTTCCCACTACTTATACCTCCCGAGGAGATCACGAATGTAAAATTAGAGAGATTAGAGCGCGCACGGAGGCTTTCAGACAGTCGTTCTTCCCGCGAACCATACGCGACTGGAACAGGAAATGGAGGTAGTGACAGTGGCACGTAAAGTGCCCTCCGCCACACACCGTTGGGTGGCTCGCGGAGTATAAATGTAGATGTAGATGTACCTTAATCTACGCACTTACGATGTTACAGTCTGATTCTACCTTGTTTACGTTGTGTACTGAGTGTTTAAGATGCCTCCGATAATTGTGACTCCCGCCGACTATGAAGTATGGGCTATTATAAGATTTCTTGGTGCTAAAGGCCTAAAAGCGATCGATATTCATCGTCAGATCTGTGCAGTTTACGGAGAAAACATTATGAATGATGGAATGGTAAGAACGTGGGTGAGAGCATTTAAAGATGGCCACACAAATGTGCATGATTAGAAACGGAGTGGGCGTCCTTCGGTCGTTAATGAAAGTTTCGTGCAGGAAGTGGACAATAAGGTGAGAGAAAACAGACGCTTCACGATTTCCTCCTTGCGGGATGACTTTCCTAATGTTTCTCGTAGTGTTTTTATTGGCATTGTGACTGTGCATAAGTTGGGTTCCGAAAATGTTGACGTATGTGCACAAAACCAAACATTTAGACAGTGCATTGACTTTTCTTGAGCGGTTTCAACAATCCAGATTTTTACGGGCGATGAAACATGGGTAGCCTACTTCACACCAGAATCAAAGCAACAGTCCATGGAAGTTGAGCAAGAGCATCGTTTTGCTGCAAGACAATGCCCGTCCGCATGTGGCGAATCAGACCAAAGATCTCATCACATCTTTTCGACGGGAAATTCTAGATCATCCTCCCTACAGCCCCGACCGTGCGCCCAGTGACTACCATCTGTTCCTGCACTTGAAGAAACACCTGGGCCGTCAGCGTCTTCAAGACGATGACGAAGTCAAAACAGTGGTGATGCAGTGGTTAACAAGTCAGGTGGCAGACTTGTATGAGGAGGGTATTCAAAAAATGGTACAACGTTATGACAAGTCCCTCAATATTGACGGAAATTTTGTAGAAAAGTAGATAAAGGTACAGTCTTTCATGTAAAAATAATATTATTGAGATATCTTAGCACGTCTTGTTTTAATTTCGAAACGGTACTTACTTAAAAAACACGCCTCGTATTTCATTGTTATGCAGGACAAAACATTTGCTCACTTTAAAGTGTTAACGTGTGAGCACGTTTTATCCCACTGCCTCGTTCTCTACTCGACACTTTCCCACGCTCCTGGCCCATGCTGCTGATCATATGTCGCAGCGTGGTGTGTTACCTATCTCCCCTTGACAAGCGTACCTAATCAACTGAAGTGAAAAAAAATAAAATGATGATAACAAAGTATTCAAATTTTTGTCCTTGATCACTGATGCATGAAATCCCTCTGGACTTATCACAGCACAGGTCAATGTTTTACGGCACTTCGAGTTTTCGAGCTTCCATGTAGACCTTTTGCCTTAACGTTTCCCACAGATGAAGGCCCGAAGGTGTACAGTCTGGTGAGCGAACTGGCCATTTTGTGCTCCCCAAACGAAGGTCCGGCACACGGTTTTAACATGCCAAGGAGTTTCGCATCAGCATACACTCGGCTGCAGAGTGAAAATTTCACTCTAGAAACTTCCTCCCGACTGTAAAGTCATGTCTCCGCAGTATCCTTCGTCCAGGAGTGCTAGGCGTGCAAGTTTCGCAGGAGAGCTACTGTGAAGTTTGGAAGAAAGGAGATGGGGTACAGTCGGGAGTCGAGCTGTGAGGGCGAGACCACTTGCCAGCGAAAAGCAGAGGTCCCGAGTTCGAGTCGAAAAACATGTTTACTCGTTCTGTATGTATCTGGGCACTCCCCATGAACCTTAGACCTTGCCGTTGTTGGGGAGGCTTGCGTGCCTCAGCGACACAGATAGCCGTACCGTAGGTACAACCACAACGGAGGGGTATCTGTTGAGAGGCCAGACAAACGTATGGTTGTTGAAGAGGGGCAGCAGCCTTTTCAGTAGATGCAGGGGCAACAGTCTGGATGATTGACTGATCTGGCCTTGTAACACTAACCAAAACGGCCTTGCTGTGCTGGTACTGCGAACGGCTGAAAGCAAGGGGAAACTACAGCCGTAATTTTTTTCCGAGGGCATGCAGCGTTACTGTATGATTACATGATGATGGCGTCCTTTTGGGTAAAATATTCCGGAGGTAAAATAGTCCCCCATTCGGACCTCCGGGCGGGGACTACTCAAGAGGATGTCGTTATCAGGAGAAAGAAAACTGGCATTCTACGGATCGGAGCGTGGAATGTCAGATCCCTTAATCGGGCAGGCAGGTTAGAAAATTTAAAAAGGGAAATGGATAGGTTAAAGTTAGATATAGTGGGAATTAGTGAAGTTCGGTGGCAGGAGGAACAAGACTTCTGGTCAGGTGAATACAGGGTTATAAATACAAAATCCAATAGGGGTTATGCACGAGTAGGTTTAATAATGAATAAAGCAATAGGAATGCGGGTAAGCTACTACAAACAGCACACTGAACGCATTGTTGTGGCCAAGATAGACACGAAGCCACGCCTACGACAGTAGTACAAGTCTATATGCCTACTAGCTCTGCACATGACGAAGAAATTGAAGAAATGTATGATGACATAATAGAATTTATTCAGATAGTGATGGGAGACGAAAATTTAATAGTCATGGGTGACTGGATTTCGACAGTAGGAAAAGGAAGAGAAGGAAACGTAGTAGGTGAATATGGATTGGGGCTAAGAAATGAAAGAGGAAGCCGCCTGATAGAATTTTGCACAGAGCACAACTTAATCATAGCTAACACTTGGTTGAAGAATCATGAAAGAAGGTTGTATACATGGAAGATCCCTGGAGATACTAAAAGGTTTCAGATAGATTATATAAAGGTAAGACAGAGATTTAGGAACCAGGTTTTAAATTGTAAGACATTTCCAGGGGCAGATTGGGACTCTGACCCCTATCTATTGGTTATGAACTGCAGATTAAAACTCAAGAAACTGCAAAAAGGGGGGAATCTAAGGAGATGGGACCTGGATAAACTGACTAAACCAGAGGTTGTACAGAGTTTCAGGGAGAGCATAAGGGAACAATTGACAAGAATGGGGGAAAGAAATACAATAGAAGAAGAATGGATAGCTTTGCGGGATGAAGTAGTGAAGGCAGCAGAGGATCAAGTAAGTAAAAAGTCGAGGGCTAGTAGAAATCCTTGGGTGACAGAAGAAATATTGAATTTAATTGACGAAAGGAGAAAATATAAAAATGCAGTAAATGAAGCAGGCAAAAAGGAATACAAACGTCTCAAAAATGAGATCGACAGGAAGTGCAAATTGGCTAAGCAGGCATGGCTAGAGGACAAATGTAACGATGTAGAGGCTTATCTCACGAGAGGTAAGATAGATACTGCCTACAGGAAAATTAAAGAGACCTTTGGAGAAAAGAGAGCCACTTGTATGAATATCAAGAGCTCAAATGGAAACCCAGTTCTAAGCAAAGAAGGGAAAGCAAAAATGTGGAAGGAGTATATAGAGGGTCTATACAAGGGCGATGTACTTGAGGGCAATGTTATAGAAATGGAAGAGGATGTAGATGAAGATGAAATGGGAGATATCATACTGCGTGAAGAGTTTGTTAGAGCACTGAAATACCTAAGCCGAAACAAGGCCCCGGGAGTAGACAACATTCCATTAGAACTACTGATAGCCTTAGGAGAGCCAGTCCTGACAAAACTGTACCATCTGGTGAGCAAAAGTATGAGCCAGGCGAAATACCCTCAGATTTCAAGAAGAATATAATAATTCCAATCCCAAAGAAATCAGGCGTTGACAGATGTAAAAATTTAATAAGTCACGGCTGCAAAATACTAACGCGAATTCCTTACAGACGAATGGAAAATCTGGTAGAAGCCGACCTCGGAGAAAATCAGTTTGGATTCCGTAGAAATATGGGAACACCTGAGGCAATACTGACCCTACGACTTGTTTGAGAAGCTAGATTAAGAGAAGGCAAACCTACTTTTCTAGCATTTGTAGACTTAGAGAAAGCTTTTGACAATGTTGACTGGAATACTGTCTTTCAAACTCTGAAGGCGGCAGGTGTAAAATACGGGGAGCGAAAGGCTATTTACAATTTGTACAGAAACCAGATGGCAGTTATGAGTCGAGGGACATGAAAGGGAAGCAGTGGTTGGGAAGGGAGTCAGACAGGGTTGTAGCCTCTCCCCGGTGTTGTTCAATCTGTATATTGAGCAATCAGTAAAAGAAACAAAAGAAAAATTCGGAGTAGCTATTAAAATCCATGGAGAAGAAATAAAAACTTTGAGGTTCGCCGATGACATTGTAATTCTGTCAGAGACAGCAAAGGACTTGGAAGAGCAGTTGAACGGAATGGACAGTGTCTTGAAAGGAGGATATAAGATGAACATCAACAAAAGCAAAACGTGGAATGTAGTCGAATTAAGTCGGGTGATGCTGAGGGAATTAGATTAGGAAATGAGACACTTAAAGTAGTAAAGGAGTTTTGCTATTTGAGGAGTAAAATAACTGATGATGGTCGAAGTAGAGAGGATATAAAATGTAGACTGGCAATGGCATGGAAAGCGTTTCTGAAGAAGAGAAATTTGTTAACATCAAGTATAGATTTAAGTGTCAGGAAGTCGTTTCTGAAAGTATTTGTATGGAGTGTAGCCATGTACGGAAGTGAAACATGGACGATAAATAGTTTGGACAAGAAGAGAATAGAAGCTTTCGAAATGTGGTGCTACAGAAGAATGCTGAAGATTAGATGGATAGATCACATAACTAATGAAGAGGTATTGAACAGAATTGGGGAGAAGAGGAGTTTGTGGCACAACTTGACTAGAAGAAGGGATCGGTTGGTAGGACATGTTCTGAGGCGTCAAGGGATCACCAATTTGGTATTGGATGGCAGCGTGGAGGGTAAAAATCGTAGTGCGAGACCAAGAGATGAATACACTAAGCAGATTCAGAAGGCTGTAGGTTGCAGTAAGTACTGGGAGATGAAGAAGCTTGCACAGGATAGAGTAGCATGGAGAGCTGCATCAAACCAGTCTCAGGACTGAAGACCACAACAACAACAACTTGTATCTGGGGTGGGTGGTGGCTCGCCTTAGCTGCCTCGACTTGTATGGATGCCGTCAGTTGTCATCATGTAATTCAAGTTTGAGACTTTGGTTTTATTTTTAGAAATGATGCCTAACATGGCTAACATTTGTTGAAAGCCCATCTTTTATTCTCTGTGAGATAATAAATTCCGTGGAGGATGGCTTCCGTGAGCTAATCCCACCACCATTATGAGAGCACTACCCCATTTGTTTGGTGTCACTTTATAAGAGCAACCATTTAAAATAAGCAAGCTTTCTGTCTCAAAGCAGGAGGTCAATATACTTCGATTCAGACAACTAATTCCCATAAAACACCATATTTTAGTTAATATGAATTAATCATAACATGAATAAGAATTTACCTACTTCCAAAATTCACTACCGTGATGAAACGAGACTACAGATTACATTGCTACACTATCTCGATTGATCTGAAAGGACACAGAGAATGCTGCGTCTTGTACGAAAATTATCTTTGTATTTTTCTGGTCTCTGTTCAGTGGGTCAGGGTAGCAGTATTTCTGTGATGATATTTAAAATCTATCGGTTCATACTGATATGTTTTTCGTATAATAAAGGGCACATTGTCACTAACATTTTGTCATTAAAATGTTGATCAAAGATTCTGCTGTTGTTAGTTGCGTTGCTATTTTATTCAAAGATAATCACTGACTGCTTCATATCAACACGAAATAATTTTTGTGACACAAACTGGCTGTTGGAATGAATAAAATTAATTTCTTCACTTTTAGTTAACTTACTTCTCGTGTCACGTACTGATAAATAACGTCGAAATTTCTGTGATTTCGCCCCATGCGATTTCAATAGCTTTGGAGCCCTGGAGAAAATCAATCGTGGTCGTCAATATGCTTCTGCGAAGAGGTGCGCTCCTGGTTAGAATTACGGATCCGCAGGCAGCCGCAAACATTTTTCCATGAGTGTATTGAACGTTTTGTCTCACAGTGGGATAACTATTTTAATAGCTATGGCGATTACTTTTAAAACAATAAACAGATTACTAACTTTTTTCCATATGTCTCGTTTTCATTTCATTGCGCCATATGTAAATCAATGACACATAAAATAAAATTTACCTTATTTTTAATAGCGGATCATGTATGGTGTGAAACACGTGTTTACACCAGTGCCTGTATTCCTGACCTGTTAACTTCAATCCAAAAATAAAATAGCCATGCAGACTAATGGCGAATATTGTGCAGTTCGCACCGATTCCTATAGCAGAAGAAGAAGTAAGTAGACAAAGGAAGCTGAACATCGATTAATTCCGTCAGTGATTGCATAAAGATTGTCTAACTGCCCTCTGTCTGTAAAAATACGTCTCTGGACGTTGATAAAGTTTTGATTAATTTCGGTGTTGGTGTTACACGTTCAGTGAACATAGTAGTAACATTCCGTTAAAATTATTAGCTTTGTTTTATTTTTAGTTCAATTTTTTTAGTCTTAAGTCCGGTTCAGTGAGAATATTATACACATGATTCGCATGGTAACAGAGCCGACAAGCTTTGAAGGACTCGTACTTTTCTGTTAACATGAGATGAAGCATGTAGAGTAACAGCTTTCACTTTAATTTAAAATTATGTAACATGAAGACGGACGGAACACAACATCACCACTAACTGCTTAATCGCATGTTAGTCTACCAATGGAACGTGATACAACAGCCATTCTGCGTGTCACGCAACGGACCGAGGTAACACTGTGGTTAGCACACTGGACTCGCATTCGAGAGGACGACGGTTCAAACCAGCGTCCGCCCATCCTGGTTTGGGTTTTCTGTGATTTCTCTACATTACTTCAGGCAAATGCCGGGATGGTTCCTTTGCAAGGAGCGGCCGACTACCTTCCCCATCCTTCTATGATCTGATAAGACCGATGACCTCGCTGTTTGGTCCCATCCCCCAAATGAACCAACCCACCATGGCATGCATCCGACAAGTTCTTGAACGGTTTCTGGAACTACGTAGCGCCAGATATATGCGAGGGTGTGGTGAAAGGTAATTCGAATATTTTATTCTGTTCTCAGTATCGTTTAAAGGTATTGCATGTCATGCATATCACTCGGTCGAATTTCCCGCTTCCTTTACGCAAGTTGCAACTCTCTGCCGACAGCGGGATCCGAATTGAAGCGTGCAATATGGCGGTAGGTCACGTCACTATATGGGTGCGTGGGAAACTGTGTGTTGCAGCCGAGTTGCTTTTTTTTTTTTTTTTTTTTTTTCATCAGTCTACTGACTGGTTTGATGCGGCCCGCCACGAATTCCTTTCCTGTGCTAACCTCTTCATCTCAGAGTAGCACTTGCAACCTACGTCCTCAATTATTTGCTTGACGTATTCCAATTTCTCTCTTCCTCTACAGTTTTTGCCCTCTACAGCTCCCTCTAGTACCATGGAAGTCGTTCCCTCATGTCTTAGCAGATGTCCTATCATCCTCTCCCTTCTCCTTATCAGTGTTTTCCACATATTCCTTTCCTCTCCGATTCTGCGTAGAACCTTCTCATTCCTTACCTTATCAGTCCACCTAATTTTCAACATTCGTCTATAGCACCACATCTCAAATAAATGCTTCGATTCTCTTCTGTTCCGGTTTTCCCACAGTCCATGTTTCACAACCATACAATGCTGTACTCCAGACGTACATCCCCAGAAATTTCTTCCTCAAATTAAGGCCGGTATTTGATATTAGTAGGCTTCTCTTGGCCAGAAATGCCTTTTTTGCCATAGCGAGTCTGCTTTTGATGTCCTCCTTGCTCCGTCCGTCATTGGTTATTTTACTGCCTAGGAAGCAGAATTCCTTAACTTCACTGACTTCGTGACCATCAATCCTATTCTTAAGTTTCTCGCTGTTCTCATTTCTACTACTTCTCATTACCTTCGTCTTTCTCCGATTTACTCTCAAACCATACTGTCTACTCATTAGACTGTTCATTCCGTTCAGCAGATCATTTAATTCTTCTTCACTTTCACTTAGGATAGCAATGTCATCAGCGAATCGTATCATTCATATCCTTTCACCTTGTATTTTAATTCCACTCCTGAACCTTTCTTTTATTTCCATCATTGCTTCCTCGATGTACAGATTGAAGAGTAGGGGCGAAAGGCTACAGCCTTGTCTTACACCCTTCTTAATACGAGCACATCGTTCTTGATCGTCCACTCTTATTATTCCCTCTTGGTTGTTGCACATATTGTATATGACCCGTCTCTCCCTATAGCTTAGCCCTACTTTTTTCAGAATCTCGAACAGCTTGCACCATTTCATATTGTCGAACGCTTCTTCCAGGTCGACAAATCCTATGAAAGTCTTGATTTTCCTTTAGCCTTGCTTCCATTATTAGCCGTAACGTCAGAATTGCCTCTCTCGTTCCTTTACTTTTCCTAAAGCCAAACTGATCGTCACCTAGCGCATTCTCAATTTTCTTTTCCATTCTCCTGTATATAATTCTTGTAAGCAGCTTCGATGCATGAGCTGTTAAGCTGATTGTGCGATAATTCTCGCACTTGTCAGCTCTTGCCGTCTTCGGAATTGTGTGGATGATGCTTTCCCGAAAGTCAGATGGTATATCGCCAGACTCATATATTCTACACACCAACGTGAATAATCGTTTTGTTGCCACTTCCCCCAATGATTTTAGAAATTCTGATGGAATGTTATCTATCCCTTCTGCCTTATTGGACCGTAAGTCCTCCAAAGCTCTTTTAAATTCCGATTCTAATACTGGATCCCCTATCTCTTCTAAATCGACTCCTGTTTCTTCTTCCATCTCATCAGACAAATCTTCACCCTCATAGAGGCTTTCAATGTATTCTTTCCACCCATCTGCTCTCTCCTCTTCATTTAACAGTGCAATTCCCGTTGCAGTCTTAATGTTACCACCGTAGCTTTTAATGTCACCAAAAGTTGTTTTGACTTCCCTGTATGCTGAGTCTGTCCATCCGCCAATCATATCTTTTTCGATGTCTTCGCATTTTTCCTGCAGCCATTTCGTCTTAGCTTCCCTGCACTTCCTATTTATTTCATTCCTCAGCGACTTGAATTTCTGTATTCCTGATTTTCCCGGAACATGTTTGTACTTCCTCCTTTCATCAATCAACTGGAGTATTTCTTTTGTTATCCATGGTTTCTTCGCAGCTACCTTCTTTGTACCTATGTTTTCCTTCCCGAGTTGCTAACCGCAGCAAATACGCCTCCGATTGAGATCCATAGAAGACTGAACGTGTACAGTGATTATTGTATGGAGTTCAGTAATGTGCGATGTTGTGTTGTTCATGTTCGTAATGAAGAAAATAGTGGTGCTAACGTCAACCTCGGACTGGAAGACAGCGTACGGCAACCGACGATACTCATCGGAATCGGATTAACGAACTCATCAGAGAAAATCATCGGGTAACACAGGGAAAGCTGACAGTTAAGAGCGTGAACGGGCCACCACTGCAGAATTTCGGTACCGAAAACTGTGTGCATGGTGGGCGCACCGAATGCTCACTACTGACAAAACAGAGCAGACTGCACGTCTGTCACCAATTTCTCTTGCGTTTTAAGCGTGAGGGTCAATGGTTTCTTAACGACATTGTGACAGGTGATGAAAGATGACTTCACCATTTTGATCCTCAAAACAATGGAGCATCATTAGAGTTGCCCCACAAATGATCATCATTAGCAGGCAAACTCAAACTCACAGTGTTCTGGGATTTTCAAGGTGTTGTGCGTTTGGAATTCATGCCTAACGTATCACCATAAACTCTGCAAGGTACTGCGAGACCTTCAGATAACTGAAAGCATGAATTCGAAGAGTTCCAGCACGCGTGGAGCACCATCTCCTTCGGTATGACAATGCGGGACCACACACGATAGCTGAGACATCTGCAACAATCTGACGCCTTGGGTTTCCATCAGTGATCGTCCTCCACACAGTCCTGAACTGGCGCCATCCGATTTCCATCTGTTTCCAAAACTTAAGAAACACTGTCGAGGACTTCGCTTTGAAAGTGATGAAGTGGTGCAAGCAGATGTGAGGTTATGGCTCTGTCAATAAAACCAGACAGTCTGAGGTGACGGTGTCAACAAACAGGTCTCTCGTGGGGAGAAATATGTCTGTCACCTAGGTGACTATCTTGAAAAGTAAATTTGAGGTGTTTCAAAAACGACTTACCTATTACAAAGTGTTGCATTGTCAAAACTATCGATCGCTGCGCCATGGCTCGGGAACTGGAGGCACGAGTACATTGTCTAGCACCACTAGATGTTGGTAGTCTTCTGGTTGCTTGGTTTCCTTTCCGTGTTGGTTCAAATGGTTCAAATGGCTCTGAGCACTATGCGACAAGTTTTGAGGTCATCAGTCGCCTAGAACTTAGAACTAATTGAACCTAACCAACCTAAGGACATCACACACATCCGTGCACGAGGCAGGATTCGAACTTGCGACCGTAGCAACGCTCGGTTCCAGACTGTAGCGCCTAGAACCGCACGGCCACTCCGGCCGGCTTCCGTGTTGGAAATAGGTTGCTGCATAGTGTTTTGTATGACTTTGCACACAATGGTAAGGAGATGTGGGCTACAGAATAGTGCGGAAACTGTCGTCATAGGAAAGCTGGACAGGAGCAGAAATTATTTGTGAACAAGTCAATACAGTTAACATGAGAAATACTTACCTTGTATTTCTCCAACCGTACAAAGACTCGTTACAGGTAATGCACCAAGAAACTGACTCCAGACGCCAACAAGGATGAGGCTCTCTGAACTGAGGCACAAACTATGGTGTCGGAGCCGCAACAATGCGGCGTCTGCGTAGCGTTACGTAGTGAAGAATGTTCCAAGTGAGAGTGTGCTGCCTAGTTGCCGCCGGCCGTCCTATATCGTGGCGGCAGAGGGCGCTCATAGTCCACAGCTGCTGGAGGCGTGGCTCAGCGGGGGCGCATCATTGGGTCCGCCACATCCTGTGCGACCGTTCACGTCGTCTGATGGAAACTTGCAATTCTGTTACCAATTTTAACGCCCATGGGGTGGGATACATACCTGATTGCCATACACAGTACAAATAAATTTGTGTTCTCGAGTTTTTGAAGTGTAATCCCATGATTACAGTGCAAAGATGTTTCAGGTCGAACGAGGACAACTTCATTTTTCAACAAGACAGAGCATACCCCCACTGGTGTCGCCAAGAGCTTGAATATCTAAGTGATAATGTACCGAGCCATTGGTTTGGTCGTCAAATAGACGGCGATTTAGCACATCTTAGGTGACCTCCATGGTCACTGGATTTCACGATCTGTGACTTCTTCGTGTGGCCTCTTGTTAAGGACAAAGTTTATGCGCCAACACTACCACAGAATTGAGAATTGAAGAACCATATCCATAATGCATAAGGTGAATACAGGGTTATAAATACGAAATCAAATAGGGGTAATGGAGGAGTAGTGAATTAAAAAAATAGGAGGGCGGGTAAGCTACTACAAACAGTATAGTGAACACCTTATTGTGGCCAACATAGACACGAAGCCCACGCCTACTACAGTAGTACAAGTTTATATGCCAACTAGCTCTGCACATGACGAAGAAACTGAAGAAATGTATGATGCGGTAAAAGAAATTATTCAGATAGTGATGGGAGACGAAAATTTGATAGTCATAGGTGACTGGAATTCGACAGTAGGAAAAGGAAGAGAAGGACACGTAGTAGGTGAATATGGATTGGGGCTAAGAAATGAAAGAGGAAGCCGCCTGATAGAATTTTGCACCGAGCACAACTTAATCATAGCTAACACTTGGTTGAAGAATCATAAAAGAAGGTTGTATACATGGAAGAAGCCTGTAAATACTGACAGCTTTCAGACAGACTATATAACGGTAAGACAGAGATTTAGGAACCAGGTTTTAAATTGAAAGACATTTCCAGGGGCAGATGTGGACTCTGACCACAATCTATTGGTTATGAACTGTAGATTACAATGGAAGAAACTGCAAAAATGTAGGAATCTAAGGAGATGGGACCTGGATAAACTGACTAAACCAGATGTTCTACAGAGTTTCATGGAGAGCATAAGGGAACAATTGACAAGAATGGGGGAAAGAAATACAGTAGGAGAAGAATGGGTAGCTTTGAGGGATGAAATAGTGAAGGCAGCAGAGGATCAAGTAGGTAAAAAGACGAGGGATAGTAGAAATCCTTGGGTGACAGAAGAAATATTGAATTTAATTGACTAAAGGAGAAAATATAAAAATGCAGTAAATGAAGCAGGCAAAAAGGAATACAAACGTCTCAAAAATGAGATCGACAGGAAGTGCAAATTGGCTAAGCAGGCATGGCTAGAGGACAAATGTAACGATGTAGATGCTTATCTCACGAGAGGTAAGATAGATACTGCCTACAGGAAAATTAAAGAGACCTTTGGAGAAAAGAGAGCCACTTGTATGAATATCAAGAGCTCAGATGGAAACCCAGTTCTAAGCAAAGAAGGGAAAGCAAAAATGTGGAAGGAGTATATAGAGGGTCTATACAAGGGCAATGTACTTGAGGGCAATGTTATAGAAATGGAAGAGGATGTAGATGAAGATGAAATGGGAGATATCATACTGCGTGAAGAGTTTGATAGAGCACTGAAATACCTAAGTCGTAACAACTAACATTAGAACTACTGACAGCCTTAGGAGAGCCAGTCCTGACAAAACTCTACCATCTGGTGAGCAAGATGTAAGAGACAGGCGAAATACCCTCAGACTTCAAGAAGAATATAATAATTCCAATCCCAAAGAAATCAGGCGTTGACAGATGTAAAAATTTAATAAGTCACGGCTGCAAAATACTAACGCGAATTCTTTACAGACGAATGGAAAATCTGGTAGAAGCCGACCTCGGGGAAGATAAGTTAGGATTCCGTAGAAATATGGGAACACGTGAGGCAGTACTGACCTTACGACTTATCTTAGAAGAAAGGCAAACCTACGTTTCTAGCATTTGTAGACTTAGAGAAAACTTTTGACAATGTTGACTGGAATACTCTTTTCAAATTCTAAAGGTGGCAGGAGTAAAGTACAGGGAGCGAGAGACTATTTACAATTTGTACAGAAACCAGATGGCAGTTATAAGAGTCGAGGGACATGAAAGGGAAGCAGTGGTTGGGGAGGGAGTGAGACAGGTTTGTAGCCTCTCCCTGATGTTATTCAATCTGTATATTGAGTAAGCAATAAAGGAAACGAGTAGGTATCAAAATCCATGGAGAAGAAATAAAAACTTTGAGGTTCGCGGATGACATTGTAATTCTGTGAAAGACAGCAAAGGACTTGGAAGAGCAGTTGAACGGAATGGACAGTGTCTTGAGAGGAGTGTGTAAGATGAACATCAACAAAAGCAAAACTAGGATGATGGAATTTAGTTGATTTAAGTCGGGCGATGCTGAGGGAATTAGATTAGGAAATGAGACGCTTAAAGTAGTAAAGGAGTTTTGCTATTTGGAAAGCAAAATAACTGATGATAGTCGAAGTAGAGAGGATATAAAATGTAGACTGGCAATGGCAAGGAAAGCGTTTTTGAAGAAGAGAAATTTGTTAACATTAAATATGGATTTAAGTGTCAGGAAGTCGTTTCTGAAAGTATTTGTATGGAGTGTAGCCATGTATGGAAGTGAAACATGGGCGATAAATAGTTTAGAGAAAAGGAGAATAGAAGCTTTCGAAATGTGGTGCTAAAGAAGAATGGTGAAGATTACATGGGTAGATCACGTAACTAATGAGGAAGTATTGAACAGAATTTGGGAGGGATCGGTTGGTAGGATATGTTCTGAGGCATCACCAATTTATTGTTGGAGGGCAGCGTGGAGGGTAAAAGTCGTAGAGGGAGACCAAGAGATGAATACACTAAGCAGATTCGGAAGGATGTGGGCTGCATTACGCACTGGGAGATGAAGCTGCTTGCACAGGATAGAGTAGCATGGAGAGCTGCATGAAACAAGTCTCAGGATTGAAAACCACCAAAACAACAACAACAACAACTTCCATAACTCCATAACATCAGTAATGAGGCATGCGTACCTGAGTACAGGAGGAATTCGAGTATCGATGTGACATTGTTCATGCCGCTGGTAGAGGACTATTTAAGGTCACTAATCTAAACTTGAGAGATGCGTAAACATGTGTCTCAAGTCTCATAGTGGTATGTCATAATTTAATAAACATATGCATTCGAAATATCTATATTCTTTTTGAAAAATCCTGTATGATGACATCAAGAATAAAGATGTAGAATGTTAATAAATTCTGTTTTATTTAAAAATCTGTAAGAGTTTTCACATAAAAAATTCAGAGGCATGGCTTTTCAGCACGGCCTCGAACGTAAAAGTCACGCGGGTCTCATGAACTGTGGGCCAGTGGGTTGTGGACACGGAGCCGTCACCCGGTAGCATTCCAGATGTTTTCCATCAAGTTTGGATTAGGCTTATCTGCTGGCCAAGACTTCAACGTGAGTTGCAATACGAACAGTTATCCTGCCGTAAGGCAGCATCGCAGGCATCGCAGGCATCGAGCATGAAGGGATGATGTGGTCCCTCTGTTCAACAGTATGGGCTGAATGGAGTAGTGCGAAACACTTGTGTCAGCACCAGCACTGTGGTCTGTCGCCAGATCTGCCACAGATCTCCGCCTATCCTGCTTTAGAGAGAGGGCGAGCCTCCGTCTTCCACGTTCTGTGATGAGGTGTGGACGTCCGACATCTTGTCGGCCACTCGTGATTTGACTGTCCTTCAAGCACTACCCATATATGACGACAACAGTACGACTCGAATAACCACCCAGCATCGCCGCTTCCCACATATTCGTTCCGGGGGGCCAAACAATAACAACCTGTCCTTTGTCAAAGTCGCTTACGACAGTGGACTCCCCCGTCTGTGGCCCGTAACGCCGCTAGAAAAATTTCCCATTCGTTTCAGCTCCGCTTATATGCGGGGCTTTCCCATAAGCCGCGCGGAGTGGATGTCACGGACTTCGCAGCCCCTCCTGCCGGAGGTTCGAGTCCTCCCTCGGGTATGTGTGTGTGTGTGTGTGTGTGTGTGTGTGTGTGTGTGTGTGTGTGCGTGTAAGTCTAGGGACCGATGACCTAAGCAGTTTGGTCACTTAGGAACTCTACATGTACACCTACATCTACATACATACTCCGCAATCCTCCATGCGGTGCGTGGCGGAGGGTACCTCATACCACAACTAGCATCTTCTCTCCCTGTTCCACTCCCAAACAGAACGAGGGAAAAATGACTGCCTATAGCTCTCTGCACGAGCCCTAATCTCTCTTATCTTATCTTTGTGGTCTTTCCGCGAAATGTAAGTTGGCGGCAGTAAAATTGTACTGCAGTCAGCCTCAAATGCTGCTTCTCTAAATTTCTTCAGTAGCGATTTACGAAAAGAATGCCTCCTTTCCTCTAGACACTCCGACCCGAGTTCCTGAAGCATTTCCGTAACACTCGCGTGACGATCAAACCTAACAAATCTAGCAGCCCGCCTCTGAATTGCTTCTATGTCCTCCCTCAATCCGACCCGATAGGGATCCCAAACGCTCGAGCAGTACTCAACAAGAGGTCGTATTAGTGTTTTATAAACGGTCGCCTTTACGGATGAACCACATCTTCCCAAAATTCTACCAATGAATCGAAGACGACTATCCGCCTTCCCCACAACTGCCATTACATGCTTGTCCCACTTCATATCGCTCTGCAATGTTACGCCCAAATAATTAATCGACGCGATTGTGTCAAGCGCTACACTATTCATGGAGTATTCAAACATTACAGGATTCTTTTTCCTATTCATCTGCATTAATTAACATTTATCTATATTTAGAGTTAGCTGCCATTCTTTACACCAATCACAAATCCTGTCCGAGTCATCTTTTATCCTCCTACAGTCACTCAACGACGACACCTTCCCGTACACCACAGCATCATCAGCAAACAGCAGCACACTGCTATCCACCCTATCCAAAAGATCATTTATGTAGATAGAAAACAACAGCGGACCTACCACAGCGGACTCACACACATTTAAACGTTTGTTTCCATAAAGTAGTGCACCGCATTTTTTTCCTCAACAATTCTTGCACGTAATGAGGACGCGAAACAAGGGCGTGTATGCCCTGTCGGTACCAATTCTTCTCCTGGTGGCGGAGCTTCACTGCTTGAATCACCTCATCGTCCTCAGAATGTCTTCCACGAATGGCATCCTTTAATGGCTCAAACAGGTGGAAGTCCGAGGGGGCTACGTCAGGTGTGGCAGGTGTGACAGCCGTGGATGGTCTCCCCAACCGCTGCAAATCGTGGAGCTCCGCCGAACCGCCTTCTGTTGACCTCACCCTCCATGTCTAGCAACTAACTGTACTTCTGTCGACAGCAGATTACCCATAGACTTTGCACAAGCGTCTGTGAATATTACCCACAGTTTCTTTCTCTGTAGTGAGAAATTCAATGACGGCACCTTGCTTGAAACATGCATCACCTAGAGATGCCATTTTGAAACTGTCCTGCAGCTACGGTATCATTCGGAAGTGGCGGAATGGCGGAAACTTGGCAAGCTCACTCAGGGGACTTCAAATAATACATACGTAACGTTTCCCATTCGTAACATTTTTTTCGGCTGAGAAAAAAAAATGTGGTGCTTTACTTTCTGGGCAACCCTCGTACTTTGCTTACCGCGTCACGTGCCCGCTACTCCACCAAGGGACTAGTAGTGATCGTAATGTTTGGCTTCATCAGCGTACACTGAACTAAAATTCATGTCGTTTTGACGCATGGCTGGGTTGGCGCTGTAACAGTAACGTGACAAGTCACTGCCTAGTGGGCAGTGAGTGGCCGACTGCACACGAGCAGGTTGAAGCACGATCTATGCAACATGTTTTTGAAATAAATGTTTGCTAGTCACCTTGCACTTTAACTAGTGTCTGTCTGAGCGCGCGCGTTTGTGTGTGTGTGTGTGTGTGTGTGTGAACATTAAGGAAACACGAGACATCAAGGAAGCTGTAGACCTTTAACTTTGGATAAGACAACGGCGCTAAAAAGTGTACCACGAAAACTATGGATTTGGGACTCTTCGAAAGCCGTTGTCCGTGTTATAATTAATTTAATATTGTGCTCACGATCTCCATGGGAGCGATACGTAGGCGTTGCAGTATACTTTTCGAGTTTATTTAAAGCTACTCGTTGAGCGTTTGTAAGTAATCTTTTTCGGAGTAGTTCACTTCTAGCTTCAAGAGTCTGCCAGTTCAGTTTCTTCAACATCTCTGCGACACTTACCTGCGGGTCAAACAAACCTGTGACCATTTGTGCAGCCCTTCTCTGTATATATACAATATCCCCTATTAGTGCTATTTGATACGGATCCCACACAACCCGCTAGGGTAGGAGAGAGCGCTAACGCGCTGCTTCCTGGACTCGGGTAGGCGCGCCGGCCCCGGATCGAATCCGCCCGGCAGATTAACGACGAGGGCCGGCCAGCCAGGATGTGGTTTTTCGGCGGTTTTCCACATCCCGCTAGGTGAATACCGGGTTCGTCCCCACGTTCCGCCTTAGTCACACGCGTCGCAGACATTTGAAACACTTCCGCACTATTTCACGATTTACACTAGTCGCAGGCAGTTGTGGTACACTGATTCCGTCCCGGGGGGTACGGGGTGGCGGCAGGAAGGGCATCCGGCCACCCCTAACGCTAACACTGCCGAATCCGTTGTAACCACGCCGACCCTGCGATCGCTGCAGGACTATGGCGCAAGCGAAAGAGGTACAGATCCCACACACTTAAGCGATATTCTAGAATGCATCGCACGAGTGATTTGTAAGCAGTCTCCTTCATAGACTGATTCCATTTCGCCAGTATGCTACCAATAAACCGAAATCTGCCATCCGCTTTACCCTCCTGACCCTATGTGATCATTCCATTTCGTATCCCTACAAAGTTTCACGCCCAGATATTTCTATCAGTTAATAGATTCCAGCTGTAACTCATTCATATTATAGTCGTAGGATACTATGTTTTTCATGTTGTGAAGTACACAGTTTTACATCTCCGAATTTTAAGAGCAACTCGCCACTCTTTGGAAATCTTATCAAGATCTTGTTTCACAGATTTCTTCGTCATACGCAACTGTATCATTTGCGAAAAGTCTGATGTTACTATCGACACTGTCCTCAAAGTCATAAGCATACAACATGAACAGCAGGGGCCCCCACACACTTCCCTACGGCACTTCCGCAGTAATTTCTACGTCTTTCGATGACTCTCCATCGTCCTTGCAAAAAAAAATCCTCAACCCAGTCAAAAATTTCGCTTGATACTCCATTCGACCGTACTTTCGATGATAAATTTAGATATGGTAATGAGTCAAATGCTTATCGAAAATCGAGAACTACTGTATCTACTTTGCTGCTTTGAACCAAGGTTTTCAGTATGTGACGTAAGAAAAGTGTGTAATGCGTTTTATATGATCGACGTCTCCAGGATCCATGCTGCTTGGCATGGAGGAGGTCATTTTGTTCGAAATACCTCATTACGTTTGCCGGCCGCGGTGGTCTAGCGGTTCTGGCGCTGCAGTCCGGAACCGCGGGACTGCTACGGTCGCAGGTTCGAATCCTGCCTCGGGCATGGGTGTGTGTGATGTCCTTAGGTTAGTTAGGTTTAAGTAGTTCTAAGTTCTAGGGGACTTATGACCTAAGATGTTGAGTCCCATAGTGCTCAGAGCCATTTGAACCACCTCATTACGTTTGAGCTCAGAATATGTGTTAAGATTCTACAACAGATGGATGTCATTGATATTGGACGTTAGCTAGACGGACGTGACGCATGCTTTCTTCCAGCTACTGGAGACGGCTTTTCGTTTGAGGGGTCTGGGTTGATTATGATTAAAAGAGTGGCTAACGGAGCCGAAAATTCATTATAGAATCTGATCGGGATTGCACCGGGTCCTGGAATTTTGTTGAATTCTAATAATTTCAGCTGATTCTCAAGCCCACTGACACTAATATCTAATTCAGTCATCTTTCCGGTGGTAGATAGATAAATATTCAGCGATCACAGGCCCTGCAGACCTGGCGCTGCTTCCACAAACTGCCTCCATTCCTTCCTGTTTTGTGCCCGGTTCCTCCAGGTGTCTTCAATTCCCAGGGCTGCTAGTTCCTTGGCCAAGTCGGCCACCCAGCGCTGTCTTGGTCGTCCAGTGGGGCGTTTGGTGTTTGGTTTCCCCGCTAGCGCATCTTCACCTGTAGTCCATCTGGCATACATGGCTACATGGCCCACCCATTGTATTCTTTTGTTCTCTATCTTCTGTAGGATAGTTGGTTGTCGCATCAGAAGGTAGATTTCCTCGTTTTTCCTCCTCCTCCATTCTACATTATGTAAAACTGGTCGCCATATCTTCCTCATTACTCTTCTTTCAAATATTAATAGTTTGTCCCTTTCTCGCTTAGTCACGCTCCATGTTTCTGAACCGCACATTGCTGCTGGGTATATCACTGTGTTGTAGATTTTCATCTTAGTGTTCACTGAGATCGATTTAGAACCAAACGTCTCTCTGAGTGAATGCATGCATTTCGTTCCCACTGCTATTCTTTCCTTCACGTCCACTTTTTATGTTGTTGTCCGTGGTAAACCAAGATCCCAAGTATTTGAACTGGTCTACTCTCTTGAACCTCTTGCCACCTATCTCAAGAAATTCTGCCTGCTCTTGTCTTCTTCCTAATTGCATGAACTCTGTTTTGTCTCGATTCACTTTGAGCCCTACGTTCTGTGCATTATTGTCCATTTTCTGGTACATTTCTTTCAACTCGTGCTTTCCAGTGGTACGAGTATTAAATTGGAGCAATACTCACGAGTTTTCCTTTGTAAAGGAACATTTGAAAGCGGATGAAGCGTATCTGGCTTTGCTTTGGTACCCTCAGTTTTCCTCATCATAAACCAAACGGTACGTAGATCTCAGTGTGCACATGCAGCTGTTGTGGAGCAAGGAGGTATGAACGTCCTGCCCCATACAAATCTCTTACTTGAAAGCTTAACACCGAATTTGATGAAATCCTTTCTACGCTACACTTCAGTCTCTACAAATGAAGAGAGGGACAGCTTCCACCTTGAGGCCGCTACAGCGTTTACTGTGAGTGGCGAGATAGAGGCGGCGACGGGGTTCGCTGTGGTATCTCAGGTAAACCCGATAAGCGGAACAAGCTTTATTGATGTCTGCCGTGTGCTGACCTACCAAACTGAAAAGCAGCAGCAGTGCGTACAGCACCACTGTGCGTAACCGAAGGGCGGTGCGTAACAGGGACGCACTGGCAGCTGGAGGTGGAGCCCCTCCACGCCCGCACCGGCGTGATAGCCAATACAAAAGGCAAAATTTTTATTGATATGATCGGTTTCGGTTCATCTAGAACCATCTTCAGATCTGATATTTCGGTTACAGGAGTAACCCGTCCAAATCCAGCAACTTTCACATTTTGCGCGACGCATCATGTGACCGAAACCGGTCATATGAATAAAAATTTTGCCGTCAAGACGGATTATAAGTAACATTATAAAATCACTGATTGCTGCAATCCTGTTAGACATTATGTCTGTTTTTGCAATACAAATGATCCGCTGCCATCTCTGCATACTGGCTAGTTTTCACTAAGTGAGGTCTCGCAGGATGTGGGTACTGCGATGTTTGGATACCTCTACTCATGATTAACCATTAATACGCGCTCATCCGGCAGATGAGGTCAGACGCGCTCCCGCAGACAAGGCGCCACGCTTCGTCAACAGAGCCATCCTCACACGGGGCGAGGTACGCGGCGCCGTCGTGGACGCGGACGGGAAATCCAGCCTCACGATATACGGCGCCTGCGTCACACGGAACGCGCCGTTTGACGTCATCTGCGATTGCAACAGCAGCCGTCGGCCGTGTCTGGCTCCCAAACCACAGTTTTCCGAAAATGGACGCGCGTAAAATCCCTACTTAGCTCTGTTTCTCCCTTGTCCACATGCTACTCATGTTGTTATGTCTGCAGTATATGTGAAAACTTCAATATCCGTGAACGTGCTGTAAGACTACAAGGAAGCTTTGATGTGCAGTCAGTAAGGAAATCAGCTTATAAAAGTTCACAAAACTTTTAAAAAAAACCTCGCTGGAGAGAGAGAGCACACTAATATTTCGTTAATATAGAATATTAGAGTAAATATTACTATCAAATTAATAAGAATGTCTCACTACCTCTTAGAAAACGTCAAAGTGAATAAAAATATTCACGGTAAATGATAACAGCCAAACAGTTGCAGGATAAAGATTTATTAAAATCCTTGACCACGGTTTCGGTCTATCTAAATATACCTTCATCAGAAGCAAAATACACTAAAATCACGTCCTGCAGTGGAGATAGATAAAACATTCGTGCCAAAGGTGTCGTCAGTAGTTAAAACATCATTACCATTACCATAAAAATCGTAACGTAAGCATTAATATTAATTTTATCGTTAATCTTAGCCACATACATTTCAGTAGTAGTAGTTGCTGTAAAAACGTAAATGGTGGTATTAGTAATGGAACATTTTATATGTAGGAGGGTTCTTCAGTAAGTAACGTTCCACATTCTTTTCAAAAGATCCATTAATACACCTGGACAAACGCCCTGTTGGTGCTTCACATTTGATGTTTGGTCTGTGCACCGGTGGTTTAGAACCGTTCTGGCAGATGGCCGAACCGTAGTACAGCGTCAAAATGGCGTCTACATGCGATTCGCCTTACAGGCGTGCTGCTATTGAATTCTTGTGTGTAGAATAAGAAAATGTGGCGAACATCCATAAACGTTTGTACGCAGTGTATGGTGATGCTGCAGTTGATAGGAGTACTGTTGCGCGGTGGGCAAAGAAAGTTACAGCGTCAGGAAATGCAGAAACGGAGCTCCAGGATCACCCACGCTGTGGACGTCCTGCCACAGCCACTGCTCCAGACATGATGAATCGTGCGGATGCCATTATTCGTGCCGACCGGTGCATCACAACTCTACAGCTGGCTTTACAGTTGTCGGTCAGCAATGGAAGTGCGTCTGCAATGATCGAGGCTCTTGGATATTCAAAGAGGTGCTCACGATGTGTTCCACGAATGCTCATAGTGGACCACAAGATTCAACGAATTCATCTGAATTGTTGGAGTCTTTTGAGAGCGATGGAGAGGCCTTTCTGTCACCGATCTTTACGGGGGACGAAAGCTGGGTGCGCCACTTTGAACCGGAAACAAAAAGGCAATGCATGGAGTGGCTTCATCCTCATTCACCACCCCCTCTGTCGAAAAAGTCATGGTGAGAGTCTTCTGGGATTGCGATGGCGTCATTCTCCAGGATGTGATGCCAAGAGGGTCAATCATCAATACAGAGGCATGCGTGAAGACTGTGAATAAACTCAAGAACCGTTTCCGACGTGCTCGATCGGACAAGAATATAGCAGAAATCTTGTTCCAGCACGATAATTCACACCCACACACAAGTCTGAGAACCCGGGAACTCATCGCCAAACTGAGTTGGATATCATTGCCTCATCCACCCTGCGGTCCAGACTTGACACCCTTGGACTTCCATCTGTTCGGGTTGCTTAACGATTCTTTGTGGGGGACACACTTTGAAGATGACGAGAGTGTCAGTCATAGAGAGAAAACATGGCTACACCTACAGGACAAGAGCTTTTACCAGCAGGGAATATATGCTCTGCAACAACGGCGGTGTGCGGCCATGGAGACTACGTAAAAAGACAGGACATGGACAAGACATGTTGATGTATATTGTCACTAAATTCTGACTCTTAAAAATAAATATGTTCTGAGAAAAAAACATGTGGGGCATTACTTATTGAACGAACCTCGTATAATAGTTGTGCTGTCTGTTACCGTATATGCAGTTGTTACTGCGCGTGCTATCAGCAGTAATCAGTGTCCAGGGGATGGACAGAAATATGGAAGCGCCGCGAGAAATGCACACTTGAACATAAATACAGACGCTAGTCAATTCTGCAGCTTGCGCTGTTGTATTTGGCCACGAACTTCACCTCTGCAACGTCTTCAGCACGTTGCAAGTATGTCGTACTCAGAAAAGTGTTCTATGTTGTGAGTGTTCTATGTTGTGCGTGTTATATGATAGCGGAACAAACACTGGTAGCAGTTACTTCTGTAAAATATCTGGGAGTATGCGTGCGGAACGATTTGAAGTGGAATGATCATATAAAATTAATTGTTGGTAAGGCGGGTACCAGGTTGAGATTCATTGGGAGAGTCCTTAGAAAATGTAGTCCATCAACAAAGAAGGTGGCTTCCAAAACACTCGTTCGACCTATACTTGAGTATTGCTCATCAGTGTGGGATCCGTACCAGATCGGGTTGACGGAGGAGATAGAGAAGATCCAAAGAAGAGCGGCGCGTTTCGTCACAGGGTTATTTGGTAACCGTGATAGCGTTACGGAGATGTTTAACAAACTCAAGTGGCAGACTCTGCAAGAGAGGCGCTCTGCATCGCGGTGTAGCTTGCTCGCCAGGTTTCGAGAGGGTGCGTTTCTGGATGAGGTATCGAATATATTGCTTCCCCCTACTTATACCTCCCGAGGAGATCACGAATGTAAAATTAGAGAGATTAGAGCGCGCACAGAGGCTTTCCGGCAGTCGTTCTTCCCGCGAACCATACGCGACTGGAACAGGAAAGGGAGGTAATGACAGTGGCACGTAAAGTGCCCTCCGCCACACACCGTTGGGTGGCTTGCGGAGTATAAATGTAGATGTAGATGTAGATGTAGAGTGCATTATGCAGGTCCTCAATGAATTCGAACGTGGGCAGATTGTTGGTGCCCATGTGTTAAGTGCTTTTGTAACAAAGGGAGCCGAAGTAATTGGCGTTTCAAGAGGCATCGAATCGAAGATTTATACTGCACCACCCAAGAGAGGAAAAACACGACCCGCCAATTCACAACGCGGTCGAAAGTGTGTGTGAGATGATCGTGACAGATGGTCGTTGAAGAGGATTGTGGCGAAAAATAAAAGGACGACAGTTGCAAAAGTCAGTACAGAACTGAACGTCGCACTCGCTAATCCCGTCAGAGCGAAAACAACACCAAAGGATCTCCATAAGCAGGATAGTATAGGGCAGGCTGGAATTCCAAAACCACTCATCTGTGATTCAGATGTTCGTAACCAAAAAACGTGGGTCCGAAGCCATAAAACCTGCATTCTAGGACAACAGAAGCAATTCATTTTGTGGACTGAGTCTAATTTCACACTGTTTCCAACTTTCGGCCGAGTCTACATCTCAAGAGTGAAACATGGCATGGGTACTGTGCCAGGCTGCGTTTCTGCCAAGGATTGTGTGACCATTTTATCTGGTCAGGTCCATCCCAAGGTCTAATGTTTGTTCCCCAATGGTGATGCTGTGTTCCAAGATGAGAGCGCCCATGTTCACACAGCTCGCATCGTCGAGGACTGCATACCTCAATTTCACTGTGCGTTTGTTGTCGGCTTTGGAGAGAAGGGTGGGTGAGCCCTATTCATCTTTATCATCGTTACCTCAACGTGCCACTTTTTTGCGAGAACAGTGGTCTAAGACACTCTTTAAAACCACACGGAAGTTGTATGTGCCCAGACCGAGACGACTGGTTTTAGATTGCCGTTGTGGATTCCTGCACCTTATTAGGCACGGTAATGAGTGGTGATTTTAACATTGACGTCTGTTATATAATTATGGAACATGCCTTATGCTCAAGAATTATGACCTTTTTGGGAAACGAAAACAGAAAAATTAACATTCATTCCGCAGACAGAGATCTTGCGAAACTCAGGTCGCCCTGTTCTCCCATGAGATCCACAGTGCCGTAGACTATGGCGCTCAGGCTGATGCCGTGTTCCTTGACTTCAGGTTGGCATTTGTCACCGTTCCGTTCTCTCTTTCAGTGAAAAACATACGAGTTTATCGAGTATCGGACCAGATTTGCGACTGGTTGGTTCAAATGGCTCTGAGCACTTTTTCTTTTTTTTTCTTTGGTCATCAGACTACTGACTGGTTTAATGCGGCCCGCCACGAATTCCTTTCCTGTGCTAACCTCTTCATCTCAGAGTAGCACTTGCAACCTACGTCCTCAATTATTTGCTTGACGTATATCCAATCTCTGTCTTCCTCTACAGTTTTTGCCCTCTACAGCTCCCTCTAGTACCATGGAAGTCATTCCCTCATGTCTTAGCAAATGTCCTATCATCCTGTCCCTTCTCCTTATCAGTGTTTTCCACATATTCCTTTCCTCTCCGATTCTGCGTAGAACCTCCTCATTCCTTACCTTATCAGTGCACCTAATTTCCAACATTCGTCTATAGCACCACATCTCAAATGCTTCGATTCTCTTCTGTTCCAGTTTTCCCACAGTCCATGTTTCACTACCATACAATGCTGTACTCCAGACGTACATCCTCAGAAATTTCTTCCTCAAATTAAGGCCAGTATTTGATATTAGTGGACTTCTCTTGGCCAGAAATGCCTTTTTTGCCATAGCGAGTCTGCTTTTGATGTCCTCTTTGCTCCGTCCGTCATTGGTTATTTTACTGCCTAGGTAGCAGGATTCCTTAACTTCATTGACTTCGTGACCATCAATCCTGATGTTTCTCGCTGTTCTCATTTCTACTACTTCTCATTACCTTCGTCTTTCTCCGATTTACTCTCAAACCATACTGTGTACTCATTAGACTGTTTATTCCGTCCAGCAGATCATTTAATTCTTCTTCACTTTCACTCAGGATAGCAATGTCATCAGCGAATCGTATCATTGATATCCTTTCACCTTGTATTTTAATTCCACTCCTGAACCTTTCTTTTATTTCCATCATTGCTTCCTCGATGTACAGATTGAAGAGTAGGGGCGAAAGGCTACAGCCTTGTCTTACACCCTTCTTAATACGAGCACTTCGTTCTTGATCGCCCACTCTTATTATTCCCTCTTGGTTGTTGTACATATTGTAAATGACCCGTCTCTCCCTATAGCTTACCCCTACTTTTTTCAGAATCTCGAACAGCTTGCACCATTTTATATTGTCGAACGCTTTTTCCAGATCGACAAATCCTATGAAAGTGTCTTGATTTTTCTTTAGCCTTGCTTCCATTATTAGCCGTAACGTCAGAATTGCCTCTCTCTTCCCTTTACTTTTCCTAAAGCCAAACTGATCGTCACCTAGCGCATTCTCAATTTTCTTTTCCATTCTTCTGTATATTATTCTTGTAACCAGCTTCGATGCATGAGCTGTTAAGCTGATTGTGCAATATTTCTCGCACTTGTCAGCTCTTGCCGTCTTCGGAATTGTGTGGATGATGCTTTTCCGAAAGTCAGATGGTATATCGCCAGACTCATATATTCTACACACCAACGTGAATAGTCGTTTTTTTGCCACTTCCCCCAATGATTTTAGAAATTCTGATGGAATGTTATCTATCCCTTCTGCCTTATTTGACCGTAAGTCCTCCAAAGCTCTTTCAAATTCCGGTTCTAATACTGGATCCCCTATCTCTTCTAAATCGACTCCTGTTTCTTCTTCTATCACATCAGACAAATCTTCACCCTCATAGAGGCTTTCAATGTATTCTTTCCACCTATTTGCTCTCTCCTCTGCATTTAACAGTGGAATTCCCGTTGCACTTTTAATGTTACCACCGTTGCTTTTAATGTCACCAAAGGTTGTTTTGACTTTCATGTATGCTGAGTCTGTCCTTCCGACAATCATATCTTTTTCGATGTCTTCACTTTTTTCCTGCAGCCATTTCGTCTTAGCTTCCCTGCACTTCCTATTTATTTCATTCCTCAGCGACTTGTATTTCTGTATTCCTGATTTTCCCGGAACATGTTTGTACTTCCTCCTTTCATCAATCAACTTAAGTATTTCTTTTGTTACCCATGGTTTCTTCGCAGCTACCTTCTTTGTACCTATGTTTTCCTTCCCAACTTTTGTGATGGCCCTTTTTAGAGATGTCCATTCCTCTTCAACTGTACTGCCTACTGCGCTATTCCTTATTGCTGTATCTATAGCGTTAGAGAACTTCAAACGTATCTCGTCATTCCTTAGTACTTCCGTATTCCACTTCTTTGCGTATTGATTCTTCCTGACTAATGTCTTGAACTTCAGCCTACTCTTCATCACTACTATATTGTGATCTGAGTCTATATCTGCTCCTGGGTACGCCTTACAATCCAGTATCTGATTTCGGAATCTCTGTCTGACCATGATGTAATCTAATTGAAATCTTCCGTATCTCCCGGCCTTTTCCAAGTATACCTCCTCCTCTTGTGATTCTTTAACAGGGTATTCGCTATTACTAGCTGAAACTTGTCACGGAACTCAATTAGTCTTTCTCCTCTTTCATTCCTTGACCCAAGCCCATATTCTCCTGTAACCTTTTCTTCTACTGCTTCCCCTACAACTGCATTCCAGTCGCCCATGACTATTAGATATTCGTCCCCCTTTACATACTGCATTACCCTTTCAATATCCTGATACACTTTCTCTATCTGTTCATCTTCAGCTTGCGATGTCGACATGTATACCTGAACTATCGTTGTCGGTGTTGGTCTGCTGTCGATTCTGGTTAGAACAACCCGGTCACTGAACTGTTCACAGTAACACACCCTCTGCCCTACCTTCCTATTCATAACGAATCCTACACCTGTTATACCATCTGAGCACTATGGGACTTAACTGCTGAGGTCATCAGTCCCCTATAACTTAGAACTACTTAAATCTAACTAACCTAATAGCATCACACACATCCATGCCCGAGGCAAGATTCGAACCTGCGACCGTACCGGTCGCGCGGTTCCACACTGTAGCGCCTAGAACCGCACGGCCACCCCGACCGGCATTTGCGACTGGATTCAGGACTTATTTGCAGATTGAACTCAACACGTCGCTCTGAACGGAACAAAATCGACCGACGTAAATGTAATTTCCGCAGTAGCACAAGGAAGTGTGATAGAACTGTTACTGTTTACATTGTCTATAAATGGTCTCGTAGAAAGCGTCGGAAGGTCTTTAAGACTATTCGTAGAGGGTGCGGTTGTTTGTAAGAGAGTAGCAGCGCCAGAAGTCGGCACCGATTCGCGGAATGACCTGCAGAGGACTGATGAATGGTGCAGTCTGTGGCAGTTGATTCCGAATGTAAATAAATGTAACGTATCGCACATACGTAGGAAAACAAAGCCACTATAATACACCTGCACTATTGAAGATAAATTGCTGGAAACGGTATCTGCCGTAAAATACCTCGGAATATGTATCCGGAGTGACCTTCATTGGAATGATGACATAAGACAAACGGTAGGAAAATCGAACGCCAGACTGAGATTCGCGAGAAGAATGTTATGGAAATGTAACACATCCACGAAAGGAGAAGTTTACAAGGCGCTTTTTCTACCGATTCTTGCCTGTGTATTTTTCATCTATGTGGGATCCTCACCACTGGTAAAAGACACAGAAGATCCAACGAAGAGCGGCGCGTTTTGTCACGGGATTGAGCAGTCGGCACGACACCGTTACAGAGTTGCCCAACAAACTCCAATGGTAGACGCTACAAGAGAGGCATTGTGCATCTCGGAGAGGCTTACTGTTGAAATTTCGAGAGACTACTTCCTGGCAAGAATCGGACAACATATAGCTCGCATAATGACGAGAAAATTCCAGAAATTACAGCGAATACAGAGACGTACCGACAATCATTCTTCCCAGGCGCCATTCACAAGTGGAACAGGGTAGGAGGGATCTGTTAGTGGTACCAGAAGTTCAAATGGCTCTGAGCACTATGGGACTTAACATCTGAGGGCATCAGTCCCCTAGAACTTAGAACTACTTAAACCTTACCAACCTAAGGACATCACATACATCCACGCCTGAGGCAGGATTCGAACCTGCGACCGTAGCGGTCGCGCGGTTCCAGACTGAAGCGTCTAGAACCGATCGTCCACAGCGGCCGGCGGTACCAGAAGTACCCTTCGCCAAACACCAGTAGGTGGCTTGCGGGGTATCATGTAGGTGAATCAACAGTAAGAATCAATATAAATGAATAGTTTACCTTCTGTGCTTAACTTATGAAGTAAGGTTTTCAACAATACCAGCACTTGCAACTGAATGGCTCTCCACCTATTCAGTCCATTCAGACCTCCTACTGCTAGACATTATACATTTACCAACCACGCCAGGATAATCATATGCAGTTCTCTCCCAAAGAGATGTTATATATTCTCAGAAGCACAATTACCTCAAACCTTTGTTGGATAGTGGGTATGTATCTGAGAAAGATCGTTCAACGTATATATATATAAAATACTTACTTTAACCGTAATCACCTGATGTTAGGATCTTATACCATCTATTTTACACTTAGATTTCAACTGTTCGTGCAATATTACACCATCGTTACCGAAATCGCTAGTTTTCTCAGTAGACACAGCTGTTGTGCTTAGTGAGCAGTAGCTTTCCAAAACATTTTTGCAACAAAATCAACATTCATTGCCAAGTAGAAAGTTTTGCGAAATCTAACGGACGCTGTTTGAGCATACACTGAAGGGCCAAAGAAAATGGTACACCTGCTTAACATCGTGTGGGGTCTCCGCAAACACGCAGAAGTGCCGCAACACGACGTGTCATGGACTCGACTGGTGTCTGAAGCAGTGCTGGAGGGAACTGACACCATCAACCCTGCAGAGCTGTCCGTAGATCCGTAAGAGTGCGACGGACTGTAGATATCTTCTGAACAGCACGTTACAAGGCATCCGAGATATGCTCAATAATGTTCATGTCTGGGGAGTTTGTTGGCTAAAGGAACCGTTTAAAGCCGCGAGGGATTAGCTGAGCGGTCTAGGGCGCTACATCCATGGACTGAGCGGCTGGTCCCGGTGGAGGTTCGAGTCCTTCCTCGGGCATGAGTATGTGTGTTTCTCGTTAGGATAATTTAGGTTAAGTAGTGTGTAACCTTAGGTACTGTTGATCTTAGCAGTTAAGTCCCATAAGATTTCACACACATTTGACCACTGAAGCCTTTAAACTCAGAACTGTTCCTGGAGCCACTCTCTAGCAATTCTGGACGTGTGGGGTGTCGCATTGTTCTGCTGGAATTTCCCGATGGACATGAATGTATGCAGGCTATCAGACAGGATGCTTACGTTCGTGTCACCTGTCATAGTCGTACGTAGACGTATCGGAGGTTCAATATCAGTTCAACTGCACACGTCCCACACCATTAAAGAGCCTCCACCAGTTTGAACAGTCCCCTACTGACATGCAGCGTCCATGGATTCATGACGATGTCTAAATACCCGTGCACGTCCATCCGATCGATACAATTAGAAACGAGACTCATCCAACCAGGCAACGTGTTTTCAGTCATCAACAGTCCAATGTCAGTATTGACAGGCCCAGACGAGGCGTTAAGCTTTACGTCACGTTGTCATCAGGAGTACATGACTGGGCCTTCCGCTACGAATGCCCACATCGATGATGTTTCGTTGAATGGTTCGCACGCTGACACTTGTTGATGGCCCAGCACTGAATTCTGCAGCAGTTTGCGGCAGGGTTGCACTTGTATCGCGCTGGACGATTCCCTTCAGTCGTCGTTGGTCCCGTCCTTGCAGGATCTTTTTTCCGGCCGCAGAGATGTCGGAGATTTGATGTTTTACCGGATACTTCATACTCGCGGCACACTTGTGAAATGGTTTTAAGAGAAAATCCCCACTTCATCGCAACCTCGGAGATGCTGCGTCCCATCGCTCGTGCGCCGACTGTAACATCACGGTCAAACTCACTTAAATCTTCATAACGTGCTATAGCAGCGGCAGTGGCCGATCTAACAATTGCGCCAGACACTTGTTGTCTTACAAAGGCGTTGCCGACCGCAGTGCCGCTTCCGCCTGTTTATATATCTCTGTATTTGAATACGCATGCCTATACTAGCTTCTTTGGCGCTTTAGTGAATGAGTGGCGCCGATATCGAGGTCTAAATGTGCTTGTCTGGGATAATAAGCTGTTCAAGAGCACTTTGAGCGCTGGGGCATAACAACACGGTGATTCTATGTTAACATTTCGGATTTTCAAAGTAGATGATTCGTGCTGTGCTGAAGTCCCTCATGTAACAGACATCTTGAGGTACAAACTTTCGAGAGAATTATATTTACCTTATGGCCGCCAGAGGGCAGCCTCGTCGATGTAGAAATTTGAACTGTTTCTCATCTCACAGCAGATCAACAGCGCAAACGTCGTTTGGGCATGAGACACTCGGATGAAAGTACTGTGTTGTGGTGGAACAGCGTAACTCAAGACGACAGTGTCACTGCGACAACGGAGAGTGTTTTTTAAATCGTATATGTCACGTTCTCCTTTGCTCTGTGATGGCTTTCAGTTTGGAGATAGGCGCTTCGAATCCTGATGTTGGCAGAAATTTTTGTCAACAGTATTTGGTGACCAAAGCGGCGGAGAGAGGTCGGATCCTGACAATCATTGCTCAGGCGTCCTAGATTATATTCCAAACGTCTCCGCAGTGTCTTATGAAGTGAGGGCATGTACTGTGGATGGTGATCGGTCTATCGGATGGGGACGTTAAATCCAACGGCCTCCTTGATGCTATTCGACTGAAATAGGCTATCTGCCAGCACTGGTTATTACCAGAATGAGATTTTCACTCTGCAGCGGAGTGTACGCTGATATGAAACTTCCTGGCAGATTAAAACTGTGTGCCCGACCGAGACTCGAACTCGGGACCTTTGCCTTTCGCGGGCAAGTGCTCTACCATCTGAGCTACCGAAGCATGACTCACGCCTGCCAGGAAGTTTCATATCAGCGCACACTCCGCTGCAGAGTGAAAATCTCATTCTGGAAACATCCTCCAGGCTGTGGCTAAGCCATGTCTCCACAATATCCTTTCTTTCAGGAGTGCTACACTCCTGGAAATGGAAAAAAGAACACATTGACACCGGTGTGTCAGACCCACCATACTTGCTCCGGACACTGCGAGAGGGCTGTACAAGCAATGATCACACGCACGGCACAGCGGACACACCAGGAACCGCGGTGTTGGCCGTCGAATGGCGCTAGCTGCGCAGCATTTGTGCACCGCCGCCGTCAGTGTCAGCCAGTTTGCCGTGGCATACGGAGCTCCATCGCAGTCTTTAACACTGGTAGCATGCCGCGACAGCGTGGACGTGAACCGTATGTGCAGTTGACGGACTTTGAGCGAGGGCGTATAGTGGGCATGCGGGAGGCCGGGTGGACGTACCGCCGAATTGCTCAACACGTGGGGCGTGAGGTCTCCACAGTACATCGATGTTGTCGCCAGTGGTCGGCGGAAGGTGCACGTGCCCGTCGACCTGGGACCGGACCGCAGCGACGCACGGATGCACGCCAAGACCGTAGGATCCTACGCAGTGCCGTAGGGGACCGCACCGCCACTTCCCAGCAAATTAGGGACACTGTTGCTCCTGGGGTATCGGCGAGGACCATTCGCAACCGTCTCCATGAAGCTGGGCTAAGGTCCCGCACACCGTTAGGCCGTCTTCCGCTCACGCCCCAACATCGTGCAGCCCGCCTCCAGTGGTGTCGCGACAGGCGTGAATGGAGGGACGAATGGAGACGTGTCGTCTTCAGCGATGAGAGTCGCTTCTGCCTTGGTGCCAATGATGGTCGTATGCGTGTTTGGCGCCGTGCAGGTGAGCGCCACAATCAGGACTGCATACGACCGAGGCACACAGGGCCAACACCCGGCATCATGGTGTGGGGAGCGATCTCCTACACTGGCCGTACACCACTGGTGATCGTCGAGGGGACACTGAATAGTGCACGGTATATCCAAACCGTCATCGAACCCATCGTTCTACCATTCCTAGACCGGCAAGGGAACTTGCTGTTCCAACAGGACAATGCACGTCCGCATGTATCCCGTGCCACCCAACGTGCTCTAGAAGGTGTAAGTCAACTACCCTGGCCAGCAAGATCTCCGGATCTGTCCCCCATTGAGCATGTTTGGGACTGGATGAAGCGTCGTCTCACGCGGTCTGCACGTCCAGCACGAACGCTGGTCCAACTGAGGCGCCAGGTGGAAATGGCATGGCAAGCCGTTCCACAGGACTACATCCAGCATCGCTACGATCGTCTCCATGGGAGAATAGCAGCCTGCATTGCTGCGAAAGGTGGATATACACTGTACTAGTGCCGACATTGTGCATGCTCTGTTGCCTGTGTCTATGTGCCTGTGGTTCTGTCAGTGTGATCATGTGATGTATCTGACCCCAGGAATGTGTCAATAAAGTTTCCCCTTCCTGGGACAATGAATTCACGGTGTTCTTATTTCAATTTCCTGGAGTGTAGTTCTGCATGGTTCGCAGGAGATCTTCTGTAAAGTTTGGAAGGTAGGAGACGAGATACTGGCAGAAGTAAAGCTGTGAGGATCGGGCGTGAGTCGTGCTTCGGTAGCTCAGATGGTAGAGCACTTGCCCGCGAAAGGCAAAGGTCCCGAGTTCGAGTCTCGGTCGGGCACACAGTTTTAATCTGCCAGGAAGTTTCACTGGTTATTACCATCTCGCTTCCCTCATTATGATACGTCACAAACATGAAACAATACTTGAGAGTATAGACGCACCAGTCGGAGTCAATATTATCAACAGATAACAAATTAGAGGCTACTACCATTTTCTGTGACTTGTCAAAAGCCTTTGACTGTATGAATGACAGCAAGTTAGAATATTCTCGTGTGACTAGCAGTGCTGCAAAATGGTTCGAGCCTTACCTAACTAACAGGAAATAAACGAGCAAGCAGTCAGTCGTCATCTGACTGGGAATTAATTACATGTGGTGTTCCTCGAGGTTCCATCTTAACTGCATTGTTTTTTCTTGTGTATATTATTGACCTCTTGTCTGTTACAATGCTAGATGCTAAGTTTGCTTTGTTTGCAGATGATACAAAACTGAAGTAAATAGCAAATCAAGTACAGGTTTCGAAATGACTGCTAAATAAATTTTCACTGACAGTAAATGGTTTAGAGCTAATTCACTGTAATTAAACTTTGAAAAGACACGCTACACGCACTTCAGTGTATAACATATGAAGACATGCAGGCAGAGGAGGTTGACTGTGTTAAATATCTGGGCTTACAACTTTGTAATAAATTCAGTTGGGAAGGGCATACCACAAAATACTAAAGCGCTAAACAAGTCCGTATTTGCAATGCGAACGATGTCAAATGTATGAGACATAAATATTAAAAAAACTTCATACTTTGCTTACTTTCATTATATTCTGTCATACGAGATCGTATTCTGGGGTATCTCGCGAAACCGAACTAAACTTTTTAGAGTGCAAAAATGTGTAATAAGATTCATTTATGGTGAAAGTTCAAGAACATCACAGAGAAACCTGTTCAAGGAACTGGGCATTCCACCAATTGCTTCTCAGAATATTTACTCCTTAATGAAATTTGTCTCAAATTATATGCCCCTGTTTCCAACTAATGGCTCAATACATATTGTCAACACTAGGAATAAGAACAATTTACACAAAAAACTAAAATCGCTTACCTTGATCCAAAAAGGGGTCCAATATTCAGGAACACACGTTTTCAATAAATTGCCAACGACCACTAAAAACTTTGATTCAGATAAAGCACAATTTCAACAGAGTTTGAAAGACTTTTTGGCAGGCAACTCCTTGTACTCTATCCATGGATCCCCTTAACAAAGAGCCGGCCGGTGTGGCCGTGCGGTTTTAGGCGCTGCAGTCTGGAACCGCGTGACCGCTACGGTCGCAGGTTCGAATCCTGCCTCGGGCATGGATGTGTGTGATGTCCTTAGGTCGGTTAGGTTTAATTAGTTCTAAGTTCTAGGCGACTGATGACCTCAGAAGTTAAGTCGCATAGTGCTCAGAGCCATTTGAACCTTAACAAAGACTGTTAGATCAGCTTAAGTAAAAAAGTTTGATAGATTTCAATTTTGTTAGAAAATGGTCACAACAGTCAAGATTAGGTATTCTGTGTATGATAAATATATTAAAAGTGAATAACTATGTCTCAATCTGACAATGTATTAATTCCGTAAATATTAACAGTTCCAGTTTATTGTAATGTATTCACATATTTTGACAATCTCCTGACTAATGATCAGGGAAGTGAGTATTATGTTTAAATGATCTTTGTTTTTTATGTTATACTTTCTGACATGTTTCACACTCAGGAGAATCATCCCATTTTTGGGTCTATGGAACGAAAACTGAATCTAATCTAATCTAACAGACTGCATTCGCTGAGCGCGATGTAAGGGCCATTGTGCACTAATGAAGGAAAGCTTTTCCTGTCGGACAGCTGACCTTACACCTCCGAGTCTCCTACTTGACGACTGCTCCTTTTCGTCCTTTCTTTCCTCGCTTACTACTGTCATTACTACCGCTGCTTATGTTATTGATAATGGATAAAACAAGAAGGTTTAAGTTGTAGTCAACAACAAGATCATTAGGCACGAAGCAGAAACTCGGATTGCGGAACAATGGGCAAGGCAGTCAGCTTTGCCACAGCAGCATTTTCGTTAACTTATTTACAGAAACCACAGAAAACCTGACCATCGATGTCTCGAAGGAAGTTGACTCCTGGTTCTTCCGAATGTCCATTGAATATTCTCTGCAGCTACCAGCTTAAGGGAAGCCGGAGGTGGTAAAATCCAAAAAATTACGATTTTTTTTTTTTGCTACTGAAAATTAATTGGAACATTCCTTTTAATGTAAACTTTGAATTATTGTTCTACTCGCCCTAGAAGTGGAGTTATTACCATTTTCCCCCACGCATGCATAGGAAATGGGCGGCCGCTGAATGCATCTAACACCCTCTCGTGACTTCCTGGCGAACTGCTTGGGATTTTCTTGGCCTGTTACGCATACAGCGCCTTATGTTACGCATACAGCGAGTGTGCAAGGGTTGGCTACATTGTTTTCTGTGACAAATGAAGCGCTAAGAGCGCGGAACATCGTCTCTTTACTGTTTACCGTTTCGAATTAGTTCAGTGTTGCGCCTGTTGTTGGTAGTATTATACTTCTTGTGTAAAGCGTTGTTCTGGTTACGATGCCACGTTTTAGTAACCGTGTATATAAGAAGAGGAATAACGTAGGGAAAAGAAAATTAACACTAATACCAAGTTGCATTACTACAATTACTGAAACAGTGCGTTCTTCTGCTAAGCAACACATGGCCGGCCATAGTGCTGTGACATCTTCTAGCAAATACTACCTTGGGGATGGTGACTCCAAAGGTTTCAAGACTATAGAGGAACTGAAACCATATGGAAATGAATTTGTAGTTGAAAAGTTGGAATGCATTGGGCATGTGCAAAAGCGTATGGGTGCACGGCTTCGAAGGCTCAAACAAACCTTGGGTTCAAGTAAGCTCAGTGATGGAAAGACAATAGGAGGGAGAGGCAGGCTTACTGATGAGGTGATTGGACGTCTACAGAGATACTATGGGTATGATATAAGGCAAAATACTAGTAATGTTAGTGACATGCGAAAAGCAGTGTGGGCATTGTTCCTTCATACTGCCTCTTCCAATGAATACCCTCAACACAGCCTGTGCCCAAAAGATTCCTGGTGCAAATATAATGCAAAAAAGGACTATGATCACAAACATGGTTTGCCAGCAGCTGTGATAAATGCAATAAAATCAATTTTTCATGACTTAGCACAGCCAGAATTGTTACACAAATGTCTACACGGAAAGACACAGAATCCTAATGAGAGCGTAAACAATTTGATTAGGAAAGTGATTCCTAAAAGGGTGTTTGTAAGCATAAAAACACTGCACTTTGGCATTTACGATGCAATAGCAACCTACAACCACGGGAACAGTGTGAAGTGTAAAGTTCCGAAGGCATTAGGATTTACAGCTGGGGTGAACACTGTACGAGCACTAAGAAATATTGACAGAGAAAGGATAAGAGGAGCAGAAAGAAGAGAAAGGCAAATGAAGTATGATGGAACAACAGGCCAGAAAAGAAGACAGAAGAGGAAGCATTTGGAGGATGAAGAAGAAGACCCTGATAATCCATCCTATAGGGCAGGAATGTATTGAGAAACTTTGATAGCCATTTCCCATAAATTAGAATTTTTCGAATATAAGGAACATTTTCTCAAAATCCACTCAAGCTAGAGAGATGAAATTTTTATACAGCACTCCTAGTGGTCAAACTCACATTGTAACACAGCCATTTGGCAATATGTTCAGTAGTTTCATTTCAGTTTAATTATAAAGCAATTATTTTTAAAAAAATTTGGGTCATTAATAAAAAAAATAATTGGAAGGAAACTAGAAAAGATACTCCAAAATCCCTCTGTCATAACTGCAATACTAAACCACTCTATGTGTAAAAAAAATTCAAATTTTTCTATTTGGTAGTTTATTCATAAATGTTCCTCAAACTTAGTGATTTTAACATGGGCAGCATAGGCACCTCCGGCTCCCCTTAAGGCGTACGGCGTGGGGGCATTTGTTTTCCTCTCGTCGTTGTCTCATTCGCACAGAGAGCCCCACAATCGACCCAGGCTCAGTGGCATCATTAAAGTGGATTTTTTCCCCCTGTTGCCTATGTTGTAACCTCTGACTGATTTCTACGTGGAAGAGGAAACGTAAGTTAATGGAATTCTTGATAATTCATGTAAGCGTAGAAAATGAGAGGCACACGGAATTCATTAGTCAAATTCCTTTTTTTTTTTCTTTAGACATGGCGAAAAATCAGCTCATATAATAGAAAGTGACGTCAATCGACCAAGAGAAGGCCGGACAAAGAATAAACAAGCAGGGTAGCTGGTATTACGCCACTGTTATTGCAACGCACGTGACAAAGATACGCGTCCAATTAATGTTACGCTGATGCATTATTCAGAAGCAATCGAGAAAATGGTCGGGCCGGGGATCTCCGTAGCGATCGCTAGCAAACATTTGCCGTTGCACAGTTAAAGAGCGATTGTCTCACTTAAACGGGATTTTGTACGCTTTTTTTTAAGTTACCGCGAGATTGTAAGAACATTGCTCGTATGGTATTTCACATTATTCATCTCTGAAATGCCTTTTGACAGTACATCAATATGGCACGTATTGCGATGCAAAAGTAAGGTAAAATGAGGCTGAGTTCTCAGGGTCTAGCCAGGAAACGAGATCTAGCAGGAACGATAAGAGATACAAGCACATTAGCATAAGACAAAGACATCATAGAAACTTATTCTGTACCCTGCATTGACGATAAATTATTATTTAATACATAATGATGTTCGCTCTTATGCAGTCTAGATTTAATAGAGTAAAGCACTGAGGAAGTTGCTACTTTGAAAAAGCTGCTGCGTCTTAGTTCTGTTATACGAGGTGTTTCGAAATTCCCGTTACAAACTTCTAGAACTCGTAAAGAAAAGTGAGTACATAATATTCTGAACAGAAATCCATGTCCGGAAACATGTCCATTTCCGTTCTACGATGTTTAACTTATCCACTTCTGCTTGAGGTATTTGAATCAGGCGTGACGAAGTAGGTAATAATTCGAAAGGAAATGTAACGCCGGCCGGAGTGGGCGAGCGGTTCTAGGCGCTCCAGTCTGGAACCGCGCGACCGCTCCGGCATGCCTCGGGCATGGATGTGTGTGATGTCCTTAGTTTAGTTCGGTTTAAGTAGTTCTAAGTTCTAGGGGACTGGGGACCTCAGAAGTTAAGTCCCATAGTGCTCAGAGCCATTTTTGAAACGTAACGAAACAGCCATTTATCACTCAAGCACATTTGTTTGTATTAACATTTAAACATTGGGTGTTTACATTTTTTCAGTAAAAAAAAAAAGAAACCAGCATACTGTACGTGTAGAAGAGTACTGATGCATTACAACAGTGGCTCGATACGGTGTTACATATGGTCTACCTACGACCCATGTTCTGGTATGCACTGTCCATCCCACCTGGTTTTTATATCTATTGATACTGATTCAAATCTCTAGCACATTATTACTTGTCACACAGCTTTATAACAAACACTGTTCCTCGCATGTAGCTAACAGAACTGTTCCAACCCCTGAAACTAGACAGTCAGATAATTTGTAGAATGAGTGGCCAATGACATAAGTTTTTTATTTTATTTTGAACTGATAGGGTTTCCCAATTTCTTTCTTTATGGTTGACGAAAGCTTCTCAAACATCTCACCACCAGAGTACACAACTCTACTCTGAAATACGAACAAACTCAATATGAAAATTATTCTGGTATCTTGAGGCTGTGCCGATCACAGTTCAGCTGAAACCTTTAAGGGGTAAACATGTTGGGAACTGAGTGTAAACTCCAAATCCCTAAAAGACTTCTGCAAGATTTTTACTACTCGCTTCCGATGAAAAAACATTTCATTTCCGTTAGGTGCATTGCCTCAGAATTCCATCGACACGGAGTGAAAATAATTATGTAAAATAAGTTAACATAATGATACGAAGGGCCTCACATGCTCAACTGTGAGTATTGATTAGTTTATCCATGTGCTGATTCCATTGCACTGCGTTGGCTAGCCGGAGTGGCCATGCGGTTCTAGGCGCTACAGTCTGGAGGCGAGCGGCCGCTACGGTCGCAAAAAAATGGCTCTGAGCACTATGGGACTTAACTTCTAAGGTCATCAGTCCCCTAGAACTTAGAACTACTTAAACCTAACTAACCTAAGGACAGCACACACATCCATGCCCGAGGCAGGATTCGAACCTGCGACCGTAGGGGTCGCGCGGTTCCAAACTGTAGCGCCTAGAACCGCTCGGCCACTCTGGCCGGCGCTACGGTCGCAGGTTCGAATCCTGCCTCGGGCATGGATGTGTGTGATGTCCTTAGGTTAGTTAGGTTTAATTAGTTCTAGGCGACTGATGACCTCAGAAGTTAAGTCGAATAGTGCTCAGAGCCATTTGAACCATTTTTTGTGATGCGTTGTCCACGTGCACTCGAAGGAATTTGACACGCTGAGCTTCATTCAGTAGTTGGTTTGAAACTGCATAATATGTGTCTTTGTGAGGTTAAAACTTGAACTGTTATCTGTGAACCACTCGTAGGACTGAAGTGCCATTCACGTAGGTCAGAAACAAGATTGCACCGAGTGTCCATCCATACCTTTGGCAGCCCTAGCGTTACGTTCGCGTAGGTGACGAACTGGTTGTCGTAGTGTGTTAGTGAGCCAATCTTTTGCCATCTGTAACTGTGTCCGTACGTTGTGACATTAACCTTTTTTCTTCAAAATCGTACAGTTCAAAGGCGGTGAACATTTTCCGGTGTAATCATTAATCTCTATATCGTCACGATGTAACACTCTAATCTCTGAGAGTAGAACTTCGTTCTGACAGAATTCATGTTGTGTGTATCGTCCGCCACGGCGCAGTAACACAAAAGGTTCCATCGATCTGTGCATGATTCAGGATTATTTGCTTGTTTCTGGTTATGAACCTTATCTCATGTGCTCTAACAATTCTGCGATATTGCAATATATCACTAGGAGATCATCACAGAGCCAGAATAATTCCTTCCTTCACACAATCTATGAATTTCACATTCCCATCTTGTGGCTTCGTTCCAGCAAAAGCGAACAGACAATTTAGTAGTCCAGATACATCTCGTGTGATTTGTATGTTTATTGCCTCTGACCTACAGTAAACTGACAAGCATTTACAACCCTATTCCTAGAATCCATTTTCGAGCACCTTGTATACTTATCTCTGTTGTTAAAATAGTCCTCATGTACACTACTGGCCATTAAAATTGCTACACCACGAAGATGACGTGCTACAGACGCGAAATTTAACTGACAGGAAGAAGATGCTGTGATATGCAAATGATTAGCTTTTCAGAGCATTCACACAAGGTTGGCGCCGGTGGCGACACCTACAACGTGCTGACATGAGGAAAGTTTCCAACCGATTTCTCATACACAAACAGCAGTTGACTGGCGTTGCCTAGTGAAACGTTGTTGTGATGCCTCGTGGAAGGAGGAGAAATGCGTACCATCACGTTTCCGAATTTGATAAAGGTCGGATTGCAGCCTATCGCGATTGCGGTTCATTGTATCGCGACATTGCTGCTCGCGTTGTTCGAGATCCAATGCCTTTAGCAGAATATGGAATTGGTGGGTTCAGGAGGGTAATACGGAACGCCGTGCTGGATCCCAACGGCCTCGTATCACTAGCAGTCGAGATGACAGGCATCTTATCCGCATGGCTGTAACGGATCGTGCAGCCACGTATCGATCCCTGAGTCAACAGATGGGGACGTTTGCGAGACAACAACCATCTGCACGAGCAGTTCGACGACGTTTGCAGCAGCATGGACTATCAGTTCGAAGACGATGGCTGCGGTTACCCTTGACGCTGCATCACAGACAGGAGCGCCTGCGATGGTGTACTCAACGACGAACCTGGGTTCACGAATGGCAAAACATCATTTTTTCGTATGAATCCAGGTTCTGTTTACAGCATCATGATGGTCGCATCCGTGTTCGGTGACATCGCGGTGAACGCATCTTGGAAGCGTGTATTCGTCATCGCCATACTGGCGTATCACCTGGTGTGATTGTATGGGGTGCCATTGGTTACACGTCTCGGTCATCTCTAGTTCGCATTGACGGCACTTTCAACAGTGGACGTTACATTTCAGATGTGTTACGACCCGTGGCAGTACCCTTCATTCGTTCCCTGCGAAACCCTACATTTCAGCAGGATAATGCACGACCGCATGTTTCAGGTCCTGTACGGGACTTTCTGGATACGGAAAATGTTCGACTGTTGCCCTGGCCAGCACGTTCTCCAGATCTCTCACCAACTGAAAATGTCTGGTCAATGGTGGCCGAGTAACTGACTCGTTAGAATGCGCCAGTCACTACTCTTTATGAACTGTGGTATCGTGTTGAAGCTGCATGGGCAGCTGTACCTGTACACGCCATCCAAGCTCTGTTTGACTCAATGCCCAGGCGTATCAAGGCCGTTATTACGGCCAGAGATGATTGTTCTGGGTACTGATTTCTCAGGGTCTATGCACCCAAATTGCGTGAAAATGTAATCACATGTCAGTTCTAGTATAATATTTTTGTCCAATGGATACTCGTTTATCATCTGTATTTCTTCTTGGTGTAGCAATTTTAATGGCCAGTAGTGGATTATTTAGGCATGAAGGTACTCTTCCTGCAAGACAGCAGTGCCTGTCTCGATAATGTAGAGTGCTATTACACTCATCAAAAAAAGTTAAACATATTTCCAAATTACCCACCAGTAATCACTATGGACGTTCCTTTTCTGTTTATGTAGGAAGTTGATTGCCTACATAACGCGAATTCGTTCGTCATTGGCATTCTGCCACATCGGGGGCCGTGCAGTCACGCCTTGTAATCAAACGCAGTACAGCAGAGCTGAGTTGAAGTGAATGCACAGTAGTCTGTGTGCCTCGTAGCGCAGCACAGGGCCTCGGAACAGGCTTTCCGTGGCGGATCGTGTCAGACTCATCGCTCCGATGGGACAAAACATGAGACAAGTCACCGTTGGAAATACAGTATTGTTAACGTTAATCAAAGTGTTGTCTCCAGGCTGTGGAAAAAGTGCCAGGAAAGGCACTGGATAGAGGATCGACATTGCGAAGGCAGTCCACGCAAAACTACAGCCGCTCAGGACGGATACGTAACGACATCTGCACGGAGACACCCAACAAAGACAGCCACTACTCTACGTCACCAGCTTCCAAAAGTCCCAGGGGTTACCGCAAGTACCTAAATTGTGCACAACAGACTTGATTATGGGGGCTGTGCAGCCGAGGACCTAAGGCTCCACATGGGTGTTCGTGTAAGATTGGCTAGTGCACATGAGCATTGAACACAAACTCTTCTCGCAGTATCACATTTCTCACGTTATCTTCATTTACTTCCTCTTCATCAAACTGAATTGATCCTTTTTTGCAGACTGTACAAGCGTTATAATAAACACCATTTCAAAGGTAGCATCTAAGAAATTGTTAATGATTTTTTCAAAGAATTATAATCATCTTTGTTGTTCATTACTTCCCACACTATCTCTTCCTACATATTCCCATTTTCCTGTAGTCATTAAGTTGTTTTATTTGTTGCAGTTGTCTTTGTATTCCACATATGCTGTAGTTTCAATAGTTAAGGGTTTGCTTTTAACTTGTACTTGTATTACTGTCCATGTTTAACTCCCCTTGTAGTTGTCTCATCAAATACTGTTCATATTTTACTTTGCTCATTTATTTAATGTAAACTGGTATACAGCCACTGCTTTGATTATAATGTTAATGTTAAAATGCAGTACCACCACACTCTCAAACTGTAGGTTCCCTCAAACACCTCAATTTTCCTGCATTTATTAATTTCTGTTTATTGTATTGATATGTCTTAAGTTCCTCGTGTATTCTGTATTTACATTGACAACTGTCTCTTCTTTTTTAATTGGTTGTGTATTACTCTCCATGTTTCATACCTCTTGATGCAGCCTTGCCTAGTACTAATTTTATCTTATTTCAATAGTTTTGTTTATCAATAGAAACTGTTATGTAGGCATGCTATTCTTATTTTGTGCTAAAGGTTTTCCTGTCAACTCCATTGTTATTTATGTACTGTTCAGTTTTTACTATTTCATTGCAAAGATGTTACTCACTGTATGTTTATACTTCACTCTAGATGTGTTACTTCTCTTCCAATGTTGTCTGCTATCATTTAACTTCTTTGGTGATAATACTCAGTAAATGCCTGAAGATGGCCTTGTAGAACAAAAGCAAACTGGTGATTTTCATTTATTATTAATTAATAAGTGATCTTTTGGATATGTAATCTTCCTTAATTTTGGGAAAACGCACTATATTCGTTTTTGTACAGCAAATGCAGTTATACAAATAATTAACTTAGTTCTTGAACAGGGTAGATGTTCCAGTATTTTGGTGTACATACTGATGAAAATTTGTGGTGGAGGAAACATATTATTGAACAGCTCAAAAACTCAAGTTCAGCTACTTAAGTTGTCGGTATAATTGCTTGTCTTAAAACAAATTAATCAACCTTCTGATATATTTCGCATTTTTTCAGTCAATAACGTCTTATGGCATAGTTTTCCGGAGTAACTCATCACCAAGAAATAAATTATTGATTGCACAAAGGTGAGCGGTAAGAACAATGTGTGATGTACAGTCACATTAATTTTGGAGGAACCTCTTTAAGAAGTTAGGCATTTTATTGCACCTTCACAGTATATTCGCTAGTGAAATTCATCATAGATAATCCATCATAATGTGAGACGAACAGCTATGTCAATAACTACAACACTAGACGAAAAAATGACCGTTATTACTCATTATTAAAAACGTCAGTACCTCAGGAAAGAGTTCTATATGCACCAACAAAACTTTTTGATCGTTTTCCCAAACCATGTTGTTTGTCTAAAAGTAATAAATAAAATAGATTAGAGAAATATTTTACGTGCCTTTGAATGATATTCGAAACCATGTACAGTAAGTCGAATACTAAAGGAAAAATGTCGTTGACATTGCTTTGCAAAATTAAATATTTAAATGTTTAAAGTCATAAACAAAGAAGCGCAGCAGCTGTAACGCTCGTACGTTAGTTACGCAGAAAGAGCGCTATGGACAGTCCGCAGTTCGACTGGAACTGCTCTCTGATTTACGGTCCCAATTTATTCTTTTTTGTATTCATTTCTTTAATCGGGAGAAGTGAGTGAGGAAGAACAATGATGGCTACAGCATTTGTAAGGCTTACATTGCTTCTCGACCACACGCATTGGAAGAATTATCTACTGAAAAATTTTTGAGACTGAAAGATTGTTGGATTTTTTTACATCTTGGGGCATATATGATAGAAATATGTCAAATCCACAAAACAGGAGAGTGCTCGGTCTACACAATGCGCCATAGAAATATCCTCTACTACTCTTTCCAATTCTAAGATTCTAAGTTGAACTCTGAATTCACAGACGGCACCTCATTTGCTGTACATGACTTCGTGCATGATTCAAAGACGCATCAAATGTTTCTGTAACCTATTTTATTTCTTACTTTTAGACATATCATAAAGCACTTGACAGTTTTCTCAGATTTTTTTATTTTCATGTTTGCTTCATAAATCGTAAAGTATACTAAAATATCTATAGGTATTCCTTTGTTATTAAGAGTATATAGATCAAGAGACAGCAAATTAATTGCCAAACGAGAGTTAAAAGTCCATTTGTTTATCTCAACATTTTAAAGAGTACTAGAAGATATTTCTCTGGGCCATTTTCCTTAATTACACTACTGGCTATTAAAATTGTTACAACAAGAAGAAATTCATTGGACCGATATGTTATACTAGAACTGACATGTGATTACATTTTCACGCAATTTGGGTGCATAGATCCTGAGAAATCAGTACCCAGAACAACAACCTCTCGCCGTAATAACAACCTTGATACGCCTGGGCATTGAGTCAAACAGAGCTTGGATGGCTTGTACAGGTACAGCTTCCCATGCAGCTTCAACACGATAGCACAGTTCATCAAGAGTAGTGACTGACGTGTTGTGACGAGCCCGTTGCTCGGCCACCATTGACCAGACGTTTTCAGCTGGTGAGAGATCTGGAGAATGTGCTGGCCAGGGCAGCAGTCGAACATTTTCTGTATCCAGAAAGTCCCGTACAGGACCTGCAACATGCGGTCGTGCATTATCCTGCTGAAATGTAGGGTTTCGCGGGGATCTAATTAAATGTAACGCCCACTGTTCAAAGTGCCGTCAATGCGAACGTGAACGAGACGTGTAACCAATGGCACCCCATACCATCACGCCGGGTGATACGTCGGTTTGGCGATGACGAATACACGCTTCGAATGTGCGTTCACCGCGATGTCGCCAAACACGGATGCAACCATCATGATGCTGTAAACAGAACCTGCATTCATCCGAAATAATGACGTTTTGCCATTCGTGCACCCAAGTTCGTTGTTGAGTACACCATCGCAGGCGCTCCTGTCTGTGATGCTGCATCAAGGGTAACTGCAACCATGGTCCCCGAGCTGATAGCCCATGCTGCTGCAAACGTCGTCGAACTGTTCGTGAAGATGGTTGTTGTCCTGCAAACGTCCCCATCTGTTGACTCAGGGATCGAGACGTGGCTGCACGATCCGTTACAGCCATCCGGATAAGATGACTGTCATCTCGACTGCTAGTGATACGAGGCCGCTGAGATCAAGCACGGCGTTCCGTATTACCCTCCTTAACCCATCGATTCCATATTCTGCTAACAGTCATTGGATCTCGACAAACGCGAGCAGCAATGTCGCGATACAACAAACCGCAATCGCGATAGACTACAATTCGACCTTTATCAAAGTCGGAAACGTGATGGTACGTATTTCTCCTCCTTACACGAGGCATCACAACAACGATTCACCAGGCACCGCCGGTCAACTGCTGTTTGTGTATGAGAAATCGGTTGGAAACTTTCCTCATGTCAGCACGTTGTAGGTGTCGCCACAGGCGCCAACCTTGTGTGAATGCTCTGAAAAGCTAATCATTTGCATATCACAGCATCTTCGTACTGTCGGTTAAATTTCGCGTCTGTAGTACGTCATCTTCGTGGTGTAGCAATTTTAATGGCCAGTAGTGTACATATATTACTTTCAGACGGTTAAATATTTTCCAGCGTGATTTTTCAACTCTACAACTGATTGTGCGCTGATTTGAACTTCAGGGCAGATTATACCGGTGTGGCGGACTGGGACACAAACCAGGGACCCTTGCCTTTCGTGGGCAAGTGCTCTACCGACAGAGCAATCCAAGCACTACTCACGACCCTCACAGCTTTACTTCGATTAGCACCCCATCTTCTGCCTTCCAAACTTACCTCCTTTTTCCAGGAGTTCTAGTGCCGCTACGTATACAGGAGTTCGGAAGATGGAGAGATGAGGTATTGGCAGGAGTATAGCTGTGATTACGAATCGAGAATCGTGGGTGGATAGCTCAGCCGGTGGAGCACTTGTCCACGAAAGGCAATGATCGCACATTCGAGTCCCATTCTGGCACACAGTTTTAATTTCCAGGAGGTTTCAATGAATTTTTTTTTCAAAACTAGTCCTCACGCTGATCAATTTGATACCCCATTTGTCCATTCTCACTCCAAATTCGGTTGTGAAAATGCTGACAAAAATCCATTGTGTAACTACAGCGAATCTATGTTTTCGTTCCGCTCTAGCATTTGACCAAAATTTTCTGACTGGTAGTGAAGCAAGTTTTAAATCTAACTTAAAATTAATTCTTCTTGAAAACTCCGTCCATTCCATAAACGAATTTCTATTTAAAAACTCATAGCCTGTAGAAAAATAGCTGGTTTTGTGCATAGTTACATGAATAGGACTGAAGAATAATTTGTTCATTAATGTTAAATTTAGGCCAATGAGTCATTCTGCAGCTTAAAAACGTCAGCCGTCCACAGAAACCAGTCCTTTATACATATCCTGAAAACTGACTCGTTCAGCATCATTTCGATAAAAACTCTTTCAAAGGATTTGTCGAAGATGTGACTAACTAACTACAAGAGTACAAAACATTATTCAGATCTTCAATAGAGATTAAAGTGAAAAGAAATGCGCAAACTACCGAGGAATCACACTCCTATCATATCGCCTTAAGATAATGGAAAAGATCAAAGAAAAGAAACTGAGGAGAAGCCACGAACATCAATTTGAGGAACAACAACATGGATTCAGAGGTAACAGCGAACGATAGACCTCAGTTTTTTCCTCCGTCAGTTGATGGAGAAGTACCGGGATAAAGGAAAGGACCTGACAATAGTGTTCCTGGATTTGTAAAAAGCATACGACAGTGTACCGAGAAGTAAAATATGGGGATGTTTGAGAAAAAATAATGTTCCTGATTCATTAATTTAAATCGTTCAGATGCTGTATGAGGATTGTGAAAGCAGTGTACAAGTAGAAAGTAGAAGATCAAAATGGTTTAAGACAGAGAGAGGTGTTCAGCAAGACAGTTAGCCTTCCCCGTTTCTTTTCATTACACTTCTGGACACAATCGTGAAAGAAATCAAGGAAGCAGAAAATGAAAATCTCAGTGCTTTTGATATTCCTGATGACATCGCCATTTTGGGAGGGATGGAAATGGAGGTTCAACGGAGATTGGAATACTGGAACAAAATATTTGAAGAATTAAAATGGGGTAAGAACAAGACAGTGGTGAAGATAAGTAGCACATCCACGCTTTGTAGCACCGTAATACAAGGCGAGAAGGTTGGATGTGTGACATGTGTCAATTACCTGGGTAAGTGTCATATCAAGTGTCGAAGTACCACACTAGAAGTTTTAAACCGAGTAGAAAAAGGATATAGCTTCTTCCACCAAGTACAGAATCTAATCTGGGACAAGGAAGTCCCTTTAAGAGATAAACAGACCATCTATAAAATCTTTCTCCTACCAGTCACGGCGTGTAGTCTGGAGACCTGTGTCATAAATAAGACAGAAGAAAGTGAAATAGCAGGTGAAATAAAGTTCCTTAGGTCAGGTCTAGAAATAACCAGGAAGACAGAATCAGGAGCGAATACGTAACGAGAGACCTTCAGGGGTCTTTGAACATGGAGGAAAGAATCAGCGGTGGGAGACTGAACTGCTTAGGTCATGTGAAACAAATGCACCGACTCGAGCTATACGTCAATATTTGGAGATAGAGAACCAAGAAAAAGACCGATCGAGCAGCCTAGGAAGAGAGAGGCAGACCTGGTTGATGAACTCCTCAAGAGGAGAGGAGTAACGTGGGATGCAGTGGAGAGAGAAAAGCTATACCAGGAAAAAAAACCAAAGACGCCATGTCGTTCATAAAGTTCTACGCGGCACGCTGAAAGGAAATCCTGATGATGATGATGGTAGTGTTGAATGCAGACGACAATTTTATTGTAATGGGGAAATGGAATTTGATTAATGTTAGCACTCTTATGCAAAAACATTTGATATGTTGTCTATCGTTGTATTGCGCTTAAATAAAACGTCAATCTTTCTCTTGTTCCCACATCCCAGAGGTTTCTGTCCCCAGCATCCATGAATTATCTCGAATGTAAAAGGCAGGGTGACGTTTTCGAATCAAGATCCAACATGTAGTTTAAATTTGTATCACATTATTGATGCGCCGTGTACTCCGCATAGTGTAAGACAGTTCAGTCTTCTTATGAAGATGGTATCTGTTCTTTCAGACATGTCCGAAAGAACAGATACCATCGGTGACCGTGCAGCTCGTTAGAATGAATTTACAATTAAATCAGTACAATGGAATGAATACCCTTAGCTGTATACAGGAGTTGGTATACGTCATATATATATATATATATATATATATATATATATATATATATATATATATATATATACAGGGTGTTACAAAAAGGTACGGCCAAACTTTCAGGAAACATTCCTCACACACAAAGAAAGAAAATATGTTATGTGGACATGTGTCCGGAAACGCTTACTTTCCATGTTATAGCTCATTTTATTACTTCTCTTCAAATCACATTAATCATGGAATGGAAACACACAGCAACAGAACGTACCAGCGTGACTTCAAACACTTTGTTACAGGAAATGTTCAAAATGTCCTCCGTTAGCGAGGATACGTGCATCCACCCTCCGTTGCATGGAATCCCTGATACGCTGCTGCAGCCCTGGAGAATGGCGTATTGTATCACAGCCGTCCACAATACGAGCACGAAGAGTCTCTACATTTGGTTCCGGGGTTGCGTAGACAAGAGCTTTCAAATGCCCCCTTAAATGAAAGTCAAGAGGGTTGAGGTCAGGAGAGCGTGGAGACCGTGGAATTGGTCCGCGTCTACCAATCCATCGGTCACCGAATCTGTTGTTGAGAAGCGTACGAACACTTCGCCTGAAATGTGCAGGAGCTCCATCGCGCATGAACCACATGTTGTCCCGTATGAAATCATGATAACGTACTCCATTGAGCGTAGGTGGAAGTACATACTGACGAAACTAAAATGAGCTCTAACATGGAGATTAAGTGTTTCCGGACACATCTCCACATAACATCTTTTCTTTATTTTTGTGTGAGGAATGTTTCCTGAAAGTTTGGCCGTATATATATATATATATATATATATATATATATATATATATATATATATATATATATATATAGGGTGGTCCATCTGAAGTTTCGAATGAGATTATCTCGAAAACTATGCATCGTGTAAAAATAGTGGGTAAGACAAGATCGTAAGTTCAAAGGGGAACATCAAATTATACTACACGTGAACTCCAGCCCCCGTCCCCTTGGGTGGTGCGGGGGGACAACTTTTAAATCTTAAATATAAACCCCCATGTTGTATTGCAGATTCGGATTCTCCATAAAAAAGTAGTCAATTTTTGTCTGAAACATTTTTAACCCAATGGCAGATGGCGCTGAAATCGAGAAAAATTAAAATTGGGGAAGAACTCCGATTTATTTAGAATGATCCGAGAAGGACGCATCAAATCGATATAAAATCTGCACTAATTTTTTTTTCATTACGATAAATTAAGCTATTTTTTTACAAAATGTATCCTACCCGCCACAGTTTTTGATGGAGGGAGGCGGAATAGTATTAAAATCTCGTTAGGGAACTCTTCACAGTTGCATTACTCACCCGACTGTGGTGCTACCGTGGCCAGACTGCGAACTATGGCTCAGTATAAAGGTCGGTGCAATGCGATCAGACGTCATTTCGTGGATACATGCACCGTGCCCCTCATCATCGCGAATACAATGGAAATGACTCTCGTGCCCTTACCGTTCTCGCCTGTGTTCAACTGTATCCCGAAATGAGTAGTCGTACGATTCAGAGACAAACTGGAATAGCGAAATCAACTGGTTTGAAGATTCTGAAGGCACATAAATATGCGTATCATATCACACTGACACAGGTATTGACGCCGAAAGATATGCAAATACGCGTGCATTTCTGCCAATGGGCCTTGGAAATGATAAGGGGTGACAATGATTTTTTTAGATTCGTCATGTTCACCGATGAAGCCACATTCAAAAAACAATGGCGAATTAAATCGTCATGATTGTCATTATTGGTACCCTGACAACCCACACTGGCACAGGCCCGTTGACAATCAACACAAATGGTCGTTAATGGTCTGGTGTGGAATTTTAAACGGTTACTTGATAGGATCGTATTTTTTTGACCGAAATGTTACTGGTGAATCTTATTTACAACTTCTCTGCGATGATTTGTTGGAGCTAATGGAAGATGTTGATTTAGAAAATAGGCAGCGAATGTGGTTCCAAAAGGACGCAGCAGCTCCCCATTATGCTAAAACATGTGCGGAACGTTTTAAATTTACGGTGCCCTGATCGTTGGATACGACGCGGTGTACCAGTTAAGTGGCCTCCTCGTTCACCAGACATAGCATCTCTTGATTTTTTTCTTGTGGGGTTTTCTAAAAAATATTGTTTATGAAAGCCCACAACCCGAAACGATATGGAGCAACGCATTCGAAGAATGTGTGCAGCCATACCACGGGATGTGCTGCTCAAAACTGTGGACAACTTTGGCAGACGATTGACTTTGTGCATTGAAGCAAATGGGGATAATTTTGAACAATTTCTTCGTGGCTGATTTCATTAATTAAGCAGCCAAAATTGAGAGTGGCAAGGGGACTCACACTAATGAAGCACCCCAACATGTGAGGGGCAAGGGGACTCACACTAATGCAGCACACCGTGGGAACATCATTCTACTATGTCCACGTCGTTGTTCCTGGGTAACGCTAAAAGTAGGATACAGTACATTTTGTACGAAAATAGCTCAATTTGGCATAACGAAAGAATTGGTGCACATTTTTTATCGATTTGATGCGTCTTTCTCGGATGATTCTAAAAAAAAATTAGAGCTCTTCCCCAATTTTACTTTTTTCTCGATTTCAGCGCCATCTGTCAATGGTTTAAGAAAATGTTTCAGACAAAACATGATTACTTTTTTATGGAGGATCCGAATCTGCAATAAAAATGGGTGTTTCTATTTCAGATTTAAAAGTTGCCCCCTGCCCCACCCAAGGGGGCGGGGGCTGGAGGTGACGTGTAGTATAATTTGATGTCCCCCTTTGAGATTACTAACTTGTATTGCCACTATTTTTACCCGATGTATAGTTTTCGAGATATTCTCATCTGAAACTTCAGATGGACCACCCTGTATATATGAAGATGTCCGAAAGAACAGATACCATCTTAGTATATATACACTCCTGGAAATTGAAATAAGAACACCGTGAATTCATTGTCCCAGGAAGGGGAAACTTTATTGACACATTAATGGGGTCAGATACATCACATGATCACACTGACAGAACCACAGGCACATAGACACAGGCAACAGAGCATGCACAATGTCGGCACTAGTACAGTGTATATCCACCTTTCGCAGCAATGCAGGCTGCTATTCTCCCATGGAGACGATCGTAGAGATGCTGGATGTAGTCCTGTGGAACGGCTTGCCATGCCATTTCCACCTGGCGCCTCAGTTGGACCAGCGTTCGTGCTGGACGTGCAGACCGCGTGAGACGACGCTTCATCCAGTCCCAAACATGCTCAATGGGGGACAGATCCGGAGATCTTGCTGGCCAGGGTAGTTGACTTACACCTTCTAGAGCACGTTGGGTGGCACGGGATACATGCGGACGTGCATTGTCCTGTTGGAACAGCAAGTTCCCTTGCCGGTCTAGGAATGGTAGAACGATGGGTTCGATGACGGTTTGGATGTACCGTGCACTATTCAGTGTCCCCTCGACGATCACCAGTGGTGTACGGCCAGTGTAGGAGATCGCTCCCCACACCATGATGCCGGGTGTTGGCCCTGTGTGCCTCGGTCGTATGCAGTCCTGATTGTGGCGCTCACCTGCACGGCGCCAAACACGCATACGACCATCATTGGCACCAAGGCAGAAGCGACTCTCATCGCTGAAGACGACACGTCTCCATTCGTCCCTCCATTCACGCCTGTCGCGACACCACTGGAGGCGGGCTGCACGATGTTGGGGCGTGAGCGGAAGACGGCCTAACGGTGTGCGGGACCGTAGCCCAGCTTCATGGAGACGGTTGCGAATGGTCCTCGCCGATACCCCAGGAGCAACAGTGTCCCTAATTTGCTGGGAAGTGGCGGTGCGGTCCCCTACGGCAGTGCGTAGGATCCTACGGTCTTGGCGTGCATCCGAGCGTCGCTGCGGTCCGGTCCCAGGTCGACGGGCACGTACACCTTCCGCCGACCACTGGCGACAACATCGATGTACTGTGGAGACCTCACGCCCCACGTGTTGAGCAATTCGGCGGTACGTCCACCCGGCCCCTCGCATGCCCACTATACGCCCTCGCTCAAAGTCCGTCAACTGCACATACGGTTCACGTCCACGCTGTCGCGGCATGCTACCAGTGTTAAAGACTGCGATGGAGCTCCGTATGCCACGGCAAACTGGCTGACACTGACGGCGGCGGTGCACAAATGCTGCGCAGCTAGCGCCATTCGACGGCCAACACCGCGGTTCCTGGTGTGTCCGCTGTGCCGTGCGTGTGATCATTGCTTGTACAGCCCTCTCGCAGTGTCCGGAGCAAGTATGGTGGGTCTGACACACCGGTGTCAATGTGTTCTTTTTTCCATTTCCAGGAGTGTATATAGTTAATGCTCACTGGCCACTTGACCATCTTCTGTGCGGACACATATCGCTCGAACTCTACGTGAATCGATAAAGCCGCGAGTAATGCGTATAATGGGCAGGGGCACTACGAATATAGTGCGGGACAATAAGTTGGGAACGTGGGTCTCACGGGAGGCGTGACGGAGATAAGTTCCTGCAGTCACACTATCCTCTGTGTCTTCGGTGGCTCAGATGGATAGAGTGTCTGCCACGTAAGCAGGAGATCCCGGGTTCGAGTCTTGGTCGGGGCACACATTTTCAACTGTCCACGTTGACGTGTATCAACGCCTGAATGCAGTTAAGGGTATTCATTTCATTGCGTTGATTTATCTGTAGTTTAGTCGTAGCCGTAACAGTCATGAATAAAAGCTACCGAAAAGGTAATCTTTCCCTCTGCAAACAACATACTTGCATCATCTGCAAGAGCATGTTCACTCACATGGGTACCAACACAGGTATCTGGAAGGCACTTCAGTGGCCTTGTGTAACGTTTATAAAAAAAGCCTTGCAACATCGTTCCACAGTAAATTTTTGACGCGAAATTATCCAGAATCAGCTACGCATATTCATCACCTTTACGTTACGTGGAACTAATACTTCGACTCTTCCCTAAATGTCCTGTCACTGTCACTGCAAGAGATTTTACGTGAAAAATCTATTGGAAAACGAGTCTTCCCATGGCAGAAAGTGAGTGACATTTCTTTTCGACATAATCATAGTAACCCATTTTTGTCATGATATATAGTGGACATCATCAAAAGAAATAAATCATAATTGGTGAATTGAGTTCCTATTTATGCGTTGTCGTTCTACAACTAACGATAATTCCTTTCGTTTACTGTCACACTGACAAGAATGTACGCCGCGTGACCACTGTTCGTCATATACTGCCTCGGGATTTTACAATTAAAAATGTGTTACTGTGACTGCGTCCAAAAGAAATTTGAAACAGTGTATGGAAAAGCTCTAGGCATAACAATGAAAGTCTGTGTTGCTTTAGATCCGGGGCGGCGAGTGCACGAGTACCAAAGTCCCCCCCCCCCCGCCATGTCACACTATCCTGTCTGAGCGTGAAAAAGGGGAAGAGGGGAGAACTGCGAAAGCGCCGCGTTCAAATGGCAGTGCAGCCGCACTGTGTACGACTAGGTTTTATATTTCACGTTTGTCAACAACGTAGATCACAAACAAAACAAATTCTCAGTATTATTTAGCAATTTTTGGCACGCTGAGGGCATAACAAAATTTTTGTTTAGTGCAAACAGAAGGCATATAGATAGCCACATATAATTCCACAGAGTTTCCCACTCAAATTGTCACGTAATCATTACTTACTTTAGCCTCACAATCGAGAAAGTTCTTTCACACAAATATGCTGATAGAAGTACTGCAGCACTTTTGCTGCCTCATTATGGAGATTTGGAAACTCTATCTGAGGAAAGCAATGTAGACGTCCTGGGCAGTTTAAACGTAAAAAGGTGTATCACTATAACTGGAATTACCTTGAAACTTCCTGGCAGATTAAAACTGTGTGCCGGACCGAGACTCAAACTCGGGACCTTTGCCTTTCGCGGGCAAGTGCTCTGCCATCTGAGCTACCCAAGCACGACTCACGCCCCGTCCTCACAGCTTTACTACCGCCAGTACCTCGTCTCCTACCTTCCAAACTTAACAGAAGCTCTCCTGCTAACCTTGCAGAACTAGCACTCCTGAAAGAAAGGATATTGTGGAGACATGGCTTAGCCACAGCCTGGGGGACGTTTCCAGAATGAGATTTTCATTCTGCAGCGGAGTGTGCGCTGATATGAAACTTCGTGGCAGATTAAAACTGTGTGCCGAACCGAGACTCGAACTCGGGGCCATTGCCTTTCGTGGGCAAGTGCTCTACCATCTGAGCTACCCAACCACGACTCACGCCCCGTTCTCACGGCTTTACTTCTACCACTACCTCGTCTCCTACCTTCAAAACTTTACAGAAGCACTCCTGCGGACCTTGCAGAACTAGTGTGGAAGGTAGGAGACGAGGTAGTGGCAGAAGTAAAGCTGTGAGAACGGGGCGTGAGTCGTGCTTGGGTAGAGCACTTGCCCGCGAAAGGCAAAGGTCCCGAGTTCGAGTCTCGGTCCGGCACACAGTTTTAATCTGCCAGGAAGTTTCATATCAGCGCACACTCCGCTGCAGAGTGAAAATCTCATTCTGGAATTACCTTGCAGATTAGGGAGTTACATCGGTATGTGCACAGGGCTACTTTCAACTGAAATGACAAATGGTCTCGAAAACAGATCAAAATCAGAATGTAAGATTGAAAAAAACATATATAAAACCTGTACATACCTATAAAAAACCACCCTTGTAATTGTTTCAGGGCCACAATTAATTCTTCAGACCTCACGTTTTCTTTAATTGCAGTGAACTTAGGTAACTGGACTGTCTTTGTCAGAAGTGTCCCTTCTACAACGCAATTTTCTTTTTAAATACATCCGCATCAAATCAGAAAGAAGTTACCTTCCAACGTTTTACTTTGGGTCGTGTGCAGCCATTCCACTTAAAATGCGAAGTCTACAATCCATTCCAGAGGTTCTAATTTTCCTTACTGCGTTCCTTTTCCCTAAATAAATGCAACAATAGCAAGTTTTAAATCAAATGTCCCTTGACTTAACCAACGTACATTGCAGTAATATATGGATTCTCCATATTCTTCGTTCAGTTCCATAGAAAACTTGCAACTGACAATATAATAATGCGTGCGTTTTCAGAAATTTTACTGTACATACCACCAATTTACACGCTCCACGCCTGAAAATTTAGCACAGAGTGTTTCTTGATGTACAGAACATTGAATCCCGTCCGTCGATTGTTGCAATTTTCTGCACTGTCATTTTCAACTAAACCTTTAAATTATTTCTACATGGCACTGTAATATCGTTTCATAGCAAATATGCAATTCCAGTTACTCATGGGAATTGTCAGTTCTCACATCTCTGTTTGTTATTCCCATTCACTTCAAGGGATTCGGTATTTCGCTAGACTGCTTATTTTTTGTGCAAGCAGCTACTGGTTCTGTGAACGTCCTTTATACCAAGAAAAAAAAATTGCGAAGAGTAAACAGCGCTGATTCCACGATTCTGCCGAACTCAGAGAGTTGTGCCAATCGAAAGACGCCGCACCGCAATGCTAGCCGCGCGGGGTAGCCGCCCGGTCTGTGCGCCTTGTCACGGTTCGCGCTGCTTCTCCAATCGGAGGTTCGAGTCCTCCCTCTGCCATGGGTGTGTGTGAGTTGGCCTTAGCGTAAGTTAGTTTAAGTTGTATTAAGTAGCTTATGGACAGATGACCTCAGCAGTACACCGCGATGCCGAATGAAATGTCGCGCTGTCCCGGATACTTCCGAGAAGGACCGAGCAAATCCGAGTGACAGGGCGGATGTTGGCCTGCACGTGGCCCGCGCACGCTGCACGCGTGAGGTTTAGCACGCCATGGTCGGACCTGCTTTAGATCATAAGTGTACTTACTTTCGACCTTGTGCCCTTCTGCCCCAACCGGAGAGAGATGGTTCAAAGGCCAGAAAGGCACTGGACTAGTCATCTGGAAGACGACAGTCTAAATCTCCTTCCGCCCATTCAGATTTATGTTTTCTGTAGTTTTTCTGATCCGCTTAAAGCGAATCCTAGTGTGGTTCCTTTAAAGACATCAGGGCTCAGTATGCTCCACACGCTTACCCAGCCTGAGTTTCTTTGTCGCTAATGATATCGTTGTCGGTAGGAGGTGGAACCTCAGTCTCCTTTCCTCATTCTACGTCAACACACATCGTCCAGCGTTTATCTAGTGAGTAGATGGCATCCCAAAAGTGCGCTGCTAAAAGTTCTGCAAAATACCCATCTGCAACTGTCAGAGCCGCTTCATTCAACTCCAAAGTTTTTCAAACACAAATTGCTTCTGATCCGTGAGCAGGTGCAAATTACTGGGTATCAAATGCAGCGAACAGCGAAGTTTGTCCAATAAATCGTGTTTCAGATTCCCCACTTTTCCCACTGTGAGAGAATTCTTGTTTCTGAGAAAAAGTTTTTTGTTATTATTATCGTGAGATGTGAATTCTTCTCACGTATTGTTTTCTTGTTTCAGTGATTCCACAAAAACTGAGTGGTATTCGCTACTTATTGTTTTACCCTTTTTAAGGAAATCAACGAGATGAATCCTTTTTGCGTTGCAGAAAAACTTTCGCTGTTGCCTGTCCAGGTAGGTATTATCGACTTCACCTTTCCTGCTGTAGGTTCACACATCTGTGTGGCATCCTCCTGTTCAGCACGTTTACATGAACTCGAAAACTCGGTTTTCCGTAAATCGATTTCTCAGCGCCGGTCCTGATTGACCAAGTTGTGGTCCGATTCTGTAAATGTGGATTTATCTGCTACATTTTAGTTTCTACAGTCATTATTTACTCTGTGTGAATCCTGTATATCTGTACTCCGACCATTCCCCATCGCACCCCCCCCCCCCCCCAGATTTTGTGGTAAGGGGGCCCAGTGGACAGACAGTCAAAAACTGAATACAGATGGAGCATGAATACTGGAAGAAAGTGTACAGAACTGTGAAAAAGGGAAAGTACAAACACTGAACGTCCAAGGACAAGGAGTGCAATGTAGAGCAGTCTGAAACAGCAGCGGCGTCAGTGTTCACGGTGTTGGACTGCCAAGCAGGCGTGGCGTGTTTAAACCTCCCTCGAGCCAATTTTCTTTAGTTTATTTTTTTTTTTCGCTGTTCGCTGTATTCAAATATGTCTGTGTTGAGGTGTAGCGTCCGTTTAAACAGCAAGGTGTAAGGAAGGAACGTATAACAATATTAGATTCTGCATAACTGCTCTATTAGCAGCCGCAATGAAGTGGCTTTCGAATGGGAACCGCAAACATTTGAAGACAAGGCGACAAGTGAACCGAATTCTTCACTGGAAAACGGGTCTGGTTGGTCATACACGGCATAAGTTACAGCACGTGTGTCTTATGTCAGGAATCAATTACCGGTGCACTGTGGGGTGGCGGGTGGAATAATTGTTATAGTGTGGAATGTAATGTAGAAAAGATGCTTCCCGGCCGATACACCATATGTGGGGCGGCAGGTGGAATAATCGTTATAAATGTTCCTACTATTTATTTAATGCTGTTGTTTGCCGTTCTCAACACTGGCTCTCTAACTACAATATTGGCAACGAGAAAGTGATTAGCAAAACGTGAAGCCTGTAATTAGAATTCCTAGTGCCCACTTCATCTGAGAAATACACATAGCTACAGCTTATAGCTCTGAGGAATTAGGAGATTGTCTGGGATTCATAACCAAAAACGATTCTCTCTAAAATGTTCACTATATTCTGAAAGCCACAGACCAAAAGAATCCACACAATCCAACTACCAGAGCAGTTCAGAGTCTAATACGCTGATGCCACTATAACTGTTCAAATTTAATGGTTAAGTGAATGCTCGCCATAATTTGATGATAATATTCATCAAACGCCACGCTAAATAATGGTAGAATGTCTGTCCTGCGGCGGCACGTGAAAATACGACATACGCAAACTGAAGATAGATCATTAAAGTCATCCCAGAATTAACACTTCACTCGACAATGATTTCATGGTTACGCGTATCCCGAGTAACTTATTACGGCATCCGAGGCTGTTTATAGCAATGATACCGACGCGACGCGACTCCTGGCACAGGTGGTGCGCTAATCAGCATCTGGAGAGAACTGGGGCCTTTTTTTCTCGCGCAGCTTACTTATATATAAAGCCGCGGTGTGGTCGGCTAAGGGAACGCCTGATCAAATCTGCTCTCCCGACTAGCCGATGGGCTAGTCATGCACCACTTAAAGTTATCGAATAAATCATTGCTTCCTTTGCTGATGGCCGATGAAGCTTTCAATTTCATTGTGCAATCAGCACACAGGTAAGTAATCATAATAAAAGTCTCACGTGGCTAAGTCAAATATTTTGGGCGAGAGAATTAATTTAATACCACTACACGCAGTAGATGAGCTCTGAACTTGCTCTTTGGAGATACGCTATCGCTATAGTTTTATAGTTATTCAGTTGAAACTTCTCACATCTTCTGCTTAAATTTAAACATCCTAGCCTTATTTATTCGCCTACTTAATCAATCTTGCTTCCTTAATTTTTAAGACAAAAACCAGAAAATCATTAATTTCAACTAAATTTTTAATTTGTCAGATCCAGAATACTGTTCCTACTAAATTATTATGCATCTTCTCTCCCTGTTCCACTCCCAAACAGAACGAGGGATGGGTGTTGTGTGCTGTCCTTAGGTTAGTTAGGTTTAAGTAGTTCTAAGTTCTAGGGGACTTATGACCACAGCAGTTGAGTCCCATAGTGCTCAGAGCCATTTGAACCATTTTTTGAAGAACGAGGGAAAAATGACTGCCTATATGCCTCTGTACGAGCCCTAATCTCTCTTATCTTATCTTTGTGGTCTTTCTGCGAAATGTAAGTTGGCGGCAGTAAAATTGTACTGCAGTCAGCCTCAAATGCTGGTTCTCTAAATTTACTCAGTAGCGATTCACGAAAAGAACGCCCCCTTTCCTCTAGAGACACCCACCCAAGTTCCTGAAGCATTTCCGTAACACTCGCGTGATGATCAAACCTACCAGTAACAAATCTAGTACGCCGCCTCTGAATTGCTTCTATGTCTATAGTTTGTCAAAAGCGTTGCAACAAATAACGCAACAGTTTCATAGTCACACAGTTCTCTGTGCTCTCTCAAAACATATGTTTTTAACGTTTCTCAAGTTGCGTTGCGTCTTGGACGTTTTGACTCTCGAGTTGCTTTATTGTAACATAGTTCACACACGTTTATTTGTTGTTTTAATTTCCGTAAGATGTATGCGTGGTATCTCACCTGCTCTCACTATTTATCACCTTTACTTGCGACGGTAACGTATTCTTACCACCTGACTCGTATTCTTTAATATACATTACTGGCCATTAAAATTGCTACACCACGAAGATGACGTGCTACAGACGCGAAATTTAACCGACAGGAAGAAGAGGCCAGCAGTTGACCGGCGTTGCCTGCTGAAACGTTGTTGTGATGCCTCGTGTAAGGAGGAGAAATGCGTATCTTCACGTTTCCGACTTTGATAAACGTCATATTGTAGCCTATCGCGATTGCGGTTTATCGTATCGCGACATTGCTGCTCGCGTTGGTCGAGATCCAATGACTATTAGCAGAATATGGAATCGGTGGGTTCAGGAGGGCAATACGGAACGCCGTGCTGGATCCCAACGGCCTCGTATCCCTAGCAGTCGAGATGACAGGCATCTTATCCGCATGGCTGTAACTGATCGTGCAGCCATGTCTCGATCCCTGAGTCAACAGATGGGGACGTTTGCAAGACAACAACCATCTGTACGAACAGTTATACGACGTTTGCAGCAGCATGGACTATCAGCTCGGAGAGCATGGCTGCGGTTACCCTTGACGCTGCATCACAGACAGGAGCGCCTGCAATGGTGTACTGAACGACGAACCTGAGTGCACGAATGGCAAAACGTCATTTTTTCCGATGAATCCAGGTTCCGTTTACAGCATCATGATGGTCGCATCCGTGTTTGGCGACATCGCGGTGAACGCACATTGGAAGCGTGTATTCATCATCGCCATACTGGCGTATCACCCGGCGTGATGGTATGGGGTGCCACTGGTTACACGTCTCGGTCACCTTTTGTTCGCATTGACGGCACTTTGAACAGTGGACGTTACATTTCAGATGTGTTACGACCCGTGGCTCTACCCTTCATTCGATCCCTGCGAAACCCTACATTTCAGCAGGATAATGCACTACCGCATGTTGCAGGTCCCGTACGGGCCTTTCTGGATACAGAAAATGTTCGACTGCTGCCCTGGCCAGCACATTCTCCAGATCTCTCACCAACTGAAAACGTCTGGTCAACTGTGGCCGAGCAACTGGCTCGTCACAATACGCCAGTCACTACTCTTGATGAACTGTGGTATCGTGTTGAAGCTGTACACGCCGTCCAAGCTCTGTTTGACTCAATGCCCAGGCGTATCAAGCCCGTTATTACGGCCAGAGGTGGTTGTTCTGGGTATTGATTTCTCAGGATCTATGCACCCAAATTGCGTGAAAATGTAATCACATGTCAGTTCTAGTATAATATATTTGTCCAATGAATACCCGTTTGTCATCTGCATTTCTTCTAGCAATTTTAATGGCTAGTAGTGTATGTATAGTATAACAGGTGCTAAGACTACAGGAAGAGAATAAACACTTCAATGACTGGACAGTTCGTAGTGCTGCAAAAAAAAAAAAAAAAAAAAAAAAATTAAGCAGTTTTGAACATGGCTCGTCCGCTTTATGGTCCAACATCCAACACCGTGACCACTGAACACTGGAAACCTGACGCCGTGACTGTTCATCTTCCCTCAGTATCGCACTTGCTAAGCTTGGACCGTTCAGTGTTCCTATTTTGTTCTTTTTCACAGTTGACTTCACGTTCTTCCTGTTTTCATGCTTGATCTGTGTTGAGTTTTTCACGGGTTACAAACCAGGCCATCTCACCACTAAATCTGAGGGGGCTGCGATGGTACGTTCCCTTGTCAGCGTTCCACTCTGTTTATTTTTTTCCATTCCCGTTTTGTATACGGATGGAAGGGCCAGTCGGAACCACCCCATAAAAGCAGCTGAAGCAGTCGTCAACCCGAATATTGTGGTATACTGGGCGTTGGTCGAGATGGAGGTGGTAAGCCACTCCTGAACTGCTTACAAGGGGACCTACCGCTTAACGTGGGCTTAGAAACAAGGTGCAGTTCGATAGATTTTAGATTGACAAACATTGCCAGAGGAGAAAGAAGTGATATATGACAGATAAAAATCCTGGGGTTGATTAAGGATCGAGCCGAGAACTTTGAATGAGTAGTCTGTTACATTGCTATTTTTTAGCATTGTTCTTTTGAGGACGCGATACTGTTAAATAAAAGTATTATGTCTTGAAACTTAAAATTCTTCCTTTCTAGGAACAAAGATAAAGTCTTTCCTCGTAAAAACAAACATCATTATTGAAGTTAAAATCTGTTTTGGGTGAAGAAATAAATCATGGCTTCATTGCCGCCATCTTCTCTTCAGCAAGTAAAACCTCAGTCTAGAAAATAACAAAAAAACTTCGAAAAACTTAATTCTTAAAACTAAGATGTTATAGGCCTTAAAACACAATATTCTATCTGGAAATCATAAATTTTCTTAGGAAACTAAAAAGAGTTATTCTCTAATTTAGTAAATAAGATTGTCATCACCATATAAGTATTTCTTCCATCTAGCTGTCTCTCCGTGTAGTGTTTCTAATATCGTATCTTCCTCGGCTGTTTTATCTGCTATGTGTTCACTTCATAAAACGATGTGCGGTGTACATGAATATCAGTTGTGTAGGGTATATTTAGTATCAGTATACTTAGGATATCTCCTAAGATCTTCGTATAGTTTGCATCATCTCCGTTGTTCTACAGTTCGTATAGAATACAAACAAGGAAGTGACTGACATTAGCTTGTCTGTTTTGTATTATATAAGTTGCTGTATGTCCAATCATCCATATTGCAGTGTTAAATTTTGCTGCTGGAAAACGAAGTTTGTGTGGTCGCAGCAGTTCTCAAGCTGCTATACTGCTGCTGGTGGTCCAGTCTAGGAGTGTAATTTTTGCCCATATCTCCATTGCAATACCATAGGTGTAGCTCTGGATCAGGATACCATTTCTTTCACAAAATTCGCATGTTGCAGTCGTACTGGTGCGCATCTTACATACTTTGATTCATCGAGATCTTATGACTAACGAGAAAATACCTTATAGGGCGATGCGTGTTGGGAGAAAGGGTCGATGGGTATTGCGCCATAGTTTGCCCCTAACAGCCTGCAGGTCCTCAGCTGGTGGTGTAGTGGCTAGCATTACTGCTTCTGGACCACGAGGTCCCGGGTTCGATTTCCGGCCGGGTTGGGGATTTTTCTCTGCCCAGGGACTGGGTGTTTGTGTTGTCCTCATCATTTCATCATCATCATCATCATTATTCGTGACTGTGTCTAGATGAGACTGTGCATAAAATTGGATTGTATAAAAATTGGAACATTTTATGGGCGCTGACGACCGCGCAGTTGAGCGCCCCAAAACCAAACAACATCATCATCCAGCCTGCAGGCCCATGATCTCAATGGGAATGCATGTAAATGTCGCCCTCACGAGAGTATTTTTTTTCTCACACACTTTATTCGGTCGCTCTCGACTGGCGCGCATGTAGCTGTAGTTCAAGAGATATTGCCGGGTACATCAATATGCCAGTGTGATGGCAGCAATTTTGATCGGTGCAGTCGAGCTCTGTGGATGCAGGGTTTCGATTAATCGTTGGCTAAGGCAGAGGCTCTGTCTCTGGGTTTCCTTACGCATACTGTTGACAAGAGGTGTGGCGCGCTGACATACAGTAAGCGGTTGTTGAAGATGATTCCAAGGAGAACGAACCAGCTGAATGCGCTCTGAATACTCATTGCCATGGTCACAGGTAGAATATGAGCCAGGTTTTGCGTCTTACTAGTGACTAAATTCGTATAGCATGAAGTTTTTGTAGTTGGTTCTGATCTCTGACATTATACAGGATGAACCAGAACTTTGTAAGACATCGTGGTCTCCTGACCTTCATTGCTTACATATTCCGCCATCACAATCATATTCCGCACATCAAGATGCTTCATTAGAACCCAAACTCAATAAGATAAAGTCAATGTTGTATGAATTCATCTAAATGATATGCAAATAACAAGTAAGCGCACCATGGTTGAAATACTCGAGGCTGGCGTACACACACACATTCAAGACATGACGTTCACAAAAGCTTTTAGTTTGGGAGAGGCAAACACCACATGCCAGGACGCAGGTCCCTTCAGAGGTTTTCACAGGGAGCTATCTACGTCGGCCGGCGACCGCAAGTGGAGCGGACAGCGTTTGCTCGAGTGAAAGGAAGAACGACCCTGTGTTGGGCTTAAAAGCAAATTCTGCTACATTGTGTGGGAGCGGCCAGCCTACGCATTCTTTACACATAGCACGCAGTTTCAGAGATTTTCACAGGGAGACAGCAAACGCCAAACGCCGATGCTACAGATTTCCGGATTGGTCGCCTTAAACGAAACGTCATTCTCCAGTTTTAGCAGAGCAACGCTGATTTGCAGACGATATTTCTGAAGGAGTAATGGAAGAGACCGAAAGATATACCCCTTCACGTCTGGCGTGGAGAGGGGCCGTTCTGTTGTCACTCTTGGAGGGAGAACACGTAACGAGAGCGTGCGCGCTCGTACGTGTACTCAAAAGAGCGAGGAACAAGTCTCTCCTCAGTACTTCACTGGGAGAGCACCTCTGTCGAGAGCGAATCAGTGCGACTCTATATTGAGTCCTTACGATTAAGCGTTGTTCACTGTGTTGGCCACCACACTTATTGTGCAGTGTGAACAGACAGAGTTATAGTTAAATGCCTGCGAGCGAATTTTTGAGTGGCATCGCGGTGGACTGGTTGTCTGACTGGTGTACCACGTCAATAGTCAGACTGGGGGCGAATGGGAGTCCTTGACTTCATAAAGGCGTAGGGAGAGTTTGGTTGGCGAAGGTCAATCCAGATAGAACGAGAGTTATCTTATTTGTCAGCAGCGAGCGGCGCAGACAGCAGTCATCGCAGCTTACGGTATTGTGCGCTACAGCTCTTGCGAGCCCCATATTTCCTCCACAACAGTACACTTCACTGCATTTCACACGCGACAGCCTCAACCGTACCTAGTAACATTCTAAAGGATAATTATTCAAGTTGAGTAGGCACGGCTCTCAGTCATTCTGCCAAGTCAATAACAATCTTAACCTTTCTATAGAAATTTCATTAGCGAATCCTATCGTTAAGAGGTAACTTCACATTCCGAAAAGAACCCGGAAATAACGTGTTCAGTTCATAACTAAAAGTGCCATTGTGATTTCTCAGAATTTTTGCAAAATAAATAATAATTTTCGTTAGTTTCATGTTTTTCTTACACTAACCAGCACTACTCCAGTACCCAAGTATCCCACTAGTTACATAAGAAATTTTGTGAATTTTTGTGTCATTTCCTTACAGCGGACGACTCCAGAAGATATTTATTGCTGAAAGTTTTACAGGCATTTCTCTTTAGAACGTTAGGAGCGTCTGTCTGACTTCTGTAGTAGTGTGGGGGTGGAAATTGCATCTTGCAGGAGCCACAGGGTAAAGGGTACATCTCAGATTAATCCGCTCAGCAGAACGACAGAATAGCACCCACATGCTCACAACTTTACCGACAAAATATCGGAGGTTGTTCAGGGATATTTCCTGAGTATTTTGGCACGGCGAACTTGTAGTCTCTGATGGCGCGTTACAAGGTAATAACGTAATTATGACATATTTGGCTTTGTTACCAGGTTTATCCTCGTTTTTGTGAAAATACTTTCACAGCAATGAAAAACCCTGTAATATCGAATCAACAAGACGCAATAACACCAAAGGATCTGGTAATTCGTGGACGCCTATGTACTGGTGCAAAACTACAGTTATGTCTTTTAAGTCGCTACGGAACAGCTGAGCGTATCTTCGTCGTGCTGTTTTTTCATTGCATTTAGTGAAACGATAGAAGATATGCACACAGGCCAGTGCTTCATCAGTAAACCAATCCACATTGCTGTGTATCGCTGCTAACGTACAAGTAACACTACCGGGAAAAGCAACCCGTGACTGGACCGAGCGGTAGCGAACGCAGGCTTGAGGCCGAAGAGTAAAGCGAACATTACTGTCGCCAACAAGTACCGTGAATGAAAGGAACAAGTTTATTTTCGGACGAGACACACAGCGCACATCGTCGACATTTTCACTGTTGTGCAGATATTTTCAATGCCATCGCCGATATAGGGGGTAAGAAATCAACCGATACATAATTCCTCTGTAACGAGCCATCGGAAATCACGGGCGCATTACGCCAAACTACTCGGAAAATATCCCTGGACGACCTTCGAAATGTTTGCGGCGAAGTTCTGGTTCACCCTGTATGTATACAATGGAGCTCGTATCCACCGTGGTAGATACGCCCAGTTCTTACCAGTCATGCGGTCAGGGTTTGTCCTCCCATCGTCTGCCACGGGAGCGATACGGTTGTCTGTCCTGGCACCAATTGATGTAGGACCAGTCCGCTGTGCCTCTTTGAATGAGGAGTAGTATCATTTCTCCGTCTGGATATAAGAACTGGTAGTATTGGTACACGCAGCGATAAACTTAACTTCAGGATTGCTGATCACGAAGTAGATGAAGTTAAGGAATTCTACTACCTAGGCAGTAAAATAATCAATGTTGGCGGACAAAGGAGGTCATCAAAAGCAGACTAGCAACGGCAACAAGGACATTCCTGGCCAGGAGAAGTCTACTAATATCAAACATAGGCCTTAATTTGTATAAGAAATTTCTGAGAATGTTTGTTTGGGGCACAACATTGTGTTGTGGTTGGCAGGAGAGCCAACACCGTGTTACTAGAGGAGGCCGAAATGCACGCGTTTTAGCTCGCGCAGGCTGGCGTGAGGTCTGGAACATGACAAGGAAATTAGACTTAGAAAAACGGACGTAGCTGGTGGAATACTTAACTTAAATTCATTAATGATCAACGTCGGTTTTGACGGTACATGATTCACAATGTCAATAGTAACTGATAATGGCGCCTTGCTAGGTCGTAGCAAATGACGTAGCTGAAGGCTATGCTAACTATCGTCTCGGCAAATGAGCGCGTATTTTGTCAGTGAACCATCGCTAGCAAAGTCGGTTGTACAACTGGGGCGAGTGCTAGGAAGTCTTTCTAGACCTGCCGTGTGGCGGCGCTCGGTCTGCAATCACTGATAGTGGCGACACGCGGGTCCGACCATGGAGGTAAGAATAGAGGTAGACGCCGTGACGTCACAGTTGTGAAGCTATGTGAAGCCGAGGGTAGCCATCTCAATCGGACCAAAACATTTCTGCTGTAAGCTTGTCTGCATAGGCTTGTCGCTCGCTTTTGGAAGGATTTTGCGCTATTATGGTGACTTGTGTGGTGTTCGGATGTACGAATCGTTCTGATTGTGATGCGAAATCGAAGGGAATAACATTTCATGTGTAAGTTGTCTCGTTAAGTGTGATTTTACAACTTCATTGTGAATGAACGTGTGCTACATCGGTACTTGTACTATAGCGTGTTTTTCTCCTGTATGATTTTAGATTTCCTAAAAATGAAAGTTGGAAAGCTCTGTGGGAGAATGCCGTGAGGAGGAAGAATTGGCGTGCGTCTAAATGGAGCACTATATTTTCTCAGCATTTCCGAGAAGAGGACATAGACCGAACTTCCCTTTCAACAGTAAGGCTCCGAGAAAATGTTGTACCATCAGTTTTCCCTACACACCCAAAACATTTGCAAAAGGTAATTTAATTCAAAGAATTAAATTCTTAGTTTTCAAGTTCACGTTTCAGTATAATACGTACGTATCGTCGATAATCGAAGTGTTGAGTAACTCACTTTGTCTTCATCATGTACCAAATTAAAAGCTAACACTACATTAACTGGCGTAAAGTATAGACCTAAACAGGACACTGTGTAGATTTGCCATTCTATGTACCGTATTTCAGTAAATATTGGTGGTAATGAAGAGTGTTTCCCAGTAGTGTAACGTAACTGAAATGTCCCAGTACGTATTACAAACAAGATGTATTTATGGGGCTTTGGAGGGAGGATATAGCTAACTTAGTTTTCAGTTTCTATTATTTAGTTTGTGATACACGTTTATTACTGAATTAACAAAATTGTATCGTTTACATTGAAGGGTAGCTATTCTTAATATTACATTAAAAACTATTTTTAATCAGAAGAAACGAGGAATTTCGCCTTTACGAGATTTTATTTTAAACAAAAACTTTGAAACAACCAATCTGATGACGTTACATGCCTACATGGTGCAATTAGCGACTGTAATACACGCAGCGCTATAGCACACTGGCAATGTTTTGGTCAGAGTGTCATGGCAGCGAGCTACGCCCCCATGGCTTCGAAACGTAGTACGGCTGGGATACGTAGCGCCATCTCCCCTTATTCTTACCTCCATGGGTCCGACGTATACTACCGGACCGCGGCCGATTTAAAGGCAACCACCTAGCAAGTGTGGTGTCTGGCGGCGACACCACACATTGTATGTTAGTTAAACATGTGGGAAAACCGGAACAGAAGAGAATCGAAGCATTTGGCATGTGGTGCTACAGACGAATGTTAGGTGGGCTGATAAGGTAAGAAATGAGTAGGTTCTGTGCAGAATAGGAAAGAAAACGAATATGTGGAAAAGAATGACAAGGAGAAGGGACAGGATGACAGGACATCTGTTAAGACATCAGGGAATGACTTCCATGGTACTTGAGGGAGCTGTAGAGGGCAGAAACTGTAGAGAAGGACAGAGATTAGAATACAGCCAGCAAGTAATTGAGAGCGTAGGCTGCAAGTACTACTCTGCAACGAAGAGATTGGCACAGGTGAGGAATTGGTGGCAGGCCGCATCAAACCAGTCAGAAGACTGACGACTCAAATAAAAAATTGTCCCCTACAATAATGTGCAAATTAATTGGGACAAGCTCATATTTTACAAGGAATGGAAGTTGGTTAGCTGTAACCAGTTTTATCATCCTAGTTGTCGGGCTCTTGGCGGACTTTTCTTGTCTTCACTATGAACAACAACAGTAAGCCCGCTCCAACTCAGTTGAGTGGTTGTATGTGTAGCAACAGAGTGTATTATTTCTGTGCTCACGACAGGAAAACTACGTGATTGTATTAAAATGGAGATTTCACTTAAGAATCGGGCAAAAATAGTTGTTCTTCATTCTGTGATTAGGAGAGACATTGCCTCTGTTGTTGATGTGCGAAAATCTAGTGTTTCAAGTCTTGTTACGGGATATAGTGATACAGGCTCATTGTCTACAAAAGGAAAAGGAGGCAGATATGGAAAACGAATAACCATGCCATGAGCTGACAAAACTCTATTTGGAAACGGGATAATTCATCCTCACAACACTAGTATGGACCTTTAGGGATTTATTGGCTACCGGGTTTGAAATTGACTCTTCAGCGATGCGGCGTAGGCTTCTTGATTGTGGGCGGAAGGCACCAAAGCCAATAATAACCCAGTTGTTAACACCTACCATGAAGAAAAACCAGTTAGCATATGCTGAAATATATAAATCTTCGACCTCCAATGACTGGAAACATGAAGTTTTCAGATATCGCATTATATTGTTCAAGATACACTGCAAGGGTTGCCAGGTGGAGCATCCATGAGGCAGTGCTATCCGAGCATCTCAAACAAACTGCAAAATACCCTGCCAAAAAAATGTTTCGGAATTTCTTCACTGTAAGTGGCCCTGTTTCACCAGTTCCAATTGAAGGCATGGTTAATTAACTAAATACACGGAAATCGTTAGGCGCAGAATTGTGCCATTCCTTCAGCAGGTGGTGTCACTTTGGCATTACTACTGATCTTCCCTTCATAGGAACAATCTCTGGGGATTTAATCTTGCCTCTGGGGATTTAAACTTGCCTCAGGATCACGGGGTCCCGGGTTCGATTCCCGGCCGGGTTGGGGATTTTCTATGCCCGGGAACTGGGCGTTTGCGTTGTCCTCATCATTTCATCATCATCATCATTCGTCGCAGTGGCTAGATTGCGCTGTGAAAAAAATTGGACCGCGTAAAAATGAAGACTTTGTACGGGCGCTGATGACTACGTGGTTGAGCGCTCCACAGACCAAATATCATCATCATTCCCAGCGGCTTGGCCGACCTCCTCCCTAGGTTGCGTATTGTGCAGTGTCGTTTTAGCCATCGCCATTTGTTAAGTGGTGACCCCCCACCACTTTGTGCTCATCGTCATCACCCTTTGACTGTTCGCCATTTCCTGACGAATGCCCTTTATTTGACCGCTTAAGTTCTGCTGTATGTTTGCCGTCTGAGTCATCGGCCGTTTCAGTGAACGACGCGCGGGCTGTCGCCCGCGTTTTACTCTTTATCCGTCGTAACAATGTGGCGAAGAACATTTAATATTTAGTTCGGCACCACCGTTGTCTCTGCGGCATATTTTATGGACCTTTCTCCAAGAGGAAGTTCTTGTTCTTAGCTCTCTTTCCTCCCGTCGATTGGGCTTAACGGTAGCCGTTTTTGACTCCTTTTTCGCATTGCTGTTCTAAGGTTCTGACAAGGGCGCGTATGACCTCAGTTGTTTCTGTGCCCTAAGAGCAAAACAAAACAAAACCTAAAGATTTTCTCAGAGGATGGAGGAACATTTCAAAATCATCTGGCTCCGTGTCACACTCCTAAGGCAGTCGAGATGTTCATGGAAGAAGACGACATTAATGTGCTTCAGTGGCCTGGTAATTTACCAGACTTAAATCCCACCGAGAATTTGTGGCGTATTGTGAAAAGGCGTCTCGGTACAATAGACAGTTCAACAAAAGAATGCGTGTTAGCAAATGTGTTAAAAGTGTGGTTTCATGACGACGAACTAGAAAACATTTGCTCTGACCTGTCGAAACTATGTCATAACGTGTTCAGAGGGTCATTAAAGCAAACGGAAGGCGCGTTAATTATTAATTTCCGTAAGCTACTAGCCGTATTGCACATATACACTACTGGACATTAAAATTGCTGCACCACGAAGATCAGGTGCTACAGATTCAAAATTTAACCGACAGGAAGAAGATGCTGTGATATGCAAATGCCGGCCGTAGTGGACGAGCGGTTTTAGGCGCTACAGTCTGGCACCGCGCGACCGCTACGTTCGCAGGTTTGAATCATGCCTCGGGCATGGATGTGTGTGATGTTCTTAGGTTAGTTAGGTTTAAGTAGTTCTAAGTTCTAGGGGACTGATGACCACAGAAGTTAAGTCACATAGTGCTCAGAGCCATTTGAACCATTTGATATGCAAATGATTAGCTTTCCAGAGCATTCACACAAGGTTGGCGCCGAGCCGACATGAGGAAAGCTTGCAACCGATTCCTAATACACAAACAGCAGTTGACCGGCGTTGCCTGGTGAAACGTTGTTATGATGCCTCGTGTAAGGAGGAGAAATGCGTACCATCACGTTTCCGACTCTGATGGAGGTCGGATTGTAGCCTATCGCGATTGCGGTATATCGTATCGCGACATTGCTGCTCGCGTTGGTCGAGATCCAATGACTGTTAGCAGAATATGGAATCGGTGGGTTCAAGAGGGTAATACGGAACGCCGTGCTGGATTCCAACGGCCTCGTATCACTAGCAGTCGAAATGACAGGCATCTTATCCGCATGGCTGTAACGGATCGTGCAGCTACGTCTCGATCCCTGAGTCAACAGATGAGGGCGTTTGCAAGACAACAACCATCTGCAGGAACAGTTCGACGACGTTTGCAGCGGCATGGACTATCAGCTCGGAGACCATGGCTGCGGTGACCCTAGGCTCTGCATCACAGACAGGAGCGCCTGCGATGGTGTACTCAACGACGAACCTGGGTGCATGAATGGAAAAACGTCATTTTTTCGGATGAATCCAGGTTCTGTTTACAGCATCATGATGGTCGCATCCGTGTTTGGCGGCATCGCGGTGAACGCACATTGGAAGCGTGTATTCGTCATCGCCATACTGGCGTACCACCCGGCGTGATGGTATGGGGTGCCACTGGTTACACGTCTCGGTCACCTCTTGTTCTTATTGACGGCACTTTGAACAGTGGACGTTACATTTCAGATGTTTTACGACCCGTGGCTCTACCCCTCATTCGATCCCTGCGCAACCCTACATTTCAACAGGATAATGCACGACCGCATATTGCAGGTCCTGTACGGGCCTTTCTGGATACAGAACATGTTCGACTGCTGCCCTGGCCACCACATTCTCGAGATCTCTCACCAATTGAAAACGTCTGGTAAATGGTGGTCAAGCAACTGACTAGTGACAATACGCTAGTCACTACTCTTAATGAACTGTGGTATCGTGTTGAAGCTGCATGGGCAGCTGTACCTGTACACGCCATCCAAGCTCTGTTTGACTCAATGCCCAGACGTATGAAGGCCGTTATTACGGCCAGGGGTGGTTGTTCTGGGTATTGATTTCTCAGGATCTATGCACCCAAATTGCGTGAAAATGTAATCACATGTCAGTTCTAGTATAATATATTTGTCCAATGAATAGCTGTTTATCATATGCATTTCTTCTTGGTGTAGCAATTTTAATGGCCGGTAGTGTAGTAGTAAACGTGCACAGTTAAACTTCATTCGTCTTATCCAAATTAATTTGCACACTACTTAGAGTCCTGGGATCCTGCGTGTTCAAAACGGCGACGCACAGGTCGTCGGCAGCCGTTGCCACTGAGCCACCGACCCACACTCCATAACGTCGGCTCCAGTTTCTCTAATCTTAGCATCGTGGTCACGCTGGAGGACGTAGTGCGCTTATTGGGCTACTTCGGAACGTGGGCTTGGGAATGTTGTGAGTAAGGCTCTCCGTCGGGGGTCACGGGTCTGTCTGGCAGCCGCCACGTCACGGGAGTGTGTGGGCCGAGCTCCGGAAGGACACCGTGCGGCAAGTCGCGCCTGCGCAGACACGTAACAGCACGCTTTTTAAGGTGGCCACTTTGCGCAGTATGCCGTTATGCCGTTAGCAAAAGCTTGCGATCGGAACACACTGGCTGCTGGGACAAGCCCTGCCTTCTCATCATCGAACAGCCAGACAAAAGATTCTAAAAGGAACGAACATGAAATGAGTTAATATGTCGCAGAGGTTTACACCACCATCTACTTGACTGTTCTGCAGTTCACACTTAAGTGTTTGGTGGAGGCTTCATCGAACCACTTTCACTCTACCTCTCTCTGCCGTTCAGCGCTCGATCAGGGCGTGGGAAGAACGACCACTGAAATCTTTCCGTGCACTCTATGATTTATTTGATTACGATTATCTTTTCGTCCTATGTAGGTTGGCGTCAATAAAATATTTTCTCCTTCAGAAGAGAAAGATGTGATAGAAATTTCGTGAATACACTCCTGGAAATGGAAAAAAGAACACATTGACACCGGTGTGTCAGACCCACCATACTTGCTCCGGACACTGCGAGAGGGCTGTACAAGCAATGATCACACGCACGGCACAGCGGACACACCAGGAACCGCGGTGTTGGCCGTCGAATGGCGCTAGCTGCGCAGCATTTGTGCGCCGCCGCCGTCAGTGTCAGCCAGTTTACCGTGGCATACGGAGCTCCATCGCAGTCTTTAACACTGGTAGCATGCCGCGACAGCGTGGACGTGAACCGTATGTGCAGTTGACGGACTTTGAGCGAGGGCGTATAGTGGGCATGCGGGAGGCCGGGTGGACGTACCGCCGAATTGCTCAACACGTGGGGCGTGAGGTCTCCACAGTACATCGATGTTGTCGCCAGTGGTCGGCGGAAGGTGCACGTGCCCGTCGACCTGGGACCGGACCGCAGCGACGCACGGATGCACGCCAAGACCGTAGGATCCTACGCAGTGCCGTAGGGGACCGCACCGCCACTTCCCAGCAAATTAGGGACACTGTTGCTCCTGGGGTATCGGCGAGGACCATTCGCAACCGTCTCCATGAAGCTGGGCTACGGTCCCGCACACCGTTAGGCCGTCTTCCGCTCACGCCCCAACATCGTGCAGCCCGCCTCCAGTGGTGTCGCGACAGGCGTGAATGGAGGGACGAATGGAGACGTGTCGTCTTCAGCGATGAGAGTCGCTTCTGCCTTGGTGCCAATGATGGTCGTATGCGTGTTTGGCGCCGTGCAGGTGAGCGCCACAATCAGGACTGCATACGACCGAGGCACACAGGGCCAACACCCGGCATCATGGTGTGGGGAGCGATCTCCTACACTGGCCGTACACCACTGGTGATCGTCGAGGGGACACTGAATAGTGCACGGTACATCCAAACCGTCATCGAACCCATCGTTCTACCATTCCTAGACCGGCAAGGGAACTTGCTGTTCCAACAGGACAATGCACATCCGCATGTATCCCGTGCCACCCAACGTGCTCTAGAAGGTGTAAGTCAACTACCCTGGCCAGCAAGATCTCCGGATCTGTCCCCCATTGAGCATGTTTGGGACTGGATGATGCGTCGTCTCACGCGGTCTGCACGTCCAGCACGAACGCTGGTCCAACTGAGGCGCCAGGTGGAAATGGCATGGCAAGCCGTTCCACAGGACTACATCCAGCATCTCTACGATCGTCTCCATGGGAGAATAGCAGCCTGCATTGCTGCGAAAGGTGGATATACACTGTACTAGTGCCAACATTGTGCATGCTCTGTTGCCTGTGTCTATGTGCCTGTGGTTCTGTCAGTGTGATCATGTGATGTATCTGACCCCAGGAATGTGTCAATAAAGTTTCCCCTTCCTGGGACAATGAATTCACGGTGTTGTTATTTCAATTTCCAGGAGTGTAGATCTCTCCGCAACGAAGAATACCTGTATTTTAACCACTGCCATCCGAACCCGCGTATCATATTTGTGACGCTCTCTTCCCTACATCGCTACAGTGAAAAGCGGCCTGCTCTTCTTTGGACTTTTCGATGTCTTCCGTCAATCCTATCTGATAAAGATCCTACATTGCGCAGCAGTACTCCAGTAGAGGACGAACAAACGTAGTGTAGGCAGCGTAGGCAGACCTGTTGCATTTTCTAAGTGTCGGCTGATTCGGGGGAAGAGACCAAACAGCGAGGTCATCGGTCTCATCGGATTAGGGAAGGACGGGGAAGGAAGTCGGCCGTGCCCTTTGAAAGGAACCATCCCGGCCTTTGCCTGAAGCGATTTAGGGAAATCACTTCTAAGTGCTCTGACGATAAAACGAAGTCTTCGGTTTGCCTTCTTCACAACATTATCTATGTGATCGTTCAACTGAAATTGTCCATGATTGTAATTCTTAGGTATTTAGTTGAATTGATAGCCTTTAGATCTGTGTAATTTATCGTGTAACATCGAAACGAATTCATTTTAGATCCTACGATTAAGGAAAGAAAGTACACAATGTAGCTGTAAAGTTTGATGGAACTGTAAAGAAAGTACATGACTTAACTGCAAAGGTTGAGCAAAATGTCTGTGCAGTCTGTGAAGCAGCCCACTTAGTCTATAGCAAGAGGACAACTGAACATAAGGTCATTGCTGCACAGAAGGGTGTTCGAGAGAAGTTATGTTTGCTAAGGTTAGGACAATTGGATTGAGAGCAAACACTTCGAGAAACGCTTAAACCATTTACTGAATCACTCAATGAATTCTTAGCGAAATTACACAATGACGACGATGATGCTATTGCTGGTTTCATTAACCATCTCAGTAACAGTGGGATAGACAAAACATTTGGTGTCAATGGTGAAAAACCATACATGTTGGGCAAGCAGCCTGTAACTTTAAATAAAAGAACAATAGAAAAAGGGGACAGGGAGTTTCAAAGAACACCAGATCTACTGGACCTCATTTTCCCAAAACCCTCAAAAACTTTAAAATTTTCTCCCAAAGATCTGGAGATGTATGGTGAAATACTACAATTGACCGGTGTGCACAGGAAAGCAGGAAACCAATACAGTGCGAAATACAGAGACATTATAAAACCCTTATTATTAGACAGTCGGTATAGCAATGGTGATGGTATTGAGATTCACCATAAAAAAGTCAGCAATCAGCCCCCTCCATATATATACTACAACCATGCCAGTGAGATAAAATATCGACTATGACTGCTCTTGTCATGAGCGGGTGTGGGCAATACCGCTCATTGTCTCAGTAACTTCAGAACTTGGAGAGGGACAGACAATCGAATGAATATGGGGACAGTAGTTTGAGAACTGCACAAACCAGCACTCAAAACGTACCCTCATAGGCATGCTGTGATTAGAGGTTTGGATGACATATGGCAGGCTGATCTTGTAGATAGAAGGGAATATTCACATGCGAATAATGGATCCAAATATATGTAATGGTTATTGATACACTCTAAATCTGCCTAGGCATTACCAGTTAAAACAAAAATGGGGGGAAATGTTACAGATGTGTTTTAGCACTTGTTGCAGATTGGGATGAATGAATGCCCAGACAAACTGGTCATCGTGGAAACTTTTAGAATTGGGATTTGAAGATCATGATGCAGCGGTATGGAATATATCACTACTCAACATTCACCCACCTGAAGGCAAGTATCATGAAATGTCTGAACAGGACAATAAAAGGTCAAATGTGAATATGTTTTAATATTGACGGATCATACAAATGGACAGATATCCTCACAGAAATAACTGTACAGTTTCATCCAACCAAACATAACTCATTAAAAATGAGACTAATCGATGTCCGTGATAATGGACTCATGGATACGGTGTACTATCGTAGTAAAATGCTGGATCCATGTAAACAGAAATTTAATGTGAGTGATTTGGTACATGTATCAAAACACAAGACAGCATTTGGGAAGCCATACCTCCAAAATTGGTCGAGCGAGATATTCACAGTTTCCAAAGTGCAGAGAACAAATCTCAGAACCCACATCTTAAAGTACAGCAGTGGCACTGAAATTTCAGGACGCTTTTACACCGAGAAAATGCAGGAGAGCACAGAACCACACCTGTTTCTCATAGAGCACGTCATAAGACAGCGAGGGAAGAGAGCACTAGTTAAATGGCTTGCTTTTCCTGCAGCTGGCCGGAGTGGCTGAGCGGTTCTAGGCGCTACAGTCTGGAACCGCGCGACCGCTATGGTCGCTGGTTCGAATCCTGCCTCGGGCATGGATGTGTGTGATGTCCTTAGGTTAGTTAGGTTTAATTAGTTCTAAGTTCTAGGGGACTGATGAGCTCAGCAGTTAAGCCCCATAGTGCTCAGAGCCATTTGAGCCATTTCTTTTTAGCTTTTCCTGCAACACAAAATAGCTGGACTGATGCTTTTTGCTATATAACGGGGCACACAGAGCACAACCAGCACAGTATCATAACATAGTTTATAGGAGAAGCATTATAGGAGGCGGCGGTATTCTCGAAAAACTTCCCATCGAATTGCACACCACAGGTATAATTACGGGCCAACGGCCTTGCCGCAGTGGTAATTGTGGTGTCACCGCCAGACACCACACTTGCTAGGTGGTAGCTTTTAAATCGGCCGCGGTCCGCTAGTATACGACGGACCCACGTGTCGCCACTGTCAGTAATTGCAGACCGAGCGCCACCACACGGCAGGTCTAGAGAGACGTACTACCACTTGCCCCAGTTGTACAGCCGACGTTGCTAGCCATGGTTCACTGAGAATTACGCTCTCATTTGCCGAGACGATATTAGCATAGCCTTCAGCTACATTTGCTACGACCTAGCAAGGCGCCATTACCAGTATAGATATTGAGATTCTATTAATGTATCATCAAGAGCGATGTTCTATAAATGTGGATTAAAGTTAAGTATTCCAGAAGCTACGTACTTTTCTTTATAGCATTCATTCCGTATCCTGTTTCAGACCTCACGCCAGCCTGCGTGAGTTTAAGCGCGTGCCTTTCGGCTTCCTCGCAAGTGTCTAGACTGTCTTGTCTAGACACAACAGTAATACCGGTTCCCGTCAGATCACCGAAGTTAAGCACTGTCGGGCTGGGCTAGCACTTGGATAGGTGACCATCCGGTCCGCGGAGCGCTGTTGTGAAGCGGGGTGCACTCAGCCCTTGTGAGGCAAACTGAGGAGCTGCTTGATTAAGAAGTAGCGGCTCCGGTCTTGGAAACTGACATACGGCCGGGAGAGCGGTGTGCTGACCACATGCCCCTCCATGTCCGCATCCAGTGCCGCCTGTAGGCTGAGGATGGCACGGCGGCGGGTCGGTACCGTTAGGCCTTCATGGCCTGTTCGGGAGGAGTTTAGTTCAGTTTGGTATAATTACGGTGTATGGTGGATATGTTGTTGTACATTTAGGCCGTGGTGATGAGGGGATTAACCTACTTGACAAGGCGTATTTGGAACATGACATTGCATGTGCAAAACAGAAAGATCTCCCAAGATGTCACGCTGCAGATCGAATTTCAGCTGATAAAACCAAGGCAGTATGTGTGAGAAAGGATATTGATACTGGACAGCGCATTGCAGTTGATAAAAATGCTTGGTAAAACTAAGTTGGGCTTGGGTGTGAATTTCAAGCAAGTTATGAACGTTGTGCACTGAATAACAAGAAGGTAACGATGAAGAAGATAAAAGGGTGTTTAAAAACTGTATCCTGACACCACTGTATGCATGAAAGTACCATAAAGCATAAAGGACTGGTTAAAGCACCCAGGGTTCTGCCGATACGCGAGACCGCAGGTGGAATTATCCCCTTCCTCAGTCCTGCCTTCGCAGCTCTCTCAGTAATGGGTTCACTGGCTGGTGGTGCTCCCACTATTGCCAGAACTGTCCTGAACACACAGAACTTCCAGCAGTAGCTATAGACAGCGAGAAGACATAGCTGCATAATGGAAGCAGCAGCCATCGAAAAGGACTGTACCTGAAACCGTTCAAGAGAGGACTAGCCCGTTAGCTATCCTACGAGATAGACCGACTTATGTTAGAAGCTAGATTAAGGAAAGGAAAACCTACGTTTCTAGCATTTGTAGACTTAGAGAAACCTTTTGACAATGCTGACTGGAATACCCTCTTTCAAATTCTGAAGGTGGCAGTGGTAAAATACAGGGAGCGAAAAGCTATTTACTATTTGTACAGAAACCAGATGACAGTTATAAGAGTCGAGCGACATGAAAGTGAAGCAGTGCTTGGGAAGGGAGTGAGATAGGGTTGTAGCCCCTCCCCGATGTTATTCAATCTGTATGTTGAGCAAGCAGTAAAGGAAACAAAAGAAAAATTTGGAGTAGGTATTAAAATCCATGGACTTTGAACTATGAGGTTCGCCGATGACATTGCAATTCTGTTAGAGACAGCAAAGGACTTGAAAGAGCAGTTGAACGGAATGGACAGTGTCTTGAAAGGAGGATATAAGATGAACACCAACAAAAGCAAAACGAGGATAATGGAATGTAGTCGAATTTAGTCTGGTGATGCTGAGGGAATTAGATTAGGAAATGAGACACTTAAAGTAGTAAAGGAGTTTTGCTATTTGGGGAGCAAAATAACTGATGATGGTCGAAGTAGAGAAGATATAAAATGTAGACTGGTAATGGCAAGGAAAGCGTTTCTTAAGAAGAGAAATTTGTTAACATCGAGTATAGATTTAAGTGTCAGGAAGTCGTTTCTGAAAGTCTTTGTATGGACTGTAGCCATGTATGGAAGTGAAACATTGACGACAAATAGTTTGGACAAGAGAATAGAAGCTTTCGAAATGTGGTGCTACAGAAGAATGCTGAAGATTATATGGGTAGACCACATAACTAATCAGGAAGTATTGAATAGAATTGGGGAGAAGAAGAGCTTGTGGCACAACTTGACTAGAAGAAGGGATCGATTGGTAGGACATGTTCTGAGGCATCAAGGGATCACCGATTTAGTATTGGAGGGCAGCGTGGAGGGTAAAAATCGTAGAGGGAGACCGAGAGATGAATACGCTAAGCAGATTCAGAAGGATGTAGGCTGCAGTACGTACTGGGAGATGAAGCAGCTTGCACAGGATAGAGTTGCATGGAGAGCTGCATCAAACCAGTCTCAGGACTGAAGACCACAACAACAACAACAAGTAGAATGAGTACGTGTATACAAATTACCTATTTTACTCTGGCTCATTGGCCTCCCCCCCCCCCCCCCCCAGGTCATCTAGCAACTCTTCATGACAATGAATGTCTCTCTTTATCTCCTCCACCCACTGTGGCATTCCGTCCTCACCTGCATTAGGAACAAGGCATCTGTCCATGTCACTGATATCACCGAAAACCACATATTAATTTTTTAATAATAAAAGCGTATACACACGTAAAAAACTATAAGAAAAAAATATTTTTTAGAATATGCACGTACAGGAGATCTGTGATGGCTCCTGCTTATCCATCCCTGTACCTTCTCTTCTGCCAGGGAATCGTCTACAACAACAAAGAATATGCACCATATTACATATACAGGGTGGTCCATTGATCGTGACCGGGCCAAATATCTCACGAAATAAGCGTCAAACAAAAAAACTAAAAAGAACAAAACATGTCTAGCTTGAAGGGGGAAACCAGGTGGCGCTATGATTGGCCCACTAGATGATGCTGCCATAGGTCAAACGGATATCAACTGTATTTTTTTAAAATAGGAACCCCCATTTTTTATTACATATTCGCGTAGTACGTAAACAAATATGAATGTTTTAGTTGGACCACTTTTTTCGCTTTGTCATAGATGACACTGTAATAGTCACAAACATATGGCTCACAATTTTGGACGAACAGTTGGTAACAGATAGGTTTTTTAAAATTAAAATACAGGATGTAGGTATGTTTGAACATTTTATTTCCGTTGTTCCAATGTGATACATGTACCTTTGTGAACTTATCATTTATGAGAACGCATGCTGTTACAGCGTGATTACCTGTAAATAGCACATTAATGCAGTAAATGCACAAAATGATGACCGTCAACCTCAATGCATTTGGCAATACGTGTAATTACATTCCTCTCAACAGGGAATAGTTTGCCTTCCATAATGTTCGCACATTGACAATTCGCTGACGCATGTTGTCAGGCATTGTCGGTGCATCGCGATAGCAAATATCCTTCAACTTTCCCCACAGAAAGAAATCCGGGGACATCATATCCAGTGAACGCGCGGGCCATGGTATGGTGCTTCGACGACCAATCCACTTGTCATGAAATATGCTATTCAATACTGCTTCAACTGCACGCGAGCTATGTGCCGGACATCCATCATGTTGGAAGTACAATTATCCTTCCTCCCATAACGCCACACCATACATAAACCCACCAAGGCCGCTGATGTTCCACTTGTCGCAGCCATCGTGGATTTTCCGTTGTCCAATAGCGCATATTATTGGCGGTTTACGCTACCGTTGTTGGTGAATGACGCTTCGTGGCTAAATAGGATGCGTGCAAAAAATCTGTCATCGTCCCATAATTTCTCTTGTGCCCAGTGGCACAACTGTACATGATGTACAAAGTCGTCGCCATGCAATTCCTGGTGTATAGAAATATGGTACGGGTGCAATCAATGTTTATGTAGCATTCTGAGCACAGACATTTATGAGATTCCCAATTCTCGCGCAATTTGTCTGCTACTTGTAATGCCACAACGAAGCATAGCCAAGGCGCAGCAGTTGATAAGTGAACACTCATGCCATCTGTTGGATAGTTGCACAAACAAAAGCACAGGTGCTTCCGCCTGGCGGCAGTCAAATGAAATAGCGCTACGATTAAGACAGTATCTGAATAGTGCTGTGCTCGGACGACAAAATAAAGAAGCATTAAACTAGGATAATATTATTACATATAGTAAAAATATTAATTTAATATTAGTTATATATACACTCCTGGAAATTGAAATGAGAACACCGTGAATTCATTGTCCCAGGAAGGGGAAACTTTATTGACACATTCCTGGGGTCAGATACATCACATGATCACACTGACAGAACCACAGGCACATAGACACAGGCAACAGAGCATGCACAATGTCGGCACTAGTACAGTGTATATCCACCTTTCGCAGCAATGTAGGCTGCTATTCTCCCATGGAGACGATCGTAGAGATGCTTGATGTAGTCCTGTGGAACGGCTTGCCATGCCATTTCCACCTGGCGCCTCAGTTGGACCAGCGTTCGTGCTGGACGTGCAGACCGCGTGAGACGACGCTTCATCCAGTCCCAAACATGCTCAATGGGGGACAGATCCGGAGATCTTGCTGGCCAGGGTAGTTGACTTACACCTTCTAGAGCACGTTGGGTGGCACGGGATACATGCGGACGTGCATTGTCCTGTTGGAACAGCAAGTTCCTTTGCCGGTCTAGGAATGGTAGAACGATGGGTTCGATGACGGTTTGGATGTACCGTGGACTATTCAGTGTCCCCTCGACGATCACCAGTGGTGTACGGCCAGTGTAGGAGATCACTCCCCACACCATGATGCCGGGTGTTGGCCCTGTGTGCCTCGGTCGTATGCAGTCCTGATTGTGGCGCTCACCTGCACGGCGCCAAACACGCATACGATCATCATTGGCACCAAGACAGAAGCGACTCTCATCGCTGAAGACGACACGTCTCCATTCGTCCCTCCATTCACGCCTGTCGCGACACCACTGGAGGCGGGCTGCACGATGTTGGGGCGTGAGCGGAAGACGGCCTAACGGTGTGCGGGACCGTAGCCCAGCTTCATGGAGACGGTTGCGAATGGTCCTCGCCGATACCCCAGGAGCAACAGTGTTCCTAATTTGCTGGGAAGTGGCGGTGCGGTCCCCTACGGCACTGCGTAGGATCCTACGGTCTTGGCGTGCATCCGTGCGTCGCTGCGGTCCGGTCCCAGGTCGACGGGCACGTGCACCTTCCGCCGACCACTGGCGACAACATCGATGTACTGTGGAGACCTCACGCCCCACGTGTTGAGCAATTCGGCGGTACGTCCACCCGGCCTCCCGCATGCCCACTATACGCCCTCGATCAAAGTCCGTCAACTGCACATACGGTTCACGTCCACGCTGTCGCGGCATGCTACCAGTGTTAAAGACTGCGATGGAGCTCCGTATGCCACGGCAAACTGGCTGCCACTGACGGCGGCGGTGCACAAATGCTGCGCAGCTAGCGCCATTCGACGGCCAACACCGCGGTTCCTGGTGTGTCCGCTGTGCCGTGCGTGTGATCATTGCTTGTACAGCCCTCTCGCAGTGTCCGGAGCAAGTATGGTGGGTCTGACACACCGGTGTCAATGTGTTCTTTTTTCCATTTCCAGGAGTGTATATAATGACTGTAATTGAATATGGTAATGTTACGATATGTCCATTTGTAAATAGAGAACTTGGCATAGTGTAAATAAATGTTTAAATGTGAGGGAAATCCCCGAGGACGCGGACAATGCAGGTTGGCGCGTGAATTTGGCAGTAGAGAGAGATGTGTTCTGGAACTGTTCAGATACAGAACTGAGATTACATGGCGCGAAAGTGACGGTTTAAGTACTGTATGGTAAAGTTGCATATAGACAGTTAAAAATGAGCTTACAACAAACATGAACTGGATTTATGGTGTGTCGGAAAGTCAAATGGACAATAAGGCTTTCAGGATGCAACATTTCGACGGAGACGGCTTGTGAGCGTTATAGTTGCTGTTCCCGCTCAAAAAGCACATGGCACGCCTTGTGGAAGTCTGCCTAATTTACGACGGACTGCATCGACCAGCAGCAAGGTATGAAGTGACCAGTGTCTGCAGCTAATGTTGCAATGTGATCTTACTACCATATGAGATCCATTGATGAGCTCACGCCAGCACAAACAACGAACTAGTAGTTATCGTACGACAGTGGTTTTATGCACAGTGCATTTTATACCGCCGCCATAACAAGTACATTTATCCGTAGCGAACCAGTTTTGTATTTATCAAGTCAAGTTCTCTACAGTGTAATGTCTGAGTGAAATAATAAGTTTGTGATTCAAAGTGCATTCCACGAGTGTCATCAATTATTTACAGAAAATAGTTAATTATTATTCCAAATCCACCACTGTGTGTGCAGCAATACCAGTAAAAAGGCTATATTACGTGAGTATCGGCGTATTAATGCAACAAGAGGATATAATCGGAGTTAACGCCGAGAATTTCCAACAAACGCCGGATTATACAACTGACAGAAGACGCCAGGTACTGTGCCACATTAATTACAGTTCAACTCGATGTGGTGGCTTTTCAGTACATTATCAACGTAAAAACTCATTCAGTTTCATTAGAACAAAATGATCCTAAAGTAATGTTTTTAACATCGCTAGTAACCATCAGTTCTATAGTGTTTATTGATTATTCAATTAAAGAATTTATTGCCACCACAGTACTCATTGTACCTTCAGTACAATGCAAATTCAGTAACATTAAAATCATTACTGACAGTTGGTGTAGATCAATCTAACTTACAGCAAGTTCAAGTGTTTATCATATGTGTGTGTGTATTGTGTTACGTAAATGTTCGCCTGCTAGGCGTGATTAACGTACACCAGTTAGTGGATTCTGTTCAGTCCCTTCAAAGAGGTTATTTTTGTTAATGAAAATCAAAATTCATTTAACATTCGATTTCTTGTACGCCATAGTCAATATTTATTCAGTAATTCCGTGTAGTAGTCTGAACTACATAGCTTATTACACGCGATAGTCGCTTTCCAGTCGTCCGATGCCGCATGGTCTAAAAATATTACAGTACATTCGGATAGTGGCATCACATATGGCTTTGCCGTGACACGACTCGTCACAGTAGCCAATTTTTCGTGGTATTTGACCGCCACGTGGCGACCGTAGGCGAAAGGGACATTAATCTTAAATTAGTGTCCTGAACTTTGCAGTTAAAATTGGGTGTATTTTAAGTAATACCATCTCTAAATTTTTACGAAATTCCAGGATGGCGGACAAGCGAAAATTATTAAGTGACATGGACAAAGTAGAGCAATATGGCTAAAGTCCAAATAGTAACAGTGGGGAAGATAACACATGTGAACCAGAGATGCACAGTATTTGAGAGTAAACCAGAACGTGTTCGATAGTTGTGCAAAGAGTAGTGGGGCTGAAGAGGACTTACAAAAGACAGTGAATGTAAAGATCGAAACTATAAAGCAGGAAGTCACAGATAGTGAGCAAAGTAATTTAGAAGGAGCAATTGCATACCCACTACATGTAGGAAAAATAAAAATGGAACACGTAGTGGAACCCACTTGGGATTTAAGTATGTTGGTAGGCACGTTGCAAACAATGAATGGAAACATAGGCACAATAAACGGAAATATAGGTTTGCTGAAAGAGGAAGTAAATGAAAATATAGGTTTGCTGAAAGAGGATATGAACGAAATAAAATGGGAAGTGAATGAAAAAATAGGCTCACTAGGCGAAAAAATAGACATTGTAAATAGAAATATGGAGGCATCATTGAAAGTAATGGGGGAGAGGCTGGACACCTATGAAGGATGTGTTAGTGCAGTTGAAAAGAGTGTAGAATTAGTAAACCTTGGAGTCAAACATATTAAAGATACTCATGAGATAGTAGCTCAGAAAACGAAAACCGAAATACAGGAATCCGTTTCTGAATTGGAAACCAAGATTATTCATGTTCAGTCAAGCACTGAAACCAAAATGCAAGCAGTTGAAGAGGCTGTAGATAGCAAAATTGTTAATGCAGTAGCAGTAATAAAGCAAGATATAGATGGTAAAAATAAAGTCTTAGCTAACCATGTGCATCAACAAATTTCTGAATTGAAAGTGAATGAGGTAGGAGGGCTAATTACAGTAACTTCAGAAATTGCTGAAAGGATTGAGACGTTGGAAAATGCGAAGAAGTCAGCGATCATGTATTCATTTGGAGGGGCATGTCATAACCATGTAGGTGCCAAATTGGAAAAATTTGACCTGAAAGGCAAAATACATCCTGTAACTTTTATGAAAGCTTGTAGGACTTTGATTCCCAGGGAACTCTCTGAGAAAAATAGAATAATGATAGCAGAAACTAAGATGATTGGTGATGCTAGGAATTGGGCAAGTAGGGCCGCAGAGGATTGTGAAACTTTAGAAGAGTTTTTGAGTAAATTTGAAGAGGAATTTTGGTCCAAAAGTAAACAGAGTGAAGTGTACCAGGAATTCTTGGATGCTGCACCATATAATCTAGGTGGCAACAAGACCATGAGAGAATATTGTGAGGACTTGTGTCGAAAAGTAGATAATGTAAGGGGTTTGGTGACAGAGGAGCACTTGCTACATGTGTTTCATAGGAAGTTACCTTGGAATGTACAAGGGTACATTAGGTTGGCAAGTAGTAACAGGAAAGATTTCTTGCGAAGGATAGGTGAACTGGATGTGTGGAATAGGAGCAATGAAAACAAGTCCAACTATAATAACCAGAACAGACACAATTATAGTAATTACCACAATAATGGTGATAATAACAGGAATGAACAGAGGCAGGAATATGTAGTGAGAGCAATGAGGACTAATAGAGGTAGAAGAGGTGGAAGAGGTTTTGGTGGTAGAGGTAACTACAATGGTAGACCTCAGTACCAGTCGGAAAACGAAGAACCGCCACAGTAGAGGGCTGAACTTGAGCTGAATATGGGGGTAGGCCCCAACAACAGTATAATAGGAACCAACATTATCACCAAACTAAGAATTACAATAATAATAGTCAATATAATAAACAGAAAGTAAATTATTGCAATGAGAGTGAACAGAATGAATACCATGCTTGGTGTGAGAAAGATGTGAAGCAACAGGGGGAGAGAGAATGGGACTCTAAATTAAAATGGGTACAAGGTTTACCTGGATTTTGTAGAAAGAAGGAACTAGATACATATTACAAGCTAAGGAAAGCCTATCAAGTAGACATAGATGATACCTTGCCAGCATATGAACATATGTTAAAGAAGGAATACCCAAAACGGAAAAGGTTGGTACTTGCAGAAATATAGGAAAGATTAGCAATGGTAGTACCGGAAAAGAAGTAGGAAGTGTAGTTATTGAGAGTAAGTCTCCCAATAATACTAGTGGTGAGGAAGGATATGATCACTGGGTAAATTACTTATATGAGTTAGGTACAGGATTAATAGAGTATGAGCGGGTGCTAGGAGAGGATACTCACAGCAGATACGAGAAAGTTGAAGGAAGAGGTAGAATTGAAATAGAGGAGAATATTGAAGATATTCCCGAAATATGTTTTGAAATGGAGGAGGAATCAATAAGTAGTACCAGTGATCACAGTGATGAGGAAACTAGTAGTGACGAGAGTGATGAGGAGGTAATGGAGAGGGGTGCTACTACTGATAATATTGAACTGTGTAGTGTGAGTACACAGATGGTGCATAATTTGCAAGGAGAGTGTTTCAAAGGAAATAATTCAAAGAGTGGCCAGGAAGGTAACAGCTTGGTAGACATGGATAATGAAATCCTTAGTGTAGAGGGGCAAGTATTTAATGGTAAATGTGACATGGTGATAGTAGGTGAACCTAGTCAAGGACATGAGAGGTTATATGGTACCCAAAGAGCAGAACTAAGTGAAAGAGAGTATCCCAACCATGCTGAAATGGAAACACAAGTTTACCTTGTCAAAAGAGGCAATTGTAGGGATCTGAGCCAAGAGGATGAAAGTGTGATAGGTGACAATGAAAATTCCTCAATAGAAATGAGTCAAAACACAGTAGGAGAGACAAACGGAAAAATACCCCAGAGAGAGTTTGTCACAGAGAGGGAAAATGAACCACCTGATAAGTATAGTGATAAGTTAGTGCAAGGAATGTTAGCAGATTGGACTAATGAGGCAATTGATAAGGATTTGCTAAGAGAAGAGGAAGATGAGTCATCAATTAGGTTAGGCCAACCCTTAATAAGTGTACAGTTGTAAGTGAATATGCATTATTAGATACAGGTAGTGAGATAACTTTTATTTCTGAGTCCTTGTGGAAACATATTAGTAGTAAATATGAGATTCCAGAAATGTCTGTGTCTGGACTCAAGATAGTAGGTGCCACAGGGAAGTTAAGTAAACATGTGAAGAAACAAGTGTATTTGTCTTTCAAAATGGGCAATTGTAAGATGGAAAGTATGTTTTTAGTTATTCCTAATTTAAGTATAAATACGATTATAGGTTCAGATTGGATGATGGAACATCAAGTAATTATTAATTGTGACCAAGGGCTCATGATGTTTAAATATTTGAGTACAGAATATTCAGTGAATTTTGCAGGACACATGGTAGATGAGAAGGAACCATTAGGTTGTCTCAAAATAGTGGAAGGGTCAGTAGTGGAATGTTGTGAAGAGTGGGAGGAAGGAAATGTTGGTGAAAGAATCTATGGATAGACAAGAATAGGTTGTTTCATCAGAAGGTGAGTGAAGTGGACGGTATTGATGAACAACAAAAGGAGGAGCTGTATAATCTGTTAGTAGAAAACGAACAGGTGTTTTCTGAGGAACCAGGAAGAGTAATCGATTTTGAATGTAGGTCAAATATTAAACCTCATGAACCATTTTATAGAAGACCATTTGATATAGCTACAGCAAAGAGGAAGGCAGTAGCCGCTGAATTGGACAAGATGGAAAGACTGGGAATAATAGAAAGAAGTAATAGCAATTATAATAATCCGATTATGTGTGTACATAGAAAGTAAAGTACTTCAGGCGTTGAGAACAGGAAAGAATGGTAAATCACCAGGACCAGGCAATATCAATCTGGAGTGTCTGAAATATGGTGGTGACAAAATTGTGAAACTGATAGCACAGCTCTTCAACAAAATGATACATGGAGATTCAATACCCAACGAGATGAAGCTAGGTTACATTAATACAATATTTAAGAAAGGGGATCGCAAAATTTGTTCAAACTATCGAGGAATTTGTGTTACAAACACGTTAATGAGAATTTTTGCGAAAGTAATTAAAAACAAACTGGAAAAAAATTTTAGAGCCCAAGAAGAACAATGTGGATTCACAGCTGGGAGATCATGTGTAGACCATATTTTCACATTACGACAGATTTTGGAGAAACAGAGGGAAAAATCAAAAAGTATAGGATTAATTTTCATAGATCTAGAAAAAGCGTATGATACTGTTCCAAGAAAATTACTTTGGAGAGCACTACATATGGCAAACATAAACCCTTCCTTGATTAAAATAATACAACAGATGTATAAAGATAACATTTGCCAAGTGAAAGTTGGTAATAAGCTTTCACAGAAATTTAGAACAAGCAAAGGCCTTTTACAGGGCTGTCCCATGTCACCATCATTATTTAAAATCTATATAGATATTAGCCTTAGAACATGGTCTCGTAAATGTAATAGTATGGGATTAGAAATAAGAGATGGAGTTTACCTACATCATTTATTATTTGCTGATGATCAAGTAGTCATAGCACAAGATGGGGAGGATGCTAACTATATGTGCAATCAACTAGCAGTAGCATACAAAACTTGGGGTTTGAAGATTAATTACCAAAAAACAGAATACTTGACTAATGATTCAGATGAGCTATACATTGAAGAAAAGAAAATCAAAAAGGTAAACACTTTCTGTTATTTGGGATCCATTTTAGAAATCGAGGGAAAATCAGAGTCAGAAATCAATAAAAGAATTAGTAGCGTACGGAGGGTCATTGGGATGCTTAACTCAGTCTTATGGAGCAGGAATGTAATGAGCAGAACTAAAAAATTAATATACAAATCCATATTAGAGAGTGTGGTTCTGTATGGAACGGAGACCTGGACAATTAACATGAAGCACATTAAAAAATTACAAGCTCTAGAGATGGACTTTTGGAGAAGATCGGCAAGAATCTCCAGGAAAGAAAAGATACGGAACACCGAAGTAATAAGGAGAATGGAAATAAACGAAAGAATATATGACGTAATGGATTGGAAGAAATTACAGTGGTACGGGCATGTACGACGAATGGAGGAAGCCAGAATACCAAAACTGATACTGGAGTGGGAACCGGAGGGGAGAAGAAGAAGAGGACGACCTGTGACCACCTGGCTCCAAAATGTACAGCATACAATGAGGAGAATGGGCACAGAGGAAGAGGACACGCAAGATCGAAACACCTGGAGAAATATTTTGAGAGTATAGTTTAAGAACGTTTATTGTTTGTATTGTATTTTCCAAGTAAATTATTATGTTGGAGATAAGCCTCTGTAATGAGGAAAAGCTCAAAAATAAAAAAATAAAAATTAAAAAAATGTGTGTACAGAAAAAGGATGGTGGAATTAGAGTAGTACTGGCTGCCAGGAAGCTAAATTCAATAATATAAAGAGAGTGTGACAAACCAGACAGTTTAGATGATATAATACAAAATTTTAATGAGATTAAATACTTAAGTAGTATCGATTTAACAGCGGGATATTGGCAAATAGGCCTGGCTAAGGAGCATAGAAAATATACGGCTTTCTTATTTGGAGGAAAATGTTACCAATATTGCATGGTACCATTTGGTCTGAATATTTCAGTATCCATATTTATACGGGCTCTAGACAAAGTATTAGGAAGGGAGTTGAGTAGCAAAATTACAGTGTATGTGGACGATATACTCATAGCTGCCAAAAGTTGGAAGGAACATTGTACTATATTGAGAGAGGTGTTTCATGCATTGCATAAAGGAGGAATGACATTACGATTGAAGAAATCTGAATTTGTGGAAAGTGAGATTATGTTTCTATCGCGTCTGCATTGTTACTTTGTGCCAGGAAGGGCTCTCAACAAAGAAAGTGTCCAGGCTTCTGAGAGTGAACCAAAGCGACGTTGTTCGGACATGGAGGAGATACAGAGAGAAACGAACTGCCGATGACATGCCTCACTGAGGCTGTCCAAGGGCATCAACTGCAGTGGATGACCGCTACCTACAGATTATGGCTCGCAAGAACCCTGACAGCAACGCCACTATGTTCAATAATGCTTTTCGTGCGGCCTAAGGACGTCGTGTTACGACTCAAACTGTGCGCAGCAGGCTGCATGATGCGCAACTTCACTCCCAACGTCCATCGCAAGGTTCATCTTTGCAGCCACGGCACCATGCAGCGCGGTACAAATGGGCCCCACAAACATGCCGAATGGACCGCTCGGGATTGGCATCTCGTTCTCTTCACCGGTGAGTGTCGCATATGCCTTCAACCAGACAATCGCCGGAGACGTGTTTGGAGGCAAGCCGGTCAGGCTGAACGCCGTAGACACACTGTCCAGCGAGTGCAGCAAGTTGGAAATTCACTGCTGTTTCGGGGTGGTATTGTGTGGGGCCGACGTACGTCCCTGGTGGTCATGGAAGGCGCTGTAACGGCTGTACGATACATGAATGCCATCCTCCTACCGCATATTGGCGAAGCGTTCGTCTTCATGGACGACATTTCGCGCCCCCATGGTGTACATCTTATGAATTACTTCTTTCGGAATAACGACATCGCTCGACTAGACTGGCCAGCATGTTCTCCAGACATCAACTCTACCGAACATGCCTGGGATAGATTGAAAAGGGCTGTTTATGGACGACGTGACCCACAAACCACTCTGAGGGATCTACACCAAATTGCCGCTGAGGAGTGGGACAATCTGGACCAACAGTGCCTTGCTGAACTTCTGGATAGTATGCCACGACGAATACAGGCATGCATCAATGCAAGAGGACGTGCTACTGGGTATGAGAGGTACCGGTGAGTACAGCAATCTGTACCACCACCTCTGAAGGTCTCGCTGTATGGTGGTACAACATGCAACGTGTGATTTCCGTGAGCTATAAAAAGGGTGGAAATGATGTTTATGTTGATCTCTGTTCCAATTTTCTGTACAGGTTCCGGAATTCTCGGAACCGAGGTGATGCAAAACTTTTTGGATGTGTGTACAATGAATTTTTTATCAAACAGCAATGTATTATGTATACACAATACAATGAAGAAGAAAAAGATATATATTATCTACGATGCTGATGCTGCTGCTGTTCTACATCTACATCTACATTTGTACTCCGCAAGCCACCCAACGGTGTGTGGCGGAGGGCACTTCACGTGCCACTTTCATTACCTCCCTTTCCTGTTCCAGTCGCGTATGGTTCGCGGGAAGAACGACTGTCTGAAAGCCTCCGCGCGCTCTAATCTCTCTAATTTTACATTCGTGATCTCCTCGGGAGGTATAAGTAGGGGGAAGCAATATATTCGATACCTCATCCAGAAACGCACCCTCACGAAACCTGGCGAGCAAGCTACACCGCGATGCAGAGCACCTCTCTTGCAGAGTCTGCCACTTGAGTTTGTTAAACATCTCCGTAACGCTATCACGGTTACCAAATAACCCTGTGACGAAACGCGCCGCTCTTCTTTGGATTTTCTCTATCTCCTCCGTCAACCCGATCTAGTACGGATCCCACACTGATGAGCAATACTCAAGTATAGGTCGAACGAGTGTTTTGTAAGCCACCTCCTTTGTTGATGGACTACATTTTCTAAGGACTCTCCCAATGAATCTCAACCTGGTACCCGCCTTACCAACAATTAATTTTATATGATCATTCCACTTGCTCGCTTTCAGCAGCTAGTTCATCAATTATATGTTGGACATGCACTGGAACAATAAGACGACGTGTAGCCAATACTGCAAAATTCTTTGGCGGAAATTTTCAGTTATCGATTTTGGTTTTCAAAATCGACACAGCAAATCGATACAACAGCAAAGACTCACTGACTGACCACCAAATAACAGCAACATATCACGTACACAATAAAAGAATATACCGGGTGATCAAAAAGTAAGTATAAATTTGAAAACATAATAAACCACAGAATAATGTAGATATAGAGGTAAAAATTGACATACATGCTTGGAATGACATTGGGTTTCATTAGAACTAAAAAAAATCACAAAATGTCCGACAGATGGCGCTGGACAGCAAAACGTCAGTGACTGCGCATCATGACAATCGTGTATAAAAGGAGATGTAATGAGAGAGAGAATCAGATGCGCCAGCAGTCGCAGCATGTTGACGTTACCTGAAAAGACGCTTTTAGTGAAGCTGTATTATCAGAATGGGGAATGTGCTAGTTCAGCGTTACGATCCTATCGCCATAGGAAGGGGATTCGAAAGGGTAAAGGTTCGTTGACAAATGCAGCTGTGGCGATAATGATTTCGAAGTTCGAAGCCACGGGTTGTTTAGACGATAGACCCCGTAGTGGCCGACTGAGCACAAGGCCTAATGCTGCTGAGACAGTTCAGGAAGAAATGGAGACTGTAGCGGGTTCGTCTATGCACGGGGAAGTCAGCGCTCGTGCAGTCAGTCGCACGTCGCACCGGCATTCCATACACTACTGTTTGGTTGGCACTGAGGCGTACCCTCCGATCCTGTCCGTACAAAATCCATCGGCATCATGAACTGTTACCTGGCGATTTAGTGAAGCGGATGACATTTGTGATGTGGGCGTTTCAAAAGATGGCGGAAGATGACGATTGGTTGAGTAACGTGTTGTGGGCCGACGAAGCTCATTTCACGCTCCGAGGGTCTGTCAACGCCCACAACTGCAGAATTTGGGCTACTGAAAATCCTAGAACTGTCGTGGAAACTCCATTGCACGACGAGAAAGTTACGGTATGGGTTGAATTTACCACATCTACCGTTATCGGGCCTTTTTTCTTCGAGGAAATGCGTGATTCTGGTTTTGTAACTGCTACCGTGACGGGTGAGAGATACGCCGATATGTTACAGAATCGCATCATCCCCAGCCTGGCTGATAAACACCTGCTGGATTGTACGATGTTTATGCAGGATGGCGCTCCACCCTATATTGCCAGACGCGTGAAAGATCTCTTGCGCGCGTCGTTTGGTGATGATCGTGTGCTCAGCCGCCACTTTCGTCATGCTTGGCCTGCCAGGTCCCCAGATGTCAGTCCGTGCGATTATTGGCTTTGGGGTTACCTGAAGTCGCAAGTGTATCGTGATCGACCGACATCTCTAGGGATGCTGAAAGACAACATCTGACGTCAATGTCTCACCATAACTCCGGACATGCTTTACAGTGCTGTTCACAACATTATTCCTCGCCTACAGCTACTGTTGAGGAATGATGGTGGACATATTCACCATTTCTTGTACAGAACATCATCTTTGCATTGTCTTACTTTGTTATGCTAATTATTGCTCATCAGATGAAGCGCCATCTGTCGGACGTTTTTTGAACTTTTGTATTTTTTTTGGTTCTAATAAAACACCTTGTCATTCCAAGGATATGTGTCAATTTGTACCTCTCTATCTACATTATTCCGTGATTTATTCAGTTTTCAGATTTATACTGACTTTTTGATCACCCAGTATATACCACTTACAATGCTGTTCCTGCCGCTGCAACCTCTCCATCTCCAGATAATCCACAGTTTGGCGGACCTGTGCTGAAACAGTCAGACGAAATGTATTTAATATCAGTACTACAATTTCCATTGCCTTGGAGCAGCGTTTGCTGCCATTGGCATTGCCACTGCTACTGTCTGATGCCGCTTCAGAACGCTTTATTTCGGTACAGAGAAGACGACAATCAAGCAAACAGACTAGTAATGCACAAGGGAGAAATCAAATCAAGCTGACCCAACCACAGCAGCATCAGAGCAAAAGTGGAGAAGGTAGGGTTATACAGACCCAAGCTCTGGCCACTAATTTGTCAGGAACCAATCAGACTGCAGTATTGGAGGATGCCTTGGTCGACAGTTCTGAACAGATTGGAACGTTCACACATGCACAATCAGGAAGTATCAACGTGATGTGGCAAAGGACGCCGCCATGAACAAAGGGGACTGTGCTTGTGGGATGATATGGCTATGAATGGTCATAAAAAAAATTAGCGCAGTATTCCGAGACGCCATGGTCTGCTGGTTTGGACTGGTTGGTGAGAATTCCCCCAACCAGTGGCATGCGACAGGAAATGGTCACCTGAGGCATGCTAATACCACGTGACAGCAGGTGGCGCTGCAGACGACAGCAATTGCAGGTCCGAGGGCACGTAGTTCGACTTATTGGTCGGATCAGACACCAGCGTGTGGTGCAGCCTAGCAAAGTAGCTGGCACGTGGGCAAGCAAAGGCACAATGTCCCAGCCGGCACGTCTGCCCCGCTGTCAGTGCGATGACGCGATCGGAAGATCCTTAACAGCGTAATTAATGCAGTGAATGCTTCATAACAGTATTCCCTGTGCATTTGAAAAAAGCGATCTATTTAGTTATTTCTTTTTTATGTGTTTTACAAGCCATGCATTGTCCAGTACAGCAGAGAATAATGAGCTTTTCCCACCAAATAAAAAGACAGATCCAACTCCTGAATACTGAATTTTATAAATAAACAGTATATCCTTTGCTATGTAATTGACATTGATTTGAAGTTCCTGTCCTGAGCTCCTTCCTGTCCAGCACAGACTGAGACGTCTTCCCACCACTTTCCATGTCTGCCCCCGGTAGCTGAGTGGTCAGCGCGACATACTGTCAATCCTAAGGGCCCAGGTTCGACTCCCGGCTGGGCCGGAGATTTTCCCCGCTCAGGGACTGGGTGTTGTGTTGTCCTGATCATGATCATTTCATCCACATCATCGCGCAAGTCGCCGAAGTGGCGTCAAATCCAAAGACTTGCACCAGGCAGCGGTCTACCTGACGGGAGGCCCTTGTCACATGACATTTTATTTTACCACTTTCCAGGTGGTAGAGGGGAGGTGGGCTGGGGGATTTATCAGAGGGGGAGTGGTTAAATAAATTTTGGATTTAATTAACTAGACAATTAATTTGATATCAAAGCTGTGTTTGTATCAGTGAGGGAGTTGCACATAGAGGTGGGGAAGGTAGAGTTGGAGGGAGAGGGAGAGGGGTGGAGGTTTCTCAGAAGAATGGATTATCCTCAGCGGGTCATAAATCAGTTAACAAAACGATAGCCTATGGGAGAGGGATCATAAATCAGTCAAGTTTGCATCTACATCTACATCTATACTCCGCGAGCCACCTTACGGTGTGTGGCGGAGGGTACTTATTGTACCACTATCTGATCCCCCCTTCCCTGTTCCATTCACGAATTGTGCGTGGGAAGAACGACTGCTTGTAAGTCTCCGTATTTGCTCTAATTTCTCGGATCTTTTCGTTGTGATCATTACGCGAGATATATGTGGGCGGTAGTAATATGTTGCCCATCTCTTCCCGGAATGTGCTCTCTCGTAATTTCGATAATAAACCTCTCCGTATTGCGTAACGCCTTTCTTGAAGTGTCCGCCACTGGAGCTTGTTCAGCATCTCCGTAACGCTCTCGCGCCGACTAAATGTCCCCATGACGAATCGCGCTGCTCTTCGCTGGATCATGTCTATCTCTTCTATTAATCCAACCTGGTAAGGGTCCCATACTGATGAGCAATACTCAAGAATCGGACGAACAAGCGTTTTGTAAGCCACCTCTTTCGTCGATGAGTCACATTTTCTTAGAATTCTTCCTATGAATCTCAACCTGGCGCCTGCTTTTCCCACTATTTGTTTTATGTGATCATTCCACTTCAGATCGCTCCGGATAGTAACTCCTAAATGTATGCTTGCCCCTAAATGCATGCAACCTGCATTAACAAACTTCTTTACATCTCACAGGCATTCTTGACTACCATCAACCCACTATCTCAATCTCAAAGGTAACTGAAGTTCAAGATCGTTAAAGCGCCTATTTACAGTAAACCTGATTTCCAACCTCATAGTGGCGTTATTAGCACCACTCTTTAGGCTAGGAGCAAATTGAGACGCGACTGGGACGTGACACGCGCCTGCGCCAGGTCGCGCGGCGTTGTGGTTGTGGCACAGTTTCTCGCGCCGCGCGTCGCGCGTGCCTCGCTAGCACCGTGGGAAATTTGAGGCGGGCAGCGGAAAAGTAGCCCGGCCTTATGCTCACATCGGAACCGCGCATATCAGCAGTGGTAGCATTGCCCATACGATAAATTATGCCTTACTGTATACTAAATTTTATTGCCTTTGGGTAGCGTTTCGTTCTTCGCCATTTAAACGCTCCAGCTTTCTTCGTTAGTACATTAAACTTTTCTGTTATTTACATTTGTATAGTTTTGTTTTGTTTTGTTTTCTTCTGTCAAGAAAAATGCATACTTCAGCAACTGACGAGCCATTGGCCGCTGGAATTGTATCATATGCCTCCGCGATGTTTTCAGATCGCAAGAAGGGACAGAATAAGGAAGCAAGGAACGTTATAAAATCATGTGATTAAGAACCAAGACAGGAAAGTAAAACAAGGTTATCTTCTCGCTGCCTAGTATGCTGGCGTATCTGTACGATCTATTACAAAAATTTAGAAAGGGATAATCTCCACAGGTGTGATCCCTTTGTGCTTCTGGTAAAAAGCGTCCAAGATCTGAAGTATAGAAGTCTAGCTGTGATTACTTGAATATCGATGTAATAATGTAATACGACACACTGTACTACATGCATGTGAACATGACATTTCCACCGCAAGCTACAAACAGTCGAACAGCAGTCACAAATAACAATGTTTCAATTGGTTCGCCGTGACGAGAAAAAGCATTTCAATTGTTGCATGCAAATTATCAGCATTAATGAACTAATCATATAACAGGCTACACAAATGAAGAAAATGGTCGGTATTATTACGAAAGTAGGAATATCCTAAAAGAGTGTCATGATTAGATATATTTAATTTGTTGAACTGTACTGCTGACAAAGGCAGATCTACTTTCATGACAATGTTTTTCGAACCGCAGCTCACAAGGCACATGTGGCTAGCTTGTGCATTCCTGTCGCGCGCAATTATCCTCCGCTGCTGACAATACACTGACCATTGTGTTGTGCGACAGATCAATTGTTTATTTTTCTCAATAACAACTATTTTATTCGCGATCACACATTGTCAGTTTGGCAATCCGTAGGTGAGTAACCAGTACCTGGTATGTGCCTATCATTCCGCCTGAAGTAACGCTCGTCGTTCTTTAAATACTGCTCAGATCAAGATAAGGAATAAAATCCTTTGGTAAGTTTCCATGCCAGTCGCTCAGTGTTAAAAATACGATGGGTTACGGGGATTCCACGAAAATTCCAACAGAATTGGCAATCTATTTTTGTGTGAGTTGTTAACCTTTTCTCATTCGAAGAAGCATCACCGTTTGTGAGTAGCGGTCACATTTCTCTTGGTGACTGGTTTAATTGTACTCCTTTGTCACAGTGTAATTTGCCAAACTCATCTCACAGCAGCTATTAAGACGGAATTCCGAAACGGAGTGCCTCATTAAAAAAAGTAATGGGCAATCGCAGAGCTCAATAGCTTACGAAAAACCTCATAGTGTCGGTTTGCAGCAACATAAAAGAAGAAATTTCATGTTTATTTTCGTACCAGGAAGCTCTTGTTTCGCTATCTATCGATAACTCTCAAAAATTACAGTCACGAGTGAAATAAATGAAAAGAGAAGTATAAGTACTGATATATCGCCATAGATAAGAAATTTCCGTGTGTTTAAGAATTGGCAAAACACTCTCCTCCTTGTGTGCCATCATTCGCCAAACTTTCCTTTCGATGTCTCGAGCGGTTTAGGAGATATGAGAGATGTTACGAGTATTTCATTTTTGTGGGCATGAGATCGGAAGCGAGCGCGCTACATGGGATCGATTTTCTCGAAATCGGAGGCAGATAGAGACATCCAAGTCTTCACAAAAATTCAACATGTTATGTAAATTTCATACGCAGCAATACATGGTGTAATACGCACCAAACGCAAAATCATAGCGACCCCTAATTTTCGTTGCAAACTTTGAGTTTTGCGTAGTGTCTTACTAAAATGTGTACATCACAATAAGAATGGTCATTAGCAAGATGATGGGCACTTCGCCACGAAGCTAACATATAACGCTACAAGTAAGGCAAAAATCAAATATTTTCAGGGAATAGTTTCTGTAAAATCGTTTGAGAAAGATAACGGGTTGCGCGTGCTTCGGTTCTGTCAGGGCAGAGCGTCGCCAGTCGGCGCGTGCGAAGTAGGGTGTACGCGTCGCAATATGCGCTGCACCCGCGCGACTTGGGGCGTGTCGCGCTATAGTGTCTTGACACGTCACACGTGCTATACGCGTCTCAATTTGCGCCTAACCTTATGCAACTGGCGTGAATCTATCAAATGTGGAAGCACGTCTACCAGCTCTCGTTTATCTCACACAACTCCTTCGTGCTGTGATTTTTATTTTTTTTTTTTACTTCATCTTCATTCGTGAAGGACACGACAGTCGATGGCGAACTGCTAGGACAGATAAAGCAGCTTCGCTGATTTTTGTCTATAAAAAAAATAATGCACTCCTGGAAATTGAAATAAGAACACCGTGAATTCATTGTCCCAGGAAGGGGAAACTTTATTGACACATTCCTGGGGTCAGATACATCACATGATCACACTGACAGAACCACAGGCACATAGACACAGGCAACAGAGCATGCACAATGTCGGCACTAGTACAGTGTATATCCACCTTTCGCAGCAATGCAGGCTGCTATTCTCCCATGGAGACGATCGTAGAGATGCTGGATGTAGTCCTGTGGAACGGCTTGCCATGCCATTTCCACCTGGCGCCTCAGTTGGACCAGCGTTCGTGCTGGACGTGCAGACCGCGTGAGACGACGCTTCATCCAGTCTCAAACATGCTCAATGGGGGACAGATCCGGAGATCTTGCTGGCCAGGGTAGTTGACTTACACCTTCTAGAGCACGTTGGGTGGCACGGGATACATGCGGACGTGCATTGTCCTGTTGGAACAGCAAGTTCCCTTGCCGGTCTAGGAATGGTAGAACGATGGGTTCGATCACGGTTTGGATGTACCGTGCACTATTCAGTGTCCCCTCGACGATCACCAGTGGTGTACGGCCAGTGTAGGAGATCGCTCCCCACACCATGATGCCGGGTGTTGGCCCTGTGTGCCTCGGTCGTATGCAGTCCTGATTGTGGCGCTCACCTGCACGGCGGCAAACACGCATACGACCATCATTGGTACCAAGGCAGAAGCGACTCTCATCGCTGAAGACGACACGTCTCCATTCGTCCCTCCATTCACGCCTGTCGCGACACCACTGGAGGCGGGCTGCACGATGTTGGGGCGTGAGCGGAAGACGGCCTAACGGTGTGCGGGACCGTAGCCCAGCTTCATGGAGACGGTTGCGAATGGTTCTCGCCGATACCCCAGGAGCAACAGTGTCCCTAATTTGCTGGGAAGTGGCGGTGCGGTCCCCTACGGCACTGCGTAGGATCCTACGGTCGTGGCGTGCATCCGTGCGTCGCTGCGGTCCGGTCCCAGGTCGATGGGCACGTGCACCTTCCGCCGACCACTGGCGACAACATCGATGTACTGTGGAGACCTCACGCCCCACGTGTTGAGCAATTCGGCGGTACGTCCACCCGGCCTCCCGCATGCCCACTATACGCCCTCGATCAAAGTCCGTCAACTGCACATACGGTTCACGTCCACGCTGTCGCGGCATGCTACCAGTGTTAAAGACTGCGATGGAGCTCCGTATGCCACGGCAAACTGGCTGACACTGACGGCGGCGGTGCACAAATGCTGCGCAGCTAGCGCCATTCGACGGCCAACACCGCGGTTCCTGGTGTGTCCGCTGTGCCGTGCGTGTGATCATTGCTTGTACAGCCCTCTCGCAGTGTCCGGAGCAAGTATGGTGGGTCTGACACACCGGTGTCAATGTATTCTTTTTTCCATTTCCAGGAGTGTAATAATAACCGGTAAGCAAATGAATGAACAGTGTTCTCATAATGGCTATTTTACTGCTACGACGAGCAATTTTGTTACGTGGCGTAAACATTCCGCAACAGCCTGAAGTCAGCCGTAAACATTCCGCAACAGCCTGAAGTCAGCCGAACCTCGCCGATCAGAAGTTTTAAAGCGTGTGACTATTGCGGCGCCTGGGAAGGCGGCTGGCACTGGAGGCGTCCTTCCCTTCCCTCCCCTCCCCTCCCCTCCCCCCACCACACCACGGCTCACCAGTCTCCAGGAATGCGCCGTGCCGGCTGTCTGCTTCACTCCTGCCGCCATGTGGAGCCAAAGCGGATGGCTGAAGAGACACAGACAGACGACGCGGAAGGCCGGGGGATGCGCAGCGGCAGGCGACAGCCCGCGGCCGCTCCTCCCACAACTCCAGCCCGTGCTCTGAGGTCGCAAACACACCGCCAGTGCACACAGCCACGAACCGCGTCGTCGGCAAGGCAGCGGTCGATAGGACGGTAGTCACTCGCGCAACCGTGGCACTTAGCTGAGTGACAGCAAACCGGCAATAGAAATTCTCGAACAGAATCACCTCCTCCATGCCAACCAGAATGCGATTTTCTTACGCCACATCCGTAAAGGCAGTCACCAAGTTAACCCTATGACGCCTAGAGGGGGGAGGGGGGGTTCGTTGAACCCACAATCAATTTTTTTATGTCCCCTGCTTTTGCCCAAGTAACTTTCATACTACATATTCCCTTTGAGTTATTGTTTGTTGGCTATTTTATGAAGCGTTAGTGTCAATATATTTTATAGAAAATTCCTGCTTTGGAAGAAAAAATAAATAAACTTTTTATGGGTCCAACAACCCCCCCACCCCTTAGGCTTCCATGCTATAGAAAATTTCCCTTAGTAGGATTTCGTATTTCTCATCTCTACAACAATGCAAGTTAGTTTCTTGTTGGTTGGTATTCTTGATATTCACAACAATCGGTTTACTTTCAGAGGAAGTGATTGTTGATGTCAGTCAGCTGTTATTTATCTTGTAAACTAGAGATGGGTCGAACTCGTTCATTCCCATGAACTACCTCATTCATTTCACTCTTTGCCGTGAAGCGTTCAAATGAAGTTCATTCATGAAGTACGGAAGCCTGGCGAAGTTGTCCAGTTCGCCGCTCAGCCGCGGCTACGCTCGCTTCGCCTCGCTCGTACAATAAAGCTTCGTAATACTTCATAATTTTACCAACAGATGGCCGAACTATGAAGTAACGTCCACGCAACGTCTTGCGTCTTCAGCATCTGAGTTAACTTAAATACTGCATGATCGAAGGGGACAAAGGAAAGATAAACAGAGATGCATGTCACATATAAAGAAGGTATTACGTTTAATCTTGCTCGACATTTTCTCATGAAGCGCCAAAAAAAGTCTTCATCTGCCAAGTGAAACCTTATTTGTTTTATTCATGGACTGGAAAACTAGGACTACCAACGAAATGCAGTCCAATTTTATGTTCCTTTTAAAATTTAATCCAAAATGGTATGAGTATGTTTACCACTGTCACAAAGTCTATATACCTACGTTACGTAATTATTCAGAAGTTTTCCTGTATATTTTATTTTTGTTGAGAATAATAACCCTCTAAATTCAAAACGTATACTGTCACCTGTAGTCATTGGTACGATTTCAGGTAAAATCCCTCATTACTTTATTCGGAAAGCAGTTTTTGTTTCTGTTCACGCTTATATAATGGCTAGCAACTCACGATCGCTTAAAAGTAGTGAAATTTGGGGTTTCTTCGCCGGTTTAGGTGATGGGAAAGCAAAGTGCAACTGTTGCTCTAAGTGTAGTTCACCGCGCGATTCGACAGGGAGTAGAGGGAGGACTGAAGTGAAGGGAGAATGAGTGACGTAGCGCCGATGTAGTGGAAAAGGGAGAGTGGAAGAGAGTGAGTGAACTAGACAAAAGTGTGGAGTGTGCTATCTGTGAAGAGTTTGAAGTGCCAGTTCATTGAAATTGAGTGGTTAGTTCACACTTCACTGGAGTGAAGCGTTCATTTGAACGACTCATTCACGAGCTCCCCATCACTATTGTAAACTTGCAGTGAGTTAGTGCAGTTCCCAACACGTAGGCCTCCAGTAAATTTGGTGTCCTACACAGAAAAAACGAAACCAAGTAAAACCTTACTGATGTTGTCAACAATGCACCAAGATAAAGGCACTGTTGGAGGAGAAACGAATAAAACCGAGATAAATGCATATTATAATTCCACCAAAGGTGGAATTGAAACCATTGATCAAATGGCGCGTATGTACACCTGCAAGAGGGGAACAAAGAGATGGCCTCTATCTGTATTTTACTCTCTCATCGACATTTGTGCTATCAATGCGACCACCATATTCATCCACCAACATCCAAGATGGAATGAAAAGAAACACAACAAACGGAAACTTTATCTTCTGCAAGCTGGGATGGAACTAGTGAAATTGCAGGTAGAAGAAAGAAGTGCCAATGCAAGAGGGTTATGTAACCAAATTGTTCAATCAATGGAGAGTATTCAACAAAAGAAAATCAAAGAAGTGACAACAAATCATGTCAGCCTCCTGCAGGAAAAGGTCGGTGCCATATTTGTGTAAGAAAAGCTAAAACAAAGAAGCAGAAGTACAACAATCTAAGTAAACCAAAACAGTGTTGTGGACAGTGTCATAAACATGTGTGTAACACACATTCAGAAAAAATTGTGAAGTGTGTCTCTTGCCTTGAAGTTGAGGACTCAGAGTAGTCTATTGTATATGAACGCACCTGTATTTTGTATTGTAATATGTCAATTTTTTATTCACTCAATCCAATATTTATAACAATTAACAACATTTATAAACCGATGCCTTAGTTAAAATACATAAACCATTTTGAAAGTTGTAATTTTTCGTCAGTAAACTTATTTAATACCTGTGGGCTCGCCAACCCCCCCCCCCCCTTTAGGCATCCAAGTTAGGAAAAAAGGCTTGGGCGTCCTAGGGTCAATAAGCTGAGCTTAGCATTTCTTACCTTGTGTAAAGCGTTTGACTCACAATCGAGGGCCATGACGTTGGGTCACATACTTACTTCAAACTCTGTACACCTTTATTATGCTGTTAAAACAATATAATGTACAAGTAGTAAGGTGCACTACTCTGGCAATTCCGAGAAAATCGCAGGATAAGTTTCACGCGATTGTTACGTCCCTGCGCAGAGGTGCTAGACGTGACAGTGGTGGTCAGGTCGTCAGCGTTCGAGCTCCGTACGAAGAACGGTTATGAAGCGATGGTTCGACTCTCCCTCTCATTTAATTTTAATCTATTTTTTCATCACTGGTCACATCATGTAATTTATACGGCATTTGAGAGATAACATAATTCTAAAAAAAACCACGTGTATTTGCGTGAAATTTTAGTTAATTTCGTGTTATTTGACTACCTACTATTTTCAATTAAATTTAATTATTAGAAAAAACATATTCATAACTACCGGCAAGTAAATGAAGAAATGGATAGAGTTTTCCTGAAAATGATGCCTGTCATGATTTGCGAAATCCCTTATACATCTGGTAAGGTACCCCGAACTACTTAGCACTTCGGCACTTCGAGCTGCAAACACAGAGGCAGGCCCCATTTGGCAGTTAACCCTGTGTTGTGGTGAGGCATTGCTAATGTAGCAAGAACGAATGGTGTAGGTGCAAATTTTTTTAATATCACAGAATTTACACATGTACTACAAAAATAAAATTTTCAGCGGTAGTCGAACGATCGCCTCACACACGTTCCTTTTACGAAGCTCGAACACTAGCCACATTTTTTTTATTTTTTTTAGAAAAATGGGTCTCCTTCCTCCCCTTCCAGCCGTCCTTTATGTTCGCGAATTTTTGCCTTCTCGACTCGGCTTCTCCGCCTTTAAAGAGATAATGTAACCTGATGATGTGGAAACTCGCTTCTTCTGAACGGCAAACTAAGTATGCCCCTTCTGTTGCCTTTGTTTGCAACATGGCCTGAATAAAAATAAATGTAAATTCCATTGAGGTGACATTCCAATAATTGTTATGGAAACGGAACTGCATCTATAAATTTCTTTATCCGTGCGTGGAAAAACGGAAAGAAGCAAACTCATGATTGCTGATATGTAAAATTTTCCTCTTCAGAAAGGTAATGAAGTAAACTAAGCTTCTGCTGCTTGATTTTACACATAATTAACGTAAATATGTCTTCTTGTGAGAAGAAAAAGAAAGAAAGAAACTAAATAAAGGGTATTTACCAGTTTCATCACTGTGTTGTATGCTTCCCTCAAAACAAAGTAATATATACACTTAGGCTTAACTGGTCTATACTGATGATCTTCTCTGATTGCTTGCTGTTGGAGAACCTCCTCCTGCTACGTGAAGCACTAACTTTAACCAAAAATCATTCGTCTAATATACGAAATGTTTGAGTGTATAATGTAAATTACTCACTTCTATTGTTTACAGTACTGTTTGCGTAATTTTCTCTGTATTTTTTAGTACACATCAACTTTTGGTGCTCAGTTGTGAGGTATACCCACCACCATAAACTCTAACGTCTAGCACCCAGGCACAGATACACTATGTGATCAAAACTACCCGGACACCTGGCTGAAAATTACTTACAAGTTCGAGGCGCCCTCCATCGGAAATGCTGGAATTCAGTACGGTGTTGGCCCACCCATAGCCTTGATGACAGCTTCCACTCTTGCATGGTTACGACCGCGCAGTTCACGATGACACGCAGTACACAATAAACTCTGATCATCTGATGCCTGCCACACCGGGCTAGGACGCCGTTTCCACGGCAACTATCGATGCACTTTAGTAACATCGTTCCGCTGTTATTACAGAAATGTTGGTATGTTTCCGCCATAGGACAGTTATTTTCCGTGACGCTGACATCAGAAGAAAGCAAAATTAACCGTATTTCTGTGGCATCACATAACCGTAACATACAACGTATCTCCCCCTAGTACTCTCTTTGACAGCACCACTAACGTCTACAGCGGAACAGGACGTCATTTCCATGGTAACCCTCGATTATCCACGTAAACGCTGGGGCAACGACAATCTTTGGTGCAGATTTTGTACTTCTGAGTTTAGAGGGCAGCATACTCTAAGCCTTATTTCATATCAATGAACCATATTAATACTATAATTTATATTCATTGACGAATAATAATCAATAAATGAAATTACGATGTATTCCAACTGTAACTGTTCCTTCGTAGTTATGTATTAAGTTATCTAATCATGAACGTTTTTTCTGATGGGCTACTTATGACGTCATACTCAGAACGGTGGGTGTGTCCAGTCCTATTAATACCCGTTCCCTCCATGCACAGTCAGCAGTTACACGAGCGTCGAGGGTCAACGGAACTCATCTAGCAGTGTCCATCCACCGCTCTGGGTATAATTTGTTACTATTTATATTATTTTTATATATTTTTCATATGCTTATTATAACGTCTATACTATTTTGGCAATATATCTTTACGGAGTCTGATGATGACTCTTTCATAGAGTCGAAACCGGTCATTCACTCCAATTAAAATAAAAAAATTTTAACAAGATTGCTATCAAGACTGTTTTAAACTTTAATTTTCATTTTTAACAGATTCGTATAACTATTGAGGATGGAAGTCTTCAATGCATGACACTCATTTTCAACAAAAAATTTATTTTCGTCAGTGTGTTTGTTGCATCCCAATGTGGAAGACGTATGATGGTTGCGAGAAACTGAGGAAGAAACATGTCCATCCCGGCACGCACTAAAATTGCGTCCACAAGGCGGCTTTCTTCTGCTCAACTTCGCGCATGCGCTTACGTTTCCAACAGCGCAAGTATAAAAGCGCATTTGTGCGTGCGTAATTTCCTCGAAACGAAGGCTGTGCGCAAAAGCACATTTCTTTTCAACTTTGGAGGGAATCTCTTGCGCATTTTAACAGACGTGTGATCAGCTGTTGCTCAGGTTTGTGTCGTATTCTGTGTTGTTTTTGTATTCCAGGCGACTAATCGGCGTCAGTTATGTCTGTTTACTCGGACGACCGTATACGTAAATTTATTGTAAATTACATGGAAAGAAAAGTACTGTGGAATTCCTCATCGAAAGATTATTTAAGTAAAACTTCGAGGCACGATTCTCTACAAGAACTTAGCATCGAATGTGTGCTTGACTTGGAGGGAATGAAAAGCAAAATTGCAAGTCGCCATTCGTATTTTTGCAAGTAATACGAAAAGTGGAAGTGGGGCAGAAGAAAATTATACATCGAATGGTTAGTTTTTCCGGAACGACCACAAACAAGCCACTGCCCATGAGGGATATAGCGGCAGAAATCAGTACAGATTGTATGACTCACTAGATAGTAAAATTACCTTTTATTCATTTAAGGAGCACAGAATTACGTATTTGTGAAATCTAGATTACATTCACGGATAGTTTTACGTACATTTGCCCTGCCAGGGTACTAATCCTCTTTCATTTATAAAATAATGTAATCATTTGTCACTAATGTTCTGACATCAGTTGTGGTTTTCGTGTAATACCTGATACTGGCACAAGATGTGTCTGTATCACAGCAAGTTATGTTTCCCCATCATCCTGCAGCTCCCTCTCCTAAACTAGCATCCTCAGGATCCAGTGACTCAAAAGGAGCTTAAATATTTTTAAATATTGGTTGCTTTCGGCGAAAATATTCATGTAGACACAACACATTACTCGCAACAGTGACGTTTTCCACTTTTAATTCCATTGGTTTTCTAAACGCTCTAAAAACAGACGTCATTAAACCGAAAGCATGTTCCACAACAGAGTCAAATTGGCGGTCAAAACAATGGACAAAGGCTGGTGAAAGTGAACCGAAGACGGCAAAGACCATTTTGTCAGCTGGTAACGTGACAGACTGTTTCTTGGGATTCCCAAGGAATAGTTCTCATAGACTACTTTTGAAAAGGCAGAACCGTAACTGCTTCGTTGTTCGATCGTTTGAAACTTCCACTTGATGAAAGGATACCAAGGATGGCTGGCAAGAAAAGTACTCCTTCACCAGGATAATACACGATCCCACACATAAGACAAATGGGCTTTTAATTGGTTCCTCATCCACCCTATTCACCAGACTTAGGCCCAAGTGACTTCTTCATGTTCCCTAACCTGAAACTTTGGCCTGCTGGTAAGAAGTTTTCGTCAAATGAGGAAGTGTTAGTTGCAGCCAACAAGCATTTCACACAGTTTGACGGAACCTATTTTTTCGATGGGATGAAAAGCTGGAGGATCGCTGGACTAAGTGTAAGGAAATTATCTAGAGAAGGTGAGTTGTTTACGAAACTAGCATTTTTTCCTTTCTTTTTTACCAGACTTATTAAAACACCCATGTACAATGCATGTAAATGATCTAGTAGAACGTGCTGGAAGCTCTTTAATTGGCTCTGAGAACTATGCGACTTAACTTCTGAGGTCATCAGTCGCCTAGAACTTAGAACTAATTAAACCTAACTAACCTAAGGACATCACACACATCTATGCCCGAGGCAGGATTCGAACCTGCGACCGTAGCGGGCACGCGGTTCCAGACTGAAGCGCCTAGAAACGCACGGCCACAACGGCCGGCGAAGCTCTTTAAGACAGTTCGCAGAGGATGTGGTTGTCTATTAGAAACTGGCAACGCCAGAAGACAATATCACTTTATAGAATGACCTGCGGAAGACTGATGATGATGCAGGTTCCGGCTGTTACCCTGCACGTAAATAAATGTAACATATCGCGCATACATGGGAAAATAAAACCACTACTTTCACAACTACACTACTGACGACAAAACTGTTGGAAACAGTATTTACCGTAAAATGTCTTGGAGTATCTATCCAAAGCGATCATAAGCGGAATGACAACATAAAACAAATAGTAGGAGAAACAGCTGACTTAGATTCATAGGAAGAATCTTCGGGAAACTGATCCACGAAGGAAGTGGCTTATAAGGCGCTTGTTCGACCGACTCTTGAGTATTGTTCATCAATATGGGATCCTTACCAGGTAGGACTGATAGACGAAATTGAGAAGATCCAACAAGGAGCGGCGCGTTTCGACACAGGGTCGTTTAGTCGGCGTAAGAGTGTTACAGAGATGCTCGACTAACTCCATTTGCAGACGTTACAAGAGAGGCGTTGGGCATTAGGAAGAGATATATTATCGAAATTCCACGACAGCATTTTCCAAGCAGTGTCGGACAACGTATTACTTCCTCTCACATACATCTCACGAAATGACTACCACTAGAAAATTCGAGAAATCAGAGCTAATAGAGGGGCTTAACGACAATCATTTCTTCCCGCGCGCCATTCGCAAGTGAAACAGGGAAGGGCGATAAATTAGCGGTACCAGAAGTACCCTCCGCCAGACACCGTTAGGTAGCTTGCGAAATACAATGCAGATGGGGATGCAGCACGTGGTGCCGCCTAACAAGGTTAGTATTGGCTCCTGAGCAAAAATATTTGACGACCTCTGTGCTAGAGCCTCGCTGATGCACGCTCCGGTGTCTCCCGCTTCTTGAATAAAATGTCGATGGTAGGCAATGGAAACCTCGTACCTTCATCTGTCCGTGAAAACCTTGAAATTCCAGTAACCATTAACTCCACTATCAAAGTGAGATTTGGAAAATGCATAGTTTTCTCTAATACGTAAATAACTCGGTGTCTACTACATAGCTAACCATGCAGCAACTTCATCTCTATCACTTTATAATATTTTTTAAGAAACCTCTCTGCTTCTCGTGTAAAATCCAACAAAATGGAGTTATGAGGTTTCTATTGCCTACCACCAATATAGCCGTGCCCACCGTCCAGCTACACGGACATATTTCACCTGCAGCTGCAACTTCATCACTGGGCCAGCTAGCATGTTTAATTCCCTCTCTAGATAGAATGCGGTCCCTTTTGAGCACATGCTGAGAAAGAGACATGCATCGACTGCCTCTACTTGCGTGTTGGACAAATCCCTCTGAACCTGAGCATACAGCTATGTCTTATATTTACCCTAGGTCTCATTTTGTTTTGGTAACTCTTCGTCGTTTGATGCCGCCAGACATGTGAATGTATGAGGCAACTCAACTACAATTTTTCTATATCGATGCAATTTAGAACCTAAGGTCGTTATGTTTTATGTACATAACCTACTGCTTTGCTTTTAAAATAAACTTGAATTCATTACTGTATCATCATGGGACACACGTTTTATGTTCGCGTTTGTGTGTACATATGTTCTATCGTATTCTAAGTACATTTGCAGTTTTTGTCCACACATATTTCTTATATTCAAAGACGCTAAAACTAACATTCCGGAGGACACTCAGTGAGAATGCTGTCATTAAAACGTCGCAGATGAGTCAGTACAACAGAATTCCATTCATTCAGTAATATTCGCTACTCGTGGAAGTGTGATAGAAACTAACAAAGCTCCAAATCATTTGATGCAGATTTTGGACTTGCGACAATTGTTGATGAATAACTCGTGAAGTTCTTAGTGTTGTGTCAGCCTGCAGTTGACTGAAAATTGCATGCTATTTAGGACAGAGAGTGAGATTTTTGATGAAATTAGCTTTCAAAAGGTTCCGCAATCACTGTTACAAGAAATCTAGAAGTAAGTACCGTACTGAGGTTACTACGTTGTTTTCTTTTGTGCCAGCTGTGCAGTACTGCAAGAGCAATTCTAGAGCGTTGGAATGTTTGAAGTGCAACTGCCAATTTAAAATGCATCAAAGCCCCCAGCCACATGTAGTAACGAATGTCTAAGACATTGGAAAGAATCCTTGTTCGTCCGAGATTGTGTCTTTGTCACATATCTACCATTACGTAGCAAAAATTGGTAAATATTCCTTTTCAATGTTGGTTCTTGACCCAGGACGACGGCATGAATCGATTGGAGGAAAACATCCGAATTAAGCCTTTTTGTTTTGCCACCAAATAAAGATCTCTCTCTTTCGTCTCCAGTTTCTTGTTCAAAATCCTAATAAAATTCAATGCTTCGCTGACTTTAACTTCACATTACCAAGAGTGAAATACTAACATCGAAAAGTGCACTTGAGAGTCCACAAAACGTTCCTAAATACTGGAAGGATTTTTAGCTACACAAAAATCAGAACACAGTCATACGTGAAATACTTATTACATCGTGAATTTATACACAAAATAATAGCGCTTCACAGGTTTCCGCTGCGCCTTTCGATGGGGCGTCATATTACAGGTCCACTTCTCTCGCATCTGAAAGTGTCTCTCTTTCTTGAGTCAGCAGACAAAAACGAACACGATCCTCAGACCACAGTCGCTTTCTCGGCACTAACCTTCGAGGAACGCTAAACGTAGTCCACTCCAAATAGTGTTGAGGCCGGGTACGTCGCTTCTCGCATGCTTTAGTAGTTAACAAGCTATCCGCTTTGTGGCAGCACTTCCTACGCAACTAAAATCAACTATATCGATATTATGTATACCTGTCCATACGATCGATATTCTGCATCGAACAACCATTCGCATTTCGCAGAAGTTTGCGAATTTAGGAAAAGTATCAATGTTAGTGAATTGTTCTGTTTAGTTAGTGAAATGTTCTGTTTAGTCGAGGAAAAAAGTTATGTTAAAGTAGCGTGCACATCTACATTACATAAAACCGATATAATAATGACATGCATTCGCAGAAAAGTTCGGTTTTATAGACTTGCGGCGACGTTCAGGCCCATCGTGTGATAACAGATAGCGTTTTAGCACTTACATGCACGAATTAACACGAGAAACAATAAAAGTAAATGAGTGATTAATTTTCTCTTACTGTCAGTTACATAAAAACAAACAACATTATTGGTAATTTTCAAATGGTAACATCATAACTTTTTATGAAGTGAATTACAGTGAACCTTACGGGATGAAACTTACTTCCACGAAAATGGTTACTCCATATTTTGGTGTAAAAATCTTCGAAACAATCAAGCGCAAAGGTTCTGTACATTTGATACAAATGAATTTGTAATTACATATCGTATTTCATCATGACAACACGGATTCTTACACATGTCAATTTTGGCCAGTGACCCCCTTCATATTACTGTATTTCATCTGGTGTCAACTGCTGACCAACAGTGAGTTTCTTTTACCGTAGATGGAGTCAGACTTTTCCTTTCTCTTTCTAGACTGCTTCCCCAATGAGAACCGTCCTCTCTCCCCAGGTGATTTGAGTAGTGGTACATTTATTTTCCTTCCCGTATGTTTAAAAAAGCAATTTACAACAAACAAGTCCAAAAAAACGAAAAAAATGTTTGGTGGGTACCAACATTCATTGTGATACCAATTTCACTTTTGCATTGCTAAATACTGATCTATCATGGTCAACACCTATTTGTTGCTGTAGTCTTCAGTCCAGAGACTGGTTTGATGCAGCTCTCCATGCTACTCTTATCCTGTGCAAGCTTCTTCATCTCCCAGTACCCACTGCAACCTACATCCTTCTGAATCTGCTTAGTGTATTCATCTCTTGGTCTCCCCCTACGATGTTTACCCTCCACTCTGCCCTCCAATACTAAATTGGTGATCCCTTGATGCCTCAGAACATGCCCTACCAAACGATCCCTTCTTCTGGTCAAGTTATACCACAAACTTCTCTTCTCCCCAATCCTATTCAATACTTCCTCATTAGTTATGTGATCTACCCATCTAATCTTCAGCATTCTTCTGTAGCACCACATTTCGAAAGCTTCTATTCTCTTCTTGTCCAAACTATTTACCGTCCATGTTTCACTTCCATACATGGCTACACTCCATACAAATACTTTCAGAAATGACTTCCTGACACTTAAATCTATACTCGATGTTAACAAATTTCTCTTCTTCAGAAACGCTTTCCTTGCCATTGCCAGTCTACATTTTATATCCTCTCTACTTCGATCATCATCAGTCATTTTGCTCCCCAAATAGCAAAACTCCTTTACTACTTCAAGTGTCTCATTTCCTAATCTAATACCCTCAACATCACCCGACTTAATTCGACTACATTCCATTATCCTCGTTTTGCTTTGTCAACACCTAGTCAGTTGTAATAAACAACAGAATGTAGTCAAGTAATATCAGTACTGTAACTTACTTCTCTTTATTGCTCCATCATTTTGCAGCGTCCTGAAGTTCACTACCAGTGATTGCTGAAGCCATATGTACAACAGAATCTTCATACCAATATGTATATTTTCGATCTTTTCTGCTGGAAACCTGTTTGCTTTTCTTCCTCAGCCCCTTTTGAGAAAGCACCACATATAGAGCTCTGTGGAACCTATTCTCTCCACATATACTTGTAGCAAATTTTCTTAAGTTCCTCAAGTAGAGGAATAATTGTGCATACATTATTGAAAAATACTTTTTAGTTTTTATGTTGGATGCTATCACAAAGTCTCAGGATAATATCTGTACAAACATTAAACTACCATTTCTTTTCTGCTCCTACCTTCTGAACTTCAAATGTACCTGTATGTAAACATCCTGAGGTGCCTGCATGAATCCATACATTGATGCCCTATGGTTTGGGTTTCTTTGTTATGCACTGTTTCAATATGCTTCAATCTTTGAAAGATGTAATCTGCTCAGCAACAGACTGGTGTTCTTCTCGGTCAGCTGCTTGTAGAAAATATGTCTGAAATGAATATAAAACAAGCAGATCTTGTGCAATCAATAAGTAGTTTCAGTTCTACATCTACATTCATACTCAGCAACCCAATGACAGAGGGTCTTTATTGCTGCTGTACCATTAATGAGTCATGGAACATTCCCAGAAAGACTGAAGTACACAGTAGTTTCATACCATTTGTTAACTGGCATAGGTGGAAGGAACTAAGTACAATCAACACCATTTAAACACACAGTAGGGCCTAACCACTTTATTAACAAGCACATTAGTACATCAGGTAACATCAACCTGAAAGATCAGAGCGTTAGAGAACTCACCAAAAAGTTCCACACCTCAGTCCATTTACATAGGCAAGTCTTGCCTGTCCAAAAATCAATCACACTTGATTTGGTTATTTCCAAAATTCAATGTTGTTGCCATTATAGTTGCCACATACCCATTTATAAAAAATGATGTGAGCAAGTGATCTCTTCATCCTTTCTGTTGTCTCAGAAACGTTTAATAAGTTGAGAAGTAGCTTATAAGATAGTACTGCACCATTTTTCTATCAATAACCCTTCAAGGACAGCTTAATTTGAATTCTGAAAAAAAAGTTCCGATGGTGAAAGTAGTTTGAGATTGCACAAACTCACTAAGTACGGAATTTCATCTTGGCATTTTATGTCTCTCAGAGCACTGGTTACAGGCAGATCAGACTGCTTCATTTTCAGTACCAAGCTTCACACTTCCAAATTACTTCTGTAGAAGAAATTGTAGAAATGGAAGTGCTACTGTTTTAATGGATCAAGAGTGCATTGAAATACAAAATTATTGACATTTTTCAGTGCCTCAATGCAGAAGCAGACTTTGAAGGAAGAGTTGTAGAAGTCAGTGGTGCACAGTTGTCATGTATACCTATTGCTTTCCAAAAGGGAACTCTGAGGCATTTATCAATAAACCTGAAATATACTAAATAGGATACATTTAGGCAAGAAATCAGTAGTACTATGTGGGGATTTCAACATTGACTTTCTTGCAACTAGCAGGAGAAAAGAACTGTTGCTCAGCCTAATAGATACTTTCACTTTAAAACAAACAACAACAACCTCAATAAGAATTACAACAAATTCTGTCATACTATGGACCATAGTTTTAACACAACCTATAGTGCAGATTGTGTAAACACAAACTTTAGTGACTGTGAAGCCCAAGTGGCAACCCTCACAAGCTATTTACTTTCCAGCCAAAACCATAAAAGAACTGTGACTGCAAGAAGGTTCTGCTCACAGACTGTAGAAATGCCCAATCACTTATTATCAAAGGAAAGGTGGGAAGAAATTTCTCAGATGCATGACACCAACAAAAAATGTAAAAGGTTCTCTGATATTTTTAATTATTATTTTGAAACAGCATTTCCTTTCAAAACACAGCTGGTAAGGAACACAAATCTAAAAGCAGAGACATGACTAACAAGAGGCATAAAAATCTCAAGCAATGCAAAATGAGAATTGCTCAGTTACAGAAAAAGCCACAACACATCCCTAATCCTTAACAGTTACATTACAAAATAGATTCAGTTAAATAGAAAAATCATATCTCAGTCAAAAATAATGACTAATGATAAGTTCATTTTCGAGTCAGAAAATAAAAGCAAAGCAATCTGTAAAGTAAACTTCAGGCAGTACTATCCAGACAATACAAAAACTCTTATAATCAGTAATCAAACAATGGAAAATCCAGGATGAAGTGTAACAATACCAGAGGAGGAAAGTTGCTACTCAACATAGTGGAGATGCTGACTCGCACACAAAGTGTGGTTTCAGCACTCTGAGACTGCAGATGTGTGTGCAAGTTGTGTTTACCTGAGTGGGTGTGTGTGTGTGCGTGTGTGTATGAGTGTCTACTGCTGACAAAGGTCTTAATGGCCAAAAGCTTTTCTGTGAATCTTTTTGTTGTGCCTATCACGACTCAGCCTCTCCGCTATATGGTGAGTAGCAACTTTCCTCCTCTGGTATTATAATTAGTAATAAGAGAGATAGCCCAAACAATCAATGTAGGAAAGTAAATTCTAGTCTCAACTCGATCTATCTCTATAAAACAACTCTGAATGAAGTCATTCACATAGCAAAAACCCTTAAAAGATGTCATCATGAACTGGTGGTATTCCAGACTTTATCATAAACGAATGTATTATAAACATTGTGACACCCCTTTCCAATGATAATCAACTCAACCTTCTCAACAGGAACCTTTCCTGGCTGTCTTAAAATTGACTAAGTGATCTCTGTTCATAAAAAAGATAAGAAAACAAATTTGGAAAGCTATCGACAAGTCTCATTAGTATCATGTTTTGCTAAACTCAATGAAAGAATCATGTATAATAAATTAATGAAATTCCTGGACAAGAACAAAATCACTGATACCCAGCATGGTTACCAGAAAAATAAATCCATGACTAGTGCCATCTAAAATTTTTCACAAAATGCTCTGGAAGTACTAAACAAAAAACAAAATGCTGCTGGTATTTTCTTAGATGCAAGCAAAGCTTTTGACATCATGGACCACAGAATATGACATTAGAGGCACTGCATTAAACTGGTTCTCCTCATACTTAAGAAATCAGAATCATAAAAACACAGGAACTAAATGATAGCACTAGAATATATTTTACTGATGCAGGAATAACGAAAGATGAAGAACCTCAAGGATCCATCCTTGGGCCTACTCTTTTCCATCTGTACATAAGTATCCTAGACCGATGCAATGAATCACAAATAAATACTAAATTTTTTGCACATGACACTAGTATCCTTCTGCCAGGAAAAACCCCTACAAAAGTTAACATAAATAAATGAGTGGTTTGGAGGAAATAAGCTAATAGTAAATATCTCCAAAACAACTGTTCTATATTTCAGTTTAAAAGGGGGTGCTGAAGAAAATATGCTACAACCTACATCTACCTGCACGTAAAGCAAGCTTCCATATTGTTCAAATTGCATATTTTGCCCAGTTTCATAGCATTCTATAGTATGGGATTGTATTCTGGGGCTGCATAAGGTTTGAGGCACCTTGCCGCGGTTCACGTGGCTTCCCCTGTCGGAGGTTCGATTCCTCTCTCGGGCATGGGTGTGTGTGTTGTCCTTAGCATAAGTTAGTTTAAGTTAGATTAAGTAGTGTGTAGGCCTAGGGACAGATGACCTCAGTAGTTTGGTCCTCTAGGAACTTACCACAAACTTCAAATTTTCAATTTGTATTCTGGAGTAGCACAACAGCTAGTTCAATCATCTTCTTGACCAAAAAAAGAGCTATAAGAACAAAGCACAACAAAACAGATTCCCGTAGGCACCTTTTTCAGATGCCTTCAATCGTCCCACTCCTCACCACCATTTCTATTCTGGAAATTTGCAAATGTATAAGAAATGATTGATTGATTGATTTTTATTGCCAAAAAACAAAACATTTACATAGATGAAAAGCTTGTATAAGCAACGTCAATAAATGTACAAACAACAATGACAATAAATACACAAATAATTAATCTATGTTAGAAATTATGCTCACAGAAATCTTCCATTGTATAAAAACAATTTTGAATTAATAAAGTTCTTTCAAATATCTTAAATTTTTTCAGCTTCAGACTCTTAACTGACTCTGGTAGTTTATTAAATAGCTTTACAGATGTGTGTTTGAAACTGTTTAGAGTTTTGGTATATGAGCAGTAGTCTTTTCTTACATCATTACAGTGGTGTGTGTTATAACGATGTACATCAGAATTCAGATCAAAACTAGAAAAGTTCTTTTTAATGTACAAGAGACATTGAAATATATATATACATGGCAAGGTCATAATACTAAGTTAACTAAATAATTCTTTACAATGAGTTCTAGGTGGAACTTAACATATCAGTCTGACAGCTTTTTTCTGGGCTGTAAATAAGCATTTTGAGTAGCAATTATTTCCCCACAAGATTTTCCCATATGTCAAATGAGAGTGAATATAACTATAATAGACAGAAAGCAAAATTTTCTTATCTACTGTTGCTTGTAATTTTCTGAGCATAAATATTCCTGTAGAAATTTTTGGTGTTAAATAATTCACATGTGCCTGCCAGCCCAAATTATTTTGCAAAACAATGCCAAGAAACTTTACAGGGACTGTCTCTAAGGTGATTCTATTGTTATAAGAAATGTTTAATTCCTGTGTTTTATTTATGTTCATAGACAGGCTATTAGCACTGCACCAGTCAGAAAGTATATCTACCTTGAGTGAGGTAGAGTTACTTATGTTATTGATGTTATTGTTCATAGGCACTGTAACACTTAAACTGATGTCATCTGCATACAAGTAATAGTTTGTAGTATCATCTATTACATTACTAAGAATTTAAAAGAAAGAAATAATAACTTCAATGTACATGAAAATGATACCAGGCAAAAAGACAAACTCCATGTCCAGTGAGTAAGGACAAAAGCCTTTAAAAGCTTCATTAGAAGTAATGCTATACAAATGTACTATGGTCTACCCTATGAAATAAAAGTTATTTCCTCATTTTCACTGTTTTACAAATCCTTAAGGACATTCTTATTAGATCAGTGCTTCTGTTCTATGACAGAATTTTTAGACCACATGAAGCACAACAGACTTGAGGCAAGTATATGCAAAAACTGCTAGTGCTGCTTAGGAAAGAGCAAATTGAACTAATTTATTCTAGTACTGAAATATATTTTGATATTGTATGTAACTTGCAGCTCTCTCTCTCCTCTCTCTCTCTCTCTCTCTCTCTCTCTCTCTCTCTCTCTCTGTGTGTGTGTGTGTGTGTGTGTGTGTGTGTGTGTGTGTGCTCATGCACGAATGATATCCTACAATCTGTAGAGACCTGCTGGATGAGCAAAGAACAACAAAATTATACTACAGGAATAAAATTAAATTTGAAGTGAGGAAAAATTAAATATGGTGTCCTGCAAGACTGGGTGCTTCACCTGTTCCAGTTCTTGATCTGCATAAATGGTTTACCAAAGACACTGGAAGGCTCTTCAAAGACTTTGATGTTAATACAAGAATACATATAAAGACTGCAAACACACTGCCAGGAGTATAGTGCTCCAAGCTTACAACTGGCTCACAACAGACAAGATAAAAACTCAGACAAATAAAAATTATCTAACAGGTGTAGAGATCAATGGATGACAAGAAGTGGCACCAGCAAGCAGATATATATATATATATATATATATATATATATATATATATATATATATATATATATATATGTTTGTGAGAAGAAAATACAAGTCATTTTTGTTTTGATAATGGGCACCACCATATCTTATTTCATGTTAGCCTCCCTAAATACCATACCCCACACTGGAAGGAGATTCTAGTAGTATTTTGTGGGTAGAATCCAATATGTGACACAAACTGAGAATGAAGACAATAAAAGCTCTGCCAACCACAAAACTTTGCAACTGATCAGCTAAAGTATATAGCTGAACAGTCTTTGCTGGATATATGAGTATCCTTGAAATCTAACAGAGGACTGATAACTCCCCAGTTTTCTAAAGAACCAAAATCCCCTGCCTAAAACAGCTCCAAATATCTGATTACCTTAAAAATGAGTTAATGTGTTAACTATTTTATGTTAAGCATGCACATGAGAAGAAGTTTAGAAAAGTTTTAAAGTTTGTTGGAAGTCACTAAGCACTATTTTAAGTAAAAGCTATCATTTCATGCATCTCAGTGTTTATGACATCATATTTCCTGAACTATATGTCATACAATGACGTAATTATGCAGGAGCATTTAGTGATAAAACAAAGATGATGTGACTTACCAAACGAAAGCGCTGGCAGGTTGATAGACACACAAACATACACACAAAATTCAAGTTTTCGCAACCAACGGTTGCTTCATCAGGAAAGAGGGAAGGAGAGGGAAAGACGAAAGGATATGGGTTTTAAGGGTGACGGTAAGGAGTCATTCCAATCCCGGGAGCAGAAAGACTTACCTTAGGGAGAAAAAAGGACAGGTATACACTCGCACACACACACGTCCATCCGCACATGCACAGGCACAAGCAGACATTTGTAAAGGCCTTTGCTTCATGTTGTGTATGTTTTATTAATTAACCTGTCCTTGCCTTCGTTAGCTCATAGAAACTAATTATGTCTGACTACTTTTTATTTTTACACCTCCTCTTCAATTTTTGTCACTTTTTTAATTGCTTCCATTTTTCCAAAATATGGTTTCCCTTTTAATTTATGAGATCTCTGTCATAATAGGGCAACAATGTTGCTGAGCTAAAGATGATATCCATTTATTTATTATTCAAGGTGTAAGGCTTCATAGGCTGCTCATTTACATAAAATGTAGAACATATTAAAAGAAAAAGAATATGAATAATAAAACATATCTAAAAGCAAAGATGATGTAACTTACCAAACGAAAGCACTGGTATGTTGATAGACACACAAACAAACACAAACATACACACAAAATTCAAGCTTTCGCAACCAACGGTTGCTTCTTCAGGAAAGAGGGAAGGAGAGGGAAAGACGAAAGGATGTGGGTTTTAAGGGAGAGGGTAAGGAGCCATTCCAATCCCGGGAGCGGAAAGACTTACCTTAGGGGGAAAAAGGACAGATATACACTCGCACACACACACACATATCCATCCGCACATATGTCTTGTGCCTGTTTTTAGATATATTTTTCCCATGTGGAATGTTTCCCTATATATATATATATATATATATATATATATATATATATATATATCTGCAAAGTATGTTATAAACAGAGTTAGTAGTAAAGAAGTTGTTGTGGATTGGCAAGAGAGCCAACCCGGTTTTGAGAGGAAGCTGAAAGGCACGCGTTTTAGCTCACACAGGCTGGTGTGAGGTCTGGAACAGGTCAAGGAAATTAGACTGTAGAAAAAACTGACATAGCTGGTGGAATACTTAACTTTAATCCATAAATGGTGAACGTCACTCTTGACGGTATATGTTTTACAGCATCAATGGCCTTTCTAGGTCGTATCAAATGACGTAGCTGAAGGCTATGCTAACTATCGTCTCGGCAAATGAGAGTGTATTTTGACAGTGAACCATCACTAGCAAAGTCGGTTGTACCACTGGGGCGAGTGCTAGGAAGTCTCTCTAGACCTGCCATGTGGCGGCGCTCGGTCTGCAATCACTGATAGTGGCGACACGCGGGTCCAACGTATACTAACGGACCGCGGCCGATTTAAAGGCTACCACCTAGCAAGTGTGGTGTCTGGTTGTGACACCACAGAAGTAATAAATTAAAACTTCATGTCTGATGCAGGAGTTTTACTTCATGAACAGTGAAGACGTAGTAAGTGATAAAACTTTTTTCCTTTCATAATTTTTTGACAGGTGTCAGTGAAAAAAAGTTTCATAAAGGTGTGAAATAATGTGTGAAGTTTTTTGGAAGTTACTAAATGCTCTCATTCTGGAATACTGAATCTTCAGTTTAATATACAACAAACAAAATTAATTATTTTTGCAGATGACACTAGTATTGTAATAAATCAGAGCATACATACAGCAACAGAAGAAATGGTAAGCAAGGTCCTTGAAAGTAGTATTGACTGGTTTTCTGCATGTGGTCTCACCCTCAATTTTAAAAAGACACAACATATTCACTAAAGGTAAGTGAAACACATGGTGAGGATATAATAAACAGAGTGATGGAAACTTCAGAATTCTTAGGTGCCCATACTGAAGAGAATTTAAACTAGAAAAATTACATTTTGTAACTTCTAAAACAACTTAGTTCAGCCACATTTGCACTTAAAATCATTGAAGATCGTGGGGAGAGGCAAAACATAAGTTCACATATTTTCATTAAACAATGTCATATGAAATAACGTTCTTGCATAACTCATATTTTAGAAAGAAACTCTTCATGGATCAAAAACTTGTTTATGATGCTTACTCATGATCATCATATAGACATCTTTTGAAGGAGATGGTCATTCCAACTACTGCGTAATGGAATATTTATCCCCTTATGAAGTTTGTTATAAACAATGCACTGCATTTTCAAAGGAACAGTGATGTACATAACTGCAGTACCGCAAGGAAAAATGGCACTCATTACTTTGCAATACAGTTGCATTTAACACAAAAAAGGTAGGTGGGGAGGGGGGGGGGCACAATGCTACAACAAAAATATTTGATAACTTACCCAGTGATATAAAATGCCTAACAGGTAATAAGGTAAAATTTGGAAACAAAAAATATTACATGGCCAACCTGCAACTAGTTGCAGGGTACTCGCTTAGTAGTATAGATAATTCTCATAAAGTGAATGGTAACATTCAGGGGAGACAGGTGTTCCAAAGAAAGATTAATGATCTGTTCTGATAATGTGAGCCTGTAGGACTGAAGTTTCTTTTGTTGAGATGTTAGGTATGATGAGTTGTCCAGAATTGATCTACGGTACACTTGAAGGAAGGAGAAGGTAAGAAATATCTCTAATCTCAGGACTGAAGACTTCTTTATATATATATGCACCTAGATTTTGAGGCCAATTCATTCAATTGTGGCCCAGTAGCTAAGCGTGTAATGGTAAGGCAACAACTTCAACAATGTTATAGGAAGAATAAACACAATTTATAGAATATAGTATTTTATAGAGGCAACATAAGATACAATGAAGTACAGATTGTGCGTAGCACTGAACACATTGAATGGACAACAGTAATACAGGTTACAGAATAGGCTGAGCACACATTTGTGATTGCTTAAATAATACTGGTTTTTTGGCAGCTCACGAGAGAATCCAAGGTGGCCTCTATAAGGGGGCATGTGAACTATATGAATGTGTGATCTCTGAAATCATGTGTCATGAATGTAGGTAAGTGACTGGATTAAGTGATTGTACAATACCACTTTGCCAACACACAAGCAAACTATCACCTTTCAACCTAACTAGACTTCAGACTATGTTACGCATCAGTATTTCACCATATTGTTGGCTTTATCAACTCACAGACCTTCCTACCTAAGCTAGAGCTTAGACTGTGCTACAGATTAGTATGTTACCACTACTTACATTCCATAAACAAATGTAGATACAAAAGAAATATTGTCAGTGTTCTGTTCCCTCTCAATTTGTATGCATAATAACATCACACACCACATCATCATTACATTGTGTGATGAAATTGACATCTGGTATTGGTAGAGACAGTTGACCCCAATGTATGAATAATGGTAACAAGCACCATGGTTTGAACTCCATGTTAAAATGTGAGTGACACTATGAATGGCTTTTTGAAACAATCCTGAGATCAGGGGAAGAGAAGGGCATTCTGTGTCCATAAAATTATGCTTGTCAGAATCCATTATGGAGAGGAAGACTTATGTTAATGTGGAAGCCCTTTATCCATGCATTTTCAAATCTACCTTTGATAATGGAGTTACACACTACTGGAATTATGAGATTTTCACAGTCAGAGGGAATTATGAGGTTTTCATTACCTACCAATGACAGATTAAATACAGTTTGTGCTGCAATATTTATTGCTGTCAGAAGTAGCTTACCTTGTATGAAATTGAAGTGGATAGTTCCTGTGAGTTAGTAGGGATAGGGGTTATACTTGACAACCAGAATAACTTAATAACTGGTTCCTTTTATCAACCCTCCAACTCAGATGATACAGTTGCTGAACAGTTGAAAGAAAATTTGAGTGTCTTTCAAATAGATACCCCACTCATACAACTGTAGTTGGTGGTGACTCCAATGTACACTTGATATATTGGCAAAAGTATATGTTTAAAGTCAGCGGTAAGCATAAAATATCATCATAAATCATACTGGCTGCATTCTCAGAAAATTATTTTGAACAGCTAGTTCAGAAGTCCACTAGAACATGGTTGTGAAAACATACTTTACCTCTTAACAACATGAGTAACTTAGAAGTAGATATCCTCAGCGTAGCAAAGCAGCTTAAAACACTTAAGAAAGGCAAGGCTTCTGGAACAGATTTTACACCAGTCAGGTTTCATTTCAGAGTATGCTGATACAATAGCTCCATACTTAGCAAACATATACAACAGTTATCTCATAGAATGATCCCTATCCAAAGAATGGAAAGTTACACAAGTCACAACAATATCCAAGAAAGAAAATAGGAGTAATCCACTGAATTGCAGACCCATACCACTAACGTCAATTTGCAGTAGGACTTTGGATCATATACACTATGTGATCAAAAGTATCTGGACTCCTGGCTGAAAATTACTTACAATTTCGTAGCACCCTCCATCAGTACTGCTAGAACTCAATATGGTGTTGGCCCACCCTTAGCGCTGATGACAGCTTCCACTCTTACAGGCATACATTCAATCAGGTGCTGGAAGGTTTCTTGGGGAATGGTAGCCCTTTCTTCACAGAGTGCTGCACTGAGGAGAGGTATCGATGTCAGTCAGTGAGGTCTGGCATGAAGTCTGTGTTCCAAAATATCCCAAAGATGTTCTGTAGGATTCAGGTCAAGACTTTGTGCAGGCCAGTCCATCACAGGGATGTTATTGTTGTGTAACCACTCCACCACAGGCCGTGCATTATGAATAGGTGCTCAATTGTGTTGAAAGATGCAATTGACATCCCCAAATTGCTCTTCAGCAGTGGGAAGCAAGAAGATGCTTAAAACATCAATTTAGGCATGTGCTGTGATAGTGCCACACAAGCCCCTCCTTGAAAAACATGACCACATGAAAACACCCCTGCCTCCGAATTTTACTGTTGACACTATACATGCTGGCAGATGATGTTCACCCGGCATTTGCCATAGCCACACCCTGCCATCGGATTGTCACATTGTGTACCAGCATTTGTCGCTCTACACAACAATTTTCCACTGTTCACTCGTTCAATGTTTACGCTCATTACACCAAACAAGGTGTCGTTTGGCATTTACTGGCATGATGTGTTGCTTATGAGCAGCTGCTCACCTACCACCTAACTGTCATAGTACTTGCAGTGGATCATGATGCAGTTTGGAATTCCTGTGTGATGGTATGGATAGATGTCTGCCTATTACACATTACGACCCTCTTCAACTGTTGGCAGTCTCTATCAGTCAACAGATGAGGTCGGCTCGTATGTTTTTGCACTGTATGTGTCCCTTCACATTTCCACTTCACTATCACATCGGAAACAGTGGACCTAGGGATGTTTAGGAGTGTGGAAATCTCACATACAGACATGTGACACAAGTGACAGCCAATCACCTGACTATGTTCGAAGTCCATAGTTCCGCGGAGCACCCCATTCTGCTCTCTCACAATGTCTAATGACTACTGATGTCATTGATATGGAGTACCTAGCAGTAGGTGGCAGCAAAATGCACCCAATATTAAAAACATATGTTTTTGGGGGTGTACAGGTACTTTTGATCACATAGAGTACTGTGCTTAAACATTATGAATCACTAGAAGAAAATAATTTATTGACAAATAGCCAACACAGATTCAGAAAACATCATTCTTGTGAAACAGGTAATGGAAAATCCAGGATGGAAACAGAAATATCTCTTTCCACTCACAAAGTAATGAGTGCTGTCAACAAGGGACATCAAATTGATTCCATATTTTTAGATTTCCAGAAGGCTTTTGACACTGTGACTTTCAATTATATTGTGTGTGTATGTGTGTAGAATATCAGCTCAGTTGTGTGACTGGATTCATGATTTACCATCAGAAAGGTAAAAGTTTGTAACAACTGTGGAAAGTCATCAAGCAAAACAGAAGTTTGACACTCTTCAAGAAAGTGTAATAGGCCCTCTATTGTTCCTGGTCTACATAAATGATTTAGTAGCCAATCTAAGCAGCCCTCTTAGATTGCTTACAAATGACACTGTCATGTAATGTCAACAGATGATCAAAATGACTTGTAAATTTATGTAGACAAGACATCTGAACAGTGTAAAAAGTGACAATTGTCTCTAAATCATGAAAAGTTTGAAGTCATCCACATGAGCACTAAAAAAAATCCACTAAATTTCAGTTACGTGACACATCACACAACTATAAACGCCTTAAACACAACTAAATACTTACAAATAACATAAACTGGAACAATTACATAGATAATGTTGTTGGGAAAGCAAACCAAAGACTGTGATTCATTGGCAGAACACTTAGAAAATATCACAGATCTACTAAAGAGACTGCTTTGCTTGTCAGCCCTCTTCTGGAGTAATTCTGTGCAGTGTAAGTTCCTGATCACGTAAGACTGACAGAGGACATCAAGAAAGTTCAGAGAAGGACAGCTCATTTTGTATTATCACAAAATGAAGAAGAGTGTGACATGGACATGATACACAAATTGGGTGGCAGTCATTAAAACAAAGGTGTTTTCCACTGCAGCATGATGTTCATGTGAAATTTCAGGCACCAACTATCTCCTTGGAGTGTGAAAATAATTTGTTGGTGCCCACCTACATAGGGAGAAATGGTCATCATAATAAAATAAGAGAAATCAGAGCTCGCACAGAAAGATTTAAGTGTTCATTTTTCCCAAGTGCTATGTGATAGTGTAATGTAGAGAAGTAGTTTAAAGGTGGTTATATGACCCTTTTCCTGACACTTAACTGTGCATTTCAGAGTAATCATGTAGATATAGGTGTAGAGGACACATTCCTAGCCTCTCCTTGTATGGTTCACGTTAATTGATGATATCTACATGATCTGGACTCAGGTTCAAGACACCTTATCCACACTCGTACATAACCTCAACACCTTCTCTCCCATCTGTTTCACCTGGTCCTCCTTTACCAAATGCACCACTCTCTTGGACATTGACCTCAATCTCTCCGATTGCCCCATCCACACCTCTGTCCACATTAACTAACCATCAACAACACCTACATTTTGACAGCTGCCACTCTTTCTTTCCACACCAAAACATCTCTCCCATACAGCCCAGCCACCCTTGGACTACATATCTGCAGTGACAATAACACCCTTGCCCAGTATGGTGAAGGCCTCATGAAGGCCTTCACAAACCGGCACCACCACCCCAGACCTAGTCCACATACACATTTCCCGTCTTATACCATCACATACTCTTAATCCTCCCTCCACCTACAAGAATCAGCTACAAAGGAGCACTCCACTTGTCACCAAATATAGCCCTGGACTGGAACAACTTCCCTAGGGCTTTGATTGTGGTTCATCATGCCCTGAAATGAGGGACATCCTACCCAAGATCATTCATGCCTCTCCTAAAGTGGTGTTCCGTTTCCCACTGAATCTTTACAACATCCTAGTCCATACTAGTCCATTTGCAACTCCTTGCCATGGGGATCCTATCCCTGTGGCAGATGCAGGTGCAAGACTTGCACAGCCCATCCACTCAGCATCTCCTACTCCAGTCTTGTCATAGGCTTATCCTACCCCATCAGAGGGTGGGCCACCTTTGAAAGCAGCCCTATCATATACAAACTCTGCTGCAAACACCACACAGTTTTTCATGTTGGTATGGCTAACAACCAACTGTTGCTAGGATGAATGGCCACTGCAAAACTGTTTCCAGGAACAAAGTTGACCATCCAATGGCACAACATTCAGCTGAGCACAACATGCTCAGTTCCAATAGCTGCTTCGCATCCAGAGCCATCTGCAGCCCTCCCTCTACCAACAGCTTCTCTGAGCTATGCAGGTGGGAGCTATCCTCACAATACATCTGCTGTTCCTTTAATCACCCTTCAATCTCAGGGTAAACCACTTTTCTCACACCCTCCACCCAATAGTTTGCCTTTCCTCCATTCTGTCAGCCCCTCCCAATTAACATCACCACATCACCTTCAGTTTGCTCTGTTCCCCACTGGTTCCTACAATCATGCATCTCATGCCTAGCCCATATACCTAGCCCGGGCTGCCTCACTCTGAGCCACTAGCCACCCTCTGCCAATCCCTCTCTGTGCCTCCCTCTCCCTCTACCCACCCCACCCAACACTACTCACTCTGCAACCAGCCCATCTGCCAAAATGCTTGTGTCTGTGTGTGTGGGAGGGTTGGGGGGGGGGGGGGCGGGGGGGAGAGTGCTTGCATGCACTCATATGTGTTTTAATCTAACTCGTAGATGTATTACTCTGAATGCAAGTTTTCTTTCTTTCTGTGTGTGCCTAATGACATCTCAACACTTCTGCTTTGCTTTTTGTTGAATGGTCTCATCTAATCCTAATAGAGCTTTCCTACTGCCTAGAAAAGATTGTTTGGAAGCTCATTCAACACGGAAATATACTGGATCCCATGGCAACCAAGAAAGTTGAACTATGTGAGGAGCCCACATTGAAACTGCTATCAGTGACCACGAGGCTGTTGCACCAATAATGATTACCAAAGCATAAAGTGTAACAAAAGAAATATAAGGATTTAATGTCAATAAATTAGATAAAGAGGCAATATCTCAAGGAGATCTTGTGGACCCTCCACACTATACAGTCTCTATAAAAAGATCATTGAAAGAAACAGCAATTATTGCCCAGTATGTGTAAAAGGAAGCATTGCTATAGAGATGAAGAGATAGTAAACAAAATGCATTTGGCTGTCAAAATGTAATGTGAGAAGCATTCAGTAACTATCACGGCAGAATTTTATTGAGTTGTGGTTGTATGCAAATGACATCCAAGTTATTGTCAACAGATGATTCAAGAAAAATTGTAGGTGGCAAAGGAAAGCATAAATGCTCACCTCTTTTTCTGAAATGTTCCCTCATAAAGAAAAATCAAGATTATAGCCCAAGATTAATTCTCAATCACATCAAAGATGAGTGATATACATATAGTATCAGTGGCACTGAGAATCAGCTGAGACTGCTACAACTTAACTGAATTAAGCTGCAGGGGCTGATGGAACCACCATCAGATTCTATGTAGGATTTGCAGTTGAGTTAGCCCCTCTTTTGGCCATAATATAATGAAAAACCATGCCCAGTGGTAGGAAGAAACAACAAGTTACACCCATACACAAAAGGTTTGATTGATTGTTAAATTTCATTCGTGGTAATATCTTAATCATAGAATATTGCTGAAGTGTATGGGAGCAATACGAAATACTGAATGTATACCAAGAAAGGCAGCCTGAATGATCACAGGTTTGTTTTCTCACATAGTACAGCACCACAGAGATGCTGAGTAACCTGAACTGTCAGATACTCTAAGATAGAGGCAAACTGTCACATGGAAGCATTCTTACAAAGCTTCATGAACCAATGTTACATGTGGCATTTGTGAATATATTGAAACTCGTAATCTACTGCTCATTTGTATGGAGTGTAGCCATGTATGGAAGTGAAACATGGACGATAAATAGTTTGGACAAGAAGAGAATATAAGCTTTCGAAATGTGGTACTACAGAAGAATGCTGAAGATTAGATGGGTAGATCACATAACTAATGAGGATGTATTGAATAGGATTGGGGAGAAGAGAAGTTTGTGGCACAACTTGACTAGAAGAAGGGATAGGTTGGTAGGACATGTGTTGAGGCATCAAGCGATCACCAATTTAGTATTGGAGGGCAGCGTGGAGGGTAAAAATCGTAGAGGGAGACCAAGAGATGAATACACTAAGCAGATTCAGAAGGATGTAGGTTGCAGTAGGTACTGGGAGATGAAGAAGCTTGCACAGGATAGAGTAGCATGGAGAGCTGCATCAAACCAGTCTCAGGACTGAAGACCACAACAACAACAACAACAATCTACTGCTCCTGAATGGGTTACAAAGACAACATTAAACTAATTGCAGTAGACATGGAAGCATTCTAGCAACACCCTTCCTGTGCTCCAAATGCAAATGGAACTACGAAAATCTAATGTGTGGTACAATGCACATGGTCTCCATAGTGGTTTGCACAGTATAGATATAGACATTGTTGTACATAAAAAAGGAAGCATGAGAAACTGAGTTAATAACTAACTCTCATCAAATAGTAGCTCAAAGTTGTCCTGGTGTAATGTGTATTCTATGAGTTTTTGGGTTTACAGCTGGATGATGTCAACTTCTAGCCACGGTATTTCGGCTGACAACCAGGTAGCTATATTCAGGTGTAACAGTACTATCCAGACAGGCATGCTATTTCTGAATACACCATTATGAGGGAATAAATTACATGAAGAAATTGAGGAATTAATAATGAAAATTTGACAGTCTTGAATGACTGGAATAGAGTATTTGTTAAGATTATTCATTTCAGACAGACTGAAAAAGGTTTACTATGCACAGTTCCCCACAGACATGCCCACAGCAAAACATAGTACCAAACACTTTCCATTTACCAGTCCAAAGATTTTGTTGCACTTGCATACAAAGATTTGTGTGATGGTCAAATGACATTATGTTTGCATGATTCTCTGACATGAACAATTTCATAAATGCAAAATCTTAAACTTGAGCATTACTTTTGTTGTCTTCTACTGTCACACCAGACCCACTTTGCGATTTTATGTGTGACCAGAATTTTCTTAGGTTCTCAGCAAGATCTATTGCTAAGGTATAACAGGAGTAGTTGTTGTAAGCTCCACCCATCAATCTTTATACAGATGCATGAATTTCTACCAACTTTTGTCTGTTGTCATTTGTGCATCCTCTTTTGAACCAAGAGCATGTGTCTTCTTTAGCATGATTTGAATTTTGTTGTTAAATCACTGTGGATCTTTTCCATCCTTAATCCACTTGCTTGGCACATACTTCTCCAGAGTAGTAGTTGTCAGCTCCACTCATCAATATTTATACAAATGCATGAATTTCTATTAACTTTTGTCTGTTGTCATTTGTGCATCCTCTTTTTGAACAAAGAGCATGTGTCTTCTTCACCATGATTTGCTGAATGATGTTAAATCACTGTGGATCTTTTCCATCCTTAATCCACTTGCTTGGCACATACTTCTCCAGAGTATGATTTACAGTCCATTCAAACTTTTCCCATACTTCCTTTACATCCATTTTATTGGAACTAAATGATGTCAGTTCTTTGTCATGTTAACAAATGAGTATTTGCTCTTTCTAGCAGAAATAATCTCCTAGCATTCTTGACTGATATATTAACTTTAGTAATCAGAGTTGCTACTATGACATCATGGTCACTAGTTCCTGTTTCTGTACTGATGCTATTGGTTAGATTAGACCTGTTTGTAGCTACAAGATCTTAAATACTTCCACTGCAACTTCAACTGTTGAATTTTCTGCTCAAGACTGCCTGTCTGTAACCTGTGCAATGAATCCATAGATGTTCCAGTCTGCAGGCAGTAAGTTAAAGTCGCCTCCAACTAATATTGTATGACCGTGGTATTTCTACACTACTAACCAAAGACTTTATGTCAATGACTCTAAAACAATCACAGCAAAATCAGGTGGCTGGTAAAAACATTCAGCAATTAACTTGATTTCACTTGGATCTGCTATATACGATCAGGTATCATCACTGTCACAGTCAAATCCAGTCTCAGGAGGGACGGTATTTTTGACAATTGCAATGAACATACCCCCTCCTATGGAATTTAATCTGCTTTTTTGATATAATTCCATGAATCACTAAATATCTCAGAGCTTTCTGCTTCATGTTTCAGCCAACTGTCAGTCCCAAGAATCATTTGAGTGCAAGAAGTTTCATGGAAGGCAGTAAATTCAGTTATCTTGTTATGAACACTTTGACAGTAATTTCTTAGACTTTCCCGGTGATTTGATGGCATCTTGTGGAAATCGGGTTTTCTGCTGGATATCAGCGTCTTCCAAACACGATATTTCGACATCATTACTTGACGTCTTCATCAGGTGTTCCCTGTTGCAAGTCTCAGGGAACACCTGATGAAGACGTCAAGTAATGACATCGAAATATCGTGTTTGGAAGACACTGATATCCGGCAGAAAACCCGATTTCCACGAGATGTCAATACTTTGACGATTTGCTGATAAAATTTTGACAGTCAAACTGTCTTTATTCTGAACATGGTCCCACTTTCCTGTCTGCATATTGACCAGTCAGTGCTCATGAGAGTAGCTAAAACTACTGTGTTGAACATGGTCTCACTTTCCTTTTTGCGTATCAACCAGCAAGTGTTCATCAGAGTACTGAAAACTACTGTCTAGCCTAAAAAAAACCATCTACACTCCACAGACACTCTGCTACTTAAGTAACTGCTTCCTTTGTGTAGTGAATAGAATAGAATATTTTTATTAGCCTTTCAGTATTTTTCATACAATTGTATCAAGGAAAGTCCTACAATTCTTCATCCGATAATGCAGGTCCAGAAATCTTCAGCCAAGACCATAACAGAGTCAATGAAACTTTGGTTGGACCCTCTGCATGGCTTCAAACTAAAGATCCCTGATTCTCAAGGCACAATGCTGCTCACTGTGAGCTATACTTGCACCCTGTGTCCCTGTGTGAGAGGCCAGCAGTTTCAGCAGGATGGCTTCAGAACCCATGCAACAGGCATCATTGCTGCCAATGTGAGCCACAATTTGCATACGACTGCACCCTGCACACTCAATAGCAGCAGTCAAGGCCTCCCCCACCTCTTGGATGAGGTGCCCAGGCAGACACTTCTCTTTCATGCCCTGAATGCTACCTGCCTAATGGCCTCTGTAATGTGCCTGAGGTTGGAGAACCTGACAACTAGGAAACCACTCCTTCTCCCCTTCTCTTCACAGGGTGAATGGATGAAGCCAGATGGTAAGCCTCCACCTCGAATGACGGGAATGCGTTACCACCCACTATTCATCCTTCTGTGAAGGCAGTTCCATTGCATTGGATGCACTGGGAGATGCTGCAAAAGCAGAGCCCATGGGTGAAACAAGCAATGCCTGAGGTGTCCCAACAGAGGAACCTACTACTGAACCAACAGCACGAAGAATCCTGTCAGTACCACCACCACCACCTCCGGCCACAGAAGCACCAGCAGCAACAACAGCAGCAGCAACTGAACCAACAACAACAGTAGCAGCAGCAACAAAACCATCACCAACAGCTGCAGCAACACAACACTGCCTAAGGAGGAGTCAAATACAAGGTACATCTACATCATTAAATAAGGATTTTTTATGGCTTCAGACAAAGAAATGGAAAAGATTGTGACAAATCAGCAAGAAAATTTGCAGATAAGTCACAACTACTATGGAAAAAGCAGCACATTACCAGGTAATGACAAAAGAAAAAATACTTGCAAAACAGTCAGGATAATGTGTCAGAATATTCAATGCCTCAGAAACAAAGTACTAGGTCTAGAAGTAGCTTTAAATAATCTTGCTGATGTCTCTTGTATTTGTTTATCTGAACACTGGTGCAAGGCTAGTGAATTAAGTCTCATAAATATAAACAAGTTTAATTTAGCCACACATTATTGCCGAAGTATTTTTAAAAATGGTGGGGTATGCATTTACTCTAGAGTAGGACTGCAGTTCAAAGTGAAAACAGAATTGGACCATCTAAATATGGAAAAACATTTTGAATCATGTGCCATAGAGTTAAAAACTGAGGAGAAGAGTGAAAAACTAGTTGTCATTACAGTATATAGATCTCCAATGGGTGACAAAAACATATTCTTCAAAAAAAATAGAAGCAGCATTAAACACTTTTTATAGTAATGAAGTGAAATTATTTTTATGTGGAGATTTTAATATTAACCTGTTAATTCAAAGTGATGAAAAAATACAGCTTTTGAGTATACTCAGCAGCTTCCACATGAAACCACTCTTTATAGATGCCACCAGAAAACAGAACTGTCATCTTCTCCTTTAGACAATATTTTCTCCAATATGGAGAATGGTATCACTGAGCCGCTAAACGTAAACTTAGGTCTTTCAGATCACAATACACTATTAAGATACATAAATTACTCTATCCCCAAGGCAGTAAAATATAAGTGGGGATACAAAAGGCACTTCTATACAGAAAAAGTAAATACTTCCATCCAGTTGTTCCAGTTGTTAGCTAATGAAATCTGGGAAGATGTCTTTGCACAAACTACAACCGAGGAATCTTTCAATGTTTTTTCTAGTACATTCATGTCCCTATTTGAGATGTGTTTCCCAAAAAAGCTCACAAAGATCAGTGTCATGCCTAGGAACACAAGCCAGTGGATAACACCTGCTATTAGAGTATCTAGTCAAACACTAAAACATATCAGTCAACTCAAAAAAGATAACAAAGATGAACACTTCACAGATTATGTTAAGACATACAAGAAAATTTACAGGAAGGTGATCAAAAAAGCCAAGACAATGCACAATGACAGTGTAATTGCTGGGTCAGCATACAAATCAAAAGCTATATGGAATGTAGTAAAAAAAGAAATAGGCCCAAGCAAAAATGTTAGAAATCCAGATGACTTTGTTTTAAAAGATGATCAAGGTGTGCTAGTCAGAAATTGTACTTTAGCAAATTACGTTAATGACTACTTCATAAATAGTCCAATCAATCTGCATAAAAATTGTCCTAAGATTAGTAGAACATCAATCCCAGAAGAACAAAGTGTGAATTCATTATTGCTACCTCCCACAAACAAATTGGAAGTTAATCAAATAATAAAAACAATGAAGAATAAAATGTCCTCAGGGATTGACGAGATACCTTTCTCAGTCATGATGAGATGTGCTAGTGTCATATCAGACCCACTCTCACACATCATAAACATATCATTTTCAGAAGGCGTCTTTCCACAACAATTAAAAATTGCAAAAGTAAAACCATTGTATAAAAAGGGCAATATACATGAAGTGGGAAACTATAGACCAATAGCTTTATTATCGGTATTTTAAAAAGTAATAGAGACAGTCATGAAAAACAGAATTAGAAATTACCTCGAGAAATTCAATCTATTGTCTGTAAACCAACATGGCTTCCGCAAAGGAATGAGTACAGAGTCAGCCATCACCCAATTCATTGAAAATATTGTAACGGGGCTAGATAAGAACAACAGTACAACAGGAATAAATTTGGACGTCTCAAAGGCATTCGATACTGTCCAACATGATATCCTGCTAGACAAATTAGAATATGTTGGTATACGAGGAGTAGCTAAAAAGTGGTTTCAGTCATATCTCCATAATAGGAAACAGGTAGTAGAAATTGCAACAACAAACAGTAAAAACCAAAGTATTGTTTACAGATCGGATATTCAGACTGTGCCAATAGGGGTACTGCAGGGGAGTGTTCTAGGAGCTCTCCTATTTCTTCTTTACATAAATGATATCAAGATTCCAGTAAATGGTACTCATATAACCCTGTTTGCGGATGACACAAACATTGTAGTAACTGACATAAACCGGGTATTGCCAACATCTGCAACCAGAGTTATAGAATATTTGCAAAATTGGTTTGAAGTGAACAAATTAACCATGAATATCTCTAAAACTAATTATATCCATTACAGGAAAGCAAAGTCACACTCTGATCTAGATCTCAGAATACAAAATAAAGAAATTGTGAGAGTTGCTACCACAAAATTCTTAGGTGTACATATAGATGAAAATTTAGACTGGAAATCCCATATCCTGTATCTCTCACATAAGTTAAGCTCTGCTTGCTTTGCTTTACGCGTTATTAGCTTTGTATGTAGTAGGGAATGTAGCAGAGCTGTTTACTTTGCTTATATACATTCTGCTATTACCTATGGCCTCATCTTCTGGGGTCATAGTAAGAAAAATCTCAAAACCATCTTCACTCTACAAAAACGAGCTGTTAGAATAATTACCAACAGTTCAAGGCTAACTCCTTCAGAGCAATTATTTAAACAGCTGAATATTCTACCCCTACCGTGCCTCTATATACAGAAAAGCGTAATTAATATAAAACGAAATATTAACAATTTCCAATCCAACTCGGATCTACATACTTACAACACAAGAAAGTGCAATGACATTCATATAAAAAGAGTTAACAAGGCTTTGGCACAGAAACAAACAAACATACAAGGAAGTAGATTGTATAACAAACTACCGGTAAAGATAAAAGAAATAAAAAAATTGTCTTCATTTAAAGAAGCAGTATTCAAATTTTTAATGACCAACTGCTATTATACTGTAAAAGAATACCTGGAATAGCTCCATACTAAACAATTATATTTATGTACTCTGTGCCAATAGTAATTTTTATCTGACTGATGCTATGATCTAAATAAATAATATCTACAAAAGTGCTAGAATTCTATGTGTTAAATCTAAATATCAACTGTGTATTCCATGTAAAAAGTCTTTCTCATACATCAATGTAAATAATCAAAGTTGTACATGCTATTTCAATGTGGTCTGATGTTACGTAGTCTACTATGCACATCTGTATTTTGTATTGTATTGTTCACCCTATGTGTGTGTATATACACTCCTGGAAATGGAAAAAAGAACACATTGGCACCGGTGTGTCAGACCCACCATACTTGCTCCGGACACTGCGAGAGGGCTGTACAAGCAATGATCACACGCACGGCACAGCGGACACACAGGTGTTGGCCGTCGAATGGCGCTAGCTGCGCAGCATTTGTGCACCGCCGCCGTCAGTGTCAGCCAGTTTGCCGTGGCATACGGAGCTCCATCGCAGTCTTTAACACAGGTAGCATGCCGCGACAGCGTGGACGTGAACCGTATGTGCAGTTGACGGACTTTGAGCGAGGGCGTATAGTGGGCATGCGGGAGGCCGGGTGGACGTACCACCGAATTGCTCAACACGTGGGGCGTGAGGTCTCCACAGTACATCGATGTTGTCGCCAATGGTCGGCGGAAGGTGCACGTGCCTGTCGACCTGGGACCGGACCGCAGCGACGCACGGATGCACGCCAAGACCGTAGGATCCTACGCAGTGCCGTAGGGGACCACACCGCCACTTCCCAGCAAATTAGGGACACTGTTGCTCCTGGGGTATCGGCGAGGACCATTCGCAACCGTCTCCATGGAGCTGGGCTACGGTCCCGCACACCGTTAGGCCGTCTTCCGCTCATGCCCCAACATCGTGCAGCCCGCCTCCAGTGGTGTCGCGACAGGCGTGAATGGAGGGATGAATGGAGACGTGTCATCTTCAGCGATGAGAGTCGCTTCTGCCTTGGTGCCAATGATGGTCGTATGCGTGTTTGGCGCCGTGCAGGTGAGCGCCACAATCAGGACTGCATACGACCGAGACACACAGGGCCAACACCCGGCATCATGGTGTGGGGAGCGATCTCCTACACTGGCCGTACACCACTGGTGATCGTCGAGGGGACACTGAATAGTGCACGGTACATCCAAACCGTCATCGAACCCATCGTTATACCATTCCTAGACCGGCAAGGGAACTTGCTGTTCCAACAGGACAATGCACATCTGCATGTATCCCGTGCCACCCAACGTGCTCTAGAAGGTGTAAGTCAACTACCCTGGCCAGCAAGATCTCCGGATCTGTTCCCCATTGAGCATGTTTGGGACTGGATGAAGCGTCGTCTCACGCGGTCTGCACGTCCAGCACGAACGCTGGTCCAACTGAGGTGCCAGGTGGAAATGGCATGGTAAGCCGTTCCACAGGACTACATCCAGCATCTCTACGATCGTCTCCATGGGAGAATAGCAGCCTGCATTGCTGCGAAAGGTGGATATACACTGTACTAGTGCCGACATTGTGCATGCTCTGTTGCCTGTGTCTATGTGCCTGTGGTTCTGTCAGTGTGATCATGTGATGTATCTAACCCCAGGAATGTGTCAATAAAGTTTCCCCTTCCTCGGACAATGAATTCACGGTGTTCTTATTTCAATTTCCAGGAGTGTATATATACTATGTATTTTTTGACGTAATCCATGCAATGTAAATTGTCTCTGGATGAATAAACTACTACTACTACTACTACTACTACTACTACTACTACACAACACATCAGATTGTCCATCACCACTGCACCCTGAATCAGCAGCCTGAAATTGACTGACCATAGTCAAAAGAACATTCCGTTGTTCGCCAACTGTGGCCAGCTCCTCCTGTGTTTGCACACAGCATGCACACATCCTACCCACCCCAGTATTACTAATTTAAGAACTGACTATGAAATCACAGACAGAAACCTAGATATGCACCTTACAAACCTCCTGATGTATCACCGGTGGAGGTTCATGCCTTATGAGCTGCCTTGGGTGAGAGGCAAACAGAAAAGGCAATTATAAGCACTGTGGGAGAGGATAAGGTTGAGTGGTTAATGCAAGTTTGCCTTCATGTTTTCATCACCATAATGAAAACTACATTTCTATAGTGCCCTTGAGTTCCTCCCTGAAGATCAGGAAGAGTTGATTAAATATCTTCAATGTTGCTGAAATCTGGAGTAGGCCTACTGGAACCAGAAGATTAGTTGAAATTTTGTTTGAAGTCAATGAAACGTGACTTTTTTCATATTTTTGGAAAAACATTACCAAAAAGAATGCATGAATGGATAAATGTTACAATTATTGTAGTTCAACATGTCATGCTCGTTAATAGCTGAACCAGGGTTGGCACAAGTTTCCCTAAGTTAAGTTTCCTTATATTTCCCTGATTTCCAGACAAGTTTTAGCATTTTTCCCTGGCAAATTTTGAGATATCAAGGGAAAGTTAAGATGTAAGTTGACAATCTCCCTTTGCAGCTGTAGTACAAGAAACAATAGCAAGCAGATGGCATTTCCTGATATGAGCAAAAATCTTAAGTACTAACATCAATATCTTCTGTAATGAAGTGTTTGTAGATGGTGAAAGCAAGCCAAATGGTATATGTTTCATTAAGACCACTGATGTTATTTTATTTCAATAAACCAAAACACATTTACTGACAAAAATACACATTTCCTTCGAACTGCAAGATGGATTTAAAATACATTCACTGATTTCAGAAACAACCTCACAAAAAAACAGACCTCTTGAAAGAAGTGTATAAGGTGAGGAAGAATTGTGTAAACCAACACTGTAGGTGACTGCCAATAAAATGTTGGTTCTACTATGTTTGTTATTGTTGGTTTTTACCCACTGTGTTATGTCTGTTATTTTACAGGTATTTTGTGATTTTTCTTTCAAGAAACATATGAGTACATAGCATACAAACCCGCAGTGACTGAAACAATTTTCTTCTTCTTATTATCCATACTGTCTAACATATAAACTACTTTTGAAATGCCAACATGTACTAGAACAAATAAAATGTCTATACATCACCACACTGCACAGCATACTTGTGGTGAGACAGTCTCAATTCCTAAAATCCATTGCCCATGACCTCTGGCCTGCTGAGGAGCATCGCAGTCCTGGATCCATGAATAAACCATGAAAATCTGCTGCATTATGCCACACGCAAACAGACTGAGCCTGCGGGCATATCAGTGAGACTAGATCCACTGGGCAGGACCTGCACGTTAGTGGTAACCTAATGGCTTCAGATTAGCAGGCCTGATCCATTACAGATACCCACAGAAACGACCTGTGGTTTTGGCCCATCCCGGAAATCCACTCGTATGGCCAGTTATTCACAAGTCACAGACATGTTGATGAAATGAGACCATGGTGATCGATCCATGCAACAGATTACTTGTTCAAATACTCTGAGAATCAATAATAATGAGGACAGTTAGCAACTCACTGTAAAGGCGACTGCTGAGCCACAGACAGGCATGTAGAAAAGACAATCACACTCCCACAACTAAATTTTCAGCCACAGCTTTTGTTATAAAACAAGAACACACACACACACACATTCACACAATCACTCAGACACAACTCATGCACACATGACCACTGCGTCTATAGTCTCTGAGAATCAGATCCAAACAGACTACTTCTCATGCTTCCCTGCCTCTTATTGGCAGCTGCTAGGCTAGTGCCAAGAAATGGTGGCAGCACTGACCGCAAGCCGAGGGGAGTGGTAGGAAGGAGAGAAGCAGTAGTAATGAGGGAGTAGGGAAGTGGCACACATACTCATATGCACCGAGCCACCGACAATGCATGACACTTCAGTAAACAAAGCATTTCATCTACTGAAACAAAAACAAGATTTTTCCAGTGTGTTTTTTTCCAAATTTCCTTGATTTCCCTTATGTGTTTGTAATTTCCTGATAATATCCTGATAGTCCCTGATTTCCAGAATCTGTCACAACCCTGTGAACAGAATAAAATATACAGAGAAGGTAGAACAAAAGTGGTCTGCAAAATATTTATAACACTGATGCTGAACTGACCCTTGTTAATGAACAGGAGAACTGCTCATCACAGAAAATACTGGAAACCTAATTTTCATACACCAGATGGTTGTTGTCCTTTGCCTGCATGTGCACATCTCCCATGTGTTCTGTCCCAAGTACTACACAATGTCATTATGTTTGAATGAATGAGTGAAGGCAAGATGGCACAAAATGAGCTCAGTAGTGAATAGAACCTATAACTATCTGAAATGAGTTTGAACACCAGGAAACACTGCTTGAGTCTTATAGTAAATATTTTCTGGGCCAGTTTTACTTTGCCCACTCGGTAGAAAAACAGAAAGAAAAATTGAAGGAGGACTGAATGAAGATTAGTTCAGGTTTGGACGAGGTATAAGAGACACACTTCTTACTCTGTGTTTTGTGACGGGATGAAAAGTAATGAAGAGTCATTATACCATCCTAATGTTTGTGGATCTAAAGAAAACCTGTGATATAGTAAGGAGGAACAAGATGTTTGCAATCCTAACCAAGAAAGATGAGTAATCTACAACAGAAAATGCCATATAAGAGAAATAAAAAGGGGAGATCATGAAATAAGAATTTACTGTAAGGTTGCAGCTGATTGCCATTGTTGCTTGATTTGTTCTGTTAGCAACAAGTGAAACTTCAAAAGTGAAAGACAAGTATAAAGTCCCTCAGGATGATATAAAGAACTGTTGAATGGAAAGGACAGCATATACAGCAGATGAGAAAACTGCTGTGTATGAGCTAAGAAATCAGAGTATACAATTAACACAAGTAAAGCACAAACACTTTGCTAATTAAGGAACAACTTAACTTTCATTAATCACCCCAGCTGTAACAGTTTACAGTAGTGCAGGGTTCTGTTTGATATTTTGGTAGCCAAACTGTTTCAAGTATGCAGCAATCAAATATTAGCTGTATTATGAGGTGACAATGGTCTGACAAATCCACCCGACTGCAGTTGATGTGCATTGTACTGATTTAGAAATAACAAATACTTTGAAGACAGCGCAATACGCTAACCCTACTTGTCTGCTGTGGTGCCGCTGTTGATGCAGTGCTGTCTTATGGGATCTTTCCTGTTGTCCATCTGATGCTGTGAGTTTCAGTATTTGATGACACCACAAAAGTAGCTAAGTTAAGATAATGTTGAGCAATAGAAAGGAGAACATCATATAAGAATTCCCTACTTGAGTTATAGATGGCAGATATCCCTCTTTCTTGCCTATAACTGAAATGTGTTAAATGGATTTAATCCTAAGGCTGTATGTTTATTATTATCAACATTATTACAGTTTTTATTTTTATTATCACTCTAGGATGTTATATGTAAGTGTTTTATTATTCAATATAATAGAGGGAAACATTCCATGTGGGAAAAATTATCTAAAAACAAAGATGATGTAACTTACCAAACGAAAGCATTGGTATGTTGATAGACACACAAAGAAACACAAACACACACACAAAATTCAACCTTTCGCAACCCACGGTTGCTTCATCAGGAAAGAGGGAAGGAGAGGGGAAAATGAAAGGATGTGGGTTTTAAGGGAGAGGGTAAGGAGCCATTCCAATCCCGGGAGCGGAAAGACTTACCTTAGGGGGAAAAAAGGACAGGTATACACTCGCGCACACACACACACATATCCATCCGCACATATGTCTTGCGCCTGTATATGTGCGGATGGATACGTGTGTGTGTGCGCGAGTGTATACCTGTCCTTTTTCCCCCTAAGGTAAGTCTTTCCACTCCCGGGATTGGAATGGCTCCTTACCCTCTCCCATAAAACCCACATCCTTTCGTTTTTCCCTCTCCTTCCCTCTTTCCTGATGAAGCAACCGTGGGTTGCAAAAGGTTGAATTTTGTGTATGTGTTTGTGTTTCTTTGTGTGTCTATCAACATACCAATGCTTTCGTTTGGTAAGTTACATCATCTTTGCTTTTAGATATCTTTTATTATTCATATTCTTTTTCTTTTAATATGTTCTACATTTTATGTAAATGAGCAGCCTATGAAGCCTTACACCTTGAATAATAAATAAATGGATATCATCTTTAGCTCAGCAACATTGTTGCCCTATTATGGCAGAGATCTCAAGGGAAACCATATTTTGGGAAAATGGAAGCAATTAAAGAAGTGACAAAAACTGAAGAGGAGATGTAAAAATAAAAAGTAATCAGACATAATTAGTTTCTATGAGCTAACCAAGGCAAGGACAGGTTAATTAATAAAACATACACAACATGAAACATTGTTAGAAATACTAGGTGGTCAGTAGTAATATTTTTCACTCTATCAGTGTCGCAGGAATAAATTCACAAAACAAGTTTAAAACAAAACTGAAAGCCATTAAAGGGCAGAAATCATTAGGTGTCTTGTCAAAGACTTAGCTCTTCATATTTTACAAAGATATAAAATCAGTGTTGATCTGAACTAGACTGCAATGGGGAATCCTAAATTATACATTACTAAACCTTGTACTTAGTGTAGCAATTTAGGTGATGAAAATGATTCAGGGTTTTATTCTGTAGGAATAATTTTTATCTTGTTTGGTTTTATGAGAGTTTTCTTTTTTTCTAAGTTTAGAATTTATGTTACAACTTTTGTCTTTTATTCATGACCTACAGAAAAATCACATATTTTAATTTTAATTACAGAAATTGTGCTATATGTCCCAGAAATTGTGTTACATATCTCTCACATACACACACCAAAATCAAATTTTTAAAACACTTCATATTGTAAATAAATAAGTAAATATTAATAATACTATTATGAAGAGAATAACTGCTAGTCAACTTATAGAGGAGATGCTGAGTCGCAGACAGGTACAACAAAAAGACAGTGAAACAAGTAAGCTTTTAGTCAAAAAGCCCTTCATTGAAATTAGACAACTCATATATATGCATTCACACAAACAAAACTCACACACACATGACCACAGTCGCTCTGCCAAGGCCAGACTGGCAGACCATCAGTTGCCAGTGAGCAAGAAGCATTCTGTTGCTTCTTTCACAAGTTTTTGCATTGAGTATTAAGAAGGAATGAAACAAGGGTGGTTTTATAGTGACACCACTTACCATCAGTCTCCATTGTGTGAGAAAGATTCTATTGCTTCTTTATAAGATTTTCCAATTACTGTTAGGAAGGGACTAAGAGAAGGACATTACTACAGTAACACTGTTTATTATCAGATGTCAGTAAGCAAGGAGCGTTCAGCTGCTTCTTTCAAAGGTTTTTTTCATTCAGTATTCAGAAGGAATGAAAGAAAGATAATTTTATAGTAACACTGTTCACCAACAGTCGCTAGTGAGTGAGAAGCAGTCTGGTTCTTCTTTCATAAATTTTTCAATTTAGTATTTAGAAGTAACAAAAGAACAACAGTTCATAATAACACTGCTTACCATAATTTGCATGTGAGAAACATGGATCCTATTGTTTCTTTTGTATGTTTCTCCATTTGGTATTAACAAGGAAATTAAGGAACACAGCTTTATAGTAACATCATTTACCACAGCCTCCAGTGAACAAGAAGCATTCTGCTGCTTCTTCATACATTTCTCCAAATGGTTTTCAGATCATTAACCATCAGCTGCTAATGAGCAAGAAGCATTCTGTTGCTTATTTCATAAGATTTTCCATTTAAAATAAGAACTGCATGAGGAAGGACAGTCCTGTAGTAACACCAGTTACAATTAGTAGCCAGTAGGCAAGAAGCAATCTGCTGCCACTTTCATAAGGTTTTTCCATTTAGTATTAAGAAAGAATGAGAGGAAGATGGTTTTACAGTAGCACCATGTATGATATGTCGCCCATGGATGAGAAGCTCTCTGCTGCTTCCTTCATAAGCTTTTTCATTTAGTGTTAAGAAGGAATGAAAGAATGACAGTTTTATAGTAACACTGTTCACCAAGAGTCGCCAGTGAGTGAGAAACATTCTGCTCCTTCTCTTTGATAAGTTTTACAATTTTTTTAGAAGGAATGAGAGAAGGGCAGAACATCATTCACAAGTGAGCAAGATGCATTCTGCAAGTTCTTTCATAAGTTTCTCCATACAGTATTAAGAAGGACAAAAGGGGGTAGTCTTACAGAAATAACATTTACACCAGCTGCCAGTGTTCAAGAAACATTCTGCTGCTTCTTTCTTAAGTTTTTCCATTAAAAATTCAGAAGAGAATGGGAGAAGGATGGTTTTATAGTAACACCATTTGTTATCAGTTGCCTGTTATCAGTGCCCAGCTGCTCCTTTCATAAGGTTTTTCATTTAGTATTAAAGAGTTGTGAAAGAAGGACAGTTTTATTGGTACACTATTTACCATAAGTGGTCAGTGAACAAGAAGTATTCTACTGCACCCATTATAAGTTTGTCCATTTAGTATTAAATAGAAATGAAAGATGACCGATCTTATAGTAAGACAGTTTCCCATCAGTTGCCTGTGGGTGATAAGTATTCATCTTCTTCTGTCATAAGTTAGTGTTAAGAAGGAATGAAGAAAAGACAGTTTTTTAGTAACACCGTTTTCCATCAGATGCCAGAGAGTAAGAAGTACTCTGCTGCTTCTTTGATAAGCTTTTTCATGTGAATCTTCAGGTTTTGGCAGTGCAAAAACTGTTCCATTAAGTTTCGGGTGTGCAGCCACAAGAAATCTCCTGTCTTGCAGCTCACTCTGAAGATGGCTGAACGTTATACAGCTGAAATATTAGAAGAAAAAGGAGATTTCTTGCGGCTGCACACCCGAAACTTAATGGAACAAGCTTTTTCATGTTATATTAAGAAGGAATGAAAGAAGGATGGTTTCAAAGTAGCACCATTTACCATCAATTGCCAGTGGGCAAGAAACTTTCCGCTGCTTTTTTCATAAGTTTTTTCATTTAGAGTTAAGGAGTGAATGGAAGGAGGACAGCCTTATAATAAAATCGTTTACAAGAGTCACCTGTGGATTATAAGCATTCTGCTGCTTCTTTCATAAGTTTTTACTTTTTGCTATTGGGATAGAATGAGAGGAAGGAGGTTTTCTAGTAACACCATTGTCTGTCAGTCACCAGTAGACGAGAAACATTCTGCTGCTTTCCTCATAAGCTTTTCTATTTGGTACTAAGAAGTGAATAAAGGAAGGACAGTTCTACAGTAACATTGTATACCATTAGTCACCAAATGCCAAGAATATTCTACTGCTTTTTTTGTAAGCTTTTCTGTTTTGGTTTAAGAAAGACAAAATGATGGCAGTTTTTTGCAACACTATGTATGATTTGACATCACTGAACGAGAAGTATTCTGTTGCTTCTTTTATGAGTTCCTCCACTTAGTATTAAAGAAGTGAATGAGATAATGACAGTTTTCTAGCAACACTGTTTACCATCAGTCGCCAGTGAGTTAGAAGCACTCTGCTGCTCCTTTCATATATTTATCCATTTAGTACTAAGAAGTAATGAAAGAAGGCAGTTTATATTTAACACCCTCAGGCACTCAGCATTCATTTCCTGAGTACCAGCTTGGTGAACTTGGGGTCCCAGAGCTGGGAACTGTTAAGCTCTGGCAGTTGCCTGTGATTGTAAGCTCTGGGCATCCATCAGCAAGCACTGTATGGCATGGCAATGGAATATTGTGTGCCACTGGCAACCTGGATCTTGCCTTGACCACCCAGATCATAAGGATGTTCAACACCTCTATAAGAAAAACCACTTAATCTCAAGGTGTGCTGTGCACCGACGAGATGCATAACTGTTGAGGTGGAACAATCATTTGCAGGCAACCTCTGGGGAACCTTCCACACCTAAGTTGTATAAGGCTTACTCAGGCATGCAGGGCTCTGTCTGAGTGGACCTAGTAACAGAATGCATGCTGCTGGTCAGAATGTGTTTTTGATTGTGAAACAGAAAGAGAGGCAATTTTGAGAAGATTTTGCCTTTTTATATTCAAAAATGTGTGGAGGGCATCGCAGGTACACTGAAATCCATCAATCAATTGCATAACAGTACACCATTGGTTGACACTGCTACTTCCCAATATGGAGAATATGCCATTGAAATGGAATTCCACAGCACGTTGAATTACAGCAAAGGTGTTGTGTCATGTAGACATCCCAAGAAGGAACTGAAAGATGAGTAGGCTCAAGAAGAGATCATTGATGGTCAAAATATACTGAAAAGGGTGGATGAGAGTCTAGTAAAATCTGACTCCTTGATTCTCATCTTCAATAGCATCAAACTCCCAGAGCATATAAAGGCAGGTTTCCTTTACCTAAATGAACAACTTGTATGTCCCCAACCCTATTCACTGTTTTAAATGACAGCACTTTGGGCGGACCATCTTAGAATATAAGGGTGAAGGTATATGTGGCAATTGTGGGAAGGACACCCATGACAGAGTTAGTTGCTCCTCACCTCTGAAGTTTGTAAATTATGCTGGGGATCAGCATCTGTCTGGAGCAGGGACTGCAGTGTCTTGCTTGAAGAAAGGAAGACACAGGAAATTACAACATTGACACACAGCCCATATGTTGAGGCCAAGAAGACCTGTAAGGCCATGCAACTTCCCATATTCACTACATCTTTCACTTTGGCCCTTAAGAACCCTATTTCGACAGCCAGTGCTTCTACGGAAATGGAAGTTGCTAGTGACAGCACTAGTACCTGTGTTTGTCTGTGTACCTGTCAAGCCACTGTTGTTTTAGGAGCCATAGCACCCCCCCCCCCCGCCCCCACTCCCCCACCTTCCAACTGAGAACATCAAAGAACGCCACAGTTGCCACCATTCTGGAGCTCCCAATACCTCCAAAGGCAGAATCTTGTAAAAAAATCCAGCACTGCCTCTGCTGCTGCTGCAGTATTTCCCACAAAGTCCTCCCAGGCCAAGAAAGCAAATGGTAAGCTTCCACTACATGCAAAAACAGGTGGTAGACTGTCACGCCATGCTGATGTCATTCGACAAAATATGTCTGCTGTGTCTGCTTCAGAGCCAATGGAATTCAAAGTCTGCCCCTGGGTAACCATTTTGCCCAAAGGCTGAACCTCAATGCATTGTGGGCTCCCCAATCCAGTGAGAAAACAGGGCGAAATTATAACCCATGTGATAAATGGCTCCCATACCACAGCAGAACATGAATGGGTTCAGGACTCATGCAGAGGTATTGAAACTCCTGGCACAGGTACAACCCCAGAGCTTGTGTTTACAGGAAACAGATTTCAAAGCCACTGATGCTGCTGTGTTTCTGGTCTACACCCTCCACCACAAGGATGACCTGACTGGAGAAAGAGCCAAGGGAGGTGTTTGCTGTGTTTGTCAATAGCACACACCACTCCTCTGCTCTCTCCTTGGTTACTGATCTACAAGCAGTAGCTATCACCATCCATACGGGGCAGAAGATCACTATCTGCTCCCTGTCCTTACCTCTGCAGGATGCTATAGACTCTATGGCTCTCACAGGCCTTATTGAATAACTCTCTTACCCATTTTTCCTACTGGGTGATTTCAATCCCCATAATGTATTATGCAGCTTTCTACTCCTTCTTCCATCAGTTTTTCAATTTATTATCAAGGAAAGATGAAGGAAGGATGGTTTTATAGTAACACTGTTTACCAGCAGTAGTCAGTGAGTGAGATGCATTCTGCTGCTTCTTTGATAAGTTTTTCTGCTTAGTATCAACAGCAAATGAAAGAAAGACAGTTTTCTAGTGATGCCATCACCCTCACTCACCAGCGAGAGAGAAGCATTCTGACCCTTCTTTCATCAATTTTTCAATTTAGAATTAAGAAGGAATGAAATATGTGCTGTTTTATAGTAGCTCCATTTAGCATACTTTGGCAATGAGCAAGATGCATTTTGCTACTTCTTTCATAAGTTTCTCAGTTTACTATTAAGAAATAATGAAAAATAACAGTTTTATAATAACACCATTTACCACACCCTACAGTGAGCAAGAAGTATTCTGCTGCTGCTTCTATTTAGTTATTCTATTTAGTATTAAGAAGGAATGAAAGGAGGACATTTTTTATAGTAACACCCTTTGCAATCTGTTGGCAGTAAGCCAGAAGCATTAAGCTGATTCTCTCGTAAGGTTGTCCCTGTAGTACTAAGAGGGAATGAAAGAAGAGTGGTATTATAGTAATACCTTTTACCATCAGTGGACAGTGAGTCAGATGTTTTCTACTGCTTCTTTCTCAGGTTTTTCCATGCTGTATTTAGAAGGAAGGATGGCTTTATGGGAACATGATTTACCTTCAGTTGCCCACATGCGAGAAGCATTCAGCTGCTTCTCTCATAAGTTTTTGCATTTAGCATTAGGAAGAGAATGGGAGGAGGAGAATTTTATTGTAATACCAGTGTGTGAGAGCCATTCTGCTGCTTCTCTCATATGTTTTTCCATTTAATATTAAGAAGAAATTAAAAGTGGACAGTTTTACGCAAACCCCATTTTCCAACAGTCACCAGTGTGAGAGATGCGTTCTGTTCCTTCATTCATAAGTTTTTCAATTTGGTATTTAGAAGGAACAAAGGAAGTGTGGTTTTATAGCAACACTGTTTACCATCAGTTGATAGTGAGTGAGAAGCATTGTGCTGTTCCTTTCATAAGATTTTTCCTTTTACTATTAAGAACCACAGGAAGCAAGGACAATTCTATAGTAACACCAGTTAAAATTTGTAGCCACTGAGTGAGAAGCTTCTTTCAAAAGTTTTTCTATTTACCATAGAGAAGGAATGAAAGAAAAGTTTTGTTTTATACCATTTACTAACAGTCACCAGTGAGCAAGAAATGTTCTCCTCCTTGTATCATAATTTTTCAATTTAGTATTCAGAGGAAACAAACGGACAGTTTCACAGTAACACCATGTACCATATTTGGTAGTGAGTAAGACAGAGTCTGCTGTTTCGTCCTTATGTTTCTCCATTCTATATTAAGAAGGAATGAAAGACAGACAGTCTTATAGTTACACCACTTACCATCTGTCACCAGTAGGTGACAAGTATTCTCCTGCTTCTTTCATAAGTTTTTTTTCTGTTTTGTATTAAGAAACAAATGAGAAAAGACCATTTTCTAGTAAGACCATTACCATCAGTTGCCAGTGAGTGAGAGGATCCTGTCACTTTTTCCAATTAGTATTAAGAAGAGAATGAGAGAAGGATGTTCTTGGCATCTACCATTTCCCCATTTGATGAAAATTGCTGCCCTGGAAGCCAAAATTAGGTAACATGGAGAAGTCACTTGGGGATAAATCTGATGAATAATATGAATGAGATAACAATTTAATACTCAGTTAATACACCTTCACCTTTATTATCTCTGATGTGTAGGATGGTACATTACCCCCATGAAGGAGCACTTTTCTGTGTGGTAAACCTGGTCTCTTTTCTGCCAAAGCTAGTTTCATGTGGCTGAACTATGAAGCATAATAAGGCCCAATTATGGTTCTGCCTTTTTACAAGTAATCTAGGAGGATTATTTCTTGAGAATCCCAAGAAACAGTGGCCATCATATTACCAGCAGATGAAATTGTCTTTGCCTTTTTCAGTGCACTTTCACCAAACTTTGCCCATTGTTTTGACTCCCATTTTGGTTCTGGTGTGTAATGACAGATTCGAGTTCCATCAACAGTCACAATTGGCACAAAAAGTATTGCAGATTGCAATTAAATATCATCAGACACTGTGCTGAAATGTTGTGCTGGGTGCACTTTTGTTTGACTGTGAAGAATGGCAGCAACCACCTTTACACAACTTCTTCATATCCAGTTCTTTGTGCAGGATATTATCCACTCACTCAGATGTGATGCCCGCACTCCTCATAATCTCATGAATTTTTTATTCAAAGGTCTTGCATTATCATATTATAGATTTTGTCAACAATTTCCTTTGTGGTGACTTCAATTGGTCGGCCAGAGTGCCCTTCATCTTCGGTGCTTGTCCAGCCCAGTTTTAATTAATTAATTTAAAAGTAAATAGTCATCAATGATGGTACAGAATTCATGTACACTTCATCTGATTCTATTTTGATTAGTGGAACAGTCCAACTCTTCAAATGAAAATGCTTAATAACAGCACAAAGCTTGGTTTTATCCACTTTCAATTGCAGTCAACCCAGAGAACAACTCAGACAGCTGTCAACAATGAACTGTACATTGTAGACCATTCAAATTTTTTCTACAGTTCTTCAAATAATCAAGATTGCCAATCATGAGGGTCCAACAAAAATGTTCTCTTCTTTCATGGAAATTTACCAGACTTGTCAAACCACCCTCATATTTTTGTATAACTGGTTTTGCTCAGAAACTCTTTTCCGGTACCTGTGGTACAACATTATCAACACAGGAGAATTTTCATGCAAAAAAGATGTTTGAAAATTATAGTAAAATAAAAGCAATACTTAAAAAAATTGTTCTTACAACAAATGTCAAGATATAATATTTATAAATAATATTTTGTTACACAAAGACAGACACATGGAGTGCTGATTAAAAATAAATTATACAGCAGTTTCAAACATCACATGTCATTTCTCTGATTTATCAAAACTGTGGAACACAATCAGCAAAAACTATTTTATATTACTAGCATTTCTCTGGATTATCTTAATCCAGTGATTTGGTGTGAAAATGATATCTTGCATCCTTTTCTTCAGCTCTATATGGACAAAATCGTTGTGACAAGGAAGGTATGAGTGGCATTAGTACATGAATCTCAGATGTTGTGGATGTCATTCCTCTGTAAAATACCCTTAGGTTGAGAATTTTGTGTTGTCAGTGACTAGCCTATTGTAGGATAAATATGCTGATACCAGCAATATGTTGAGTGTCAAAAGCTGGACTTGTGCCATTTTGAAATTAATAGCTTCCATTGACAGAGCATGTTGTGAGGTATTTAAGAAACACGTGGAGGCAGTTACATCATCCATAAAAAACTGTGATTTTATGTGGGGCGTCTGAAGGTCACATTAGGATTGTAAAGGGAAGAGCTACCATAAAATTTTGTGTAGAAGGAATGAATTTACCACAAAAATTGTATATACTAGAGGCACTAAGAGAGGAAATTTTGCTGGAACTAGGAGAGGAAATTTGGCTGGGAATGAACTCCCTTGGGGAAAAAGGTCATTATCTTTATTGGGGAATGGAAAATGAGTGTGTGTTATGAGAGAGAGAAAATAGAAGAGAAAATTCTGTGTGATCAGCTGCCATTGAAGGAAGACTCAGAGAAAAATATATGGAAGGACCCTGTAGCAGCACCAGACCAGCATAATTATTTAGTAAATAAGAAGGGGGAGCAGCTTGTAAATGGAATAACTGCAGGGGAAGAGTTGTTGACTAAACTTGAGTATTGTGGGAACTTAGATCGAGTACAGAGACAGCAACTGATAAACTGTTAGGCCAGATAAAAAAGTTTTTTTGGAAATGCCTGGAATTATCAGAGAGCATGAATGCAAACTGAAAATGAAAGACAATGTAATACTTTACAAATCTCCATATCCTGTTGTTGTTGTAGTCTTCAGTCATGGTTTGATGCAGCTCTCCATGCTACTCTATACTGTGCAAGGTTCATCATTTCCCAGTACCTACTGCAACCTACATCCTTCTAAATCTGTTTAGTGTATTCATCTCTTGGTCTCCCTCTGCGATTTTTACCCTCCACGCTGCCCTCCAATACTAAATTGGTGATCCCTTGATGCCTCAGAACGTGCCCTACCAACCGATCCCTTCTTCTAATCAAGTTGTGCCACAAATTTCTCTTCTCTCCAATTCTATTCAATACTTCCTCATTAGTCATGTGATCTACCCATTTAATCTTCAGCATTCTTCTGTAGCACCACATTTCGAAAGCTTCTGTTCTCTTCTTGTCTAAACTGTTTATCGTCCACGTTTCACTTCCATACATAGCTACACTCCATACAAATACTTTCAGAAACGACTTCCTGACACTTAAATTTATACTCGATGTTAACAAATTTCTCTTCTTTAGAAATGCTTTCCTTTCCATTGCCAGTCAACATTTTATATCCTCTCTACTTCGACCATCATCAGTTATTTTGCTCCCCAAATAGCAATACTAATTTACTACTTTAAGCGTCTCATTTCTTAATCTAACTCCCGCAGCATCACCCGATTTAATTTGATTACATTCCATTATTCTCGTTTTGCTTTTGTTGATGTTCATCTTATATCCTCCTTTCAAGACCATGTCCATTCCGTTCAGCAGCTCTTCCAGGTCCTTTGCTGTCTCTGACAGAATTATAATGTCATCGGCGAACCTCAAAGTTTTTATTTCTTCTCCATGGATTTTAATTCCTACTCTGAATTTTTCTTTTGTTTCTTTTACTGCTTGCTCAATATACAGATTGAATAACATCGGGGAGAGGCTACAACCCTGTCTCACTCCCTTCCCAACCACTGCTTCCTTTTCATGCCCCTCCACTCTTATAACTGCCATCTGGTTTCTGTACAAATTGTAAATAGCCTTTCACCTTATCCTATACCTTTTTAATATTAGAGAGTAAGTAAAAGCAGAAATAAATAAGATGGGGTATTCCTGAGAAGTCTCACACAATCCCTTTAGCAATCTTATTATTGCTGTAATGAAAGTGGGCACTGAGACTCAGTTCATGCTATATGAGAGAATGCTAAACCACAATACTGAAATAAAGAGAGAAACCATTAAGTACTGAGGAGTCACTAGCAAAATTTTCTGGAGTGATGTAATTCAGTACTACGGACCAAACTGAAAGTTACTGGAAAAGTTATCAATTTAGGGTCCTGCCATTTGTCTTGAACATACCAGTCTTAGAGTCCATGCTATCTCTGGACCACGTGCTTGCAGAGCAGATTCTAGATAGAATAATTTGGTATGTGGATGACTTATTAATGGCAATTAAGACATGGGAAGAACACATCAGTATTTTGGAGTTAGTGCTTAAGTTAATAGTGGAGAAGAACTTAACTAATAAGTTTGGAAAGGCTAATTTTGCATGTGGAAGATTAAATTTCTTAAGATATGTGATAAGAAGTAACGGGAGATTAACCAAACATGCAAAAGATGGAGGCAATTAAGTAATGCATGTCGTAGTGCTCCCTCTGTAAAGTACTGACAGCCAACTGTCCGTAGCTGCAGCATTTAAACTTCTGTGGCTCCACACTACCAGCAGACGACATTCACACTGTAGCAAGAAGGCAGCCAGCAGGCCATCAGAGGGTCATAGTCTTGGCCACACCAAGCTAGCAACTGACAAGCACACTAGCCAGCAGCACACACCGATTGGATATGTTAAGCATCCGCCACAAGGCAACCAGCCAATAAGAAAGTAGCAGTCGTTCGAGCATCCAGAATTCAAGACCACACTCTGACCTTCAAGAAGAAGGTAAACTTTTGTTGAACATTTAGAAGAATTTTGTTTCCTTTTTCAATTCAAGCATCAGATCAATTTTGTTCAAAGTCCTTTCAAACTGTGTGCAAATAAACATTTTGGGTGACAGTGCTTCCTGTTCTCAGTTCTGGGGAGGCTTTTCAGTGTCTATCCCCCAAAAATGGAAACACAAATGAAACTTTTTAAAGGAAGGAGTACTTTGGACATGGGGACAAGTATGTAACAGAGAGTTTGAAAAATTAAAAGAAGCATTGCAGAACTCAAAAATGCGTAGTTATCTAGATTTGTCAAAAGAATTTCACGTCAATTCTCAGGCTTCTCGTAATAGGATATCAGAAAAGAACTATGACATTGATGACAGGGAAAATGAAATAATATGAATAACAATAGCTTGCACTAGTAGACTTCTGACTCATTGTGGGCTGTCATTGCATTCATGTCCCCATGTCGAACCACATTCAGTTAGATTTCATCGTATAGATTGGTTTGTACTGCTGAACGCCCACAAGTAGTTAAAAAGTGGTAGCACATTCCATTCCCCTAAGCAACAGATGGTCATGAGTCATGAGATTGGAGGTGGGAGTAGCAGCCATGTTGTATTGAAGTGTACAGAGAATGCGCAGTTTCACACTATCAGGCTAGGTGGCAAGTGCATAACTTTGTTTCTTAATATTAACTGTTTAAATGTCTAGATACATCAGCAACTATGCTGGTGGCATTATACACACTGATAGCTACTTAACCATGATTTCAGGAACGCCAAAATCAAGACTGCATTGTAATTAGAGTATTCTGTGATGTCAATCATTGGCCGACTAAAGCAACCAATGAGACATGCACCCAGTGCAAGCCAGCAAAAAACACTGAAACCAGCTAGACAGTCAGTTGTTGACTAGTATTCAGGACAACACCATGTACTTACTGCTTCAGCTTAAGTGAAAGCATAACTTGGTCTCAGAAAACTTTTATGTGGAATCTTTCATGAGTGTGATCTCGTGTGATCATTAAAGTCACATGGAAATTTCTGAGAGTTTGCAATGGTGCTTGATAAGTGAAGATTAGACTATGCAAACTTTAATTCAAGTTCTGCCATTAAACAGTGGAGAAAATATTTTAAATGTTGAATTACAGGAACCACTACATTTGGCATATGATTCAAGTATTGTCATTTAAATGGCTCTAAAGACTATTTTTCCCTTATTATTAATAAAAAATATAAGATGGAATTCTTTCCTTTTGAAACTTTCATTGAAGTATTGTAGCCATTCCATTACTCATGGTTGATTGTATGCATGGCAGAGACAGCAGAGAAGAAAACCAATTGGTACATATTGGTGCATAGAGACATAGAGACACGAGGTAAGCAACTCTCCTCCTGGATCGGCAATTGGGGAAGGGGGGGGCGTAAGTGTCGTTGAAGCAAAGACGTGGACTGGGTTATGTGATTGGAGTGAACTTGTGTGTGGCATGAACCAAAAGGCATTTACTTATGGGAAGTCAGACGACACAATTGACACATTTGACTGTGGCAGCTGGGCAATTGCTTATGAGTTGCCCACATTTCAGAAATGTCTGGATGGCACAGAGTGCTGGTTCTTCACTTTAAAAAGCAGTTACTTCTTATCAGATGGACAGTATTGTTGACATTATGTACTGCAATGGCTGTGTAATTGTTTGTATGAGTAACTTATGTTGCAGAAGTATGGTATGGGCTGCGAGTTCGTCTGGGTGGAACAGCATGATTGACACATGTAATGGTGCGACTTCTAAGAGTATCTGCCCTTGAGTGAAGCCTTAGGTATCTACTTTTAAGCATCTGCACACAATATGCATCAGACTATGTAATAAATAAATTAAAGAAAACAGAAAAATAGCTTATATAGCTACTAATTATTTCACACTTTGCACTTACTGAGAGTCCTTGCACAAAACTTCAATGTCTTGAAGACACACGTACTTTTTGCCCTTTCTGCAGCGATATTTCATTCTCCTGTTTTGTTTTGATGTTCATATAGAGCATCTGCTGAAGATGCCAACTGGTGTATGGTCTTTTCACAACCTTTCATCTACTTTGCAGACCTGAGAAATTCTCCCATGCAGAAGAAGTAGAGTCTAATCTTCACTTATCAAGCACCATTGCAAACTCACAGAAATCACTATATGACTTTAATGACCACACAAGATCACACTCATAAAAGCTCCCACATAAACATTTTCTGAGACTGAATTATGTTTTCACTTAAGCTGAAGCAGTGAGTACATGGTGACGTTCTGAATACTAGCCAACAACTGACTGTGTAGTTTTCTGTGATGGCCTGCACTGGGTGCATTTCTCATTAGCTCTTTGGTTATATGCTAGCATTTGATACATATTAATTATTTAACCAAAGAGCTGCATAATATTTAACATTTACTTACTGCCACATTTACATATAAACAGTTCTCAAGATAAAGGAAAAGATTGAAGAGCAGATCTATTCTTGTTTGTAACTGAAATACTAATAATTATGTTATTTGATTGTTTATTGTGTTGGTCTGAGAGACAGGCCTCACCAAATTTGGAATGTAAAGTCACCACACTTGTGAAAGGTTAAAACGATCTATCTGGTTTTGTTCTCGTAAATAGCAGGATCTTGTTTGAGAGTACTGGCCACGAAACGGTGTCATGGGGGTGTGAAAACCAATAACTTGAAATGTCCCTAATGTATCCATGTTTCAGGGAAAGCTCTGCACAGAAATAAGAAAGCAATCTTGTTCGTATGTATAAAGAGCATGGGCATGGGTCCAATTTCTTGCAGGTGTGGATAGCTGAAACTAAAAGAGCCTGACCTGGAAAGCTCCCAAAGTAAATTTGGCCTAATTGCTGTAATAGGGAGAGCTACTACACTTTTGTTGTTGATTAGGTTAATGCTTTTATGTATTGTACTGTAACTACTGTGATTTTTTATTCATTTTGGAAGGTTTGAGTTTTAATTAAAAGGTGTTTTAAAGACACTGATTGGTGTAAATAATATCTTGATTATGTTCTTGTGTATAGTTGATTTACTTTGTTCCTTTTTTTAAAAAAAAAGTTTCATCAATATTCTTTCTCTCTTTAAAAACAATTTCTGGTAAACTGCTGATTATAAAGATTTCACTAGTTAAATGTCAGCAAGGCTCCTGTCCTTTTAAAAATCAGTCCTGGTAAATTTGTAATAAGAAGATGATGTCTTATTCTGTAGGAGTTACTGTTTTAAAAGAATAAATTAAAATTTTACTGCTTTCTAAAAATAAACTGTCAGAACATTGGTTGTGTGTATCCTTTTCCTTATCAGCATTGCCACACTAACTATTCCAGCAAATCTTTAATCTAATGTGTTTACACAGGGCTTGGCCATTTTGGTGCACATAAATGTGTCAAACTTTTGAGAAATATTATAACTTTAAATGGATGAGCAGAAGTGTGTGAATAGTTATCCTGGTATGTGAGCTATATTGCGAAGTGGAGTGGAAGACTTAAAAATTGTTTATCCCTGATAATCAATTGTGCGAAAAAAGTTGTATGACTGATTTGTACGCACCATTACCATAGGGACAAGTAGCAGTACATTATGTCTTGGTAGTATTAGAGATGTGGACAAAACTTACAAAACTATGTCTGATAGTGGGAGCTACTGGCAAAATAATATTTACCTTTAGAGAGGAGTATTTTGTTAAAATGGAGAAGCCTGTAAAACTATTATCTGACAAATGGTACACAGTTTATGGCTCAAATATTTCAGGAATTCATGTGGGATAAGGGAGTAAAGCCCATGTTGATTGTTAAGTCCCACATACAGGGCAATCCATCTGAAAAAGCAATGCAGGAGTTGAGAAGTATTTGAAGTTATTGTATATGAACAACCTCTTGATAGTAAAAAACTAACACATTAAAAATTGTGTGTGACTCCTAAGGGACCAAACTGCTGAGGTCATTGGTCCCTAGACTTACACACTACTTAAACTAACCTATGCTAAGAGCAACACACACACCCATACCAGAGGGAGGACTCGAACCTCTGGTGGGAGGGACCATGCACGCCCGGTCCTCACAGCTTTACTTCTGCCAGTATCTCGTCTCCTACCTTCCAAACTTTACAGAAGCTCTCCTGCGCAGGAGAGCTTTTGTAAAGTTTGGAAGGTAGGAGACGAGATACTGGCAGAAGTAAAGCTGTGAGGACCGGGCGTGAGTCGTGCTTCGGTAGCTCAGTTGGTAGAGCACTTGCCCGCGAAAGGCAAAGGTCCCGAGTTCGAGTCTCGGTCGGGCACACAGTTTTAATCTGCCAGGAAGTTTCATATCAGCGCACACTCCGCTGCAGAGTGAAAATCTCATTCTGGAAACATCCCCCAGGCTGTGGCTAAGCCATGTCTCCGCTATATCCTTTCTTTCAGGAGTGCTAGTTCTGCTAGGTTCGCAGGAGAGCTTCTGTAAAGTTTGGAAGGTAGGAGACGAGATACTGGCAGAAGTAAAGCTGTGAGGACCGGGCGTGAGTCGTGCTTCGGTAGCTCAGATGGTAGAGCACTTGCCCGCGAAAGGCAAAGGTCCCGAGTTCGAGTCTCGGTCGGGCACACAGTTTTAATCTGCCAGGAAGTTTCATTACCTAAGCTTACTCACTACTTAATCTAACTTAAACTAACTTATGCTAAGGACAACACACACACACACACACACACACACACACACACACGAGGGAGGACTCAAACCTCCAACAGGGGGAGCCGTGCAAACTGTGAAAAGGTGCCTCACACCGCACAGCTACCGCGTGCGGCTCCAAGTGAGGAGAAGGTAGCATAAGTGCTATTGCATTATTGTTAACAAAAATTAAAATGCAGAGCAGTGTATTACAAATGTATGAAAAATGAGGAAGGAGATGTACCATGTTTCAAAGAAGGAAATCACATAAAAACTGTGACAAAACTGGAAAACAAACAAGTTTTTTTCATTTGTACGAAAGGCCTTTTTTAGTCACATAAGTGAAGCATGAAAGTGCATTTGTGCTAAAAGATACTATACTTGGGAAAATTATAGGTTTGGGCAATATACAAGATCTGCAAAAAATTAATTTTTAACACAAAAATAAGTCTATTAATGAATGAGGAGAGATTTTGGTAACAGAGAGTGTTTTTGAGAGAGGGAGAGTTAAACTGTAAGGGAAATTATGGGCAAATGGGGGAAATTATTGGGATGAAAGCTGTCTTAAATTGGATTCAGGAAGTACTTTTAGTCTTATTCGGGAAGAACTATGGGAAAGAACTAAGGATGGAAGAGTCATTATTCCCAGTAGCTGGAGTCCATATTAAGGGTATTATTGGAAGGAACAAAGTTAAAATCAAGCAGGAAGCACTAGTGGAACTTTCTATTAAAATATTTTGTTTATACTGTCATTGTTAAGTTTTTGCTAACATGAATGAGGAAATTACGTTGGGAAAGGGTGGGTTGGGAAAAACTGGAGTAAATTTATGCACTGCTAAAGACAAGTTGAAAAACAAATACCAGGCACAGATTACAGAGATGTCTTTCCATAAAATAGGAAGAGAGATGAACAAAGAAGTTAAGTGTAAAATATGCATAACAGGCAGTCAAATGAAAGTGACAAAGATGATAAAAAAGTAAGTAAACTGTTTATTATTTCAAAAATAGTTGCCATAACTGTTAATGTATTTATCCCAACTGTGAGGCAAGACAGCTAATGCCTTCTTAGAAAAACATTTGTGACTGCCTACAGAACCATGATTGTACCCAGTCATCCACTGCAAATCAACAGCTACAAACATCTCTTTCCAGGTTCCAAAAATATGGAAATTCCATGGAGAGAGATTGGGACTGCATAGGTGATTTGTAAGGGCTCTCATATTCACAAGGTTGTTTTAACTATGCTGCAGAAGTTTCACAGGGAAGTCCTTACAGAACATCCACATGGTCTCAATCTCTCACCATAGGATTTCCATATTTTGGGAGCCATGAAGGAAGATTTTTGTGGCCATCAATATGCTTCAGATGAAGAGCCGCACACCTGGGTATAATCATGGTTCTGTGGGCAACTGCAGACATTTTTCCATCTTATCTCACAATGGGATAAATGTATTAACAGTAATGGCAATTACGTTTGAAATAATAAACAGTTTACTTACTTATTTCCCACCTGCCTTGTTTTCATTTGACTGTACCTTATATACAGTGTGTGTGAAATCATCATCATCCTACAATATGTAGTTTAGTTTTAGTATTGGATTGATTATTATTTTTATCTAGTGTACAGTGATGAAGAGATATATTCTGAACATTTGCATAGATTGAACTCTACACATCATGCACACTGCAAATGAAGTCACGTGAATAAGTGGGTAGATACATTTTGAAGGGTGTTCCTTAAATGAATAAACAAGAAAACACGAAAGAGAAGGATTTTAAGTGAAGTTTAGATTACTGAAACCTATGAAATGACATGCAAGGAAAAGCACAGGCACAATATTTTTATTGGCAGGTGACAACATTAGTGAGTTTATTTTGTTTGAAGGTAAAATGTCAATATTGTGTGTTCTACAATGGATATTTAATAGTAAGAAGCGAATACTGCTTGTTAAGTGTTGTTAAAAGAGGAAGAAGTAACACTCATTTATGGAAAGAATAGCATATTTACTTATTGTGTAAGTGATGTATAAGGAACTGTTTGCTATGGAAAAAAGAATAAAGAAATGATTTGTTACTGACAAGTTTCTTGTGGTTGCTATTTTTAATAATTATTAGTTAATCATTTGAGAGGTCCTGGGAAGGCAAATTGAGGGGCAATACCGAAAACTGTGTTATTAGGAAAAAGGAGGTGTAGAGGCTGTAGCAAATATGAAAGGAGTACGTGAATGTGATGCCTCTCATCTCTCCACTAATGTGACTTTTACATACCAATTGTTGTCTGTGACAGGAACTGCATTGACTGGAGAAGTGTTCTGTGAGAATTCATACTTTTTCTTGACATGTAGACTGACATGAATGCAGTGACATAATGGAAAATGCACAAACATTGGGATAAAACACTATTGTATGACTGTATACACTGTCTGAAAAAAAAGAGAAGCATCTGAAAGGAGAGGGGGAAACAAAATGAAACTTCACATGTTGAGCGGGTATGTGATATTATTTCAGCAATTACAAAATAAAGTCAATTACGAAAGAACTTGGAAGCACAGGCTCACTTATCAGTTTGATGCTGCACTCACCTCCCCCCTTCCAGCTGGGAAGGGTGTCATCACGCCATTGTATCCTCTCCTGAGGCAAGATAGCCCACAACTGTTGTAACTGATGCTTGATATCCTGGATGCTGGCACTGGGATGGAATTGACATCTGAGATGGTCCCACACATGTGCTGTCAGGGAACAGACAGGGGGAGGGTGCTAGTTACGAAACTACCTCAACATCACAAAGACAGTTCATAGACACACGTCTTATGCGCACGAGCACTGTCTTGTTGACAAATGGCACCACAATACTGCTGCATGAGAGGTAACACGTGAGGATGCAGTATGTCCGTGAAACACCATTGTGACATCACCACCAGCTGTGATCTGAAGGCATACCCATTGGCTCCCTAGAGCATGACACCAGGTGTAACACGTTTCTGCCTCTCCAAAACAATGGAAGAATGTGATCTCTTACCTGGCTGCTGCTATACTCAATGACAATGGTAGAGCAGAAGCATGGAACATTCCTGCACTGTGACACCACTCACCAGCAGTCCATGCTTCCAGTCACGCCCCCACTCCAAACACAGTATTTTGTGTTGTGGCCCTAAATGGCAAGTTACCCATGGGACAGCAATTCCCTAGTCCAGCTGTTGCTCATCTTGCATCAACAGTGCACGATGACACAGGATGTTGCAGGGAGGCCATTGTTTGTTCTCAGATTACAGATGTGGATGTGAAGGAGTTACGATGTGTTTTGTGTACAATAAGGTGGTCAGATGCAGTCAAACACAACCTTAACAACATGGGTGCCTACCATCACATTCTCATGCCCTCCAACATCACATTCGAATGCACTAAAATATGCGTAATGCACGATTTGATCAGCAATTAGAGATCCACGATGAGGTCCCTTTCAAACTGTCAGATGCTAACAGGACTGACACACACAAGTATGCAGCATCCACATCCTCGACATTGATCCTCAACACCTGTCGCTGTTCGTGCCCTTACCAGGCTTGTTAACACTAAACACAAACAACACTAATGCTATCTTGTGGCCATTCTACCTATCACAGGGAATTGCAACTCTAATAATATACTTAACTGCCAGTGGTGTGTATGTGTATAAAGTTATGAATATAATAGAGGGAAACATTCCACGTAGGAAAAATATATCTAAAAACAAAGATGATGAGACTTACCAAACAAAAGCGCTGGCAGGTCGATAGACACACAAACAAACACAAACATACACACAAAATTCTAGCTTTTGCAACCAAAGGCTGCTTCGTTAGGAAAGAGGGAAGGAGAGGTAAAGACGAAAGGATGTGGGTTTTAAGGGAGAGGATAAGGAGTCATTCCAATCCCGGGAGTGGAAAGACTTACCTTAGGGGGAAAAAAGGACGGGTGTACACTCGCACACACACACACACACACATATCCATCCACACATATACAGACACAAGCAGACATATGTAAGGAGTCATTCCAATCCCGGGAGCGGAAACACTTACCTTAGGGGGAAAAAAGTGCGAGTGTACACCCGTCCTTTTTTCCCCCTAAGGTAAGTCTTTCCGCTCCCGGGATTGGAATGACTCCTTACCCTCTCCCTTAAAACCCACATCCTTTCGTCTTTCCCTCTCCTTCCCTCTTTCCTGACGAAGCAGCCGTTGGTTGCAAAAGCTAGAATTTTGTGTGTATGTTTGTGTGTCTATCGACCTGCCAGTGCTTTTGTTTGGTAAGTCTCATCATCTTTGTTTTTATATGTGTATAAAGTTATATTGACATTTGACCAGGTGCTTCACTTTCTTTTGTATGTATTTTCTAGCTTACTGAGAGAAATAATACATTGTATGCCAAGATGGTATTTATACCCAGCAGATAGATTTAACACAGATAGTAGATATTGAACAATGATATTAAATATAATAAATGACCCATCTACTCCATAACTAATATTTAACTTTGAAAGGAAGAACAAAGTTACTTAATATGGAAGAAAGAGGAATTCTATTTTTTTGGAATGGATTACTGTCTCAAAAAATAATATACTGTAACTGATAATATGACTTATTTTAACTCCACATATGCCGAAGAAAATTCTCCACTAGGTAGGCAAGTGCAAGGTAACACTTTGTGTGTAGTTCTTCCCTGGGAAGTATTAGCGAGTTTCATGCACAGTCTTTGTGTATTTTAATCAGTAAGAAATGCAAATATTTCTTAGCACTCAAACAAATCATAACTAAGTGTTTTATAAACTGTGTAGAAATAAAGGGAATGAAAACTCGTGCCCCCCCCCCCCCCCCCCCCCCTTCAATGATGCTATAAAGTCTATTACCTGCTCTTGGCAAAGAGACGCTACTGCAATCTTCCTGTGAAAGATGAGAAACTGAAAGGGAACACATGACAGAAGAGACAAGTATGTTAATTGGATATTTTTGGTTAGACATCTGCTTGCCTTTCTGTTTAAGTGTGGCCAATATTGCCTGATCTGTGGCTTGTGAGATGCTATAAAATCTTTATAAATTTGGATACAAGAGCGGTCTCTGCTAAGAGTCATCAGGCACACTTTCTCTGGTATTTCAACAGATATTTCCAATTTTGTTTATGCAACGTGTAGCTGGAATTACCCTAAACAATACCACTCACCACGAGGCTCATGCAAAGCCCAGTGTCAATGCAAAGCTTCAGTTTATTTTCACCTTTTTAAAAAAAATCAGGCAGAATATCATGTGCCCACCGGACAATGTGGTCCCATACTAGTCTACTGCATTATTCATTTTATTGATACGTGTTGATAAGGACAAGGTGAACAAACGGAACTCCAGCAGTGACTCGTGTATCACATCTACATCTACATTTATACTCTGCAAACCACCCAACGGTATGTGGCGGAGGGCATTTTACATGCCACTGTCATTACCTCCCTTTCCTGTTCCAGTCGCTTATGGTTCGCGGGAAGAACGACTGCTGGAAACCCTCCGTGCGCACTCGAATCTCTCAAATTTTACATTCGTGATCTCCTTAGGATGTATAAGTAGGGGGAAGCAATATATTCGATACCTCATCCGAAAACGCACCCTCTCAAAACCTGGACAGCAAGCTACACCGCAATGCAGAGCGCCTCTCTTGCAGTCTGCCACTTGAGTTTGGTAAACACCTCCGTAACACTATCACGCTTACCAAATAACCCTGTGACGAAACGCACAACTCTTCTTTGGATCTTCTCTATCTCCTCCGTCAATCCGACCTGGTACAGATCCCACACTGATGAGCAATACTCAAGTATAGGTCGAACGAGTGTTTTGTAAGCCGCCTCCTTTGTTGATGGACTACATTTTCTAAGGATTCTCCAAATGAATCTCAACCTGGCACCCGCCTTACCAACAATTAATTTTATATGATCATTCCACTTCAAAGCGTTCCGTACGCATGTTCCCAGATATTTTACAGAAGTAACTGCTACCAGTGTTTGTTCCGCTATCATATAATCATACAATAAAGGATCCTTCTTTCTATGTATTCGCAATACATTACATATATATGTTAAGGGTCAGTTGCCACTCCCTGCACCAAGTGCCTATCCGCTGCAGATCTTCCTGCATTTTGCTGCAATTTTCTAATGCTGCAACTTCTCTGTATACTACAGCATCATCCGCGAAAAGCCACATGGAACTTCCAACACTATCTACTACGTCATTTATATATATTGTAAAAAGCAATGGTCCCATAACACTCCCCTGTGGCACGCCAGAGGTTACTTTAACGCCTATAGACATCTCTCCATTGAGAACAACATGCTGTGTTCTGTTTGCTAAATACTCTTCAATCCAGCCACGCAGCTGGTCTGATATTCCGTAGGCTCTTACTCTGTTTATCAGGCAACAGTGCGGAACTGTATCGAACGCCTTCCGGAAGTCAAGGAAAATGGCATCTATCTGGGAACCTGTATCTAATATTTTCTGGGTCTCATGAACACATGAACAAATAAAGTGAGTTGGGTCTCACCCGATCGCTGTTTCTGGAATCCATGTTGATTCCTACAGAGTAGATTCTGGGTTTCCAGAAATGTCACGATACGTGAGCAAGAAACATGTTCTAAAATTCTACAACAGAGAGATGTCAGAGATATAGGTCTATAGTTTTGTGCATCTGCTCGACGACCCTTCTTGAAGACTGGGACTACCTGTGCTCTTTTCCAATCATTTGGAACCTTCTGTTCCTCTAGAGACTTGAGATACACGTCTGTTAGAAGGGGGCAAGTTCTTTCGCGTACTCTATGTAGAATCAAATTGGTATCCTGTCAGCTCCAGTGGACTTTCTTCTGTTGAGTGATTTCAGTTGCTTTTCTATTCCTTGGACACTTATCTTGATGTCAGCCATATTTTCATTCGTACGGTGATTTAGAGAAGGAACTGCAGTGCAGTCTTCCTCTGTGAAACAGCTTTGGAAAAAGGTGTTTAGTATTTCAGCTTTACGCGTGTCACCCTCTGGCTCTAACTGACTGCTACCGTCATGCAGCATCAGAACTACTTAGTCGTTGTGTTAAGTACTCTTTCTTGACAACAAATACAGATAAAACACATATCACACTAATTTCAGACTGCTTTGTCAGAGGGGCACACAATATTCTGCTTTAAAAATAATTTTGTTTGTAATGCAAAACAAACTGATGCTTTACATTGACACTGTGTACCGCCTGAAAGGTGACCTGTCCCTTTTTTCCCCCTGAGGTAAGTCTTTCCGCTCCCAGGATTGGAATGACTCCTTAACCTTTTCCTTAAAAGCCACATCCTTTCGTCTTCCCCTCTCCTTCCCTATTTCATGATGAAGCAACCTTGGGTTGCGAAAACTTGAAATTTGTGTGTGTGTTTTTTATTGTGTCTATCTACCAGCGCTTTCTGACCCCACAAATGCCCCACTTGTGACAGGATACTATCTGGGACTGGATCAGACTCTGAATGTGGCTCTCCAGCAGGAATATGACTTCCTCAAATCCTGCCCTGAAATGAGATACATCCTTCATGAAATCCTCCCCACTCCACCAAGAGTGTCTTTCCGCCGTCCACCTAACCTTCATAACCTCTTGGTTCATCCCTATGAAATCCCCAAACCACCTTCCCTACCCTCTGGCTACTACCCTTGTAACCGCCCCTGTCGTAAAACCTGCCCCATGCACCCTCCCACCACCACCTACTCCAGTCGTGTAACCCGGAAGGTGTACACGATCAAAGGCAGAGCCACGTGTGAAAGCACCCACGTGATTTACCAACTGACCTGCCTACACTGTGAAGCTTCCTATGTGGGAATGACCAGCAACAAACTGTCCATTCGCATGAACGGACACAGGCAGACAGTGTTTGTTGGTAATAAGGATCACCCTGTGGCTAAACATGTCGGTGCACGGCCAGCACATCTTGGCACAGTGTTACACTGTCCGGGTTATCTGGATACTTCCCACTAACACCAACCTATCACAACTCCGAAGATGGGAACTTGCCCTTCAATATATCCTCTCTTCCCGTTAACCACCAGGCCTCAACCTCTGCTAATTTCAAGTTGCCGCCGCTCATACCTCACCTGTCATTCAACAACATCTTTGCCTCTGTACTTCTGCCTCGACTGACATCTCTGCCCAAACTCTTTGCCTTCACACATGTCTGCTTGTGTCTGTATATGTGCGGATGGATGTGTGTGTGTGTGTGTGTGTGTGTGTGTGTGTGTGTGAGAGTATACCTGTCCCTTTTCCCCCTAAGGTAAGTCTTTCCGCTCCCGGGTCTGGGATGACTCCTTACCCTCTCCCTTAAAACCCACATCCTTTCGTCTTTCCCTCTCCTTCCCTCTTTCCTGATGAAGCAACCGTGGGTTGTGAAAGCTTGAATTTTGTGTGTGTGTGTTTGCGTTTGTTAGTGTCTCTATCAACATACCAACACTTTCGTTTGGTACGTTACATCATCTTTGTTTTTAATTGAAAATTTATATCTCAGCAGAGTCACCACATTGTTGAAGTATTTATCGTAACGGTGCACCTTCGGTTGTATTCCCATGTCACTGGAGTCTGTCGCCAACGTCCAGAGCCACAAAGCCACTTCAATCTGCATCTCAGTTTTGCTGTGGAAATGTTTTCCTGCCATAAAGCACATCAGAAGTTGGAAGAAATGTAAGTCACTTTGAGTGAGGTTGAGGCTGAGCTGTAGGGTGAATGACTGATGACCTCCACACATGTCACAACTGGCGATGGATCTCTGCTGGAGATTGTGTCTGAACATGCAAAAAAGTGGATAACTGCACGAACCTCGCAATTGGTGAGAAACAATATCAGAGCAGGCATTTTATCTTAGCACTGCGCAGTAACCACTGCCAAGACAGGACTAAAACTGCACTGAATTACTCCCATACACTTCCCCTCTACTCCTGTGCATGCCCATACCTATCTGACTACGCACGCTGTGTCTGTACATGATCGGAACTTACTTTCTGGATGTACATCGTAATTTAACATCATTCTAAAGGAGTGTATTTACACACATCTATAAGCATTTCTGTCACTGTGGGTCCAACATTAGCCACCTGTAATGCACCTTATACAGACAGGTGCATAGTAAATTTGATTCTATAAATTGCAAGTAATGTATTTTAATAATAAGATATTCCAAATGTTGCTGAATTATATACTGTGGGTATTTTAATCGTGAAACGTGTTACATTCACTAATATCTCCTAACCCATAACAAAGCACTACTTGTAAAAACACACAGTTTGCAATCACGCATATAAAATAAAGAAGTGTTTAGTGACCAAATCTTCAACTATAGTGCACTCTAAGAGGATCAGGTAACTCAGCAACAGACATTAGTTTTGTCCTTTTCAAAAAATATATGAGGACACAATATCAAATAAAATTTCCTATTTTTTCCTCTTTTATTTTAATATATAATTGCGAAACCTTTCATCAGCATTCTGCTAGTATACACCACATCATGTAGCTTAATAAGCTGTCTAAAACTAATGAATATCATTTATTTCTGCTATTTACAGAAAATTATCACAGACATATAAATAGATATTCATCAAGAGACATTCAGCATACACACACTGAGTTCCAAATCATAAATAGATAAAATATACATGTGAGCAGGTCAGTCTTTGAAACAGCAGCACACAATGTGGTCATCACTTCTTTCTCGCTTCTCGTAATGAATACCCCTCTCCAGTAAATGGTTTAAATTCTTCACTAAGTTCCTTGCTCTGAAAAGAAAAGATATGTGAAAATAAAAAATCATTAAGAAGAATGTAAAATGTATTTTTTTTTCCTAATAATCATACTACAGATGAACTTCAATATTATTACTGACTGCTTATGCAAAAAGTGTCCTAAAAATAATTTCTAATCCCATCAGGGAAAAATAACAGCGTCAGAAATTCTGAAACTTGAACAATCACTACTTCATAAGTTAGTAAAACAGCTGCAACTCCTCCACACTTTTAGCTGTATTTCTTTATTGTACTACTGTTTTGTGAAACTGAGTAATAATTATTTATGGACAACAAATGGTTAAGACATCAAAGTCTACAGAAAACAAAAAGGATTAATAAAGAAAGGGTGTGCAATTCAAATAACATTACATCTTTCAATGTGAAAGAATCCATGCCCTTAAAGGATCTCCTTGATAGGATCCACAGATCATGATGAATGAATGGCTCAATCAATGATTGATAGTAATTGTTACATGAAGAAGATACAAGAGGGAGGGGGGATGAAGTAATTTTAATACATTAATTAGCCATTTAGTTAACACTGTATGTTCTGTACACTTTTAGTTTGAGATCTCTTGGACATTTGACCAACCAACCTAAAAAAAAAAAAAAACTCTGGGCACACAAACAACACACACACACAAAAAAACTGGGTTTATTGGAACACCATTATACATAGTACAATGGGATGAGGCTTGCAGAGTACAGATTCATCTACGTTACAGTTGTTTCACCTTTTTATATGTGCTTCACAAAATGTCTAGTACCTGTTGCCAAGAATAACATTTTAACATCAGTTTACAAAGATGGAAAATACTTTCAATATACGCACTATTTAATCTGAGATGAACACATCACATTCTATTTCTTTTAGTGATTTTAAAAGAGAAGAACAAAGAGGAATTTTATTTTATTAACAACATTTACATGGAATCAATACAGTTCATAACTAAAAAAAAGAACACAATTTTTTGTAACATAAGAGTTCCCATGTTCTGTATCCTCCAACTTGCGCATGTGAGTGTGAATGCACCAAGTGTAGTGCCACCGCACATGTGTACTTAAATCAACTGATTCACTCTCATTATCTTCTTTTAGTTTGTACTGCTCACATCAGATGCTCAATGTGTCACTTATGTTTGCACCTTCTGTATGTATTGTTACGTGTGGAGTCACCAGAGGCTTATCTTTGTAACTGTTCAGTGGTTTATGACTAAAGTCAAATTTGTGTTGCTTGAATTGGTTTCATATATTACTTGGTAACTACAAGATTGGCGAAGAGTTTGGAACTGTTTCTGCATGTGCAATCTTTAAATGTGGTTTCATCAGGTTTTGTCATTATGGACTGGCCCTTGCTGAATTGCTTACTTCGGCAGTGACCACTTTGTCGGCTTCCATTAACAGACATGGTACTGTTCGAATGGTCTATCCACCCACTTTTCCTCCATATGATGATTCAACTGACGGTTGGGAATCGTACAAAAAAACACTCAGACGGCATTTCATGTGTTTCAGTGTGACAGACTCGCATTTGTGGAAAGTCTCTTGTAGATTTCATCTGAGGTGTATCAATTACTATGTCAGCTTGCCTCTTTAGAAGAAACAGCAGCTCTTACTTTTGATAATGTGCAGTATATTGTCCACCTACCATTGCAAATGAATGCATTTCAGAGCACTACGAGTTGAAATCTACTGATGCCGCAAGAAACCAAACAGTCATACAGGGCCTGGGCAACTGAAATTCACAACCTTAGCCATTAAGTGTCAATTTGTTACTGATGCCCATAATGACTATTACATAGACTCTCTGGTGCATGATAATAGAATTATCTGTTTAGCTCTGGACAAGAAAGTGCATCAGAATGATTTACTAAGAACCCCCCCCCCCCCCCCCCCACCAGAAGTTTTGCTAATATCTTTTGAAGTTTCTCAGGCAGCAGGTGACCAAATTGAAGCATGGGGTGATGCGGCAGTAGTGTCACACGATGTGCCCACTAGGAAGTGACACTGGCGGTGATAAAAATGCGGGCCAAGCTCTGAGCAGACCAATGCCAACCCAAACAGCCACAACCGCCACAGTGACAGCGTCAGTGTTCTCTGTTTTTGGCTTGTCCATCACATACGTTTGGAGTGTGCTAGGCTACTAGTAATGCTGGCCAGAAGAAAGGCCACATCGCCTCCGTACGTCATTCGCCACAGGTTGTTCAAGATATGGACATCGATGTAAACTGTGCAACTCCAATGCTTGCGACATCTCCCACGTCGTTTACTGACTACAGGTTGACACAGGTGCTGCAGTGTCATTATTGAATTCTCAAACCTATGTGAGTTTAGGCTCACTGGTCATGCGGAAGATGGTCAGTCATAACAAACAGAACATTGTGCTGTTGGGACAATTTACAGCATCTGCCCCTTACAAGTCAGTGGAATGTTCCATTATGTTTTTGGTGGTTGCTGACACTGGTGTTGTGAACTAGTTGGGATGAATGCATTTCAGGCATTCGGATTTTTTATCAATGACACAGTTCACCTTGTGTCTGATCACATTACATATTCTAAGTTGCAAACACTGTGTGAGGAGTTTTTGGAATTGTTTTTGGAAGGTATACGGTGTGTTATGAATTTTTCTGCTCATATTTCTTTGAAATCCATGGCTTGGGTTCAGTTTTGTCATGCATATCCTATTCCCATTGTCCTGAAAGATCGAGTGAAAGTAGAATTGGACAGACTTCAGTCTCTAGAGATGGTTCACCCTTTATAGCTAGTGAATGGTTGTCCCCATTGATGCAATGGAAGCCATAGGAAAAGCTTTGCCTCTGTGGCAACTTCAGTACTACTGTCATTGCGCCATCGATCACAGATACATATCCTCTCCCTCACCACGAGGAAGCATTGCCAAAAGTATTGGACTGTGAGTACTTTTCTAAAATCAATATGTCTGAAGGGTATCTGTAGGTTCCTGTAGATGAAGAGTCTGGACAAGTTCTGGTTTTGAATACTCCTTTTGGACTCTCTCAATATTTGCATCTTCCTTTTGGTGTGGCTATTTTACAATGATTTTTAGAGGAACTAACTATGCCTGTCCTAGGTTGAATTAATTATTTGGATGATATTGTCGTCACAGATCCCTCCATTGCAAATCACTTAAAAAATTTGAGCACTTTGTTTTCTGTCTTACAGTCCACAGAGTTACAGTGTAACCTCCTGAAATATCAATATTTACCAACCTTCAATTGTTTATTTGGTGTTCAAATTGTCACGGGATGGGGTTCATCCTCTGACAGACTGCATCTCTGCTGTTATGTCCATGCCTCATCCCTTGTCCACAAAATAGCTTCAGGCCTTCCTAGAGTAGATAGCAAACTACCACAAATTCCTGCTGAGGGTGGCTACATTGGTCCACCTGTTGCATGCCTTGCTACTCAAGAATGTACCTTTCTGCTGGAACCCCATTTAGCTTTGGCTCTCCAGATCAGCACATTGTTTTGGCAACCAATGCCTCACAGTACAGACTCAATGGGGTCCTAGCACAGCGATATACTGTCGGTTCTGAATGACCTGTTGCTTTTGCCTCTAAATCCCTCACTTTGGCCCAGCAATGTTATTATCAGGTGGAAAAAAAAAAGCTCTTCCCATAGTCTATGCTCTCCAGAAAATTTATGTTTTTTGTATGGCTCCAAGTTTCACCTTACTGCTGACCACAAAACATTTGTTTCCTTGTTTAACCCTCAAACTTCCTTCTCTGATAAGCCAACAACACTAGGCACTGTTCTTGTCTTGCTACAATTACGAAATCAATTTTCGAGCTACGTCTAAACGCATCAATGCGGACACCTTGTCTTGCTTTCCTGTGAGTCCTGATCCCAACTTTGCTTCCATGGAAATACTGAAAAGCAGGCCTCATGGAGGGTTTCCCAATTACAAGCTCGCACATAGCAGCTGCCGTTACCGCCAACCCAGTACTCTGCCAGGTGGTTCGGTTTGTTCAACAGGGCTGGCCACATACAACCACCAGGTCGGGCTTTGCACCTTCTGTGCAACTATTTTTTCTTACAGTATCACCTCTCTGTTTTTGACAGTATTTGCTTTTGTTCACGAAAGACCTCTCTCCCAGAGTAGTCATTCTTGGTATGTTACGGTGCGAGATACTATATCTTCTCCACCACGGCCACTGAGGAACTTTGTGCCCTAGCTATAAACTAGGACATGTGTTTTTTTGGCCAGGGATTTATAGGGAAACTGTCCATTTTGTCACGGTGAGCAGTGTTGCCAACAACAGACAGCTTCCAGGGCACCCCCCCCCCCTCCGGCCCACTCCGTGCAAGCCAAGCGAACACATTCATGACTTTGTGGGTCCCTTCTTGAAATCCTGTCGACTCTTGGTTGCATATGCATTTTCCCGGTTTCCTTACATTCTCTGGTGTGTGTCGACGTCGGCTGAAGTCAAAATTTGTACACTTTTGAGGGTTTTCTCTGTTGAGGGTTGCCTTGTACCACAGTTTTTGATAACGGGCCCCAATTCGTTTCTCACACTTTTCAATTGTTTTGTTCCTGTCATACCATTTGTCATGTTATGGCTCCGCCATTCCACCCTCAATCAAATAGCGAGGCAGAACAACTAGTGCATAGATTCATGTCCCAAATACAAAAAGTTTGTTGTGAAATCTTTGCCGGATGATGCCCTTCTCTGTTTTCTGAGCACCTATCACTTCACACCTACAAGGGAGCAGAGCCCGGCTGAATTGCTTCACAGCCAGCAGCCGCGCATGCTGCTCCACCTTCAGTTGCCTGCAACGCACCTGTCACAGTCAGGTTCATCCAGCCACTTCACTCTGGGATTGCCGATGTGGGCGTGAGGATTCGGTCATCAGGCCAAGAGGATACCAATCACTGCTGTCTGCCGCCTGGGGTACCGTCTATGTCATGCAAGTACAGCCATCGGTTGGGGGTCTGCCACTTTGATATCAGTGTGCTCCCGCTCTCCACCAGAAGCTACAGGTTTGCAAATATGGATCTGTAGCTGAAGCCCACCCTTCTACTATCCGCCTCGAGCCCATCATCACCTGTTACAGAGGTGCCCCAGTCCCACTAGCTGCTTCTTCACATGTGGTACCCTTGGATTCCAGCTTCCCAGTAGCAGGTGCCGGTCTGTTTCGAATCCACTGCCAGAGCCTGCTGATCCAGTCGAGCCGCTAACACCAACCCCTTAGCCATCATCGCCTTGGCCATTGTCACTGGTAGGTCCAGCCCTGTGTCCTCTGCACAAGAACCTGCCTGCCGATAACAATGCAGAGATGGTGACGCACCCTCCTTCCCACCACTGTCATCGGGTGCCGTGGGAGCCCTCCGCTGTCATCGGGCGCCGTGTGGGCCCACCGCCGCCCTTGGTCACGCACACGTCTCTATGCATTCCTGCTCCGGTAACTGCCCAGCATGTCATCCCGCCCCCACTGCCAGCACTGGCTGCTGTCACTTTCGATACCCCGGATGTGTCTCTTATCAGACTGCTGTCATCTCCTTCATCACCTGGGTGCCCTCTTTGCATGAGGGAGAGATGTGCTGTATCCTGCGTGCAAGCATGAGTGTGCCGAATGCAGTGCGTGTATACTTAAATCAATCGCCAACTATTATCAGTGCAAGCCCACCACTAGAGGCCACCTGTAAGATGCGTGCACATGGCACGGTATCTGCCACGCCATCTACCAGCGACTCGCACGTATATATACGTGGAGCAGCACTGCCTCACTCTCACTATGCTCTTTTAGTCTGTACCACTCACATCAGTTTTTCTATGTACCGCTTATGTTACAACTTCTATATGATTCCTTTGTCTTATTATGTGTGGACTCATGAGAGGCTTACTTCTGATACTGTTCAGAGGTTTATGAATAAAGCCATATTTGTGTTACATGGATCGGTTTTGTGTATTGCTTTGTTACTACACTGTGGACTGACCCTCATCTGCAACATGTCACTTATTTAGATCATAAACGAGTACTACAAAGAGTACTTATGAATTAGACAATACTTTTTTTTATATGCACCACAATCCTGAGGAAATTTTCCTCACGAAGGCAAGCAATATTGCAAACAACATCTACATCTACATGATTACTCTGCAATTCACAATAAATGCCTGGCAGAGGATTCAATGAACCACCTTCAAACTGTCTCTCTACCATTCCACTCTCGAACGGCACGTGGGGAAAACGAGCTCTTAAATTTTTCTGTGCGAGCTCTGATTTATCTTATTTTATCATGATGATCATTTCTCCCTATGTACAGAATGTTTTCACAATCAGAGGAGAAAACTGGTGATTGAAATGTCATGAGAAGATCCCGTCGCAACGAGAAAGCCTTTGTTTTAATGATTGCCGCTCGAATTCATGTATCATATCTGTGGCAATACCTCCCCTATTTCGTGATAATACAAAATGAGTGGCCCTTCTTTGTACTTTTTGGATGTCATCCGTTAGTCCCACCTGATGTGGATCCCACACTGCACAGCAATACTCCAGAATAGGGCAGACAAGTGTGGTATAAGCAGTCTCTTTAGTAGACCTGTTGCACCTTCTAAGTATTCTGCCAATGAATTGCAGTCTTTGGTTGCTCTACCCACAACATTATCTATGTAATCGTTCCAATGTAGGTTATTTGTAACTGTAATTCCTAAGGATTTGGTTGAATTTACAGCCTTCAGATTTGAGTGACTTATTGTGTAATCAAAATGTAGTGGATTTCTTTTAGTACTCATGTGAATAACTTCACACTTTTCTTTATTCAATTCAGGGTCAACTGCCATTTTTCACGCCATACAGATACCTTATCTAAATCATTTCGCAATTCGTTTTGGTCAACTGATGACTTTACAAGATGGTAAATGACAGCATCATCTGCAAACAATCTAAGATGGCTACTACGATTGTCTCCTATATCGTTAATAGATCAGGAACAATAGAGGGCCTGTAACACTTCCTTGGGAAATGCTGGATACTACTTCTGATTTACTTGTTGACTTTCCATCTATTACTACAAACTGTGACCTTTCTGACAGGATATCACAAGTCCAGTCGCACAACTGAGGCGATATTCCATAGGCACACAGTTTGGTTAGAAGACACTTGTGAGGAACAGTGTCGAAAGCCTTTTGGAAATCTAAAAATAAAAATGACACTTCATAAATGAGCAAGATTCTTTTCACCTGGAGAAATTGAGACACTGATAGCAAATAACAGTAACAGTGCCACATTATTAGCTTCAGATTATGCTGCACAACATCAGAAGTGAGCTACCATTAATTTTACTCTCCAAAGACACAGAAATATGTCCTAGCGGAGCATCTGCTGCATTATGTTTCCAATTTTTTAATATAAATTACTAGCAGTTCATAATTTGTCTTTTTCAGTCCTCTTTTAAACAATCTTTGTTATCTTTTTTGTTATGAACTTCTGTGCATTTAACTTACAGATGAATCAATTAAAAGTGGATTCAAGCACATTTGGTTTCTGTGCCAGAGGCAACAAGGTACCATTCAGCGATGTTATGGGGGCTATCAATTCGTATCAATATATGTTCTCTTTTGCAGTGTGTTTACTGAGATTCTGAAACTAATTAAAATAACAACAAATCATTCTGGAGATAATATAAAACCACTTCTCGTCTAGATAAAGCTTAGGTTTTAATATATGTTTTCCATATTGGTATCTATCTAAATTAATACTGTGCACCCCCACTGTGCTTTTCAGAAAAAAAAATTGAAAATTACTACTACTTTTCATGACCTGTGGCTCAAACATCTTGCATACAAGGGAGCCCTGTCCTCTTACTTTGTCTGTTTACTGCAGTTAATAAAAGATGATGTCACCTTGGTCATGACTCAAAGCAAGAGATATTTCATTTTGGTATCAGATGTCAGGCAAATCTTGTAGCTTTAGAGCTGTCATAGCAAATCTCGTAAATCTGATGCACTGCTGTTCTGACACTGCAATGACAAATATTGGTACAATGACAGTGTCAATGTGCGGAACACTGCTCAAAAATAAGTTGCTATACCTGGATAAGAATAATGAAATGACTGATCACATATTGTTTACAGGACATCTGCAATAGTAACAACCAATTCCTCTCCGGATGACACCACCTTGACGAAGCACTGTCCGTGCGGGTGGAGAGGCTTGCGTATCCGCGGGAAGCTGAGGGCTATGCCGAAGGTAGAGGAACTACTGCCAGAAAGGCCTCAGCTGATGGATCAGACTAAGAGTGTCCCACAATGTCCCCTCTTCCCTATCCACTCCTAGTCCTACCCTATTCCCTGACCCAACCCAAGGTGTGATGCGATCCGTGCTGAGGGGTGCGTGGCACATGGGAAGATGTGTCACAAACGGAGCCTCAGGGATACCAGGCAACCTCCCTGAGTAATTAGCCTTACACCGTGTGGGGTATTCGTGGTGTGGACCTTCTAAATCCCCAAATCTCATGGGACCAACATGGACACGATTACAGAAAAAGAAACTGAGGGGCAAATTGAGACCTCAGATACCCAAACATCGGGGACTGAACAGATGGAAGGCATTTCCACTACTGAATCAGTGTCTAGACCTGAGCCAGAAGTGGGAACTGTAACCGAGAAGCTAGACCAGATTAAGATCAAAGGCTTGTCTGGGGCCCAAAAGAGGAAGCTACTCAAGGAACAGAGGGAGAAGGAAGGAAAAGAATGGCTTCCTAAACACAAATGGAGGGAAGTAAAGGGACTAGAACCCAAGAACCCCAGGAAAAAACTGTCTCAGGTTGAAGGGGACACGCAGACCCCCACAGCGTCAAAGACAGGTAGTAAGCAGATAAGGGAGGAATCAAAGACTACCTCCTCCCTGGATAAGCGAGTCCAGAGAAAACCGAGGCAAGAAATAGGGACAAAGACCTATAGTACTGCAGTCTTGGTTTTTAGGATGGTTATCCTCTGGTGGCCATTACCTCGCAACAGGAGGAACTAGTACAGATGGCCCTCTTTGAAAAGATTGGGTGGGATGCTGGCCCAGGTCCCAACTTCAGGAGGGTCTATCTAGACCGTGGTGCACTCATTTTTGTCTGTGAGGGAGTGCACACAATAGAATGGCTCAAGGGCAAGGTGCCCGTGATATCCCTGTGGGAAGATGCGAAGCTGCTGGTCAAGACGGCAGTGGAGCTTCTTAAGACTGCAAAGATATCATTATGGGTACCCAAGATTCTTAAAGAAGTCTCTCCCAAGACTATGTTCATGAAAATAGGGGCCCAGAACCCAAAAGTCCCGACAGAAGACTGGAGATTGTTTAACCAGAAGGTTGCTCCGGAAGGACGAACCCTGGTGGTGGAGGTTGGTGAGAAGTCCCTGTAAGCGATGCGGGAGCAGGACCTGAAACTGTTTTTAGGGTTCTCGCAGGTCACTGTCAGGGTTCTCAAAGATGGCTGGAGATGCTGCAGATTAATCTGCAGCACAGTAAAGGGGCCTCTGCTGCCCTGAGCTGCTGCCTGGGGCGACAGAAAGTGGACGTGGCCCTGATACGAGAACCCTATTTATACAAAGGGGGTGTATCGGGCCTCGGAGGCACTGGAGGTAAGCTGATCTATGCTAGAAATCTAAGAAACTCTAGAACATGCATCTATGTTAGAAATGGCATTTCTTTCATGCCAATGATGGATTTCTGCTCTAGGGACTTAGTGACCATCAAAATGCAGCAATGTAAGGAAGGTATCACGAGGGAAATTGTCTTGGCCTCAGCATACCTTCCTTACGAAGACAGTTCTCCCCCTCCCTTGGAGGTGAGGAGACTGGTAGAGACTTGCCATTGGCAAGGTGACCAACTGCTGGTGGGGTGCGATGCCAATGCCCACAACCTAGTGTGGGGCAGCAAGGACACGAACAGTAGAGGTGAGTACCTTCTCGAATTCCTCTTAGCTAACAACTTAGTGGTCCTGATTAGGGGCAATGAACCTACATCCAGGAATAGCAGAAGGGAAGAAGTAATTGACATAACATTTGGTTCCATGACGATCAATAGCTATGTCAAACAATGGCAGGTGGTGTTGGAGCCATCCTCATCAGACCACATGTACATTAAATTCAAGGTTGAAATGGGAATCAGACAAACATAGAAATCCCAGGAAAACAGACTGGGAGACATATAGGAGGGACCTTGACTTAGGCTTATCGGAAATTAAAACCACGATAAGGAAGCCAGTAGAATTTGAGGAAGTAGCAGAGGCTGTTACCTCTGCCATAGTGACCTCATATCAAGACAACTGCAGTCACTAGGAAGTGCACAAATAGGAGTGTTCCTTGGTGGAATAACAAATTGGAAACGCAAAGAAAACAAGTACTGAGACTGTTTAATATTGCGAGACGCGAAGGACAATGGGCTAAATATCGTGAGGCCCTTGTCAGTTACAACCTTGCAATAAGACAAGCAAAGGAGGTATCCTGAGAGGCATTCTGTGAGGAAGTGGAAGGCATGGCTGCACAAGCCAGACTTCACAAGATTCTCACAAGAGTACCAACTAATCCAGGAGGTACGGTGAGGAAGGAGGATCGGGAATATACAAATACATGAGACGCTGGAATTGCTCCTCAAAAGTCACTTTCCTCAATATGCTCTGCCAGATAACACAGACCAGATGTGACCCCAGAGAGACAACGGTTCTCAGACACTTGAAGAGAGGACTGGGAATCGGCCAAGGAGTGTGTGAACTTCAACAAAATCCAGTGGGCGGTGGGAACATTCCAGCCGTTCACGTCACCTGGCCCAGATGTAATTTTTCCAGCTCTCCTGCAACAGGCAGGAGGAAAGCTTATAAGAATCCTATGCAGGCTATTTAGGGTTAGCTTAGCAGTAGGAATCATTCCCAATGTTTGGAGGGCAGTGAAGGTTGTCTTCATTCCAAAGCCAGGGAGAATTGATCATACCAAGGCCAAGGTCATGAGACCAATCAGTCTGTCCTCCTTCATTCTCAAAACACTGGAAAAACTGGTTAATATATACATTGGGGAGAGGAGGCTATGTAGGGTCCCTCTACACCTGAACCAACATGCATACCAACCAGGTAAATCATGTGAAACAGCTCTCCACCAACTCATCGGGAAGGTGGAAAAAGCACTTCACTTCCAAGAAATAGCCCTCTGCATCTTCCTGGATATCGAGGGGGCCTTTAGTAACACGACCTTTGATTCCATGGTAAGGGCAGCAGAGGTGCATGATCTGGGGACCACTATATGTAGGTGGACCAGAGCCATGCTTAGTGGAAGAACGGTAGAGGCTACCATGATGAATGAAAAGATGGTAATTGAGACCACTAGAGGCTGCCCACAAGGAGGAGTTTTGTCTCCTCTATTGTGGAAATTCCAGACAATGCTTCTGCCAAGGATACACAGATGACCTTGTCACAGTAATACTTGGCAAATTCACTGACACAGTCGGGAATATGGCACAAGGAGGGTTGGACATTGTGCAAAAATGGTGCATTAAACAGGATCTGAGAGTTAGTCCTAAGAAGACTGTTGTGGTGCCATTTACGAAGAGACATATTCAGCATGCAAGTTGGAATCTAAAGCTCTTTGATGAAACTTTACCTGTGTAGGGGACAGTGAAATATCTAGGGGTAACCTTGGATGAGAAGCTAACTTTAACCCCTCATATTAAAAGTATTTGCTCCAAGGCAAAAAGCACTTTAGTGAGTACTAGGAGGGCTTGTGGCAAAAACTGGGGCCTAAGCCCCAGGGGTATGCACTGGATATACATCACAGTGGTTAGACCTAGGACTTCCTATGGGGCCGTAGTGTGGTGGAAGAAGGTAGAACAACGGGTTGCTGCTAAAGAGCTTGTTAAGGTGCAGAGATTGACCTGCTTAGCCATAACGGGCGGAATTAGCAGCACACCAACCGCTGGAATGGAAGCCATGCTGGACATGCCTCCACTTCACCTTTAGGTTAAGACGGAAGCAGCAGCTGGGGCATACAGACTTAAAACTGGCTAAAACTGGGTCTCATTTGGATATCCAGAATCACACACTAACATAGTAAGTGAGGTAAATATAGGTATGGCTGGGGACATGCCCACTGACTATATAATAACTCCTAACTGCTTCGACAAGCCTTACAATATAATAATTGGAAGTAGGGAGCAGTGGGAGAAAACAGTTGGACACCGTATGGGGGACATCGTTTGGTTCACCGATGGGTCGAAAACAGATCAAGGCGTTGGGGCAGGGTTGTATGGGGTTCAGCGAAGACTGGAGAGCAGCATCTCTCTAGGGAAACTGGCCTCTGTATTCCAAGACGAAATTACTGCAATCAGGGCATGTGTGGAGGAGAATATGAGTAGGTGCTACAATGATCATAGCATTTACATCTATGCAGACAGTCAGGCAGCCCTAAAATCATTGGCAGATTCTGCAAAAAGATCAAAGATTGTTGCAGATTGCCACAGGGCTCTGGTGGAGCTAGGGGGAAGCAATAGTGTAAGCCTAGTGTGGGTCCCTGGCCACTCAGGGATCTGTGGCAATGAACAAGCCAATAGATTGGCTAGGATGGGGGCAACAACTCCATTTATTGGACCAGAACCTGCCTTGACAATCACCAAGGCTATGATCAAATTAGAACTACGGAACTGGCTTAGGAAACAGCACATAGGATATTGGACCAAGATCCATAAACAAAAACATGATAAGGTAGTGATGCCCAAGCCATGTTTTAAAAGAAGCTCTGTAATCCTGGGATTGAACAGGAAAGAGATCAAACCCATGACTGGACTGATGACCGGCCATAGGAACTTCAAAAAACACCTACACACAATGGGTATAATGGAAGAGGACCCTAAATGTAGGATCTGTGCTGAGGGTGATGAAACTGCATCACACCTAATCTTTGAATGCATGGCACTGGAGAGTAAAAGATACAGAATCTTCAAGACAACTAGACCTGAAGAAATTGTGTCTAACAAAAAACTGGTAGAGGGACTCCTTGCACTATTCAAGGGCACTGGTTGGCTTTACTAGATATACAGGGAGTGATACCGCACAATAAACCTAGTTTCGGTGTGGGCAGTGGCGGGTTAGACCTAAGCTGTTTTAGTTCTCCTGTTAAAATCAAATCAAATCAAATCAACAACCAATTAGAGCATTAGTTTGGTCATACATTCTGTCCTGTGCACAGTTGTCACATTTATTTGCTACCTCAGCTGCCAACTGCCAGTCAGGTGCAGGCGGCAATTGCAGTCTGTAACATAACTATTGTAATTTGTTCTTAAGTGCTTTGTTTCTCTGTACAGTATGTTTATTTTACATAATGTCTGAAGCTAAGTGTGAAATTGCTTAGGGAAGTTATAAGACTATTAGGACTGTGGACAGTGAAGTCAATACCATACATTAATGAGGGATGCACAGATGTGCTAATTATGGAACACAGCTACTGCTGCAGAGCCATAGTGTGCTTGCATGTAATGGTGAAAGGTCATCATGTCACCTCCCCCACTCGATGCTCAACTGTCCCTCACTTTGCCATTTTGATACAGGTACAGTACTGTGCTTTATGAGAATGTGAAACATCTACACAAAGATCATTTTCCCCCTTTCCTGTTCCATTCACAAATCATGAGGTCTCAGATTGAGCTACAATTTATCGGATTTTGCTGTTGTGATCATTTTATGAAACGCATGTGGTGTGAAGTAATATCTTGTCCAACTCTAAGTTTGAAGAGCACCTCCGTAACACTCTTCTGCTTACTTAATAGAACTGATGAAATATGCCACCTAACTTTGGGTCTTTCCTATGTCCACTACTAATCATACCTGTTAAATGGCCCAAACAGAAAGAACTATTCAAGAAGAGGGTGGATAAATGTTCTGTAAGCCACTTCTTTAGTGGATGAATTACATTTCCTTAGGATTTTTCAAATGAATCTTGGCCTGGCATCAACTTCTCCTACAACTAGTTTCATACCTTTGTTCCATTTTAGGTCACAATGGACTGTCATTCACAAATATTCTATTGTCGTTACAGTTTCCAGTGATTAATTACCAATGCTGTACCTGAACAGCACTAGATATTTATCCTATTTGTGTTCAGTATATTTCTCTTACGTACATTGAGTGTCGACTGTCAGTCCCTGCACCGAGTGCCAGCACTCTGCAGGTCTCCCTGCATTTCAATTAAGTTTACTAGCATTGTGTATATCCTATATGCTACAGCATTATCAATAAATGTCCTCACCAAGATTCCGACATTATCCAGCAGATCATTTATACTTAAAGACTTCAGAAACTAAGTCATACATGTCCATGTCGTCCCATGCTAAGACCACTATACAACAAAAGTGGTTCATTTTCAAAGAGTACATATTACAGGTTTTCTGTAGACACAATTTTGCTGTGGTACAGATAACAGGTGGATCAATGTGTGTGTTTGAAATGGTATGGTAACTGGAAATGTAATCCAATGCTGAAGTACACAAGACAGTACAATTTTTGTGGGCAAAACGTCTGCTTTGCACACAGATTCACCATGAAATTCTGGCGGTATATGGGCAAAATACAATTGTGCATCCAGGTGTAATGAAATGGTGTCAACAATTTGACCAAGGCCACACAGAAATGGGCAGTACTGATCATGAAGTCCACATCTCACACCATATGATTTCCACTTTTTCAGCAAGCTGAAAGAACATCTGCTGCCACGACTGAGGACAATCGCACGGTGGTGCTCAAATCGCCCCATGGCCAAATAGCGGATTTTCATTGTCTCAAGGAACTGAATGATTGGTAGATCTTCCCAATCGTGTTTACAGATTTTGTGACATTGTTGAAAAATAGTGTTACATATCTGTGTCACTTTGACGTGGTGTGCAATATTATGTATGAAGTCCCCAAGCATATATCATGACCAGTTATAGCACAATAACATTCACGTACTGTACCCCCAAAGTTACTTTTTCTTCTTGCAATTTCATCTGGTTAAGGGGGAAATGGAGAGCATAATTTCAAATCTTATAGTTTCCATAGCAATCTTCCATGCTGTGGAATCAGAATGTAACAAACTGGATTCACTAATATTGTAAATAATGTCTGAAAGCCAGCAGTTGCTTCAAATTGTGTTTAGTCCTCTATAGTGTGTATTTCACATCATAATTCTACATGAAGCAGTTTTGTCACTTTGCTCAGCTTGCCATACTGACAACTAGTGTGCTTTTCTCAACAATGTTACATGTTCAGTACTGACAATTAACTTGTGAATTGTGTGTATGGGAGCAGTTTCTTCAATTATGGAGGAAGAAATTGGTGTTTGTGATAATTCAAGAGGAAGCCAAAGAGGGAAAAGAAGACCAAACATACCCAGCAGCTTAAATCTGAGGCAAGGTACGCAAAAATAAAATTTAGTAGAGGATACCGGGATTACAAATCTTTCTACAAATGTTAATCCAACTCTGGCAAAATTTTAATGAGCATTGAAATTCTGTGATGTAATACAGTACTAAGTTAACATTCAGGTTTATGAGACTAAAAACAACATACTTGGAGTTCTAAACAAAAGTAAACAGGATCGACTCATTTCAGTGATGATTCATGTTTTTTCATGAAAAAGATGCCACCCAAGAGGTGATACCAGGAAACCTGCAGCAATGATAATTAAGTATCACATTCCAGTAAATAGAGATTTGGAACCAATGCATGCAAAATTTTTTTGTAAGGGTATATGGATTTGGGTACAGTTGTAGAAATACTATTGCTAAATCAGTTATATGTGGTTAGGATGTAAAAAATGCAGGAAGAGGTGGTCAAAAGAAAGAGAAGTGTGTAGCAAAGAAAAAGAAGTGTGCAGAAAAGAGATAAAAGGTTATTAGTTTCATCTCGAACCTAAATGGTAGGGATTGCCATTATTCTAGGAAGATGAGCCAACGATTGTACCTTTCTTCAAAATTGAGCATCAATAAGTTGTTCAAAATGTATTATGCAAGTGTATGAAGTGAATTACAAGAAAAAAGTGGTACTTTCTGAAAACATCCAGCTCAAAATTTAACTTAGGTTTTGGAAGACCTGCCTCAGATACCTGTAGTTACTGCCTTAAGATGTTTCACAGACTGGCTACAGCTGCCCAAAATGAAAAATCACAAATTCTGACTATCTCGGCTGCTCACAGATTATTCAACAACTCCATTATTCAACAACCCTACGCTTTGATAAGCAGCATATACATGTGCTTACAAAACTATCAATCAATGAAGCATATTATTCATGTCAAATAAACTATCACACTCTCTGAGTAACAGATATGAATAATAAAAATCCACACTTCTATGTCCACACAGAACATCAAGCTGGTAGAGATTCTGCAGAGGTTGGTTCATGTCTCTGTGATTATCTGGAAAAGTTTGAGTTCCCTATTCAGCATGATAGCTCGAGGCTTTTTGCAGATGGGCAAAATAAGGATACCTGTATGATAAACACTTTGACTTTCTTTCTACTTAAAACAGCTCCTCTGCAGCTTAAGAACATAGCATTGTTTTTTCACATAAGAGTCCATTCATTTCTTCCTGCTGATAGAGTCCTTGGAGTTTTGGAAAGTAATTTCAAAAGAAATCTGAGATAGTGATACCCAAAGATTACCATAGTTTTTTTTATAAATCTGTGGCTTCAGTTCATGTTTTAGATGATAATTAGAGTGTGAGGAACTATAAAGCACTCATTGAACATTTTAAAAAGACAGATAGTGTCAGTGGCATAAAATGAATTATGTTACAAAAGTCAATCAAAGGTGAAAATGTCACAGTAAAAATAGAAATGGAGTCAACTTATTGCTGTAATGATCCATCCATTATGTTCAACATCATTCTAAAAAAAAAAGGGAAAACACTGTCCCTTGTTGCTGAACCATCAGTAATTTCACCATACAGTAGAGTGAGTGAAGTAAACAAGGCTGACAAGAATAATTTCGTACCTAAACATTTTGGGGACGACTGGAGCATAGGAAATTTGGATTTCTCTGCTAATATCACTGATGCAGTTCTTATTGTATCTGACAGTGAAGAAGTTTGTATGTCAGCTTGTGGTTGCTTGGAAGAAGGCGAAGGACTGAACCAAATCTGAAGAGAAACCAACAGAATGGCCATACAGAAGATTCTATAAATCGGAATTTTTACCAGAAAATAATTGTAAATGCAATACAAAATGATTAATGTGAATATATTTATTGTGTAATAAAATGGTTTTCAAAGTAAATTGGCTGCAAGAAGTACATTATAAATACACTATACATCAGAATTTTTTCGCGAGAACTTTAATTTTGTGTTAACAGATGTTATTCTATAATAGTAACAAAACTAAATCATTAGTTATGTATTCACTACATTAATCATTTTCTATTTGTATATTTCACAAAGCACTGGATAAAAGTATAATTAAGTCCTGCACATTTTTCTTAAATTTGAAGAACACAGGTGCAAATATTTCTAGAAGTATGTCTCAAACGCAACTACTTTAGATTTTAAAATTTGTGAAAAATTCTGTGGGTTAGGAATAATCAGTTTTTCCTTCTACCATAAAATTTGGTGTTTTGGACACAGTACGATTTGAAATATCACTACTCAAATGTACTACCTGCTAGGAAGTTTGAATATAGCCACAACTCTGGTACAATATTCTGTAAGCCCATCTTTCATTCACTAAATGATAGTGCAGAGCTGTAGTGAATACCTTCTGTGGAAGCCGAAGAACACGGTATCAACATGGATATTGGATCCATGGCCCTCATGGGCAAATAAAGTAAACTGAAGTTCACACGATTGCCATTTGCAGAATCAAAGTTGATTCTTAGTTAGGAGAGACCACTCCCCCAAAAAAGTAATAAAAGCACAGCATAAAATGTATTTCATAATTCTTCTGTTTCATAATTCTACTACTGTTTCATAATTCTACTGTGTTTCATAATTCTACATAATTCTACTTACTTCCTTCTAGCAACTTATAAGGGATAGCTGCTACAAGAGGAGTAAGTCCATTCACATGATCTGTATAGAATCATAAAAATATCTCATATGCTCCAGACACACTTTTCTGTTGAGTGATTTTAATTGTCTGAGTTTCATCACTAGAAAAGTGCATTTTTAACTACAGACATGTTTTTTTAGATGTCAATAGACTATGTAACTAAGTGATGAACAATGCTCATTGTGCTTTATTTGCAACATTTAAGAACTATTTAAATAAAAATATTACAAAATTATCTCCAACTTCCGTGAAATATTGGCAACTTCACAACTTTATTCGTGGATTTGAAAATGGTATTTTATTGGGAGGGGGGAGAAACAGCAACAACAACAACAACCTTTATTCCATGAGTGGTTCACGCTATTAGACTACAGATGCATCAAATAAAATTATGCACAAAATAAACTGAACTTAAGTTACTAATATATTATAGTATAAATGGAGCTTGAACACTAAAGTGAGGTCCATGGCAAACTATGGGTTATAATTTTAAAACACTGGCTCCAGTAAGGGTATTTATGAATTCATAGTATATTACAGAGCAGTTTCGTTCTGGGATTGTGCGTGTTCCCTGAAACAGCATTTTGAGTACACCTTATAGAACACAAACATACTGTAATGAACACAGATGACAGACAAATTGTATAGACTGTGACAAAAAGGCAATCACTGAACCTCTCAGAAGAAATAAAGATCTATGACCACAAGAAAAACTGCACCAATTAAATTATGGAAAAAAAAATCACAACTAATGCCTATTTTTCACTGCATAACAATCTGCTGCAGTGTTAATTTTTATGATGTACATTCTTTTATTTCCTGTTCCCTGCTGCATACTACCAGTGTCCTCACTGGTCGTTAATGCATTTGGCATTGGGTGATATCAACAATGCCACATTTTTCACATTCTTGGCTTTGCCTTTCGATTTTTTCATTGGTTAGTATGTTGTTTCCAACGAGTATATTGTAAATACCCTTATAAGAGCTGGTGTTTTGAAATTATAACTAATATTGTGCCATGGATCTCACTTTAATGTTTCCACTTCATTTATATTTTATCATATTAGTAACTTGAGTTACATATGCTTATGCAGAATGTTAATATCAGTATTATTGTTTTTGTAACATAAAATTGTAAACTGTGTGTACAGGAAGCAACACCTAGTGGCCATCCCTCTTCCAATGCTTGCACTGGAACACACTCAGAGTGCCCCTACACTATGGGTAAATTATATTTTATTGCACTTTTATTATGTTTTCACATATTTTGACACTGTCTATCTTAACTACAATTTTTTTATGTATTGATTACTAGTTTAGGAAGACAGATATGTTCCATTTCAGTTGCTTCTCAAGTCATGTAAATGTTATCAAAAACACTGTTGTGTGCTATTCTATTGTTCTTATTCACAAGTTTGTTTTGTTTTGTTTTTCCTCTTTTTAAAAAGATACGCCTGATGATGACCTCACAGACTGCAACCAGTCACCAAATAAAGAGAAACACATTTTGCGATTCAAGACTGTTTTCAACTTTACTGGTTTTGAACAATGAGTCACTGAATACTTCAATGTGATTATGTCACACATAACCCACAATCCACAGTTCAAATTGCAATTGCTGAGTTCTGGGTGGTACATTGGTTGCAATCAACCTGATTTATCACCAAAAGTTATCAAGTCCATGGCAGCCAATCAATAATCTCATAGGGCACAATTCAATACAGCCAACTGCCTAGCTCTGAATGAAGAAAACCCATTCTGCATCATCTTACTTGGAGATGCAGTGACATGTAAACAAAATGACTTGTTCCATGTCGTTATGAGTTATAGTGCAAATGATCGATGGAACATGAAGCTAACGAACTAGACAGTTAGGTAAATAAGCCAATCAGAATATCACTTCTTTGCATCAAAATGGAGCACAAAGTCAGGCAAGGGAAGAAATTAACCATGGCCTTCTCAAAGACACTGTCCTATATGCCAGTTCCTCACTAAATTTTTGACTATTGTATACACCTGAATCTAAGCAAAACTTTTTTTCTGGTTTTCAGGATCCAGAAAACTGCCTGCAACTCAGAATCAAGTACAAAGCAAATGGAAGTTCTGAAAAATGGCACTAGGAGCCGCCACAACTAACTTTTTCCATCAAATATAAGTAGCATTACATATGTATGCTTTATAGGTGCTAAGATAAATACTGGTGCTAGTAAAAATACAAAAATCAAACAATGGAAAATCCAGGATGTAATGTTCCAATATTATGAAAAGGATAGTTGCTACTCACCATATAGCAGAGATGCTAAGTCACAGAAAAACACAACAAAAAGACTGTCACAAATAAAGCTTTTGACCAGTAAGGCATTCGTCAAAAATAAACACACACACACACACACACACACACACACACACACACACACACACACACACACACACACACACACGACTGCAGTCTCAGGCAACTGCAGCCACACTGTGAGCAGCAGCACCAGTGCATGATGGGGTGTGACTGGGTGGGGGCAAGGAGGAGGCTGGGGCGAGGAAGGGGGGGGATAGTAAGGTAGGTGTGGCGGACAGTGCAGTGCTGCTGGGGAGTGTGCAGGGATGAGGTAGAGAGAGGATAGGGCAGCTATGTCTAGTTTGGAGGTTAGATGGCAGGCAGGGGAGAGATGGGGGAAGGGGGGAGGGGTTGCGGAAAAGAAGTAAAAAGACTCGGTGCGATTGTGGAATCAGAACTGTGTAGTCCTGGAAAGGCAACAAAGAAGCTGGATGGGTGAGGACAATGACTAATGAAGGTCGAGGACAGGAGAGTTATGGGAACGTAAGATATACAGCAGGGGAAGTTCCTACCTCCACAATTCAGAAAAGCTGGTGTTGGTGGGAAGGATCCATATGCCACAGGCTGTGAAGCAGTCATTGAAGTGAAGGATGTCACATTTGGCAGCGTACTCAGCAACCGTGTGGTCCACTTGTTGCTTGGCCACAGTTTGTCAGTGGTCATTCATGGCGTCAGACAGCTTGTTGGTGGTTGTACAAGCTATCTATCTGCATGAATGGCCACAGATAATGTGTGGCCTGGAAACAAGTGGACCACTCTGTTGCTGAGCATGCTGCCAAACATGACATCCTTCACTTCAATGACTGCTTCACAGCCTGTGCCATATGCACCCTTCCCACCAACACCAGCTTTTCTGAATTGCGCAGGTGGAAACTTTCCCTGCAGTACATCCTATGTTCCCATACCCCTCCTGGCCTCACCCTTCGTTAGCCATTGTCCTCAACCATCCAGCCTCCCTGTTCCCATTCCAGCACTATACAGTTCTCATTCCACCATCGCACTAGTCTTTTTACTTCTTTCTTGGGTACTTTTTCCCCTCAAATTTCCAGTCTCATTTTCCAGGTGCAACTTAGAGTTGAGTAAATACGGTAGTTATTACTGGACCAGCCCACCATCCCGCAATGAACATTCAGCACTGTGCCAAGGCATGGTGTTTGAATTCTGAACTATCTGTATTCCACGACATTGCTTTGCACACTGCCACTCTGTGATGAGCCCCCTATTTGACATGTCTGCTATCTGTATCTTTCCTGGCCCACTGCTCATGCTCAACATAGTTTCGATGTGGAGCATTTCAATGATTGTGACATTTTCAAAGTTCTGGAAGAAAAAGTTGACAATTCCAGTTCAGAAAGAGAAGTTGATTTGTTTGTTGTGGGCTTCATGAACGCACATCTGTGCTGTATAAGGAGACATGGAATATGGAGGAAGATAGAAATACACCCTCTTCCAATTTCTTGTTCTGTTAGAGAATTCTTTTCCGGCATGAGGTACCATCAAATGGGGTGATTTTGGACACCAGGGCAAATTTGGACAGTATGGCTTATTGGTTCTTTGCCACTGCATAGAATCAAAGAGTTACTTATTTTAACGTCCGTGCACCAGTTATTTTAAGCGCAAGATTGCATTTATCTCTTTCCACAACTTTTATTTTGCGTCAATTATTTCCCTTGGTGAATAATCGACGAACAGTCTCAGTGTTAAAAATCCATGCATCATCGTAAAGTGGAAACTTTCTATTGTTGCGCCGAGCAGGAAGCTATTGTAACCCTAATTGTTGACGCGCTCAGTAGCTAACAGCACTGAGACAATTTCTTTACAAGTTTCTCAAGTTTCTCGTGCAAAGTTATAAAATAACGACTGTTTTTGTAAAACTGTGTACTGTGTGGGGTTTATTTTAGACAATGCCGAGAACGTATAAGAACAGGAGAGGTGCTACAGTACGGAGTAATTATGCCCCGAACTTTTAGATAAAGCTGTTCGTGATATTCAGAGTGGTAAATTATCATACAGAAAAGCATGTGATTTGTATGGTATACCTAAATCAACCCTACAAAATAAAGTGCAGGAAGCACATCTGAAAAAAATGGGAGGACAGCCAGTGCTAAATAAAGAAGATAAGAAATGTTGAGGGCTGTACATTGGGGATTTCCCTTCATTACATTGGATATTAGATATTTAGTTAAAGGCTACCTTGAAAAATCTGGCTGAAAAGAGAAGAAATTTCATAATAAATTGCCAGGAGAAGAATGGGTGCATTTATTCCTCAAACGACAATTATTTTGATCTTTAAGTGAAATTACTTTGTTTGTTTCAGTCTGTTTCTAATATTTCAGTTAAGAACTGTAAAAAACTTTAATTTAAATTCTTGCAGAATAAAAACTTATCTGTAATATATAAAATTCATTATATCGTTCCATATCACTTATTCGTAACAAAGGGCTATCTTAAAATGTGTAAAATGTCACCAAAAATCAAATAAAAAGAATGTAGAATTTTTAAAAAAGCAGTAAATGTCCAAATACGCCCTCTATATACTGTAACTTTGGACAGAGATTTAAAAACCACATGTGTCCGAAATCACCCCAATCCATGGGGTGGGTTCGGACACTTTATTTAACTGCCTCAGATAAATATACCTACACATACACTTTCTGGTTGTGGGATATTTTATTCGTTACACATATACCCTACCACTTCCATAACAATCAATTTAATCTAAAAATATATACGAAAGTTACAATCAAAGTAACGACAAAACCGTCCGAAATCACTCCGTTTGATGGTACATCAAGAGATTAATTCTTCTGCAGTTCTTGGGCCAAGCCGATTTAGTGGGTGACATTTTGCCAAGAACTACTATCCATTGACAAAAAAATCATGCCCAACATCTGTCTACAGAGTGTACTTCGATGTCAGTAAGAGCCACGAGGGAAAAACGTGTCAAAAAGAAACGTCTTGGTGACGTCCAAATAGTAATGTAGCCCTTTTTAGGTGTGAGTGTTCCAAAACATACCACACTCTGGCAAATTATGTGTAAAAACAGTGTGTACATGGTGCTTTTTAGGAATACAGATATGGCTCAATAAAACGTTTTGTCTATCCTCTGATCTTAATATTTCATGATAAATTTTAAGAATAGATAAACCACGTTTCATGATTTCAATTCAGTTATGGTGCTACAATGTCCCAAAAGTGCATTAAAAACAGCAGGTCAGCTGAGACATACAGGGTGGCTTAGGTCCGTTTCAAAAACTTCACATCACCTGAACTTCAGACTGCAAAACATTATGGCAGTGAATGGAACACAATTATTTATGAATTAATACCATAAAAACTAACAGATTTATCTGTCACACTAAAGAATTTTAATTTTTACTTAAGGGTCATTCCACATTAAAAAGTGTCCCCACTCGACCTTCTCCAAACCTAACGAAATTTGGTGTGAAGGTTCTATATAGTCTTTGATAGTTATATACCACATTTCTGTCCAGTATCTTCAGTGGTTGAATTTTTAGGGGCTTTTAAAGAGAGGCTACTCATCTTTGCATCACATACAAAGGTACAAATGTGCCAAGTTTGCTAGGCTTTTTTCAAAGTTCTAGCAGACATTTTATCATCTGCTTTAATACACATAGACAACTTTTTATGCTGAATCACACCATAGCAAAAATTAGGGATTTAGCCACCCCTAAATATAGATAAAAAACTCTAAAGCAGCTAAAAAATTTGTTGTGCTACTCTGAGAGCCAAGGTTCGAACAACCACTGCTACTGTCCATTTGAAGCAATCATACCAAAATTTCAGAGGGCTATTTCTACCTACAAGTCTATATGCGGATCAAAAGTAATTAACATTGGATGCCTATATGAAAAGGTATGCATTTGCAAAGTTGACCAAAATTTTCTACATGCAAATTTTAGGGTATTTTTGGAGGGCAATATCTCAACTGTGTCTTGTTCAATCCTTTTTTTTTGCCACAGCTGAAAACAGCATCTTTTAAGCTTTCAAAGCTGTATTGTTTATTTCTGGATCTTGCATACTGATAAGTAAGAATACACTCCTGGAAATTGAAATAAGAACACCGTGAATTCATTGTCCCAGGAAGGGGAAACTTTATTGACACATTCCTGGGGTCAGATACATCACATGATCACACTGACAGAACCACAGGCACATAGACACAGGCAACAGAGCATGCACAATGTCGGCACTAGTACAGTGTATATCCACCTTTCGCAGCAATGCAGGCTGCTATTCTCCCATGGAGACGATCGTAGAGATGCTGGATGTAGTCCTGTGGAATGGCTTGCCATGCCATTTCCACCTGGCACCTCAGTTGGACCAGCGTTCGTGCTGGACGTGCAGACCGCGTGAGACGACGCTTCATCCAGTCCCAAACATGCTCAATGGGGGACAGATCCGGAGATCTTGCTGGCCAGGGTAGTTGACTTACACCTTCTAGAGCACGTTGGGTGGCACGGGACACATGCGGACGTGCATTGTCCTGTTGGAACAGCAAGTTCCCTTGCCGGTCTAGGAATGGTAGAACGATGGGTTCGATGACGGTTTGGATGTACCGTGCACTATTCAGTGTCCCCTCGACGATCACCAGTGGTGTACGGCCAGTGTAGGAGATCACTCCCCACACCATGATGCCGGGTGTTGGCCCTGTGTGCCTCGGTCGTATGCAGTCCTGATTGTGGCGCTCACCTGCACGGCGCCAAACACGCATACGACCATCATTGGCACCAAGGCAGAAGCGACTCTCATCGCTGAAGACGACACGTCTCCATTCGTCCCTCCATTCACGCCTGTCGCGACACCACTGGAGGCGGGCTGCACGATGTTGGGGCGTGAGCGGAAGACGGCCTAACGGTGTGCGGGACCGTAGCCCAGCTTCATGGAGACGGTTGCGAATGGTCCTCGCCGATACCCCAGGAGCAACAGTGTCCCTAATTTGCTGGGAAGTGGCGGTGCGGTCCCCTACGGCACTGCGTAGGATCCTACGGTCTTGGCGTGCATCCGTGCGTCGCTGCGGTCCGGTCCCAGGTCGACGGGCACGTGCACCTTCCGCCGACCACTGGCGACAACATCGATGTACTGTGGAGATCTCACACCCCACGTGTTGAGCAATTCGGCGGTACGTCCACCCGGCCTCCCGCATGCCCACTATACGCCCTCGCTCAAAGTCCGTCAACTGCACATACGGTTCACGTCCACGCTGTCGCGGCATGCTACCAGTGTTAAAGACTGCGATGGAGCTCCGTATGCCACGGCAAACTGGCTGACACTGACGGCGGCGGTGCACAAATGCTGCGCAGCTAGCGCCATTCGACGGCCAACACCGCGGTTCCTGGTGTGTCCGCTGTGCCGTGCGTGTGATCATTGCTTGTACAGCCCTCTCGCAGTGTCCGGAGCAAGTATGGTGGGTCTGACACACCAGTGTCAATGTGTTCTTTTTTCCATTTCCAGGAGTGTAGTTATAAAAAGTAGGGAAAATGGATTATTGATAAATACAAAAAATCAATACAATTTGAAGTTGCACATCAAAAATGTGTAATTGTAGTGTCCTTTAATAGTATAAGTTTTGCCTGTGGTTAAGAGAATGTTTGTCATTATGACTATGGTTACAAAAGTTAAAAAGTTGGTCAAGAAGGCTACGAGAGTATTCTTACTAGAAAGAGCAGATAAGCAGTTGTTAGCATCCCACTTAGTAAATGAATCGACTTCGAAACTTCCTGGCAGATTAAAACTGTGTGCCCGACCGAGACTCGAACTCGGGACCTTTGCCTTTCGCGGGCAAGTGCTCTACCGTCTGAGCTACTGAAGCATGACTCACAGCTTTACTTCTGCCAGTACCTCGTCTCCTACCTTCCAAACTTTACAGAAGCTCTCCTGCGAACCTTGCAGAACTAGCACTCCTGAAAGAAAGGATATTGCGGAGACATGGCTTAGCCACAGCCTGGGGGATATTTCCAGAATGAGATTTTCACTCTGCAGCGGAGTGTGCGCTGATATGAAACTTCCTGGCAGATTAAAACTGTGTGCCCGACTGAGACTCGAACTTGGGACCTCATTTACTTCCGGTACAATGGACGTGGAAGAATTATGGGCAAATTTTAAACACATTGTAAATCATGCATTGGACAAGTATGTGCCGAAAAAGTGGTTTACGGACGGAAAAGACCCACCGTGGTTTAACAGTGCAATTCAGAGAATTCTCAGGAAGCAAAGACAGTTGCACTCGCAGTACAAGAAAGATTGGGAGAATGAGGACAGGCAAAAGTTAGCAGAGATTCATGCTGCTGTAAAAAGAGTGATGCGCGAAGCATACAACCACTGCCACCGTCACACCTTAGCAAAAGATCTTCCAGAAAACCCAAGGAAATTCTGGTCTTACGTAAAATCGGTAAGCAGATCGAAGGCTTCCATCCACCCACTCACTGATCAGTCTGGCCTGGCAACGGAAGACAGCAAAACGAAAGCTGAAATTTTAAATTTAGCATTTGAGAAATCTTTCACGCAAGAGGATTGTACAAACATACTGCCGTTCGAGTCTCGTACAGATTCCCGTATGGATGACATAGTGATAGACATCCCTGGGGTTGTGAAGCAGCTGAATGGGTTGAAAATAAATAAATCGCCAGATCCTGATGGGATTCCCATTCAGTTTTACAGAGAGTACTCTGCTGCATTGGCTCCTTACTTAGCTTGCATTTATTGCGAATCTCTTGCCCAACATAAAGTCCCGAGCGACTGGAAAAAAGTGCAGGGGACGCCTGTATATAAGAAGGGTGGAAGGACGGATCCTCAAAATTACAGATCAATATCCTTAACATCGGTTTGTTGCAGGATTCTTGAACATATTCTCAGTCCGAATATAATGAATTTCCTTGAGACAGAGACGTTGATGTCCATGCATCAGCACGGCTTTAGAAAGCATCGCTCCTACGAAATGCAACTCACCCTTTTTTCACATGATATCTTGCAAACCATGGATGAAGGGTATCAGACAGATGCCATATTCCTTGATTTCCGGAAAGCATTTGACTCAGTGCCCCACTGCAGACTCCTAACTAAGGTACGAGCATATGGGATTGGTTCCCAAATATGTGAGTGGCTCGAGGACTTCTTAAGTAAGAGAACCCAGTACGTTGCCCTTGACGGTGAGTGTTCATCGGAGGTGAGGGTATCATATGGAGTGCCCCAGGTGTGGTAGGTCCGCTGTTGTTTTCTATCTACATAAATGATCTTTTGGATAGGGTGGATAGCAATGTGCAGCTGTTTGCTGATGATGCTGTGGTGCACGGGAAGGTGTCGTCGTTGAGTGACTGTAGGAGGATACAAGATGACTTGGACAGGATTTGTGATTGGTGTACAGAATGGCAGTTAACTCCAAGTATAGATAAATGTAAATTAATGCAGATGAATAGGAAAAAGAATCCCGTGACGTTTGAATACTCCATTAGTAGTGTAGCGCTTGACACAGTCACGTCGATTAAATATTTGGGCGTAACATTGCAGAGCGATATGAAGTGGGACAAGGATGTAATGGCAGTTGTGGGGAAGGCGGATAGTCGTCTTCGGTTCATTGGTAGAATTTTGGGAAGATGTGGTTCATCTGTAAAGGAGACCGCTTATAAAACACTAATATGACCTATTCTTGAGTACTGCTTGAGTGTTTGGGATCCCTATCAGGTCGGATTGAGGGAGGACATAGAAGCAATCCAGAGGCAGGCTGCTAGATTTGTTACTGGTAGGTTTGATCATCATACGAGTGTTACGGAAATGCTTCAGGAACTCGGGTGGGAGTCTCTAGAGAAAAGGAGGTGTTCTTTTCATGAATCGCTACTGAGGAAATTTAGAGAACCAGCATTTGAGGCTGACCGTAGTACAATTTTACTGCCGCCAACTTACATTTTGCGGAAAGAGCACAAAGATAAGATAAGAGAGATTAGGGCTCGTACAGAGGCATATAGGCAGTCATTTTTCCCTCGTTCTGTTTGGGAGTGGAACAGCGAAAGAAGATGCTAGTTGTGGTACGAGGTACCCTCCGCCACACACCGTATGGTGGATTGCGGAGTATGTATGTAGATGTAGATGTAGATGAACCAAGAGTCCTTTGTACCCTGCTACTTTGGTGTATCAGATGGAGCTGATTGTCATAAGTCAACACCATTCTATTACGGAAAAAGTCAACTACAATCAGATAAGGAAATGTCACCAGTGGAAAAGGAGCTTCTACGACATGGGTCTGGGCTTGAGTTTACAGAAGATGCCCAAATTTATCCATATCATAATGCCTTGTTGATGACAAAATTTCAATTCCTACAGAAGACTTGCTACAACCCCTTTGGTAAAAAAAAAACAACATGTAATCAAGAAGGCTTTATTATCAGTAACCATTGCAATGTCTGATACACTGAAGTTACTAACTAATGAAGTTTTTAAACCTGGTGGGAAAATTTATATCAAATGTAGACATGAAGTGGCCCAAAAAGAATCATCCCACCAGGATAAGCAATCACCATCCATTGAAGACACTGATGTTGTTGATGCTTGCGTTACTGCAAATATGTCACTATCATCACTTGGAGAGTCACCATTAAAGCTTCAGCAAAATGGGGATACATAAAGCACAAAGTTCTGAAAGCCCAGGGCAGCATTACTAAGGTAACTGCCACAGCTGCTGGTCTGAGCCAAGTAGATATTGCTCAAACACAAATGGAAAAGTGCCAAAAATGTAAAGATATGGACATCTTAATTGAAGAGCTTAAAGATTAAGCTTAGGACATAGCTGGGCAATTGAAAAAACAGCCAAAGAATTTGCTGTTTCAACTAAATGGGGACGAAGGCTACGAAACTAAAGATGGAAGATTGGATTTTGGCAACATATGCAAATCGAAAGGGGAAAAAGCTCAATGTTGAAGTAAAACAAAATATCCTCACCTCACTTTTTTTGAAGAACATGAGTTTTCTCCTTTATGCCCTGGCAAAGAGGACTGCGTTGCAGTAAGAGTAAATGGGGGAAAGATTCACAAGCAGAAACACCAGCTACTTTGCAACCTGAAAGAAATGTTCATTGCTTTTGTAAGCAATATGGAAATCAACTGAGTTTTTCAAAGTCTTGTGAGCTCAGGCCAAAATGGTGTACTACAGTTGGTGCTTCTGGATAACATTTAATATGTGTATGTGCAATTCATCGAAATGTCAAATTAATGTGGCTTCAGCAACATCCATCCAAAATGGCTGCAAGAATTTGATGAAAAACTTTATGCAGTTTGGAATCAAAAGATTGTATGCTGCAACATTGTGAGGAATGTCCATGAAAAATGCAACTAAAAGATTTTCTTGAAGATGCTTTTAAAGACTACAACTCTGAAGAAACAATGGAATACAAGCAATACTGACAGACATACATTAGAGACATGTCAGAGAACTGTTGAAGATTTCATGGAGGCACTGATTTTGAAAATTACGATTTAAGAAGCCATCACTTTGTGTCAATACACCTAAGTTTATACCTTAAGCAGCTAAAACGAAATCTTGCAGAAAATGAATTAATTATATTGCTGGATTTTGCTAAGAATTATTCATTTGTTGTTCAAGATGTGGTACAAGAATTTCATTAGTAGAATAGTCATGTCACATTACTATTGCTGTTCATAAGTTCAAAATAATGTTCATAGCATATTTAAAGACAAAGATTGAAAACATTAAGGATATTTATTACTTTAGTGATGGTTCAGCTGCTAGGAATAAAAATTTCATCAACTTCTGCTAAAGATGACTGCTGGATTCCTGAGCAACATATTTGCATGACTTTAGAAGCACCATCAACATCATCATAAGGAAGACAATACAGTTATCCACAATCTGCCCTTGACAAAATTGTAGAACTTTTTAACCAAAAGTGGAACTGACTCTTTAGTATTTTTGTTTTGTAAATTTGCTGTGTTGCGTATTTTACTTGTTTTTATGGCATATGTTAAATTAATGTTTGAAAATGATTCATAAACTGGAATAAAAAAATTAATTATGGGACTTAATGAGCAAAATATTTTACTTTTCAATCTTCACAAAGTGCTAAAATAATAACTTTTGGAACGTATTCTTACTCATCAATATGCAAGATCCAAAAATTAAACAATATAGGTTTGAAAGCTTAAAGTATTATCTTTCCAGCTGCAGAAAGAGAAAAAGGACTAAACAAGACACAGTTGAGATATTGCCCTCCAAAAATACCCTAAAATTTGCAGGTAGAAAATTCTGGCCAACTTTGCAGATGCATATCTTCTCTTCTAGGCATCCAATGTTAACTAAATGTTAACCCTCTGAAGTTTTGGTGTGTTTGGTTCATATGAAAAGTAGCAGTGGTCGGTCAAACCTTGGCTTTCAGAATAGAGCAACAATTTTTTTTTAGATATTTTAGAGGCTTTCATCTATATTTAGGTGTGGCTGCATCCCTAATTTTTGCCAGGGTGTAATTCAGCGTAAAAAGGTGTCTATGTATATTAAAGCAAATGACCAAATGTTTTCTAGAACTTCTAAAAAAGCCTAGTAAACATGGTGCATTTGTATTGCAAACATGGGTAGCCTCTCTTTAAAAATCCTAAGAATTCAACCACTGGAGATACTGGACTGAAATTTGGTATATAACCATCCAAGACCATATATAACCTTGGCACCAAATTTCATTACATTTGGAGATGGTCAAGTGGGGACTCCTGGTCCCCCTGATGTGTAATGACCCTTAAAACACAGTATTTACAATACATATTTTATAAGATTATTCAGAAATGTAAAACAGATGTTGCATGCCTGCAAGACTGCTAATCTATAAGAGTGAATATAATGCACAAGCATGCTTCCACATTATAAAATATTTAATGAGAAATATGAGTAAGTATGCACAACTGCTTACCTCTTTGGAAGCTGGTCGTGATGTCCGTATAAATCTGATGGTTCCGATTTGATAGTCATAATCAGGTATGCCTCGCTGATACTGCACCCTCGCAACAACAGGTTCAGATATGGAGGAATCTTTCTTCTTCTTTCCATCTAACCTGATGGTAAATTTATGTGAAGTATTACTTTTATATATGTGCTAATGATAATCTCTGTGTTACATGGAAATGAATCCATAAAATATACAGGTTCTATTATAAGCAGGCCCCATACCTGTTCCCTTCACCACTGAAGGCAACAAATCCTCTGGGTTCGGGCATAAGCTCTGCAGGATCAACAGCCATCTTTTCGTCAGTTTTATTGTTTGTCTCTGGCTCTTTATACCCGACAGGAGGTGCAAATTCAACCTGCAAAACATTAGTTTTCAACTGTAGTGTCACTCAAAACACAGTTTAAAACTGAGTCATTGAGAAACAGCGTTTATGACAAAATTAAAGCTGAAGGGCCTTACTCACATTCATGTCACACTCTATTATGCTGACAGCTGAACCTGGTTTTGTCTCCAGAACACACAGTTCATAAATTCTTTGATTGTACTTTATCGCTATGACATCACCCGTCGTAAGACAAGCGAAACTTCGGAGTCCATTTTCGAGCACAGCTTTAGGGTTTGTAATGTCGAGGAAGTCCTCTGACAGTGGCTGGAACCTGGAAAATGTCGCAACAGGCAGAGAAACACTCTCAACCTGTAAGAAGTCTCCCTCTTCCAGTAACAGATTATGCATCATCTGAAAGGGAAAGTGCAATAATCAGATTTTTAAATTCTGTATCATGGTGCACTGCATCAGGATTAAAAATGTTAAATGAGCATTTGAGAGGACAGTAAGTAGCTACTGTACTTAATGAAAGAGGTATGCAAGATCTTTTATCTTCCTATCACCGTTTAATAATAACAGAGTTCATACCAGAAAAATGAAACAAGTAATTGTTCATGTTGTTCACTAAGCCAAGTTGCATTTGTGTGTGTAGATCTTAGAAATGTCTTGGTTCAAATGCCTATAGAAGTATTAATACAATTTTTGCGCCACTGGAGTTTTGCTTATATAAATGCCACATCATTCAATGCTATGCTAAGCTGAATTCTGTTTACACTCTTCAGACACACAGTAGTTTTTTACCTATATCATGCTTTACTTCATGGACAGCCTCTACGTTGTTAAATACTGAATCTTTGTCATAAATTATGAAAGTATTACAATGTAGTATAATACTGGTTTTGTAATAATAGGTAAGGTGAGAAGGATAAAGTGCTTTATGTAAGAATTTCAGTCTGTTTTGCAGCATTCTGAGAATTGTATCTGTTGATAATATTAAGAAGGACCTAATTATACACTGTTGGTTTCCACAGCAGCTTCATCCCCACACATTGTTCAGAATACTTTAATATTAAAAGGATAGATTGCTACCAACTGTATAGTGGAGTTGTTGAGTCACAGACAGGCACAACGAAAAAACTGCCAAAGTAAGTTTTCGGCCAAAAGACCCTCTTCCAAAGTAGACAAAACACACACACATTCATGCAAACACAACTCACAAACATGTGACCACTGCCTCTGGCTGCCAAGACCAGATTGCAAGCAACCATACATGATGGGAGAGAAGTAAAAGGACTGTGGGTGCATGGTGCACTGGTGGAATAGAGGGGGCTGTGTAGTGTTGGAATGGGAACAGTGTATAGGATAGGTTGGATAGGACGGTGACTAACAAAGGTTGAGACAAGGGGGCTTACAGGAACATAAGATATATTGCAGTGAGGGTACTCACTTGTGCAGAAAAGCTGGCGATGGGAGGGAGGATTCAGATGGCACGGGCTGTGAAGCAGTCACTGAAGTTCAGAACACTGTGTGGGGCAACATGCCCCACAACTGGTAGTCCAGCCCCAATTTGCCAGTGGCCATTCATGTGGGCACACAGCTTGTTGGTTGTCATGCCCACAAAGAATCCAATATAGTGGTTGAAGCTTAGCTTATAGATCATGGTATTCCACCGCCCACTAAATCTACACAATATCCTCACCCTCCTTTCCCTACCCTTGCACCCAAACCCTTGTTTCATGGCTCATATCCCTGTAATAGAGCTAGATGCAAAAGCTATCCCCATCACAACCTACTCCAGTGTACTCACAAGCATCACTTACACCATCAAAGGCAGGATGACATGCGAAAGCAGTCATGTGGTCTACAAGCTAAGCTGCAACCACTGTGCTGCATTCTACAGGGATGTCTGTCTGTCCTCTTGTGCTGCATTCTACGAGGACATGAGAAGCAACAAGCTGTCTGTCCTCATGAATGGTCAGCATCAAACTGTGACCAAGAAACAGCTGAACCATCCAGTTGCTGAGCAAGCTGCTCAATACAAAATTCTGAACTTCAATGACTGCTTCACAGCCTGTGCCATCTGGAAACTTCTTACCTACACCAGCTTTCCTGAATTGTGCACATGCAATATGTCCTACGTTCCCACAACCCTCTTGACATCAGTCTTCATTGGTCACTCTCCTTCACCCACCTACCTTCTTCCCTGTCCCCACTCAGACACTTCACAGCCCTCTATTTCATAAATGCACAGATAGCCTTTTTACTTGCCCCCTTTTCCCACTCCACTCCCCCCCCCCCTCGACAGCCCTCCATCATCCAACCTACTGACTGCATCTAGCTGCCCTACACACTCCCCACCACATTCCTGTATGCTCCCACAACCAGTATTTCACTGTCCCCACCCCTACCCTACTATCCCCCCACTCCCCCCCCCTCTTCCTTATCCCCACCATCCAGATTTCTTCTTCCATCTTGTGCCATTGCTCAGTCTTGCCCCAGTGGCCAAAGGCAGTGGTCATGTGTGTACGAGTTGTGTTAGTGTTTGTTTGTGTGTGTGTGTGTGTGTGTGTGTGTGTGTGTGTGTGTGGTCTACTGCGAAGAAGACCTTCTGGCTGAAAGCTTACTTCTTACCTATTTAGCAGTCTTACTGTTGTGCCTGTCTGCGACTCAATATCTCCATTATATGGTGAGCAGTAATCTACCCTTTTCATTATATTGTTATTATTCTGCCCTGGAGTTTTCCACTGTTTAGTTCAGGCTACTTTAAGGAATGTTGCAGCTAAACTCCAATGTATGGTTGTGAAATTAAGATATGTGTAACTGCAGTCTGTTGGGGTATCCACTAACGATACTCCTTACAGTTTAACCAGATGCAGACTAGTTGCATCACACTTTCTTTCTAATAGATATTTTCCAACTGTTAAGTGGAAGTGCTCTACCTTTCTTATACATAACTTTCAAAAACAGTATTATTACTCTACAGACACATCATTACCTCAACCATATGGTGAATGTCTCCTTACCATTTCTGCCTAAATTACTTCTCCTTCCTCCAGTTTCTATTAAAATTTTCTAATATTTTATCTCTGCAATATGCAGAAATGAAACATTTCTTCAAAATTTGTCACCCTGTAACAGAACTAAATAAGGTAAAAGATACTTAACATTTTGATGACTATTATTCAGGAATCTCATCCTCTAAGAGCAAATGCAATTTTGCGTTGTGTAGTGTCAAGGGACCTTCACACACACACCATAGTAGATAGGAAATGCAGAACAACACAATATAACCTGCTAAATATTTATGCCCAGCTTAAGCCAATTAGAACTCTGCCCCTATAGCGATCATTTCGTTGCTCGATGATATGGAACTAGCACGTGTTGTGACTGTAGTCGCTAGTGCTGCAAAAAGAAAACAAGAGGAAGTATCACAGAGAGAAACAGTGACTTGGAACACATTATATACACGACCATGCCAATATCAGAAGAGAACCTGCAGCAGAGCCAAATGACTATGGGACATTTCAAGGATGAACTAGGAATCTTTCAACAACCTGGTAAATCTCGTTACACCTCATATGCACAGAAAAGGTACTGTTCATATGTCATCAGATTTCACTATCTACAATGCTGGAAATAATCTAGCAACTTGGAAGGATTAAGACAAATTATTGTACAAGATTGGTAGGTAGTACTGTTACGCATTTCTGTAATAAGTAATTCAAGTTCAGAAATGAATAAATAAGCAGTTGCACTGCACTTAAACACTTTCATCAAATGTTTCTACATCTAGTTGCTGAATAAGTATTAAATATGTAGTCAAACTACTCCACTGGATGCACTTTAATATAATGATTCCTTTCATCTGTCTTTCCTGGCATACTCACAGTCATATTTCACGATATCCTACTCACCATGGGTTGTTTTGGGGGAAAGAGACCAAACAGTAAGGTCATCGGTCTCATCGCGTTCGGGAAGGACGGGGAAGGAAGTTGGCCGTACCCTTACAAAGGAACCATCCCAGCATTTGCCTGGAGTGATTTAGGGAAATCATGGAAAACCTAAATCAGGATGGCCGGACGCAGGATTGAACCGTCATCCTCCCAAATGCAAGTCCAATGTGCTAATCACTGCGCCACCTCACTCGGTACTCATCATCGATGGAGGGCAATATACAAATTGCATATATCTAGATTTCCAGAAAGAATTTGACACCATGTCCTACTGCAGGCTGTTGATGGAGGTCTGTGCATACGGTTTAGATTCCCAGATATGTGAGTGGCTTGAATGGTGAGTATTCACAGAGACCAAGAAACAGTCAGGAGTGGCCCACAAAAGCGTAATATGACCACTTTTATATTCTACATGTATACGTAAATGGCTGATGGACAGTGTGAGCAGTAATTTACGGTTGTTTGCTGATAATGCTGTGGAGTAAGGGGAAATGTCAAGGATGAGTGATACAATATGGCTTAGACAAAATTTCTAGTTGGTGTGATGAATGACAGCTTGCTGTAAATGTACGAAAATTTAAGTTACTGTGGATGAGTAGATAAAACAATCCTGTAACATTCGAATACAGAATTAGTACAGCTTGACACATCCACATCAATTAAATATCTACATAGAACACTGCAAAGTGGAGGAATGAGCACGTCAGGGTGACAATGGGGAAGGTGAACCCTCAACTTCGTTTTATTGGAGAATTTTGGGAAATTGTATCTCATCCTTAAAGAAGACTGCCCATAGAACGGTAGTGTGACCCATTCTTGAGTACTATTCAAGTGTTTGGGATCCCAACAGGTTGGATGCCTATACTGCATCACCATATCACTTGTTTATACGTCCACAAACCACGAAGTCTCACAGGAACAGGATTGTAAAGCACAATACCGCTCTTACATGGTATAACATACTGAGTGAGCATCAATAATTTTATAGCTCTGCAGCCTTGTTATTTCTCATACCTTTTCATAGCTGTTCAATATGCACCTCTTGAGATACACAGCATATGTCAGTGTGGAATTCTGATTATTCCCACACTGCAGTGAGCATGTCTTGAGTTACAGCTTGTTAATCAAGCCACATAAACACAGTCTTTTATAAACCCCCACAAGAAATAATCACATACAGTCAGGTGTGGTGACCTTGGAGGCCAGTAATGTACGGCTGAATCATTTGGTCCTTTGCAACCCATCCATATACCAGTAACCCTTTGATTTAAAAATTCCAGCACTTCCACACGCCAGTGTGGCAGTGCCCCATCCTGTTGGTAAATGAAGTCATTCTAATCAGTGTCCAACTGTGAGAAACGAAAGTTCTCATGTACATCGGGATGTGTGCTTCCTATCACAGAGTTCTTGGCATAGAAAAATTTACTGTACACTTTTTCCTGTGAAACTGCAAAAAACACATTAAATTTTGGAGACTCCCTCTCATGTTGTACAACTTCATGGGGTTGTTCTGTACCCCATATTCTCACATTATCACGCTTCACCTTTCCATTTAAATGGAATGTTGCCTCGCCACTAAACACTAAGCATGGAAGAAAACTATCATCCTCCACCTTGCCAAGAACAAAATTACAGAACTCCACACATTGTTGTTTGTCACCTTCACAAAGAGCTTGCAGCAGCTGAATTTTGTATGATTTCTTGCGTAAACATCGATGCAACACATGCCAAACGAATACGGGGGCCTGTTGAGTTGCACGAGAAACAGATTTCTGTGGACTCCTTGTGAAACTATGGCGGATTCATCAACATCTGTGGCAGACACTCAGGGATGGCCTGGTGATTTGCCTTCACACAAACAACCTGTTTCTCAGAATTGTTCATGCCATAGTCTAATGCCTTGTGCTGTAGGAGGATCCACACCATAATTAGTACGAAAGTCACACTGAACAATTATTACTGACCTGCACTGCGCAAAACATAGAACACAAAACGCTTTCTGTTGTCCCGACACAATTTTTAGTAGCACTGAAGTGGCCACACGCTGCTGCTACCAAGCGGAAGCGATGTAAAACTCAAGAGTTAGGTCTTTCCAATTGTACACTGTTCACGCACATACCTCAAATAACATAAAAGTTCCGATTTTTTAAAATCAGATGATATTTTTGACAGACCCTGAGTGGCCAAAAGCCTATTGTGTGAGAGTCTTTTTGTTGTGCCTATCTGTGACTCAGCATATCCACTATAGGGTGAGTAGTAACTATCATTTTCGCAATATTGTTACATTCAATCCTGGATTTCCCATTGTTTTAAAAAAATAAAACATTGTGCTGACTTAGTTTTTCAGAAAGACAGATGGGGACACACGAAAAATATAATGGAGGGTCAGATATATCATCACAGTCCTGATGTGAGCTCTGAAGATAGGTGTGTGTGTGTGTGTGTGTGTGGGGGGGGGGGGGGGGGAGGGGGGGGGGGAATGGGCACACTCACAATGTCTCGTAATGAGACGAATAAATAGTGTACTGTTAATTTTGGAATTAACTAGTAAGACAAGTAAATAAATGTGACTCTGCATTTTGTTAACTTTTAATTATGTTTTGTTGTTGTATGAAAATGACTTGTCTAACACCACTGTAAAATGAGATGTGGATGACAAACGTGTTTACTATAGAGAGCATGGAACGATTTTCAAACATTCTCTTACAGTAAAAAATCATGAAAATCATTGGTGTCAGTAGAAATCTAAGATGAAATATATACTGAATCAGTGTTTACAGATAACAGTGGTTGAGAGTGGTAAAAGAGCATAACTGTTAGGCAACAGCATAAAGAAACTGATAATCAAGCAAGGAATATTGCACTGTTAGTTCAAAAAGCCCTGAAGACCACGTAAAAAAAAAAAAAAGAGATCAGATAAATCAACTGTATCAAAAGAAAGTCCCATCAATTTTTATGCTTGGTACACTATTTGAAAAACCTAGGTGGAAAGAAGGATTGTTGGTATGCCTCTGTGTGGGCTCTAATATCTCTGATTTTATCCTCATGGTCTCTTCACGAGATATACGTAGGAGGGAGCAATATACTGCTTGACTCCTCGGTGAAGGTATGTTCTCGAAACTTCAACAAAAGCCCATACCAAGCTACTGAGCGTCTCTCCTGCAGAGTCTACCACTGGAGTTTATCTATCATCTCCGTAACGCTTTCCTGATTACTAAATGATCCTGTAACGAAGCGCGCTGCTCTCCGTTGGATCTTCTCTATCTCTACTATCAACCCCATCTGGTACGGATCCCACACTGCTGAGCAGTATTCAAGCACTGGGCGAACAAGTGTACTGTAACCTACTTCCTTTGTTTTCGGATTGCATTTCCTTAGGATTCTTCCAATGAATCTCAGTCTGGGATCTGCTTTACCGACGATCAACTTTATATGATCATTCCATTTTAAATCACTCCTAATGCGTACTCCCAGATAATTTATGGAATTAACTGCTTCCAGTTGCTGACCTGCTATATTGTAGCTAAATGATAAGGGGTCTTTCTTTCTATGTATTCGCAGCACATTACACTTGTCTACATTGAGATTCAATTGCCATTCCCTGCACCATGTGTCAATTCACTGCAGATCCTCCTGCATTTCAGTACAATTTTCCATTGTTACAACCTCTCGATATACCACAGCATCATCCGCAAAAAGCCTCAGTGAATTTCCAATGTCATCCACAAGGTCATTTATGTATATTGTGAATGGCAATGGTCTTACGACACTCCCCTGCGGCACACCTGAAATCACTCTTACTTCGGAAGACTTCTCTCCATTGAGAATGACATGCTGCATTCTGTCATCTAGGAACTCTTCAATCCAATCACACAATTGGTCTGATAGTCCATATGCTCTTACTTTGTTCATTAAACGACTGTGGGGAACTGTATCGAACACCTTGCGGAAGTCAAGAAACACGGCATCTACCTGTGAACCCGTGTCTATGGTCCTCTGAGTCTTGTGGATGAATAGCGTGAGCTGGGTTTCACACGGCCATCTTTTTCGAAATCCATACTGATTCCTACAGAGTAGATTTCTAGTCTCCAGAAAAGTCATTATACTCGAACATCATACGTGTTCCAAAATTCTACAACTGATCGACGTTAGAGATATAGGTCTATAGTTCTGCACATCTGTTCGACGTCCCTTCTTGAAAACGAGGATGACCTGTGCCCTTTTCCAATCCTTTGGAACGCTACACTCTTCTAGAGACCCTCGATACACCGCTGCAAGAAGGGGGGCAAGTTCCTTCACATACTCTGTGTAAAATCGAACTGGTAGCCCATCAGGTCCAGCGGCCTTTCCTCTTTTGAGCGATTTTAATTGTTTCTCTATCCCTCTGTCATCTATTTCGATATCTACCATTTTGTCATCTGTATGACAATCTAGAGAAGGAACTACAGTGCAGTCTTCCTCTGTGAAACAGCTTTGGAAAAAGACATTTAGTATTTTGGCCTTTAGTCTGTCATCCTCTGTTTCAGTACCATTTTGGTCACAGAGTGTCTGGACATTTTGTTTTGATCCACCTACCGCTTTGACATAAGACCAAAATTTCTTAGGATTTTCTGCCAAGTCAGTACATAGAACTTTACTTTCGAATTCGTTGAATGCCTCTCGCATAGCCCTCCTCACACTACATTTTGCTTCGCATAATTTTTGTTTGTCTGCAAGGCTTTGGCTATGTTTATGTTTGCTGTGAAGTTCCCTTTGCTTCCACAGCAGTTTTCTAACTCGGTTGTTGTACCACGGTGGCTCTTTTCCATCTCTTACGATCTTGCTTGGCACATACTCATCTAACACATATTGTACGGTGGTTTTGAACTTTGTCCACTGATCCTCAACACTATCTGTACTTGAGACAAAACTTTTGTGTTGAGCTATCAAGTACTCTGAAATCTGCTTTTTGTCACTTTTGCTAAACAGAAAAATCTTCCTACCTATTTTAATATTTCTATTTATGGCTGAAATCATCGATGCAGTAACCGCTTTATGATCGCTGATTCCCTGTTCTGTGTTAACTGTTTCAAATAGTTGGGATCTGTTTGACACCAGAAGGTCTAATATGTTATCGCCACGAGTCGGTTCTCTGTTTAACTGCTCAAGGTAGTTTTTAGATGAAGCTGATGATTTGCCAGGATGGCAGTTGAAAACACTACTCTGTACACAATCATGCAAATAAAACTATATATTGTCCAAGTGCATTTGGTGCCTCCAACATATGAATGGAAACTTCACAAAAAGGACTCAGCTGCAGCCTTTAGTTGAGACAGGCTTAGTATTACCATATGCACCCTTGTGGCAGCAAACACCGTGCAACAACTTTGTTCTTGTTGCAGCAAATGGTTCCTCAATGAACCTGCAACTGGATGACATTAACTCTGAACTTTGGTCTGCACAGAGCTTTCAAGTGGCATTTTATTGTCACCACCATCACCCACCCAATTACAGCATACGATTTTCTGTGCTTCAATGACCTCATACCAGACATGCATGATAGTCGCATACTGGACCTGGAATGAACATTAAAAGTGACTGGCCAGCTATCTCAGTGTAGCGATCCGACTGTGCATTTCATCACAAGGCCGCCTCCACACTTGCACTTCTTAATGGAATTTCCATCGATCAGGCCAGTCTGTGACCTTATGGGTCAATCAACAGTGTTCCTCCTTTCTCCTGTCAACCACAGTATCTTGATTCGCACAAATTTCAAGTCAACGTAATGGTTCACATAAGCACAGCATGACTGTCAGAAAGCACACGAGTGTCATCATTGCACTTGGTCAGTAAGAAGCCAGCTGAAAGTCAATCTTGCTCATATGTGGTGCCACTGACACCAGCCACTTCTCTGTAATGACGTAAGATCTCTGCAATCGTCTCTGCATCATATGGCCACAGCTTTCCTCTTTGGTCACTTTTCGGCTATTTAAGCACATGTCACCTTGCGGAGTTGGCTGGTTTTGGTCAGTTGGTTGGCACTCCAGTGTACAGTCTGGAGTCCATGAGAATTATTCAGGTTCTTGAAGTCCTGTATGTAGGATGAAGATGAAATGGGAGATACGATACTGTGTGAAGAGTTTGACAGAGCAATGAAAGACCTGAGCCGAAACAAGGACCCAGGAGTAGACAACATTCCATTAGAACTACTGACAGCCTTGGGAGAGCCAGTCCTGACAAAACTCTACCATCTGGTGAGCAAGATGTATGAGACAGGCGAAATACCCTCAGACTTCAAGAAGAATATAATAATTCCAATCCCAAAGAAAGCAGGTGCTGACAGATGTGAAAATTACTGAACTATCAGTTTAATACGTCACGGATGCAAAATACTAACGTGAATTCTTTACAGACGAATGGAAAAACTGGTAGAAGCCGACCTCAGGGAAGATCAGTTTGGATTCCGTAGAAATATTGGAACATGTGAGGCAATACTGACCCTACGAATTGTCTTAGAAGCTAGATTAAGGAAAGGCAAACCTACATTTCTTGCATTTGTAGACTTAGAGAAAGCTTTTGACAATGTTGACTGGAATACTTTCTTTCAAATTCTGGAGTTGGCAGGGGTAAAATACAGGGAGCAAAATGCTATTTACAATTTGTACAGAAGCCAGATGGCAGTTATAAGAGTTGAGGGGCATGAAAGGGAAGCAGTGGTTGGGAAGGGAGTGAGATAGGGTTGTAGCCTCTCCCCGATGTTATTTAATCTGTATATTGAGCAAGCAGTGAAGGAAACAAAAGAAAAATTCAGAGTAGGTATTAAAATCCATGGAGAAGAAATAAAAGCTTTGAAGTTTGCCAATGACATTGTAATTCTGTCAGAGACAGCAAAGGACTGGGAAGAGCAGTTGAACGCAATGGACAGTGTCATGAAAGGAAGGTATAAGATGAACATCAACAAAAGCAAAACGAGGATAATGGAATGTAGTCGAATTAAGTCGGGTGATGCTGAGGGAATTAGATTAGGAAATGAGACACTTAAAGTAGTAAAGGAGTTTTGCTGTTTGGGGAGCAAAATAACTGATGATGGTCGAAGTAGAGAGGATATAAAATGTAGACTGGCAATGGCAAGGAAAGCGTTTCTGAAGAAGAGAAATTTGTTAACATCGAGTATAGATTTAAGTGTCAGGAAGTCGTTTCTGAAAGTATTTGTATGGAGTGTAGCCATGTATGGAAGTGAAACATGGACAGTAGCTAGTTTGGACAAGAAGAGAATAGAAGCTTTCAAAATGTGATGCTACAGAAGAATGCTGAAGATTAGATGGGTAGATCATATAACTAACGAGGAGGTATTGAATAGGATTGGGGAGAAGTTTGTGGCACAACTTGACTAGAAGAAGGGATCGGTTGGTAGGACATGTTCTGAGGCATCGAGGGATCACCAATTTAGTATTGGAGGGCAGAGTGGAGGGTAAAAATCGTAGAGGGAGACCAAGAGATGAATATACTAAACAGATTCAGAAGGATGTAGGTTGCAGTAGGTACTGGGAGATGAAGAAGCTTGCACAGGATAGAGTAGCATGGAGAGCTGCATCAAACCAGTCTCAGGACTGAAGACCACAACAACAACGAAGTCCTGCTGTACATGTATGTTAAATCTCATGCTGTTTGCAGTTAATGGCTCTCCCACTGTTTGGACGCCCATGTTATCTGTTTCGTGACCACTGATGCACAACTTATTGAACAGGGATTTGCCTGTTTTGAACACACTTGATATACTGGCAAGGCGTGTATGTCTAAGTGGTAGCTTGTGCACTCTGAAAGAACCACAGGTTTCATTTTCTGGCACTTCTTTCTGCCTTTAGCTATTAAGAGTAATCCACCTATAGTGGCATCGTTTGTAAAATTAAGAGATTTATGACATTGTTTTTCTTGTATGTAATTATTATTTAGGATTATAAGGCTGAGAATGAGTTCTGGTTTCTACACATTCTGCAGTGTTCTCATATGAATGTTTATGTATCATGGTTTCTGTGCAAAGGCAGTGTAAACTGTTGTTGCACACAGTGACTGCCAGAGTTTGGCTACAAAGAGTAATTGTATTCCTGTTTGAAATTTTTCTAATGTTTTAAGGATTGTGTTGTTCTTAATACTGACCAGTTAATGTGTGTGTCAGTGGTACAATCAGCAGTGCGCGTCGTCATCATAGCTGGTCGGTTCAACTGGGGGACGATGCCTTGGTGGCAGCCAGTGAATTGTAACCGATAGCGTAGTCACTGTGTTCATCAGTACACTCCAGTTCTTCAGCAAATTTAAGTTGAGTATTTTATTATTTGTTCCTGTTGATGCTGAGGCATCCAGCTTTCACTCAGGCTAGATCTGAGTTGTAGATTCCGCGCACCTTTGATGTGCCATTACTTGTCACTGAAATCTGGTAATACCTGAAAGATGCCTTTCATTGTAGTAGGTTTTTAACATCTTATTCAAATGAGAAGTTGTGAGTTGTTCCTGCTGTTTTGTCTTGAGAGGTGTCCTTGCTTCTGCGGGAGTTATTCTCAGTAAACCATTTATTGTTGTTTGATTCTTAAGGTTTATGTAAAGAGGGTTTTAAAATTATTTATTGTTTGGGGTGCGCTTTGACACCCATAGACATTTTGTCTATTTAGTAATGTTTCAAATTCTAGGGTAATTATGTATATTATTCTGGGGTAACAGCAGTTTGCTACTGTCATGCAATTGTTAAATAAAATCTGTTGGAAATTACAAGCCAGAGCTTATGTTTGATTGGCCTTGTCTTTATTGAGCTGAAGTATCCTTGAGCATGTGTCCCCCGTCTCACTTGATGCCTGAACATTACCAAGAGATTTTGGATGCTTGTTTCAGGTTGCATGGTTTTCTCCACTCCGGGCCTCTTCCAGGCCGACAACCACATGCCAGTAGCCCCAGATGACATACATAAAATGGATATCGCAAAACAATATGGATGTTTGAACATCCCCACATGTTCTATGAGATGCAAGACTTTCCAAAGGTTCACTAATGAGGTGCTAATGGGGCCAAGACTTCTGTTTCATGTATACTGGTGGCATTATCTTCACAACAGTAACTTCATTGGTGGCATCATTTTCATCGAAACATGAACGTAACCTTTAAGAATTTTCCCCACAATTTCATTGACTATTCAGTTCTACAGAATTTTAACAAACACATTATCAGCAGAACTGAAACATAAAATAAATGTAAGTGACTGGTAGCACTGAACTCAAAAAGAAGAAGGTTGGAACTGAAGTGACATTTGGCAGATTCAAGATACAGGCTCCCAGCACGTGCCCACCTCTGGAACTGATAGAGCACTCAGTCCCAATGACAGTGCAAAAAATATGTTGATTATTGATACCAAGATACGATACACTTTTATCACGACATTATACCTCACGCTGCTGAAGTCCGTGCACTCCTAGCTGACCCCACAGTGCGTTTCCACACCTCTTATGTGGAACGATGACCAACAGAAGGTGTTCAAAGTGTCTCTCTTATGACTAGCAGGTACTGCACTGCTCACGTATCCTGTTACTGCAGCCCCCTTGACACTCTTTTCAGATATTTCAGTCCATTCTGTAGATGTAGTTCTGAGGCAGCATGTCATCAGAGCTTGTGAACCCTTAGGTTTTTTCTTCAAAAAGCTGAGAGAAAAAGCAGTGGTCTTGACCACCACTCCATACAGATATTCTGGCTGCTTATGAAGCCATAAAGTTTATCTGATTCATAGTCAGAGACCACATCTTCCCCCTATATGCCGACCATCAACTGCTCATATTCATATTTCTGCAGCCTGGTATAAGCTATCCACAAGTCCAACTGAACTATGTGACTTTATTGCCTAGTACATAACTAACAATCAACGCATCACTGGGATCAAAAATTTTATAAGAATTGGGATACAAAAGTAACATGTCAAATACTCAACTACTCATAGTGATCGCTTAAAATTAACTGCTATGTCCCCTACTCAAAAAGTCACAAAAAAAAAAAAAAGGAACAGTTATACATCCACCATATGCGATCAAGACATTTTTCATTTTTGAATGAATTACTCTGTATAAAATAATGCAAACAAAAGTGTGTGCTATTATATATTGTCTAAGATTATTACTATTGTACAACACAAAATACTTCACTAGAAGCAGTCAGGTAGGGAAGCAGAATTCCAAAAATGTCGCCAAGTGTATATAAGTCAACTGAGTAAGAATTCAAATTCATAAATTGAACTACTACATTCAAGAGTAACATCTACTCAAGTGAGTAGATGTCACTCTGTTCACTCTTCTACTTAAATAAAATTTATGAAGTATGAGAGTAATATAATGATTAATAAGTCATAGTTACAAAAGTAATCCCACAATGCCAAGAAATTGTTTGTGTAATAAATATAATGATGCATATTCCAAATTATGCACAGAGTCTTTTGAATAGTACACAGATCACAAATAAAAAGATGCGAGAATATCATATTTCTTATACCCATTAAATTTGCAAGTTCAAAATAATCACCATAAGCATTTGTACAGCAAACAAAATGTTGTAAAACAAAGTGACTAACAGTAGCTGCCATTTACTAGGGGACTGATTCACAGGCCGCTATGATCAACTAGACCTATCAAGGCATTCAGAGCTTGCAGCAAAGTGGAATATACTGTCGATGAATTCTCCAGAGCCATGTATGTGTTAGATCTGGAGATGTGCTCAACACTTCCTCATCATCACGTAATCCATAACTCAACAAAGCAGTGTTTACATGCAACATTCTCCTGGTAGGATAAGCTCCAGTCCTCTGAATGGACTTAGATGAACCACCAATGCAGTGGTTTACTGCCACTTGGTGCAGCACTATTAACCAGTGATAGTTTCTCAAACAAGAATTGCTCTACTATTTTGCCATCAGGTGTGCTGCACCACACTGAAAGCCCAGTAAGACAAACTCGATATAAGCAATTAAAAGCATTAGAATGGTGCCTCCCCCTTCCTCCACACACAGTGAAAAAAAAATTAAACACAGCAATATCATTATGCTGGATACTGTACAGTTAATAGCTACATTTCCTTTTTTTTTGTTCATAAGTATACAAGACACAAACTTACCCAGTATGGAAGATATACTTTCCCTTCATCGGCCACAAATTCTAGCACTCCAGAATGAGTTATTCTGTTTGTCTTCTTATTAGTAAGTTTAAACAGCATTGGGTACACTATGTTGAGGCGAGTGAGCGTATCCAGAGCAGATGGCGGCATAATAACTAAAGAAGAAACAATGAAAATTATGTTACAAATATAATATTCTGGCTATGAAGCCATAAAATATGTCAGCTTCATCGTCACAGGCAATTTCTTCCCCATACACCCTGAACATCAACTGTTAGCACTTGTATTTCTGCGACCAGGTTAACTATCCACCATGCCAAATGAACTATTCAAACAATGTGAGTCAATACAAAGATTTCCAATACAGATACAGGGGCCTATGAATAACTAACTGATATTAACAATGTAAGGAAAACATAGATTTCTACTTACCGTAAAGATGAATCATTAAGTTGCAGGCAGGCACAACTAAAAGACACTTACACATTAGCTTCGGCCACAGCCTTCCTCAGACAAAGAAACACACATACATTCAAATCACATCAGCAAGCTCACCTCATGCACACGACTGCCATCTTCAGCAGCTATTATATTAATTACAGAGATACACATATATAACCAACCATAACTGAATGGGAAAAGCTATATGGTAAAAAAGTGTAACAATGAAACCAAAAGATACTAATCATGAATCAAAACTATTAAAATCATAAAACAAAAAATAGCTCCCTCCTTTACAATAAACAAAATTCGACTTGGGACAGCCCTTGCAGGAATAAGCTGCTTTCAAAATCAGAACAAAATTCATTGAGAACCTTAGAGAAAAGGGAATTTTAATTATACAGTGAATGTCAGAATTAGTAACTGAATTCAAAAGTTAAGTATCCAATGTTAACTGTGCCTGTCTATTGCTCGGTGCCGCCTCTATGTGATGAGCAGCAAAGCATACTAATACATAATGGTGTTAATGTGATAGCAGCATGGAGAGGAATTTGTTATTGGGTGGACTACTATACCCCAGAGACAAAACAACAATCAAAGCAGTGGAAACATGTTGATTCTCCATCACCAAAGAAAGTAAAGACAATTCCTTCAGTGGGAAAGGTCATGGCATCAGTGTTCTCGGATACGAAGGAGATTCTGTCAGTAGATTATCTCCCCACTGGGCAAACAATCACTGGAGAATACTATATTAACCTCCTGGACAAATTACAACAAAAGATACATGAAAAATGGCCAGGTTCAGCAAGGAAGAAAGTCATCTTCCGTCAAGACAATGGGCGCCCACATGCTTGTGCCGTTGCCATGGCAAAATTACACGAAGTAAGGTATGAATTGTTGCCACACCCACATTATTCACCTGATACAGCTCCGTCATACTTCCATCTCTTCCCAAAACTGAAAATTTTTCCTGGTGGATGAAGTTTCACTTCAAACGAAGAATTGATAGCCGGAGTTGACAAACTATTTTGCAGGCCTGGAGGAAACTTATTTTCGAGATGGGATCAAGGCAATGGAACATCGTTGGACCAAGTGCATTAGTCTACAAGGAGACTACATTGAAAAATAAAAACAGTTTCATTGGTGTAAGTACTTTTTTTCTATTCTGTTCCGAGAACTTTTCAAACCACTGGTATTGGACATTTATGTTTCTAAATTGTTTGCAAGTGCTGTAGCAATTCATTAGAAGCCTTGAGTGTTGTTTGTGAGAAGAATGTCGGAAGAGTTTGTGGCAGTTTGTGAGTGAGTTATTTTGATGTAGGCAATTATCAACTATAGGATGTAGGCAATAATTGACAATAAATTCATTTTTGCATTTGGAGTTGGTGTGGTGTGTTATTTATTGCTAGATATTTAAATTTATGTTCTGTTTTGTGTTACTTATGGATATGACAACGAAGTTCATCAGCAGGTCCCTGCATCCTACACTGGGATATGATACACTGAGAAATTTCTACAGTTATTGGTTTAATTACTGAGTATGTAAAGCATTACATTTGTGGACAAGGTATGACACTGACGAAAGTTTCAGCATCTTGGACCAGGAACCACTGTATGTGGCACTGTTGGCGAGAGAACACTTATTGTTCTATCCGGATGGATTCCTAGTTTGAGAGGTCTAAGGTGGCCATTCAAGAGGTTGTACTGATAACATAGTATTATTGCTGTTGCTAGATTGGGTACATTTGTTATGGTTTTATTCTCTTATTGTAGTATTGTATTGATTGTGTCTTATGTGCTTAGCTGTTTTCTTGTACATCAAAATTATGGTTAACACAATTGTTTATGAATTTTTGGGTAGTGTTGCTAGTTAATGTTTATTATTTTGGATTGTGGTGGGTAGGTGATGTGGCATCTGTTTTATGTACATTGGTAAGGTAAGCTTTCTGATATCGGTTATACAAGCAAATTTTTATTTTGTGTTTCTGTGCACTTGGTTTCAGCCCTACAGGTCAAGTGAAATTTTACCAAACGGGAAAGCGCTGGTAGATAGGCACAATAAAAAAACACACAAACACAATTTCCTTATAAAAAAACACACAAACATGTGCCTATCTACCAGCACTTTCCCGCAAGGGAAATTGCTGATACATTTTTTCATATTTTCTAATTGTGGTTTTGTTGATTGCTGACAATTCTGTTTGCTTGATTTCTGCATTTTGCATTATTAGGATAAGTGTATATTTACTTTGTCGTTACTTAAGATTCCCTAATTTTCGTGTCCCATTAGTTTCATGTTATTTCTGCTATTTTATATTATTCATATTATCTGTGCCCATTTGTGTGTGTAATGAGTGATGTCACGTTCACCCTATCTTACACAGATGAAATAGGGGTGTCCACCATCTCGAACACATCACATTTCAAAGCTAATGGGTAGAACAACAATCTTTGGTTGTGCTAGGAATTGTACCCCTGCGTCAGCAGAGAGCGAAGCTATGCTCTAGAACACAGACGTAATACTTAGGTTCAATGAAAGATTAAAGAAAAATTTTTGAACACTGATAACACAATATTTTTAGGTCTTAGCTTTTGTAAGGCAAGCCCAAAACATTACTCTGCCCCTGTGGTGACCTCATAACATAAAGGAAAAACAATTACTTGGAACAATTTCCTTTTCTCTTCACTGTTTTGGGACTAAAGGTATTTTCACACAGTTATATACACTTGAAGTATAAAATATATCATACAATCAGCACTAGAAGTATATACTGTAATAACACCTGAAGATGAACACATTTCAAAACAGCTAATGTAAATCATTACACTGAGAAAATCATGAGTTGTCACAGAAGGATCCCCACCCCATGCACTATTTCATCGTCAATTTCAGGCAATTACTCTGACATTTTATCCGTACATATTATAAAAATGGATGTACATATATATGTATGGATGTTCCAACTCTCCTAAACCACTAGATCAATTTCAACCACACTCGGTACACATACCACCTATGGTCTAGATAGAATCGCTGGGTGGCAGAAGGGATAAGAAGCACATATCTATCAAAGGGGTAGGGCTGAAAAAGAAGTGTACCATACAACGCGTAAGTTTCCTGATTTTACGCATCCAGGATTTGAAAGTGAGAGCACTCAGTTACTTGCAACACACCATTATGAAACTTTTTTCTCACTGACACAAAATGATAAAAGGAAAAAAGTTATCGCCTACTACATTTTTGCTATTCATGCAGTAAAACTGCTGCATAACACATGACAATTTATTATTTCTATACTGCTAACTAGATTTGTGACATTCTTTGCAGGCAGTATGTGCATATACCACTGAACGTACCTGCAAAATTATATCACTGTATGACATATAGTTTATGAAATAAGACATCATAAACTCTCTCTCTCTCTCTCTCTCTCTCTCTCTCTCTCTCTCTCTCTCTCGACTGGTTTGTTGCGGCCCGCCACGAATTCCTTTCCTGTGCTAACCTCTTCATCTCAGAGTAGCACTTGCAACCTACGTCCTCAATTATTTGCTTGACGTATTCCAATCTCTGTCTTCCTCTACAGTTTTTGCCCTCTAGAGCTCCCTCTGGTACCATGGAAGTCATTCCCTCATGTCTTAGCAGATGTCCTATCATTCTGTCCCTTCTCCTTATCAGTGTTTTCCACATATTCCTTTCCTCTCCAATTCTGTGTAGAACCTCCTCATTCCTTACCTTATCAGTCCACCTAATTTCCAACATTCGTCTATAGCACCACATCTCAAATGCTTCGATTCTCTTCTGTTCCGGTTTTCCCACAGTCCATGTTTCACTACCATACAATCCTGTACTCCAGACGTACATCCTCAGAAATTTCTTCCTCAAATTAAGGCCGCTATTTGATATTAGTAGACTTCTCTTGGCCAGAAATGCCTTTTTTGCCATAGCGAGTCTGCTTTTGATGTCCTCCTTGCTCCATCCGTCATTGGTTATTTTACTGCCTAGGTAGCTTAATTTCTTAACTTCACTGACTTCGTGACCATCAATCCTGATGTTAAGTTTCTCGCTGTTCTCATTTCTACTACTTCTCATTACCTTCGTCTTTCTCCGATTTATTCTCAAACCATACTGTGTACTCATTAGACTGTTCATTCCGTTCAGCAGATCATTTAATTCTTCTTCACTTTCACTCAGGATAGCAATGTCATCCGCGAATCTTATCATTGATATCCTTTCACCTTGTATTTTAATTCCACTCCTGAACCTTTCTTTTATTTCCATCATTGCTTCCTCGATGTACAGGTTGAAGAGTAGGGGCGAAACGCTACAGCCTTGTCTTACACCCTTCTTAATACGAGCACTTCGCTCTTGATCGTCCACTCTTTATTATTCCCTCTTGGTTGTTGTACATATTGTATATGACCCGTCTCTCCCTATAGCTTACACCTACTTTTTTCAGAATCTCGAACAGCTTGCACCATTTTATATTGTCGAACGCTTTTTCCAGGTCGACAAATCCTATGAAAGTGTCTTGATTTTTCTTTAGCCTTGCTTCCATTATTAGCCGTAACGTCAGAATTGCCTCTCGTCCCTTTACTTTTCCTAAAGCCCATAAACATTGAGCAGCGTAAAAACAAAACTAGAAAACGAAAATCGATACAGATACAGGTGAAACGTGTACAAATACGTGCAAAATGTGTCCTATATATGTACCCAATCAAACATGGTATATATATTACTCCCTATGTTGGAAGAAATACTGTGGACCTAAGAATTAGCAACCTCTTATTAGGATGGAGGTGATAACATGGTGGACATACAGAGAGGGGGAAGGAGATGGACGCAGATATGGGGAAGGAGGAGGAGGAGGAGGAGGAGGAGGAGGAAATGGACATAGAAAGGGAAGAGGTGAAGATGGGCAGGGGGGAAAGGGTGCGCGGGAGGCGCAGGTGGAGGTGAAGATGGGCAGGGGGGAAAGGGTGGGCGGGAGGCGCAGGTGGACAGAAAGCGGGACAGGAGGAGATAGACATAGAGAGGGGGAAGAGGAGATGGGCTGATAGAATTGGAATCAAAACATACCCAGGCAATGCCAGGTGCTCAGCTAGCTGTTATATATTTAATGATTGTACCAAATTGTGACCTCTAGGAAAAAAATGTTACAACATGTGAATCTACGTAACTAGTTATAATTTCATGTCCAAAAAGCATTTATTCAGGTTTCATTTTCCAAATATTTAATCTAGGGTGAACCCATACTATGACATTTTTTATGAAGCATACTTACTTTTACCACCTCTTTCGACATCATGCCTCTCATTTCCAGGCAACATGGACACAGAGAAACATCTGAACTGTGTGTTGAAGGGGCGAGGAATGTCCGGGAACATATTAAATCCAAACTGAAACATACAATAATAGACTGTAGCTTTTACAGGGAGGAAAGCAGACATGGTTCAGATAAGCCACAAAGATTATTTCCTGCAAAAGACTGTAGTCCACAACAACCAATAATATAGATGCCGACTTGAACCACATCATATTCTTCACTTTGGAAATAAAAGTTACAGTTCAAGCTTCATGTAGAAGACTAACCTTTTCATGGGTGACATTTAATGTCCTATGAACAGGTAGAGCATAATATAGGAATGTGTTGCTTGAGGCTTTCCCAACGGACATGTTGTATGTATGGTTCTCGGGCAAGACGTCGGATGTAATAGTGAAAACTCCACAATATTTCATCAGCGCAACTGGCCAACATCTTCAGGTGTGACGAACACAATGCCAAGGCATGACTAGAGCCCCCTATTTATGCCAGTCTTAGGCAGGAAGTGCGCATGCGTGGAGGCGCCAAATTCGATGGCCAATAGAGATGATATCAACCGATAGCTGGAAGGACAGCAACGCCACCTGCAAGATGAAGAACCAAAGACTTCGGCGCACACATGGAGGCTGCCGCTGCTGCTCTGCACTGCCATCGGCTGCCCCAGCAACCTGTCGGAAGCCGCAAGCAAAGATGCGCGTCTGTGTAGGCGCGTGACTATCCTCCCATTGTCAACAGAATGTATCTGAGGAAGATACACCAGCTTTTGGATGACTCTGCATATCGCATACTAAATAAGGACCCCACAGCCAAAATTCAGCGAAAAACTTTGGAGCTCCTCAAGAACAGCATGATCTCCGATGTGGTTGCTAAGAGACTACGTACACAAGCGCCCATACCTCCCAGACTATATGGATTGCCCAAAATTCACAAGGATAATGTGCCACTGCAGCCTATTGTGAGTAATATTGGGGCACCAACGTATAATCTTGCGAAACATCTGGCAGCGCAATTGAGCCCTTTAGTAGGAAAGTGTCAGCATCATATCCGTAACTCACAAGACTTTATTCGTCGGCTCAAGAACTTACGACTCGCACCATCAGATATACTCATAAGTTTTGACGTAGTCTCACTTTTTACTCAAGTACCATTGCAGGAATCATTGTTGCTCATTAGCAAGAAGCTGGATGGGGAACTTTTAGACTTATTCCAACATGTGCTCACCTTAACGTATTTTTTATTCAATGGACAATATTTTGAACAGACTGACGGCGTCACAATGGTAGTCCCTTGTCACCCATTGTGGCTAATCTTTTTATGGAAGACTTCGAGGAGAGAGCACTCCAGTCGTCGGATTTGAAACCTACGTGTTTTTGGCAATATGTGGACGACACCTTTGTTATCTGGCCTCATGGCACTGCATCGCTGAATGTATTTCTTGAGCATCTTAACTCGTTTCATCCCAATATCAAGTTCACTATGGAGATGGAGAAAAACGGCGAACTTTCATTCCTGGATGTGTTGGTACGGAGAAAAGAAGATGGCACATTAGGTCATGCAGTGTATCGTAAACCAACACACACGGACTTATAGTTACAGGCCACCAGCTGTCACCATCCTTCTCAACGAAGTGGCATACTTAGGACGTTGGTTCACAGAGCACGAGCTACATCAGACTCAGACAGCTTATCCAATGAGCTACTCCATCTGCGTAACTCTTTCCAACAAAATGGATACTCCGAACGGGAGATTTGCCGTGCCTTATGACCGAAGTGGGTTACCCAACGTAGGAACTGGAAGAAGGCGAAGAACAAAGGGGAATGGTCATCTTGCCATACATCGGTGGTGTCACTTCGAAAATAGGAAGATTATTGAAGAGGCATAAAGTTAAATGTGTCTTTCGTCCGCCGGCAAAACTCAGAGCTCTCTCGGGCTCATCTAAGGACAGCCTTGGCCTAAGAAGACCCGGTGTTTATGAGATTCCTTCTAGCTGCGGCATGTTGTACATCGGACAAACTTGTCACACTGTAGAAGAAAGATGCACTGAACACCGACACTACACTCATCTGGAGCAACCAGAGAAGTCTGCAGTGGCCGAGCATTGTCTCAGTACAGGCCATTCTATGCATTATCGACACACCAAAATTCTCGAGTCGACCAGTTCGTACTGGGACAGTGTTATTAAGGAAGCAGTGGAAATACGTAGCTCGACGAATCTCGTAAACAGAGACACGGGCTTTCAGCTCAGTACAGCTTGGGATCCAGCAGTGGCCATATTGAAGTCGCATCGAGCAGAGAGGAGTACTATTGGTCATACAATGGATGACGATTCGCCAGCAACATAAATATTCTGTTGACAACGGAAGGATAGTCACGCGCCAACGCTTGCTTGCGGCTTCCGACAGAGGTCACTGGGGCGGCCGATGGCAGTGCAGAGCAGCAACCTCCACGTGTGCACCGAAGTCTTTGGTTCTTCATCTTGCAGGTGGCGTTGCTGTCCTTCCAGCTATCGGTTGACATCGTCTCTATTGGCCATCGAATTTGGCGCCTCCACGCATGTGCACTTCCTGCCTAAGAGTGGCATAAATAGCGGGCCCTAGTCATGCCTTAGCAGTGTGTTCATCACACCTGAAGATGTCTTCCAGTTGCGCTGATGAAATATTGTGGAGTTTTCACTATGACATCCAACGTCTCGCCCGAGAACCATATATACATAATATAGGAATATTTGCACAGGTTGTAGAAGGATGAAGAACACTCATCCTCAAGAAGATATATACAGACTGCTTCATTTAGTTCAGTATATTCTATCACCTTCAGACACCCCTCTGTAACTGTTGTCTTGTTACATTTATTGTTTTCTTTTCTTTTAATTGCTTACAACCACAACAACTGTTACTTTTTGTAGAAGTACCCATCTCCAATAACTGACCATGTTGTCTATATTTGTATAATATTCTAAGATGCTGAGCTTGTTGTTTAGTTTAATTTGGTACATTTCCCTATCCTTACATACTGACAAATTCTTATAAGGCATATGTCTGACTTCCTGCCTGTCTCTTTCTTTCCAGCTTATTTACAACTTACAGTTCTATTATGGCTTGCAAATTAAAAAAAAGAATCAAGTTATTTAAAATGCATGTATTGTATGAATGTAGACTTTCCCACCAAATACGTAGATGCTGATGAAAAGCTCTTATGTTTCCAGCAGGGTTGCAGAGTTGGAAAACTGTAACGTTTCAAACAAGAGACATGACTAGACTATGAAGAGCATGACTCATTTAAGTGTTGCACTTATTCAACACTACGACCCTACTGGAAACCCAAGAGCTTTTCAAAAATTTATTTATGATTTGATGAAATGTCATAATTTTCTTTTCATCTGTTTTGGCACATTTATTTTCTTTTGGAAAAATATGTTGAACATCAACATGTAGTCTTCTCTGCAAGATCTACTATTATACAGGAGTATTCAAAAGAAAATGTATGAAACAAAAATGTGAGTACAACTGAAATCTTTATTCAAAAGTAATCATCAGTATACCACTGTTTCAGGAGATGACAGATTCCCAGTTTCCAGAATTCCTGCAGTTGTGACAGAAGCCAGTCCTCCACTGTGTCCTTCAATTCATTGTCTGAGTTGAAGCACCTCCCTTTGAGATGATTTTTTTAGCAGACCAATACATGGAAGTCATACAGCGAATCCCATGTATGGCAGATGCTCAAGCTGCTCCCACTTGAACTTCGCCATTACATGTTGTGTGCTTGGAAACGTTTGGGTGCTTGTCACCACGGTACTAAAAGAAATCAGCTAAATTTCGATTACGCGATAAGTCACACAAATCTGAAGGCTGTTAATTCAACTAAATACTCAGGGATTACAATCACAAATAACCTAAATTGAAACGATCACATAGATAATATTGTGGGTAGAGCAAACCAAAGACTACGATTCATTGACAGGCCACTTAGAAGGTGGAACAGGTCTACTAAAGAGACTGCTTACACCACACTTGTCCGCCCTATTCTGGAGTATTGCTGTGTGGTGTGGAATCCGCATCAAGTGGGACTGACGGATGAGGTCGAAAAAGTAAAAAGAAGGGCAGCTCGTTTTTTATTATCGCGAAGTAGGGGAGATAGCGTCACAGACGTGATACGTGAATTGGAGTGGCAAACATTAAAACAGAGGCGCTTTTCGTTGCGACGGGATCTACTCAGGAAATTTCAATCACCAGTTTTCTCCTCCAATTGTGAAAACATTCTGTTGGCACCCACCTAGATAGGGAGAAATGATCATCACGATAAAATAAGAGAAATCAGGGCTCGCACAGGAAAATTTAAGTGCTCGTTTTTCCCGCATGCTGTTCAAGAGCGGAATGGTAGAGAGACAGCTTGAAGGTGGTTCTTTGAGCCCTCTGCCAGGCACTTTATTGTGAACATCAGAGTAATCACGTAGGTGTAGATGTAGAATCACCACCTCCGTGAGCAGCTCAGGTCATTTGTTCTTGATGGATTTGTGTAGGCTACAGAGTGTCTCACAGTACACATCACTATTAATGGTTTTCCCATGCTCGAGGAATACAGTATCATACAGTGGACATTGAAAAATATGGCTTTTCACTTCAAAACTCTTCATATGACCTCTGTCATTTCTGATATCAATCCTAAAAAGTCTTTGTAAAATGATTTTTTTAAATCGCTTGATTATTTTGATACACCCTGTATAATAGCTTAGAAATTGTTTGCAACATCCTAATAGCAGTGTCATCAGAGTACTCTTGCTTCTTACTGTGGTGAGCCAAAGAGAAAAGTGGTTTCAATTGTGCTCTATTGAGCGGCACAACTAAAATATTTGGGTCAGTAAAAGTTTTTTAAAAATAACAATATTATGAAAAGGATAGTTGCTACTCATAATTCAGCGGAGATGGTGAGTCGCAGATAGGGACAACAAGAAGACTGTGAGAAAGCAAGCTTTTGGCCAACAAGGTCTTAATCAGAAACAGACAACATGCACGCACACACGTGCGCACAACACACACCCCCACCCACACCCACACACACAAACAACATTAGTTTCTGACTGCTCCTTTTCATAATATTGTCTCGAGTCTTCATTTTCCTTTTGTGTTAAAATCTGCTTCAATCATCTTGCAATGGGATTTAATGTAATTGATCAACTTATGAAGCTCTGCATACTTGCTGCAAAACAACCGCAAGTCTAATATATTTGTCAATCATGCAACCACAGTTTTCTTAATTACTCATTTATATATGACATTATAAAGCCATAAATGTTGCATTTTTGGCACCATAGTCAGCATGTTTTAAGTCTCTTGTTTGCAAATGTCATTTCCATGCCTAAACAGTATTGAGTACATTTAGAACATTCTATTGCAGGCACATTATGGTAGTATGTATCTCATATCAGAAAACATCGACTAATCACATAAACAAGTTAACAGAACAACTGTGGTCAAACAGATGTTAGAGTTTCACATCGAAAGAGTAGCTGACCTGTAAGGACACTGCTTGTGTGTCAAAACGGTACTTACAGACATGAGACTTTAAACGTGCTAAGTATAATGCTAAAAAATGTTTCATTAGGCACTGTACATATTTAAATATAATTTTAAAGTATTGCACCAGTAAAGATGGACACAATGCCCATTATCTGACCAGCAGCTGATGTGAACATTTTAGTCATTATGAGTTTCCTGACATTAAAGTAAAAAGTCAGAGCTGTGATGCTGTTGAAATTTGCCAGAACTGAAATGGAAACTGCACACGGCCAAGACACAGAACAAATTGTTACTTGCACAAATTAACAGCTTCACGAAATCTTAGTGGGATATGACAACAGTAAGTAGCTTACCCATGATAGAAAATAATGGAAAACCATAAAAATTTTAGAGTTCCATAACCCACATCCTCTTAAACCTAAAATCCGAAAGAAAGCATGACATCTACATATAATGTGACCTCACTAACACTGTCAATACTGAGCATAACATCTTGTAAGTCTTGCTGCATCTGGGTGAAAAATGTAAAAGAAGGAATGTTAGACGTCAATGCCCCATCTACATTTCATTAGAGGTGTAGGTATAGCCTCCACAGTCCAGATATTGGGTCGACCAAAGTATCCGATCACACCCGTTGGCTTTGACCTGTGACATAAGGCTGTTGTGGTGTGTGACGTCACGATGACGCAAAATTTAGTTTGTGAGAGTGGCATGTTTGTAGGTGTCGTTTTCATGTGATCGGTGGGGCTCTCTGGTGGTGTGTTTATGTGTTGTGTGTTAGGTGATGTTTATGGTTTAGTTTGCATGTGTGGCGTATTTATAGGTGGCGTACTGTTGCGGTCGGTGGTTCTCTCCGGTGGTGTGTTTATGGTTAGTGTGTTACGTGGCATATGGAGTTTGTTTGCATGGTAGCATTGCACGTGTGTGGTATCAGTAGTGACTGTGCTTTCAGCGGAATATTTTTCAGTGAGTTAACGATTTTGGTATTGTTATATCGACGTTATTGTAGTTTTTTTCTGTTCGTTCTGTGTGAATTTTGGTAAATTGCTTTGTTTATGTGTTTGGTAGGTATGGATATGACTGGCAAGGTCAACAGTTTTTGGTTGTCGGCGGTGATGGGGGACAGTGTGTTGTCTCTAATAAAATTTCAACTATTTAGATATTTGGATGAAGTCGTGAAGTTTCCAGTGTGTCGTGAAGAAATGAAGCTTACTAAAGTTCCGGCGTCTCGGACCAGGGATGGCTATATGTGGAGATGTCATAAGGATAACAGGTCAAGGGAAGTGTTCGATTCCAATTTTGTTGGTTTGTTGTGTTTTTCCCAGGCAGTGATGATTGTGGACATGGTTGTAGTTTTGGGTTTTATGATTTAGTATCAGTAGTTTCTGTTGCCATATATAGGTCAAGAGAAGTGTTCGATTCAAATGTGTGGTTGTGGCTGTGGGTGTTCCAGTATTGGGGAGTTGCTGTTGAGCTATACAGGTCAAGGGAAGTGTCCGATTCCAGAGCATATTGTGTTTAGTGGAATTTGGAGAGTTTAGTGTTGTCGGTTTTTTTCGTCATTTTGTGTGGTTTCGTATGGTGGGGTGTGCCCAAATTTGTTTATATTTACTTTGTCTCCACCCAAAAACCCCCAGTTTCTCACACTTGTCCCGTTAGTTTCATTAGGTTTTTTGTGCAATGTGTGTGTGTGGGGGGGGTTTTCCAATGTGTTTTTATGTTTGTGGTCTTGTTTATGTAATGACGTCATAGGTACCATATTGGAGTCATAGGGTATGGTCATTTCCGCCATATTTGTGACGTCATGGGTCAAAGCAGACGGGTGGAATCGGTCACTTCTGTATGTCAATGGAGGTGTCTGATCCCACTCGTTGGTTTTGTGCCATGACGTAAAGGTGTTGTGTTGTGTGATGTCATGATGACACGGAGTTTAGTTTGAGTGTGTTGTGTTTGCAGATGTCATCTTGTTGCGGTTGGTGGTGTGTGCATGGTCTGCGTGTTATGTGGTGTACTGGATTAATTTGGGTGTCGGTGCTTGAAGTGTGCATTTATTGGTCGTGACTGTTATAGAACAAAAATTAGTTTCAGTGAGTTACGAATTAAGTTTCTTGTGTGTCGTTTGATGTTATCGGTTTGCTGTTTGTAGCATGGTAAGTCATTTAATTCTATTTGTGGCTTCGTTTGTTATATATGGATATGACTTCTAAGTTTAATGATGCAAGTCTGCAGGCTGAAATGGGGGATGACATATCCGTCATTAAGGTTCTGCAACTTTTTGGGCTTGTGACGGAGATAGTGAAATGCGGCGTATGCAAGCAGAATATACGAGTTGGGCATTAGTGTGTAGTGCTGGAACTTTTCAGTGGTAAGTAGTCCTTTTCTTGCGTCTATTGTTCGATGGTGTTTTTATGTGTTGTTGGGTCAGTGTTATTTACTACATGTGTTGGTGGTTGATGTTTTGGTATTGGCACTTGTGGTTGATTTATGTATCTTAAGGGAAGTACTTGATTTCAATGTTTTTGGCATATTCAGCTGTATTTGATCTGTATATGTTATGGGAAGCGACCGATTCAAATTTGTTGTTGTAGCTATGTGTGTTTTGGTATCGTGAGCTGCTGTTGACCTATATAGGTCAAGGAAAGCATCAGATTCCAATTTTAAGTTGTTTTAGGTGTTGCTTTTGTGGTATTGATAGTTGCGGTGTGATTATAATTTTTGTAGTAGTTGGTTTTTATTTTGTGGTATCGAAATTTGTGGTTGAGCTATGTAGGTAAAGGGAAGTGACCGATTCCTGTCGATACTGTAAGTTTAACGGAATTTGGGAATTTTGTGGTGTTCTTATGTCCTCATTTTGTGTGATTTGGGAACATTGTGTGTGTGTGTGTGTGTGTGTGTGTGTGTGTGTGTGTGTGTGTGTTTAGTTTGTCCCCACCCAAAAAACCCCAATTTTCCGCGCTGGTCCCATTACTTTGATTATATTTTTGGAGATAGATGTGTCTGTTGGTTTTATATGCATTTTCATGTTTGTTGTCATGTTTATGTAATAGCGTTATAGGCGCCATATTGGAGACGTTAACAATGGTCGTTTCGGCTGTATTAGTGACATCATGGGTCAAAGCAGACGGGTGGAATCGGATGCTTCTGTAATGCCCTGGCCCCTGATATTTCTTTTGGAAGTGACTTCAGTTATTATTTGCAGAAAACATTTAGAAGTGTGATTACACAGCACTCTTGTCCCTCCCATTCCATCACCACTGTCACTAAGCCCTGACCTTTTACCAATATATTTAATGACAGTACTTAAGTAATGATAATGATGAATGTACATGTGATGAAATTAACAAATTCTGAGATGTATAACCTAACACAGTGGAGAAAGTGATATGTTAATCCCAATACCTTTCTAACCAACAAAGAATAGTCGTGACCTTAGGCAAGCATCTTGCTCTCTTAGTATGAAGTGTTAGGTTTTGGGATGCATACTGTGCTGGGAACTACTTTGTGTTCTTTTGCAGATGTTGTGAGAGCAAGAGTGGACACAGCGTATCGGCATCTGTATTCCTGTGCTTGGAGACATCTGTGGGTTGGGGCAGATATTCCATGATAACGCTGTCCCACTCTTAAGTGATTTACTGCGGACCAAGGAACTTCGCCAGGCATGGCAATTGCCATGATATCACTTGTAAAAACAAAGCTGGTATTGACAAGAAGAGCACAAATGACAAAGACGAACATGAAGTGTGAGCTGTAGTCAATTATAACATATAATGTATGGATGGTAAGGGAGGCATGATATACAAATGATAAAAAAATAGTATTGATATCATTCCCAACTGGTACGAATATTTTATCTTCGAAGTAGTAGCCTCTTGCCTCAAGATATAGCGATGCAGTTACTTCATGAGCTGTTTTGAAGACAAGAAATTAACATAAATCAGTAAGATGACCACAAAAACTTCTGGCAGACCATCTACTTACAACACCTGTACAAAAGCCAGTGTGTTACACTCCAAATCAGACTATTTTCACTGTCACTTAAAAACTGTTTCAGTCTGAGTTTGCACATCTTGAAAAGATTACAAAATACATAATTTTCATAGTAGTTCTGAACTAAATAACACTCATCATGTGTGAGAAATAAACATGTAACAAAATACGCCAATGGCTTAGGAATCGTCATGTAACATACAATTAAGAAGAAGAATTGTACAACAAATGTTTGCAAGCGTAACAGTAAAAATCTTTCCACAAAAAGACAATTCATTTAAAAATATGCAAGTGTGTAGAATGTGCTGTTATGTGTAGTAATTAGCTTTACATGAAAATTCTGGATAATGGTACGATCGTTGTACGAAAGTCAGAAAGTATACAATATGGCGTGGAAAAGAAATTCGTTACAATCCAGAATGGAGGTGTGAATAGAGTGTCACTTTCATATCACTTACAAATATACAGGCCTTAGGTACTTAATACAACATGGAGACTGTCATACAAATTTCCTAGCACTATACAATAAATGAGTTATCAGACATGCAGGTATTAAACAGCTGCACGAGCTAAACTGCAATTAGTAATCTGCAAATACTCACTGATAATTAAATAGCAATACAGAAAATGATATCTACGAAAGGAGATCATCACAATGATTCTTCTACCTCGTTAACTCAAAAAGGTTCAATTTTGTACAAAATATCTCTGGCAATATGTTCCAACTGCAGGTGGAAGGACAACGTACTAACCATTCTGGTGAGTTATTAATCCAGGAACTTCACAAAATTTTATTGTATCCGCACTATCTCAACTGTAAACAAATCGTCCACACCACACTAATAACAAAGAGCTGTCTGCAACTCATGCATCACTCAAAGATGTTAAACGATACAGACGCCAAACCATACACCAAAGACATTACTGTACCCGCGATAGGTACTTCAAATCCATGCCAAAGCCGAATTTCAGCTGTGCCAGTTCATTTTTCATCGGAAATAATCAATACGCACCAAGTCATTGACACGTTACGGAAGGATTACAAAAACTCTTCACATTGCGAACAATCTCAGTTTGCAGTAACATGCATCGACTAAACCGAGTGCACACACGCAAGAAAAGTGTGGCCAAAGTTAGTATCATACTGAAGTTGCAAAGCAGGTGCTTGTGTAAACTCTTATTTTCAAGTGGCACAACTTCAGAGAGGCAACTTTTGTCATGCCACAAAAAGTTCAACTTGGTTTTACTGTGTTGCGTTACTTTCCTTTCACCACTGGTCCCTGGTGGCAGTATTCTGTCCCAGTTGTCGTGGAGCAATTGCTGCTGTACTATATTCGATTTCAGTTTGTTTTCATTTTATTACTGCAGAAAGTGAAAACAGTGGTCGGCAGGTACACTTTCACTGCTTCTGGAACTACAAGAACAGCAGCCTATGCTTGAATTTCTGCAGCAGTGTATGTGTGTGTGTGTGTGTGTGTGTGTGTGTGTGTGTGTGTGTGTGTGTGTATGTATGTGCCTGGGTGTAACCACTGATGTGTCCCACAATCTTAAAATATTTTCGGGCGAATGAATAAATAAATAAACTTAATACATGTAACCAAAAAAGCGAATCGTATCAACTTCGTGATTTATGGGACCAAGCATTGTATAAATTGTGGGTTATATGCAAAAAATAGTTTCCAAGTTTGATGTAGCAGCTGCCCAAAATGCCTATATCAGTCGTATACAATGACATTCTAAAATGTTGCAGATGGTATGTGTATGCAGCTGTTGTTTAGTTTGCCATTGCAGACAGCATTTTCGTCTCCGATTGTTATTCCTGCTGTGAAGATGAATTCACACTTGTCGGAACGTCACCCTCACATTTTTGAGCGTTGCCAGTCAGAGGCTTTCCTGAGCATTCACACTACATGGCATGTCAACGTCGAAAGAACGTCATGACGTTCGAGCTGGTTCATAAAATACTCACCCGAGTCGCTATTTCGTAGTTCATGGCAAATAGTCATAAAATGCCAAAAGTTAGTTTAAAGCACCTTGCAGTGAATGCTGTTGCATTTGATGGCGAGGAAGAGGAACAGTGAGCATAAAGAGTCTATGTTAGAAAAAAAATATGTTAAAAAATCAAGACTATGGAGAGCTCCACACTCTTTACAAGAAGATGGAAGATGAGGAGTCATTGTTCTACAATTATTTCAGAATATCTAAACAACAGTTTTTTTACCTGTTAAGGAAGATACAAACAAAAATTACGAAGAGAAATTCAAGATTTAGGCGTTAAATATCACCACAGCAGAAGCTCATGTCTACATGGGCGGATTCGCTGAGCTGAACAAAACAAATATGGAGGTGATACTTGTCAGCAGCAACAGAGAAATATCACGTGACTCCGTCAATAACCCATAGAAACAATTTTCCTGAGAAACCTACACGTGACACTAACGTGACGTGACATGTTGATGACATTCCATTGATGGCATGTTTGAATACCGCCATTTGAACTACATAGGAGAATCTTTTGAAGTGACGGTGACGCTCTGTCAAGTGTGAATCCATCTTAAATGTGTTTCTGGCCCTTGATTTACCCCCATGGGAAACCTATTTTTGGGCCTAGCGTTTGGGGTTTGTCTTCCTTGTATTTAACTCTTGTCACAGCTCTAACGCCATAACTTGCACTATAACATTTGGACCCATCCGTATGACATCAACTGACGCCAAATTGTAAATGTGGAACTACGCAGAATTTGTGGCGTTGTGTGTGAATGGTAGCTCATGATACCACTACAGAAAGTCACAAGCTCTGGCACCGCATTAGTTGCCTGCGTGAATCCTGCTTAAAGTTTAACAAATTGTAAACAAATACATGCTACATGTTTATTACTGGTACAAGAAATGCTCCTGCAATTGATCCACCATACACCAGACTAGCAAAGATCCACCATAGTTATAAACATCTAGGCATCAATTTTTTTTACCATCTCCTACAAAAAGCCCATACAGTTGTCAGTCGTGATTAGAATTAGGTTCCTGCATGTAGACTTAATTCCCCAAAGTCTCGTAGTCGTTAACCTCCATTTCTTCATTAACAGCTGTCATAACAGCTTTTATTAATAGTAACAGTAAACATCAGCATTGCTGGTCTAGCACATCTGAAGGAACAGATAAGACATAAAAGGAGAGTAATCACAGCTAATGAATAAAGTCTGTGCTACAGAATTATCCATCCTATTTTCAAAGCAGATGTGTACTTTTGCCATAATACACTCCTGGAAATTGAAATAAGAACACCGTGAATTCATTGTCCCAGGAAGGGGAAACTTTATTGACACATTCCTGGGGTCAGATACATCACATGATCACACTGACAGAACCACAGGCACATAGACACAGGCAACAGAGCATGCACAATGTCGGCACTAGTACAGTGTATATCCACCTTTCGCAGCAATGCAGGCTGCTATTCTCCCATGGAGACGATCGTAGAGATGCTGGATGTAGTCCTGTGGAACGGCTTGCCATGCCATTTCCACCTGGCGCCTCAGTTGGACCAGCATTCGTGCTGGACGTGCAGACCGCGTGAGACGACGCTTCATCCAGTCCCAAACATGCTCAATGGGGGACAGATCCGGAGATCTTGCTGGCCAGGGTAGTTGACTTACACCTTCTAGAGCACGTTGGGTGGCACGGGATACATGCGGACGTGCATTGTCCTGTTGGAACAGCCGGTCTAGGAATGGTAGAACGATGGGTTCGATGACGGTTTGGATGTACCGTGCACTATTCAGTGTCCTCCGACGATCACCAGTGGTGTACGGCCAGTGTAGGAGATCGCTCCCCACACCATGATGCCGGGTGTTGGCCCTGTGTGCCTCGGTCGTATGCAGTCCTGATTGTGGCGCTCACCTGCACGGCGCCAAACACGCATACGACCATCATTGGCACCAAGGCAGAAGCGACTCTCATCGCTGAAGACGACACGTCTCCATTCGTCCCTCCATTCACGCCTGTCGCGACACCACTGGAGGCGGGCTGCACGATGTTGGGGCGTGAGCGGAAGACGGCCTAACGGTGTGCGGGACCGTAGCCCAGCTTCATGGAGACGGTTGCGAATGGTCCTCGCCGATACCCCAGGAGCAACAGTGTCCCTAATTTGCTCGGAAGTGGCGGTGCGGTCCCCTACGGCGCTGCATAGGATCCTATGGTCTTGGCGTGCATCCGTGCGTCGCTGCGGTCCGGTCCCAGGTCGACGGGCACGTGCACCTTCCGCCGACCACTGGCGACAACATCGATGTACTGTGAAGACCTCACGCCCCACGTGTTGAGCAATTCGGCGGTACGTCCAACCGGCCTCCCGCATGCCCACTATACGCCCTCGCTCAAAGTCCGTCAACTGCACATACGGTTCACGTCCACGTTGTCGCGGCATGCTACCAGTGTTAAAGACTGCGATGGAGCTCCGTATGCCACAGCAAACTGGCTGACACTGACGGCGGCGGTGCACAAATGCTGCGCAGCTAGCGCCATTCGACGGCCAACACCGCGGTTCCTGGTGTGTCTGCTGTGCCGTGCGTGTGATCATTGCTTGTACAGCCCTCTCGCAGTGTCCGGAGCAAGTATGGTGGGTCTGACACACCGGTGTCAACGTGTCCTTTTTTTCATTTCCAGGAGTGTATTTTCAACTTCTCTAACAATAGAGAGGCTAGATCTAAAGCCATTCTGTACAGAACTGATTAATGATTGTGTTCGAAATGTTGCTAAGCTGTATTTGAATACAGTACTCGATTTTCTTAAAAATTATTGGGATGAATGGGGTTCTTAATAATTTGGTGATGCTGTATTGCCCTTTTTTTTAACAGGTTCCATTACACATATTTTTAAGCATTCTGGCTTGACATCATCTAATATGTTCATGGTAGTTGCTATGGCATGAAGGGGACCTGGACGTCATGGTCTGTAGTTTTTACTACTATTTTGAAATGTAATAACTCAAAACGTTTAATACATATTGGAATGAAACTTTAACCAAGTATTTAGTATCTTGTGAATGTATGTGAAAAAAATAAAAACTGCAGAATACATATTGAAATGAATATTGATTTTTATCTTACATATTGAATTATGAGTAATTTTTATTTTATGAATGCTGTGTTTCCTCGCCATGCAAAACAAAATATCAAAACTAATTTTATTCTTTTATTCATTAACTTGCTGAAACAGTAAACTAGGAATATTTACCAGTCTGTCGTTTTGTGTAATTAAAAAACGTTTTTTATAGGTCGACTTTTTCTCCAGCTTAAAATATTCAATACATTGTTGAATAATGTGATTTATTGTGTACAAAAGCATTACATTATTATTTGTGCGAAAATTTGTTTTTATAGCTGTAATATTGGATGAGATAATGGCACCTAAATAAGTAAAAACGTTAGTTGTGTAAAACTGAAACCAAAGATTAGCATGTCTTTTTGTCATTGATAACATGTCAGAACATTTGAACTCCACAATCCTGTTGATTCTGAGTGTCCTTTCCATCTTCTTTAGCTTTTTCTATTCCTTCGTTCCTCTGTCCTCCTTTTTCATGCTTTCATCAGCTTTCTCCATTTCAATGACACATTGTCTATTATTCATAGAGCCCATTTCTCGCTTTGCCCATATTTTGATGTCCAGTTTGCTCTTAGTTATTGTTCTTCTTGTTACACCATCGTCAAAATATATTATGGCGTCCATCACACCAATGTAAAAAGCTGACATGTTAAACAGAAACAATTTTTAGCAAGTTTTCCCAACTGTGATTACTGAATCTTTCATTTAGATTTCGTAATTTGGGTTGTAACCATTTTTACAGGAGTTTAAAATCTGAAAAAATGCTACATATTTGCTTTAGTTCTGCCATAATAATTCCTGGTATATGGAGTACATGTACATATTTTTGTGTATTTGCTTGACACCTGTTATACCCATGCAGTGTTTTCGTTTGGGTGGAGGACATGTTGTGGATGCTCATCACTGGATGTTCTGTAAAACAGAGTTGCCCAAATTGTTTTTCTCATCTCACTGGCATTATTACTGTTTCTCCTTATCCCTAGACTATAAGATAGTGTGAGGTTTTCTATTCTGATCTGTGAGTCTGCCTTGTCACCAACTGCTTTGCTATCAGAGAGCTTTTTTTTCCTGTCGTGTCCTCGCAGAGTCTCTTAAGTCTTGACCCATTCTCTTCAGCACATGTCCTATAAATTCTATTTTTTATATTACAGGTTCACAATATGGTTTAGCAGCCACAACGCTATTGAAGCGTTTAGAGTCACCATCAGCAAGGAGATGAATGTATTGCACACCACGTCTAGCAGTTGTCCTACTGAAAACAGAGACTAATCCCATTCTTTCCATACCACCACTGCAACCATCAAAGTTTTTGTAACATTTGTGTTCATTTACCTTATTGCCTCTACCTTGGCAGTGTTTTGTTAGATATTGGTAGCACCTTGCTTGTATCTACAGATGTAACTGTGACAACTCCATTGTGTGATGCACAGCCTCTCTTCTATAAGGAACTGTCCAATGCAGCAAAAAATCGGTAGATTGACAAATATCTATTTGACATCTTGGGTTGTCGGGTGTTCTGCCGGATATCAGCGTCGTACTTGCACGATATTTCGGTCACTTCGGTCACGTAGCTCGAGACCTTCATCAGGTGCGACCTGAGACTGCTCCTCGAGTGGACCTGGTCCAGTATTTATGCCTATGGCCTTCCCCCTCCACCAACGGCTGCAGGCGCTTCCTCTGTGGTCCGCGCCCATTCCCTGCGACCTGTTGGAGCATTGCTGCTCCGTTTTCCGTCCGCTGCGGTTCTAGGTGTTCCCTCTGCGGTCCACGCCCACTAAACCCGCTCCTGGGGCTTTAATCTACGGTCTGGAGTACCAAGCGTTCCCCCTGCGGTCCGCGCCCGCTCACCACGACCTGTTGGAGCGTTGCCGCTGCGTTTTTCGTCCGCTGCGGACTTTACTTCACTATACTTTGTGCGTGTTACAGGAGATCTCATTGTACATTTCGTAATTTTACACATTTTTGTTCCATTACAATTTTGCTCTACAGGCCTCTTCTCTTACTTATGCCTTCTCTAAATGTAAGGGATGTTTCACTATTATAGCATTTACGTTTAGCAACAGATAAAAGCAATTCTGAAAACTTGCAACTTCTAATTAAAATGAAACTGCTATTTTCAATATTTGCAACACCAACATTTCGTTCATTTTGCGTAAGATATTTCAACTTGTGTTTTGAAGCACTGGTGGCCGAAATTTTAGGCCTAACTTCATTTTGTACTTATAACAATTTCTTCATTTTTACGGTTTTCAACAACGCGCTTGCTTTGATTACTGTAAAATTTACGACTGCAATTAAACATCTAGTTTTTTGGAATTTTATGATGCAAAATGGTTGAAATACGCAATCACAGTGGGAAGTTTACAACAAAAACGCAAGCAGAAAACGTAAGTAAACTCAAGTAATCTACCCATATCGACAGAAAGGTCGGTTGCAATAAATCTCTGGTCACTGTGCGCTTAGACCAATAAATTCGTAATGTATGTATATTTCGAGGCAAAAAAAGAAAGAAAAACATTATATTTTGGTCTCTAAAGGGCTGTAGTGTATTATCTGATATAACCAGTGGAGATTACGAGTAGGGTGAACAACGATATTTGTCCGAAAATCTTAACACTCTGGTGACTGTCGCCAATGTTGTACAAGTTATACAGGAAGAGGTCATGAAAATGGATACCCAAGACACAGTATTGTCTCGAGAAGGACAAGCAGAGGTGGGAAACATGACGCCAGAGAAGCGAACGATATCAGTTGCTGCACACAGCTCAGGTAAAACATCCTATTCTACAATAAATGCTCTAAATGGGTCAAATTTTCAAGAGTTGACAGACAACTTGGAGACGGATTTTGAAGCAAAAAAAAGTACAACAAATAAAAGAGCCAGGGAAAACAGCAAGAGACAAATACATGAAAGCTTGGGCAACCAACAGGTATCAACTGGGAGGAAACTAACAGAGTGAACAGGCAGAACGGATCATAGATAACTCTGACAGAAAGACAAATGCGTCAGGACAGATATAGGAAGACAGATTTGGGTCCATATATAGTGTCCTTCGAAAGTTTCCCCAGAAATATTGGCTGTTGGTTAAAAAATTTATACAAGAGTACTGATTATGAAATCTGATATCGTTAATGTCTCTGCTACTGCTATAAACAATGTAAGAATAGAACTTATAAAAAGTGAATCAGCAAAGCAGTCAGTACGGGAAAAGGTTTTCAAAGAAAATAAATGGGACTGGTGCATTTCCACTCATATGGCTAACAAACAAGGTGTAATCAGGGACGTTGACCTCTCAATTAGTGAAGAGGAGATACTGAACATTATTATTAGTGAATTTGAAGCTACAAAGATACAAAGACTTTCAAAACGTGTGACGGAAAATGGCACTGATTGTGTATTAACGTTTGATGCACAGGCTTTACCAGCACTTTCATATATTTATCGAACAAGGTGTCCTGTAGAACTGTACGTGCCTGCACTAAGACAATGGTGCAAATTTCTACAGTATGGTGACATCAGCAATCACTACAGGGAACAGACACTATGTGAAAGTTGTGGTCGACAACACATGGCACAGACTTGTCCATCTTTGTCCATTGTATGTATTTACTGGCAAGAAACTTACCTAGCAACAGACTGAGTATGCCATAAATATACAGCAAGGAAATGAATACAAGAAGTAGCTACCTGTAACAACATATCTTATAATGAAGTAAGTATAATGGTAAACTCTTGCAGCTACACCTCTGCTGCATTCAATTCAATAGATCAGAATCTTCCATACAACATAACTGGAAGACAGTGCCGAATAACACTACAGAAATTCGTCCACTGAATAGAATGGGTAGCATGCATCATAAAATGAACGTAAGTCAACAATAGCCGATGAGAGCAAACCATTATATTCCTCAACGCAACATGAAAATAAACATGAGCTCTCCACAAAGTGGTAACACCGGCAACTGTATCGTCCAGCTCACTTACCTTCTCAGCGACCAATAAACCCAATAACTTTAAATCTGTACACACCTACACCTCACAAAGTAAACGTTTCTAAGACATAAACTACAGACGAACATAGATCATCAGATGGTATCCTCAGGGTTATATTGACTGTAATCAAGTAAATAAAATCAACAGGAGGTGAAAATACAAAATTTCAAGAAATCAAGAAAACTATCAAACACGTTATTAAACAAGATAATGCTTAAAATTTTATGCTGGAATGCATGAGCAGTAGTATCCAATAATGAAAGTTTGCTACATGAATTACACAGTAATGAAGTATATCACAGCTTATCAGAAATGTGGTTTAAGCCTAATCACGTATAGTTTCCCAGCATATGATGTTATATGGAAGAGCAGAATGGATGGATGGGGAGGTGTAGCAATTCTTGTTTGGAAGAATCTTTATTACAGAATTGCCGGCCGGTGTCGCCGAGGGGTTCTAGGCGCTTCAGGCTGGAACTGCATGCCTTGTATGATGACTGTTCATCCAAACAGGTGCACAATACTCAGCACTTGAGTACATCAAGCCCAGAGCTGAAGATCTCAGGGTGGTTGCTGAATATCCCCAGGTATTTCCGCTTAGCTTATGGAGGATGTTGTTTCGAGTCCTCAGCTTTTGAACTAAGTTAAGAAAGTGTTGTTTGAAGCATAGTGTACGATCCAGGATGACACCAAGATATTTTGGGTTCCAATTACGACGAAGAATTCTGCCTCTGAAACTTACTTCCAGTTTTACATTCGCCAACTGGTATTTAGATGGAAGCAACACAGTTCTGTTTTACTCACACTGGGTTGGAGTCTCCAGATTTTGAAGTAATTATCTAATACAGACAGGTCATTGGCTAGAATCTCTTTTGTTGTCTTCATTTCCTGGTGTTTTACGGCTAGAGCCAGGTCATCGGCAGAGCAGTATTTTCTGGACGAAGTGTCAGGTAGATCAGATAGATACAGGTTGAACAGTAAGGGTGAGAGAACTGATCCTTGAGGCAATCCGTTGTTCAGCTTCCTCTCCTTACTTATGTTGCTTCCACTGATTACCTGGAACTTCCGATCACTTAGCATGCTATTTTATTACACAATTTTATCTATGCACATATCACCTGACGAAAAGCTCTAAGCTGAAGCAGTGAGAATTCATTCACATATGCACAGTTTCTCGTTAATTTCCGGTTACTGCCCGCTCAGAATTAGACTCCAGGACAGAACATGAAGAAATATCTTTACCTAGAGACAGCTATCATACCTGGTGTGTGGTTATTTTAATATACATAGTGTTGTGTGGGAGTGTGGAGATAAAAATGGATATGGAAGATGTCTGGAAGAGATAGCAGAAGGCAGGTTAGTACTACTTAATGATGGAACGCCAACCATGGAATCTAATCTGGATAGATGACAGGCAGCGGTAGACCTAACCATATGTCCTCCAGAATTAGCTACCATAGCTCAGTGGTTAGTTCAGAGTGATACATTGTGCTCAGATCACCTCCCAATAGAAATTAAACTAGGAATAACTCCTGTGATAGAGAATGAAGTAGAGATAACTGGAAAATGGAGAATAAAAGAAGCACAATGGGAAGAATATATGACATGGAATCAGTACCAAATTTCTGAGCAAAGTATACGTCACAATGTAGAGGATGATTACAAAACATTTAATGAACTCATAACAAAGCAGCTGCTGAAAAAATTCCATTGAAAAAAATAAGGAAGACCAATGAAACATTCAACTATTTGGTGGGATGCAGAATGTTTAAGAGCAGTTGCAGTGAGAATATCAGGCAAATCAGTCACTCGATAAATACTTACTGTGGTGTCACAGCCAGACACCACACTTGCTAGGTGGTAGCCTTTAAATCGGCCGCGGTCCGTTAGTATACGTCAGACTCGCATGTCGCCACTATCAGTGATTGCAGACCGAGCGCCGCCAAATGGCAGGTCTAGAGAGACTTCCTGGCACTCGCCCCAGTTGTACAGCCGACTTTGCTAGCGATGGTTCACTGACAAAATACGCTCTCACTTGCCGAGACGATAGCTAGCATAGCCTTCAGCTACGTCATTTGCTTCGACCTAGCAAGGCGCCATTACCAGTTACTATTGATGCTGTAAAACATGTACCGTCAAGAGCGATGTTCACCATTTATGGATTAAAGTTAAGTACTCCACAGCTACGTCCTTTTGTGCTAGTCTCATTTCCTTGACCTGTTCCAGACCTCACGCCATCCTGTGTGAGCTAAAACGCGTGCCTTTTGGCTTCCTCTCAAAACCGGGTTGGCTCTCTTGCCAATCCACAACACTTACAATATAAGAAAATAGATTTTTAAGAAAAAGAAGAGAGAGAGCTGGTTAGTATTTTGTAAGAAAGTAATTTTAATTAATAAAAATATATGTTACAGTTATATGGAAACATATTAAGGCTGTTCGACATAGAGACCAAGGAATTACCAACGTCAAAAGGATGAATGAATCACCCACGGACACATTCACAGATAATTTAGCACGCCCATCTGTAGGTCCAGAACCTCTGAGTGCCCCAGAAGAAATATCACATCATTTTCTATGTTCACCATTTACAAAGAAAGAATTATCAATCGTCCTAACCTGTTCAAAGAATACTACACCAGGAATGGACAATATTTATTATGGAATTCTACAGAATTTATCTGAATCTGCAAAGGGAAACTATTGGAAATTTACAATTGTCTAGAGTGGTAACTCGAAACATTCTGTCAGACCATCAAAACAGCTTTCAGAAACATTACTTTACGTTAGACAATTTGACGCAACTCAGTTTTGACATACAAAGCGCATTTGGCAAAACAGAGTATGTTATATCCATGTTGGTGAATATTGAAGTGGCACATGATAATATTGCCCTTATTATAACAACAAATGTTAGAAATGGGATTGCCCTACAATTTAGTTTATGGGATAGGCAAATTTTTCGTCAGAAGGACTGTCCTCTTACGTTTACAAAATAAACTGTAGGCCCAAGGTATGCCACTCTTGTCTTTCCACAGGGATCAATATTGAGCGCTATTCTCTTTAATGTTTATACAGGAGACTTGAGAACTAGGTTATCAAGAGCTACACAAATACTTCAGTATGCTGATGGTATAGGAATATAGACTTCTGATACCAGCCTTGAAGGAACAATGGGAGTAAAATGAATGCAGGAACGGCCAGTTAGAAGCCTGGGTGACACCTAAAGGTTTTCAAGTCTCAGCTGTTAATATAACTATTGTTAACTTTGGCAGGCAAAAGATTCCACAAGGATTAACACACGTGAGACAAAATAACCAGAATTTCTCAGTCAAGAGTCAAATTCAGATTCTAGGAATGGTAATGGAGTCACATCTCTTACAATCAACATGTATAGCGTATCTCACAGAGCAGATCCAACATTGTCTCAATATATCACGACTGGTCACAGGAGGATGGTGGTGTAGAGATCATTGTGTACTACTGGTAATGCACTGGAGTCTCATAAGATACAAAATCAACTGTGGAAAGATGTTCTTCTGCAGGGGCAACATGAAGTCAGTTTGAAAACTAGGAAAACTCCAGTTCAGCCGCATCAGAACTTGCCTAGGAGCTACGTTCTCCACGCTGACAAATGTATCGTCAGCTAAAGCTGCAGAAATGCCCAATGCCCTGTGATGTAAATTAATGATGGATATCTCCTTCTAAAAATACTTCCTGTAATTGAGCACCCATTGAAACACAAACTTGACAGATGGTTCCAAGAAGGCATGAACAGACAGAGAGTAAACACTGCCCTAAAATCAGAACTCTGTACAAGCTTCATACAATCTAAAGGTCATTTTACCTAATCTCCAAAAAACGCCAACATATCCTACTTCAGAATATGGTATAAGTAAATAACTTCACTCAGTAGCTGATGTCTTCTACTTTCCAATAACAACAAGTAATGTCACAGAACAATTAGTAAAAAACCTGTATTGCTGATAATTTACTGCAATATCTCCTGATTTGTACTGATGGCTACAAAGCCCCATCTAAGGGTAGAGTGGATTGCGCTTTCCTATGCCGAGACGCAAATTACAAGAAACTGATATCAATTCCCAGTGAAACTTCTAGCTTTTCAGCAGAAGTTATACCTATACTCATAGCAGTTATTCACAGAGCCTCACAACAAGGCGCGTTCTGATTTTAATTGACCGCAGAAGCTTTCTCCAAGACTTGCAGACACCTGCCATTCTCAAAAATGTAATCCACTGGTAATAGACATAAGGAAAGCTGCCAAAGAAAACGAATATGTGGGGAAGAAGATTTAAATTTTTGTGGATCAAAGGACACACCAACATTAAATACAATGAAATGGTTGATGACTTTGTCAAAACCACTGCTTAACATGGTACTTTTATAAATATCTTATTACCATCATCAGACATGAAGAATACTTTATGTAGAAGAACAAGGCGACAACAGAACAACGAATATCAAATCTAATTGCGCATTAAAGAGGAATATTATGCTCAAATGCAGCCAAACATTCCTTCAAAGTCCTGGGTCTACACAGTTAAAGCAAACAAAAAATTTGTAAACTCCATAACCCAGATGATTTTTAATCATGGATCTCTCCAAAGCCATCTTCACCAATTACACATCCGAGGCAATTTTTATTATGAATGTGATGTAATAAAAGCAGGGGATACCAATCACATTGTTTTCGAATGTACTCTATATGAAAACCAGAAAATCGAATTTATTCAACAGTTAATCAGATGCCATCAAGCGTTACCAACTTCCAAACCAACTCTCCTGCCTCAAAATAATATATTAATTCTAAAATTAATAATGAAATTTTCAGGTAAATGTAACCTCACTTTGTAAAATCCCAAAACACTGAAAGATCGCTGTATGGCCTTCAGCCCATAAGTAGAATAAATAAATAAAAAAAATTAATGTGCATTTATTTCTTGGACCATAAACACATGTCATTCCAGAGCTAAGTCTCCAAAGCATAGTCAGCCAATAAGAAAGGCGTTACCATAAACCAATGAAAATGTTTGGCGCGAATCGAATATAAAATAAATTTTAGACTTTTACGAAAACATTTGTGACAGTAAATGACCGAGGAAAAAAAGAAATATTCGTCACGAAATGTCTTGGAGTTGCAAGAGTCACAACTTGGGCTACTTTGGCAACTCGTGAAACTTTGTGTGCTGTCTCCTTTTATCCCCACAAAGTCACGATTCCCCGAGACACTCATTGTTTCGTTATTGTTTGTTAATGTTGTAATGTGAAATCAATTAAATCTGTGGATATGAAGCAATTATCAGGTGAAAACTGATGTCTGCAGCAGCGTAAACATTGTGCATCAATGAAAAACGAAATGAGTATTCATGCTCCTACAAAAACAAGATTCACCATCAAAATTGATATTTTATGCATGTAGCTTAATTACAGTTTGTACTGAGGAAGTCACGGATATATAGAAGTTTCATTATAGCGTTTTTTTTGTTTTTTGTTTTTTACATAACTTGTTTTGGAATTTTTGAATATATGCTCTCTGTGTGCCCTTGATGGGATAATGCTCGTTTCGCATTGCTTCCCACAAAATGACTTCATTTTGACGTCATGTGCAATATCGATGGCAGCATGATCAGCTATCGACTTGGTGAGAAGGGAGAATATGAATTTTATTACTCCTCAATTCACTCGCAGCTCTTAGTCACAGTATTTAAAGCTGTACTCGAAAATTTCCACATATTCGAAAATAAAGAGTCAAATATGAATTTTATTGCTGCTCGTTTTAGTCACAGCAATTAAAACTGTACTCTTAGGGTGGTGCCCAGCCACACCCTTGGAAAACATGTGTGAAGAAACAGCGAAATATTTGTGACAATGGAGAATATGAATTTTAATACTCCTCACTTCACCCACAACAATTTAAACTGTCCTGATAGGTTCCTGCCTAGCCACACATTTTAAAGGTGCCATTTATTTGGAAATAGAGAGTCAAATATTTGTAAGAAGAAATAATATGAATTTTCTTGTTGCTCGTTTCAGTCACAGCAATTTAAGCTGTCCTCTTAGGTTCCTGGCTAACCACATACTTGGAAATTGCTAAATATTTATTTCATCCACCGTTCTCAGATCAGACTGAATGTAAATAACACCCCAGTTTTGCAGAACATACTTGTATTACATTCATAAGAAAATAACCGAATGTGTTAATAACGCTAACATGAAAAAAAATGCATGTAATGGGTGTGAACCAACAACGTTTGACTCTAGAAATGAGGACATTATTCCTTACTTGGTGTTTAACTCCAGTCTTCGTTATCATATTCTATGTTGCAGGCATGTATCGTTGATGTGTTACTGATATTGAATGATAATAGTAATGTGTTTGTGATAAATTTTCAATGCTCCATTACAATGAAACGGCATACTGGAAATCATAAAACAAGTGTGTTTCATGTAGCTCCGTGAACTTTTCCAGCGTAATAATTGGGGGCATTCATGTCAGGTTTCCAGCTGAAACATATCGTCATCTTGACACAATATTTTGGCTGCCCACCTCACCAGTGTGACGCCCTGCTCACCTGGAGATGGCGGCCAGGTGGACAGCCGAAATATTGTGTCCAGATGATGATATGTTCTCGCTGGAGACCCAACATAAATACAAATTTGTTTCGTTCTTAATTTGTAAACTATAGAGAAAATAACTCATTCCTAACAAAGCACTCTTCTATAAGGCATTAACCGTCGATAAATCATTATCTAACGTTTTGTTATAGCAATAATTATGACAAATCATTCCAAGAATATCGCGTAATTTCCAAGAATGATTGCCTATCGAAGTCGCGGGGCCCAAACGACACATATCGAACGTGCGATTGTGAATCGATCATGCGAGTCTCGTAGCGGGCGTTATGATCAATTATTTGTGATCGTCATTTTTATCTGTTTTCCGTCTTTCGTTTAGTTGCTCTAAATTACATTCCTACGCGAATTATTTGTGAGTTGTTTGGGAAACGCAGACGATTTCTGTCGATAGTGAGTGTGCTGTCTGGCGCTCCTGACGTATCTTTGGCGGATTCTCTCACATTGAAAGATCTAATTCCATGCTTATCCAGCGTAGAAAAACAAGAAGACATTTGCTGAATGGGCTGGTCTGCCCATTTGCTTGTCTCAGTTCCCAGATACACTGAACAGCCAAAGAAACTGGTATAGGTATGCATGTTCAAATACAGATACATGTAAACAGGGAGAATACGGCACTGCGTTCAGCAACACCTTTGTAAGACAACAAGTGTCTGCCACAGTTGTTAGTTTGGTTACTACTGCTACAATGACAGGTTATCAAGATTTAAGTGAGTCTGAATGTGGTGTAACAGTTGGCGCATTAGCGATGAGACACAGCATCTCCAAGGTAATGATGAAGTGCGGGATTTATCATACGACCATTTCACGACTGTACCATGAATATCAGAAATCCGGTAAAATATCAAATCTCATTGCATCCAGAAAAAGATCCTGCGAGAATGGGAACAATGATGACTGAAGAGAATCATTCAATGTGCAACCCTTCTACAAATTGCCGCAGATTTCAATGCTGGGCCATCAATAAGTGTCAGCGTGCAAACCATTCAATGAAACAATGGGCATTTGGAGCCGAAGGCCCATTCGTGTACCCTTGATAACTGCATGACACATAGCTTTACACCCTGCCTGGTCCCGTCAACACCGACATTGGACTGTTGATGACTGGAAACATGTTGCCTGGTCTGAGGAGACTTGTTTCAAATTCTTTTGAGTGGACAGTGTGCACAGATATGCAGACAACCTTATGAATCCATAGACCCTGCATGTCACCAGGAGACTGTTCAAGCTGACAGAGGCCCTGTGATGGTGTGGGGCATGTGCAGTGATATGGGGCTCCTGACACATCTAGATATGACTCTGTCATGTGACGTGTATGTAATCACCCTGTCGGATTACCTGCAGTCATTCATGTTCATTGTGCATTCTGACAGACTTGGGCAATTCCAGCAGCACAATGTGACACCCCACACGTGCAGAATTGCTACAGAGTGGCTCCAGGAACACTCTTCTGAGTTTAAACAGTTCCGCTGGCCTCCAAACTCCCCAGACGTGAAGGTTATTGAGCATATCTGGGATGCCTTGCAATGTGCTATTGAAAAGAGATCTCAACTCTCTCGTACTCTTGTGGATTTATGGACTACCCTGCAGGATTCGTGGTGTCAATTCCCTCCAGCACTACTTCAGACATTAGTCAAGTCCATGCCTCATCATGTTGTGGCTCGCAGGGGTTCTACACGATATTAGGCAGGTGTACCAGTTTCTTTGGCTCTTCAGTTTAGAATGTGTGGGATATGTTGGGGAGACACACCGCAGCACATCCATGTGCAAACCAACCATCCTGCAGTTGTCAATTGTGCTGGTGGAGAAATGGAATGCCCTACCGCAAGAACTCCTTACCCAACTTGTGGCCCACTTGGGAGCACATTGCAGAGTGTGCATTATAGTCTGTGGTAATTCCACACCCTATTAAGGGACATGTCCTGCCTTTTGTAAGGTCCAGAGTTCGGCTTGCAACTGTAAATATACACATATCAGGTATGATAAATTAATTGTCACTAAAACAATTTTGTATTGCCTTACAGAAGTAAACACATTTAATTCTGAACTATGATCATCCTAATTATACTTCACCACTGGGCAAAGACTTGTCATCATAATAAGACCTTGTGTTTTGTTCTTCAGCCTAACAGTTATTCCTGAATCATGATTTTTTTGGGGGGTGGTGGTGAGAGAGGAATGGTCATTTCACTTTTGCCCACAGTTGGGGAAGGAAGAAAAATATTAACAACACAGAATACTGTCCCCAATTAAACAAGCCACATGTAAGCAGATGAACAGTTAACTATTCGCATCTTCAAATACTGTTTCTGACATTATTTTAGTCTATAAAATGTGGTTAGAGTGTGATAGTGCTCGCCACTCGCCACTCCCCCCTCCCCAATCCCCTTCCCCATTTCCCCCCATTCACGCCCCCTTCCCCACAGAATATTGGTTAAGATGACAGACTTATCTGTAGTTTACCCTGAGGTCTAGGTTAGGGTAATAGGTGGCAAATTGGTTTGAGTCTGTGAATGTGATATCAGTAAGAGGTTGATCTATAGCATAGTCTATTATTGAAGTTTCCCATCGCAAAAAAGCAAACCAATACAAACACAACAAAATGTGCTGTAAATATGTTATCTTACCTGCCACTAATATATTATTGCCATATGTACATACGCAACATCCCAGCAAATCATATTATATTCGATAATTTCCTTACCTGCCACAGACTCCAACTCTAGTTTTGTCACCACTTTTTTTTCAGTGCACATGTTCCAGATGGGATCTTGATTGCTGCCATTTCGAGCATGTGTGAGCACCACATTCTGTGCATGACACTTTAATAAAGAAATTGGATATGCGGTAAGCATTTTCATATGGCAAAACAACTATTGTATTATTCACGTTAATCTTCGCACAATGTTCATGGCAGCTTAACAAAGGAATGGGATCCATGGTAAGTATATTCTTAAAGAAAATAATACATTATTGCTATTTGTATACACACAAAATTACAACACATCATATTATCAATGCTTTCCTTACCTGTCCTTCTGTAAGCCTGTGTATTTTTATGTATGTGCGTTGAGAGCAGCCATAAATTTGTCATAAATGTGACTTCGTTTTTTTCTGCCACGCTGTTGCTGTGGAAAATGCACATATCTTTCCAAAGTTATGCCTGTGGACAAAACTCTTCCCACGAACATCACAGAATGCTACAAATTTGATCCATATTTAAACCATATGAACCAAAACAATGTACACAACAGTCCACTTGTATTTGAAAATAGAATATTTTCAATGGCTAATGGTAACTTCTGTCATTATTGGCTGATACAATATGGAGCAGATATCTTTGGAATGGATGTATTTTAGGTTGGGAAAATGAGCAATCTTCTCTGTCCAATGAGTGCTTATATGACCGACCTAAAATGCATTCCTGTCCAAAGTTAATTGCTTCATATTGAATTCAGCCAATGATGATAGAGGTTACCATCAGCCTATGAAAATATCCTATTTTCTGATATGATCAGCATATTGTGTACACTCAACACTGTTTTGGTTCACGGTGTTTAACTATGGATGAAATGTGTAGTGGGAAGAGTTTTGTCCACAGGCATAACTTCCACAGCAACAGCAAGACAGAGAAGCATGACATCACATTTGTGACGAATTTTTGGCTGCTCTAGACACACACATGAAAACACAAGGGCCTGCAGAAGGACAAGTAAGAAAAGGATTGAATATAATATGACATGCTGTAATGCTGAGTATGTATAAACGGTAATAATGTATTAGTTTCTGTAAGAATATGCTTACAATGTACCCTGAACGTTAGTTAAGCTGTCATGCAGAGTTGGTGAAGATTAATGTGAATAATGTATTAGTCGTTTGGTTTTATAAAAATGGATGCTCAAAATGGCAGGAGTTGAGATCCCATCTTGAAAATGAGCATGGAACAGAAATGGTGATAAAACTGCAGCTGGAGCCTATGGCAGGCAAGGAAACATATTTAAAGCATCTTTTTTCATGTTTTGTGGCAGGAAAAATCAACATTGGTCTACGTTACTGATTAATCTGTTTCTTACATATTGCATTCACAGACTTGTAACCAAATTGTCAAATATCAACTTAAAGACCTCAGGATATGCTACAGACCAGTCTCTCACAGCCAATATTCTGTGTGGAGGGGGCGGCAGTATCACACTCTAGCCATATTTAATAGACTAAACAAAAGGCAGCAACAGTATTTGAAGATGCCAGTACTGAACTGTTTCTTCCCTTGTAAGTGGCTATGCCAGTACTGAACTGTTTCTTCCCTTGTAAGTGGCTTCTTTCATTGGTGACAATTCTCTGTGCTGTAAATGATTTCAACCCCCCCTCCCCCATGGTGTGAGTTAGTGAAAACACAAGTTCTAATTATCGTGAAAGGTCTTTATCCAGTTGTGAGGTGCAATTAGGCTAATCTTAGTTCAGGCTTAAACGTATTTTTTTGGAAAAGTGGTCATCATGTGTTATAATTGATACTTGTATATTTAGAGTTGCAAGTGCAACTCTGGACATCATAAAAGGCAGGACATGTCTCTTAATAAGGTATGTGAAGACCATAGACAGCAGTACATGCCCTGCAAAGTGTTCCCAGATTGGCCAGAAGTTTGGTAGGGAGTTCTTGTGGTAGGGCAGTCCATTCCTCCACCACACATTTGATAATTGCAGGATGGTCATTGGTGCATGTGGATGTGCTGCAGTATATCTTGCCAACATATCCCACACATGCTAGATGGGTATTAAGGCAGGGGAATTGGGCGGCCAGTCCATTTATCAAATATCCTCTTGTTTCGAGATCTCCAACACCTGTGCTGTTTAATGCAGTCGCGCATTCTGTTCGATGGAGTCATGCATACTCGTCCACAAAAATTAAGCCAGGGCCAAATGTACTCCTGAAAAGACAAATATTGGGATGGAGTAGAGTGTCACAATGATGTTGAATTGTGAGTGACTGTGTTCAAAGATTTGGAGGCAGTAAGTCCATGCAACATAATGCCTCCCCACACCATAATCTGGATCACCAAAATGATCACGTTCAACAGTTTTCCTGGCTGCATATGGGAAGAGGTGGGAACATGTAATGCACCCAACAACCTTGTTGAACGTGATTGTTTTGGTGGTCCAGGTGTTATGGTATATGGAGGGGGGGGGGGGGGGAGAGGGCACAATGTTGCGTGGTCATACTTACTACAAATCTTTGAATGTACATTCACCCCAACTTCATTTTTATTGATGATCATGTGTGACTGCATCGAACAGTGCAGGTGCAGGAGCTCTTGGAACAAAATGATGTTTGGTGTATGGACAGGCCTGCCTGTTCCCTCAATTTAAATTGCATCAAGCACACGTTGGATGTGGTGTGGAGATGTATTGCAGCACATCCACATATACCAGCGATCACCCAGCTGTTGTCGACTGCACTAGTGGAGGAATGGAAAGCCGTACTACAAGAACTTCTCATCAACCTTGTGACCAATATGGGAGCATGTTGCAGAGCATGCATTGCCATTTGTGGTGACCACATCCTTCATTTTGTACTCTCTATCATAAATCACAGTGACTTCAGTGTAATTATTATCTTTGGATGGAAGCATCATTTCTTATGATTTAATTGTGGGGTCGACAGAAGCGTCCGATCCCACGCGTCGGCTTTGACCCGTGACGTAAGGCTGTTGTCATGTGTGACGTCATGACGGCACGGAGTTTGGTTTGTGAGTGTGGCGTGTTTGTAGATATCGTCATGTTGTGGTTTGTTGTGCTCTCTGGTGGTATGTTCTGGGTTTTCGTTTATGTGGTGTAATGGGCTCAGTTTGCTTTTGCTCATTATTGTTAGTGTCGGCTGTGTTTGTAGTGGAATTTGTTTCAGTGAGTTAACGATTTTGTGTGAAGGTTAATTTAGTGTTGTTCACTGTACGTCGTGTGGTAATTTAAGTAAAATTAATCGGTTGTTGTTTTTGTTCAGGAATGGATATGACGGATAAAATTAACAGTGCACAGGTTAAGGGAAGTGTTCGATCCCAATGTGTGGCTGTGTATATTGATATTGGTATCGGGAGATGTTTTTGTGCTACATAGGCCAAAGGAAGTGTTTGATCATAATTTATGGGATCGGGAGCTGCTGTTGAGCTATATAGGTCAAGGGGAGTGTCCAATTCCAGATGATAATTGTGTTTAGTGGTATTTGGGAGTTTTGTGATGTCGGTTTTTTTCGTGGTTTTGTATGGGGGTGGGTGTCTAAATTTGTTTATATTTAGTTTGCCCCCACCCAAAAACACCTCATTTCCCACGCTTGATCCGTTAGTGTCATTAGGCTTTTTGTGGAAAGTGTTTGTGTTTGTTTTTCGATGTATTTTCGTCCTCATAATGTGTACGTACCGACTTTATAGGCGTCATATTGGAATCGTGGTGTACGGTCGTTTCCGCCATATTTGTGACGTCATCGGTCAAAGCAGACGGGCGGGATCGGACGCTTCCGTATTTCCTAATTGTGTTTTTCTTTAAGTTACCTTCTGTTCTATATTGTTGTAGTTATTTCTATGTACAGTCCATGTTTGATCAAGCTATGGTACTTGGTAGTGACACATAGTGCAAAACTAACTTTTGTCCTTAACGTTTTCGCACCAGTGTAGTATGAATGCAAGAGCCTGTGAACACTTCTGGGAGCATGTTGTTGTTTATTGTGGGATGGAAGTAATGTGTGTTGTATAATCTCTTGCATACACAACATGATCACCATTGGAAGATAATGAAGAACATGCATACCCACATTCCTGTTGCCATCCCCATGGTGTCAACAACTTGTTGCTGTTGTCAACCTTCTATAAAGACAATCTACTGTGATTGATAACCTGAAGTCATCCTCAACACAGTGAATTGCACTGTAAATCAGATATAAAAGAGAGAGAGAGAGAGAGAGACTAGAAGTTGTTCTGTTTCTTAAGGGGACATTTTCTGATACCCTGTTGGTGAATGTCAGGACAAAGGTCTGTAATGGTTTGTCCTCTTAATGCCAACAAAAGCCAATGCAAAAGAAAGTCATGGCATTGTTCAAGAAAATTTGGAAAAGAAATTTGAATACAATAAACCAGTTCATAATCGTTTCATAGATTTTACAAAAGCATATGATTCAGTTTTGCAATCAAAATTGTACAGAATTCTTTTGGAACTTGGAATACCAAAGAAGTATGTTAGACTTCTAGAAGCGAGTTTGAATAATACAAAAGGTAGAGTATGCATGGGGAAATTGGAGTCAGAAGAATTTGTAATAAAGAACAGACTTAAGCAGGGAGATGCCCTGTCTCCACTACTTTTTAATTTAGTCCTAGAATATATTTTACGAATGGCAGCAGATAATTCAGAGGGTGTGGAGTTAAATGGAAATCTTAAGATATTAGGGTATGCAGATGATCTAAACATCAGTAGCGATAGGAAAGAATCTGTAACAGCAAATGAGAATGCATTGATCAAGGCTAGTGAAGATGTAGGTCTAAGGATAAGTGAAGACAAAGCTAAATACCTGGTTACTACTAGAATGCCAACACCAGTAGATCAGGAAATGTTAAGAGTTGGAGACATGCAGTTTGTAAAAATGAACACATTTAAGTATCTAGGCGTGGACATCACTTCGAGAAATGAGATTGAATCCGAACTGAAGAAGAGATTACGGGCGGGAAATGCAGGCTACTTCTCAGTGAATAGATTACTTTCATCACGGATATTGTCTAGGAATTTAAAGATTAGTATATACAAAACTACACTCCTGGAAATGGAAAAAAGAACGCATTGACACCGGTGTGTCAGACCCACCATACTTGCTCCGGACACTGCGAGAGGGCTGTACAAGCAATGATCACACGCACAGCACAGCGGACACACCAGGAACCGCAGTGTTGGCCGTCGAATGGCGCTAGCTGCGCAGCATTTGTGCACCGCCGCCGTCAGTGTCAGCCAGTTTGCCGTGGCATACGGAGCTCCATCGCAGTCTTTAACACTGGTAGCATGCCGCGACAGCGTGGACGTGAACCGTATGTGCAGTTGACGGACTTTGAGCGAGGGCGTATAGTGGGCATGCGGGAGGCCGGGTGGACGTACCGCCAAATTGCTCAACACGTGGGGCGTGAGGTCTCCACAGTACATCGATGTTGTCGCCAGTGGTCGGCGGAAGGTGCACGTGCCCGTCGACCTGGGACCGGACCGCAGCGACGCACGGATGCACGCCAAGACCGTAGGATCCTACGCAGTGCCGTAGGGGACCGCACCGCCACTTCCCAGCAAATTAGGGACACTGTTGCTCCTGGGGTATCGGCGAGGACCATTCGCAACCGTCTCCATGAAGCTGGGCTACGGTCCCGCACACCGTTAGGCCGTCTTCCGCTCACGCCCCAACATCGTGCAGCCCGCCTCCAGTGGTGTCGCGACAGGCGTGAATGGAGGGACGAATGGAGACGTGTCGTCTTCAGCGATGAGAGTCGCTTCTGCCTTGGTGCCAATGATGGTCGTATGCGTGTTTGGCGCCGTGCAGGTGAGCGCCACAATCAGGACTGCATACGACCGAGGCACACAGGGCCAACACCCGGCATCATGGTGTGGGGAGCGATCTCCTACACTGGCCGTACACCACTGGTGATCGTCGAGGGGACACTGAATAGTGCACGGTACATCCAAACCGTCATCGAACCCATCGTTCTATCATTCCTAGACCGGCAAGGGAACTTGCTGTTCCAACAGGACAATGCACGTCCGCATGTATCCCGTGCCACCCAACGTGCTCTAGAAGGTGTAAGTCAACTACTCTGGCCAGCAAGATCACCGGATCTGTCCCCCATTGAGCATGTTTGGGACTGGATGAAGCGTCGTCTCACGCGGTCTGCACGTCCAGCACGAACGCTGGTCCAACTGAGACGCCAGGTGGAAATGGCATGGCAAGCCGTTCCACAGGACTACATCCAGCATCTCTACGATCGTCTCCATGGGAGAATAGCAGCCTGCATTGCTGCGAAAGGTGGATATACACTGTACTAGTGCCGACATTGTGCATGCTCTGTTGCCTGTGTCTATGTGCCTGTGGTTCTGTCAGTGTGATCATGTGATGTATCTGACCCCAGGAATGTGTCAATAAAGTTTCCCCTTCCTGGGACAATGAATTCACGGTGTTCTTATTTCAGTTTCCAGGAGTGTATTATTCTACCAGTTATGCTGAATGGGTGTGAGACTTGGTCTCGCACTGTGCAAAATGAAAAGCCGTTTCAAGTATTTGAAAACAAAATTTAGAGGAAAATTTTTGGAGAAAAAAGGGATGTCATTAGCGGAGAGTGACGAAAACTGCATAACGAAGAGATTCACGAACTCTATTCAAGCCCTGACATAATGAGTATTATTAAATCATGTAGGCTGCGATGGGTGGGTCACATAGCTCAAATGGATGAGGGCAGGGCAGCGTGCAGAGTACTGGTATGACAATTAGAGGGAAACCGTCCTATGGGGAGACCGAGGCATAGTTGGGAGGACAATGTTAAGGCTGATTTGAGCAGCCTGTATTGAAGGTGAATGGAAGGAAATAGCCCAAGACAGGAATAGATGGCGAAAATACATTGCTGCGGTAATGGACTCTCGAGTCTGTATGACCAGTGTGTGTGTGTGTGTGTGTGTGTGTGTGTGTGTGTGTGTGTGTGTGTGATACACATGTATATATTGTATGACCCTAACCAATGTTGCTAAGATACTGACTGAAACATATTTATCATGATGTTCAATTATGAACACTTACATTAATTAATCCTATGAAGTATTAACGTGTTTTTCTTTCTTTCTCTTAAGTTAACTGGAGGTTCTTTTATGTTGCAGTTGTTCCCTGCATCAGACTATAGGTGATTGTACTTGTCAGAAACATTTTTAATGTTCACACTATCATGTTTCATATTTTAATAATGCAGCTGGAAGAAGCAAGGCAGTATCTCACATAGAAGTAATAACTGTATTTGTGAAAAATTGTAATGAGGTAATACTGATATTGCTGGACTGAGTCTTCATTTAATCAGTTTTACTGTTAAAATTACACATTGTGATGTATATGTTGTACGTACAATTATTGGTACAATAAATGTAATGGAGTGTAAAAATGCATTTTTGTTATTTGATAATGAAGCTTTCAAGTCATTAATCAACTGTTCTATTTGTGCAGATATAGAAGAATGATCTTCCTACTGCTAAAATTAGTGGTGGTGCCTTGGTGAGAGTTGATTTGGGTGTTGCAGTAAACATGTGGAATAATTTTCCACTGATAACATGTATCCAATGAAAACATTTTGCAGTAAAGTATGTTGATCCACTTGTAATACTGAATGATGCTTGCGGCCTATTCAAATATAAAACTAATAATGTCATTAAGCCCTAATAAACCAAGGGTACCCACACCTGGGGGCAAGGGCACCCCTACCTTGGGGCAAGAGTGGCTGCAGCCCCACCCCCGTCCCCCCTTCGACGCAGTTCTCAGGGAAAAGAAAAAAATACAGTGTAGTTATGTGTTTTTCTTTCAAAAAAAATAATTTAAAAGTCAGTATTATACAGGTTTTAATTCAGTTGGAACTGGAATTTTATTATGGCTACTTACAAGTTGTCTTTTGTTTTCCAAAATGGTAAAAATACTTCCTACTGCTCAGTTTGACCCCTTTCCCTCTACAAATTATTGTATGGGCGCTATAGAAATAAAGCATTCATGACACCTTATGACTGTTGCTAAAAGTGTTACTACTTTTCACTATAGTATATGAAAGATGCATATACACAGTCAAAAAACCCAACTACTGTCTTTATTGGTACTGAATACCTAAAACATTTTGTCTGTTCCCATAGTATAAAGTTAGAGGTGAATTCAGGATAACACATGTGAGGGAACTTACATCAACTTATGTTTACTCACCAACTGAAAGCAATACAATACTTGAAATGTTGGGTATGATTGAACAAATATCTTACTTGAAATTTCTATGAGTTTAGTTACATAGTTGTTTAGGATGGGAAACACATGAACTATTTAATAAATTGCTGAGTAATTGTTACATGTAAAGAATGATTCAGAACTGCTTAATCATTTTAACAAAACAGTTAATGTTTACTACACAGAGTATGTTACTGTTTGACAAACTGTTCTGGAGAAATTAAAGTTTCACTAAAGAATCAGTGAGGATAGTAAAGGGTTAAAAATATGGAATTGTGCAGGAATATGTTTATATAATATTACAATATCATTCCTCTACTCTTGAAAATATGTGTAATCTGACATCACTGGTGATTTTGCGTATTAAACAGCAGTGTTTACAATTATTGACCTGAAACTAAGGTATTTTAATAGAGAAGTACATAAGTGCTAAATCTGAAAGATAATGCTATATCAATATAAAATTCTCTTCATTGTATTGTCTGTACAAAATGACACCTAAACACAAGGTTTATGTAGACTTGAACAATTGATAGTATAAAAACTTTTTAGAACTGACAATTCATTTACTCACATTGGCACAAGTGAGCCAGTTTGTTAAAGAATAATTGTGCCATGCATAACTTTCATATGAAACATTTTTCTACTACTCCTGTTCTGTTTTGATGGTTTCAGTGCATTGAGAAACAATAATTATTCATAAATACCTTCATCTCGGTAACAAATGTGATAGTTCATAAAATATGACCAACTACATATCTAAAACACACAATCAATACCATAAAAAATGCTCTAAGCACACATGTGTATGTACAGTAGTATGAGTATATTAAACAATTCCTTTCAACATGATTCATTCAACAGTAGATGATATTGTGTCTCCAGTTGTCACTGGTAGTTGACACCTTTGTTCACTCAGTCAGAGGCTTAGTGCAAAGAGAGGAATAGAAGTTATTTTATACTGCTATGGGACGTAATATCTATGAATCTCGAGATAGAGTTTACATCCAACCATGTCCATAGCAAATTGACACCAGGTTTTTATGAGAGAGCATTACAGTATTTCTTTTATAATTAGTGCTATATAATGAGGACAAATTGTGTCTGCATAAATTTCTAGAAGTTTGAAGTTTGTTCCCACAACATAGATATATTACAATATATTAACTACAAAGAAAAGCTTACACTTCAATCGATAAACAATTTGATTTAAGTATGCTTTTACTTGGGCCTTCTGCATCGGTGGAAGTCGGCTGACTTTGGGCCACGTCCAAAATGTTAATGGATGCTGCCAACATTAGCTACGTAACTGCAGTCTGTATGGTAACAATAAGTAGCCATTCTGAGTGTAGTGTTGATCCATATGCAGTGTTGGTTGTACTTATCATTAATACTAGAAAGCAAAATTAGCAAAGAGGCTGTACTTGATACTAGATCCTCCTCGACTCAACATAAACTTCCATGTTACTTCTGTGTTGCATTAACCTATTATGCATTTGTTTCTTTTATGAGCTGTAAGCTGGCCACTTTGGGAGGAGGAGGCTGGGATTATCTTATCTTAGGAGCCAATGTCCTATGAGGCAACTGCAAGCTTCCCCCCCCCCCCCCTCAATCCTCTGCTTGAGGGACAAGTAAAAGCTTGTGTTCAGTAGCAGGGTATTTCAAATGAACAGTATGACCATACTAAACATCACACATGGTATGAGTTCATTCTGTACGGTGTAAAACAGCAGTATTCAGGTGTATGACATTTGGAAGAGATTTGTCCGCCGCTCGTGGTCTCGTGGTAGCGTTCTCGCTTCCTGAGCACGGGGTCCCGGGTTCGATTCCCGGCGGGGTCAGGGATTTTCGCCTGCCTCGAGATGACTGGGTGTTTGTGTTGTCCTCATCATTTCATCATCATCCAGGAAAGTGGCGAAATTGGACTGAGCACAGGTTGGGCAATTGTACGGGCGCTGATAACCACGCAGTTGAGCGCCCCACAAACCAAACATCATCATCATCATCATCCCTGGAAGAGATTTATTGTTGCTTCTAAAGCAATGTTTAAATGGCAGGATTCTTAGCCACTGCAAAACTGTGTCATCAGTTTCTGACTTTGAACTATTCTAAAACATACTAGGACAATGGTATCAAATTAATTTAAACATTTAACATAAAATAATTATGAACAGTGCAAAAGTATAAACATAGTGTGCTACTTGTTTTTAAAAGTCTTTAAATCATACTTGTTAATGGTAAAAAGTTTAAATAATTACATTAAAAGTGTCCAAATTATTTGAATCAGAAAAGTTGTTTATGTTTTACAAAATTGCATTTTCGATGCATATGGCAAACTTTCGAGTAAAGTTAGAC